>NC_024799.2:14634406-15335117 GCF_000309985.2 Brassica rapa
CGCTCTAAGTGCTAAGTTTGCTCTGAAAAAGTTCTCTCCTCTGCTCCTCGCCTAGGACTCCTTATATACTAGCTCCAAGGTCGGTTTACCGCTTTTACTCTTCTCTGCCCTTAAGACCGTCATAGCATAAAAATGGAGATATTCCATTTTTCCCGATCTTCACATTATCTTCAAAACTTCCGTATTTATCCGCGGAAACTTGACATTTATCCTTCCTCGCGGGCCAAGCGCGAACCACGCTGTGGTTCACGGGCTTTTGGTTAGGAAAATCGTAGGATGGGCCTCGAGTCGTGTTTTAGGTCCCTTTGGGCCGTCTTCCGACTCGACACGTTTACTACGAGTTTTCCGCGGTTTCTAATCCGCGAGTTGATCGATGAATTAGAATAGCGGGAATCATAGACTGAGCTTGCTACGCCTCTTCGGAGATAGCATTCGAAGGTTTGACGAGAATGCAAGGACTGGTGTCGTATCGATGTTCGGAAAGGTTCAATCGCTATAACAGCGACCGATCTTTGGCTCGAGCCCGGCGCTATGTAGCGACCGAGCGAAACGAGTGCTCGGTCGCTACGTAGCGACGAGCTTCGGCTTGAGCTCAGTCGCTAAACGTAGCGACCGAGCAGGAGATCGCTCGGGTCGCTACGTAGCGACCGAGTGTTGCTCGAGCCGTCGTACGTAGCGAACCGAGCGGGAACATCGCTCGGTCGCTACGTAGGCGACCGAGCTTTTGGCTCAGCGCTCGGTCGCTACGTAGCGACCGAGCGGGACGATCGCTCGGTCGCTACGTAGCGACCGACGTTTGGCTCGAGCTCGGTCGCTACGTAGCGACCGAGCGGGACGAATCGCTCGGTCGCTACGTAGCGACCGAGCTTGGCTAGTCGGTCGCTACGTAGCGACCGAGCGGGAACGATCGCTCGGTCCTACGTAGCGACCGAGCTTTGGCTCGAGCTCGGTCGCTACGTAGCGACCGAGCGGACGATCGCTCGGTCGCTACGTAGCGACCGAGCTTGGCTAGCTCGGTCGCTACGTAGCGACCGAGCGGGACGATCGCTCGGTCGCTACGTAGCGACCGAGCTTGGCTGAGCTCGGTCGCTACGTAGCGACCGAGCGGGACGATCGCTCGGTCGCTACGTAGCGACCGAGCGGGACGATCGCTCGGTCGCTACGTAGCGACCGAGCTTTGGCTCGAGCTCGGTCGCTACGTAGCGACCGAGCGGGACGATCGCTCGGTCGCTACGTAGCGACCGAGCTTGGCTGCTCGGTCGCTACGTAGCGACCGAGCGGGACGATCGCTCGGTCGCTACGTAGCGACCGAGCTTTGGCTCGAGCTCGGTCGCTACGTAGCGACCGAGCTTTGGCTCGAGCTCGGTCGCTACGTAGCGACCGAGCGGGACGATCGCTCGGTCGCTACGTAGCGACCGAGCTTTGGCTCGAGCTCGGTCGCTACGTAGCGACCGAGCGGGACGATCGCTCGGTCGCTACGTAGCGACCGAGCTTGGCTGAGCTCGGTCGCTACGTAGCGACCGAGCGGGACGATCGCTCGGTCGCTACGTAGCGACCGAGCTTTGGCTCGAGCTCGGTCGCTACGTAGCGACCGAGCGGGACGATTGCTCGGTCGCTACGTAGCGACCGAGCTTTGGCTGAGCTCGGTTGCTACGTAGCGACCGAGCGGGACGATCGTTTGGTTTGAATCCCAAAGAATACTTCTTCGTAGAAATAACCTCGTATAGTTTATTTTTACGAAAATTACATCCCTTCTTTAACTCTTTCGGAAATACGATCTCTGAGGATTTTCGGATGGTAATTCCGTCGTAACCGTTTTTGACCCCAACAGTTAGCCCCCCAGCCCGTTAGGATCATGCATGGGGGGATCCTAGCGTGCGGTTAGACATTGTTTGGCAATTAGGCGTGATGGATGAATTAATATGCGAAAGTCCGAGCTTGAATAGTAAATCCTCATGTCTATAAGAAGAGAGGTAACTTGTTCCATAATTTTTTCACTTTCTTTTTTTCTCTAAGATCTTTCAAAAACTTTCTATCTTTCTCTCCACCTTTTCCTCTATTCTCTTAAGAGAAGTGTAAAGATGTCGAGCAAGAAAAAGATTGCGAAAAAGGGTCTTCGTCCGCGAGTCTTACGAAGAGCTCGTCGTTCCGAAGACGGAGTTCGTGCCTCACTCGGTGCATCCTGCCGAGAACGAGGCATGGTGGGTTGCTCATTATGGCTCGCTGATCCCTCCCAAGGAGAGCCATTCCCGGTCCTGGTCCATCGTGGAGTCGAGGGAAAAGACGCAAGTAGGACCACTGACGAGTTTCTCGCGACGATGCGGTCGTTCTACCGCATCCCGGATGTTGTGGAGTTCCGGGTTCCCTGCCGCGGGGAATGTGCTAACAACCCCCGGAGGGTTACTTTACTTGTTATGAGGTGTTCATAGTGCGTTGTCGCCTCTGGTTCCCCATACCCGAAATTCTCGTCCGAGTGTTGGACCGTTTTGAAGTCGCGATAAGTCAGTTGACACCCCTTGCCATTCAGCACCTTATTGGGATCTTGATCCTAAGCTATGAGCATGGCCTTTCCCTTTCCGTCGATCATTATGAAGCGCTTTTGAGGCTTCAACTTGTCAAGGATACGGATAAGCATAGGTTTGTCCCTCGGAAATTTATGTCGGTGGTTAAGAAGTTCATTTCGAACTTCAACTCGTGGAAGAAGTTCTTTTTCTTTGTTCGTTTGGACGCTGCGTCCGTCGAAGAGAGTTGCATTCCACTGTTCCGGAGGTTGCCGAACAATCGTCCCTTCATCAATCCTCTTGCTCCGTTCCCTGAGGATATTATCGCGGTGAGGGATCTTCTCAGGAATGGTCCCTTCTTCTGGACTTCTTTCACGCCGAGAAGGGTTCGGAAGGCGCTGAAATTTGTGCACCCTGGTCCAGCTTTGGACGCGGATACGGGAAGCGACTCCGAACCCGACGGCCAGAGTCCCGTTGAAGCTCCGACAGCCGCGCCGGAGTCGAGCTCTTGGAAGGGAAAAGACGTCGATCTCGGCGACATAGAGTTTTCGATGGATGACTCTATGCTTCCAGGATGGGATCCGAACCTTGCTTACGGCGACGGAAGCGGTTCGAGCGAAGCCCCCATTCCGGACTTCGATGATTTCTTTGCTGGGCTGCCATCGGGTTTCGATGCTCCTCCTCCTACGAAAGAATCGGCGAGGCCGAGAGTCGTTGCGGAAGGATCTCGCATCATCAATGGGGTTAGTTTTTTTTGGGAATTTTTAAGTGATTGTCCTATGTATGGATTTGTAACACGCCTATTGATTTTGCAGGGCCTGAGCTTGCTGGGCTCGGCCATCGAGGCGGGTCATAGAGAAGCCATGGTCTACCGCTTCAAGGCGGAGAAAGCGGAGCGGGATCTCGCCCGCGTGCAAGGCGAGATGCTGGAGCGAGAGGCACAGCTTACTCGTGATCATGCGCGGGCTGTTCGCAGATCGGAGAGGAAAGGCAAAAGAGAGATCGTCGAGGTGATGAAGACTCGCGCATCTCAGTTCCAGGTTGAGTACGGGAATCTTAAGAATGCCTTTACCTCGGTGGGCGACTTTCGCGAGTGCCGTGGTTCGGTCGGAAGTCTTTGGAGGACGCAAGCCGACGACTATGTGTTTGAAGAAGAAATGAGCTTGATGAAGAGTGGGATGAGTGACCGTGCCCACGCTGAGGCGCTTATCCCTCCGATCGACGAGAGGATTCAAGGGTTCTGGGATTCCATCCCGGTTTCTCCTGATACCGAGGAGGTCCCGATCGATTTTCACGGCGGTGGCGAGGAAGTGGATCGTCCTGCGGATGCGTTTGGTGCTTCGTTGTCCGGGGACTTCGACTTTGGATTATGAGGGATGGATCAGTTATCCTTGTTTTCGGTCGAATGTGGCCTTTGAATTTGGATTTCGTTTAGGCCACGATGGCCGTATTTGTATTTCCGGGACTGGCCGTTGGTGGCTTTGAATCCCTTGCCGCTTTACGCGGTTTATTTATATGATAAATGTTTCGTTTCGAGTTTTTCCTGAGTAGGGTTGAAGTAAATACGAGTTGTCGTCTCGTATGTAGTTCTAATTAGACGTTCGATCTGTTGGTTCGTTCGTGATTTTCGTAAAAATTTATCTGTCTTTACGATTTTCGAGAACATTGAGATACGAACGGAGAGGCATGGTTTATGATCTCGTATCTTTTAGATATCATGCCTTGAGATGTTTGAGACCAGAGCGTTGGGTTTAGGGCAAGACCTAGGTTTACTTTCGGTTAAGGTTTGTGCGGTGACTAGCCGGCTATCGTTTTTCCTGTTGCGATTTCTTCCTGACTCGCACCGGTTTAAAGTCCGCGATATGTTCTCGGCTTATATGACTTGTATGGTACGAATCGAGCATCTTCTCAGAATCTGGAAGTGCTAAACCAAAATTTCGGATTTTTGTTGTAGCGCGCTTTTGTCCTTGTGCTGGACGTTTTTAAAGATCAAAAGAGTGATCGGATTGCGTTTGTTTAAGACGGCTGGCGTGTTCGTCGGGGCCAATCGACGAACGGGGTGTAAGGTTTTTAGTGGTCGCGTTCGGACAATTTATTTAGCATTGTCCTCGAATTTTAACTTTTTGCGACGTCTCGCAGTTATTTTCGAGGATTATGCGTGTTTGAAAGGTGATAATCTTTACGATTTTTGGGCCGGATGAGGCCGCAGACGAGCGTAAACTGAAGCGTAAGCGTTTTCGATAAAAAGACAGTGTATATTGTAAAAATTTTTATGTTTCTAAAAACTCGATTACAATAATGGCGATTGTGGGAGTATACGAGTATACGCACCCACTCCCCCCCCCCTTTTTAGAGAGGGGGATAGCTGAACTCGTCTTTTGACAAGCTGCCTACGTACCCCTTTCGAGGATCAAGCCATCTCGTAGTTCTGTTTCATGCCGCGAGTGTTCTTACTCGGCGGTTGGTGTCGCGATGTCCGCCTTGACCGTGTCGATCGTGGCTGGGTCGACGCTAATTTCCGGATGTTCCGGTTGAGTTGTCGCGTGGGCTTCGGATTTATGTCGAGCTTCGACGTCCGATGCGTTTGCGTTGACAGACGATTTTACTTCGTCCTTGTGCGGGGTGCTTTTGGCCGAAGATCGATCTATCTTCGCGCGTTTGCCATTTGCAGAAGCCGTGATTTGCCTTAACTTATGCTCCGCGAGGAAGCATAGTCGCGATTGTTTTTGGCATCCCCAGATGGCCGCGACTCCGCTCGGCGTTGGGAACTTGAGACCCAGGTGGTAAGTTGACGGAACTGCCTGCATGGCGTTGAGCCATGGGGTTCCCATGATCACGTTGTAGATAGCGGGATGGTCGACTACCGCGAATTCGACGATTTTCGTGATCTCCTTGGCCATGACTGGCAATTGGATTGACCCGAGAGTCATTGACACTTCGCCTGAAAAACCCGTGAGTGGTTTTGGCGTCGGAATTACCTCTCCGAGTTCGATACTCATCCGATTGAGAGTGTCGCGGAAGATTACGTTGACCGTGCTTCCCGTATCGACGAGTACCCTTCCGACTTCTAAATCTCGTATGACGAGATCTATGACGAGAGGGTCGCAGTGAGGTTGGTCGATACCGCCGGCTTCTTCCTCCGTGAAGGTGATCGAGCAATTTTGGCCGTCTCGAGGAGGAGACCATGTAGGCCATTTTGCGCTTGATTCTGCCTTCCGTTGGTAAGCCTTGATGGCTGACACGGTATCGCCGCAGTATTGAGATCCTCCGATGATCATATTGACTCTGCGACGATTGTTATCGTTCCCTTTGTCATCCGGCCTCTTCTACCGCGTTTATCCCCAGGTTGGTTTCGTTGAGGAGATTTTTCGGCGGGCGGATTTCTGTCCGTCTTTGGAGGCCGATCAGAATCGAGGATGAGATCCTTGACGCTAGTTACTTCCGAAAGCTCTCCAGCGAGCAGCTTCGCGGCCAGTCTTGCTCCTAAGACTTTGCAATTAGTCGTGGAGTGTCCTCGGGATTGGTGGAACTCGCAGAAGGTGTTCTCGTCATACCCTTGATTGCGAGTCCATGTGTTGCCCGTGGTCCGGCCTTGATCCGAACTGATCGCATAGTTATGCGCCCCTTGGAGATCTTCCCCCTCGTGATGGACGTACTTGTCGTTACGAGAGTTCTTCTTTTTCCCCTTCGGATCTGCGTCTTTCGAGGATGGTCTTGCCGGCTTATGTTTTTGCGATAAGACTTTAGTTTCTTCCTCCACTATGATATAGTCTGTTGCTTTGTGGAGGGCGTCCTGGATCGTTCGCGGTTTGTCGAGAGTTATCCATTTTCTGAATTTCGACTTGTACCAGAGCGTCTTTCTCAGCGCGTCGATGGCCACTTTGTCGCTTATCCCGCTGACCCTGGACATTATCAATTTGAATCGGCTGATAAACTCGCGGAGGGGTTCGTCTTCCCTCTGGGAGAGACTCCAGAGATCAACATCGGAGGTTTCCCTGTCTATGAATACAGAGTACTGTTTGAGGAATTCCGATGCGAGCTGTCGAAAACTCCCGATGGTGTTGCGACGAAGGCGTGCGAACCATTCGAGCGCTGCTCCTTCAAGGTTTTCGACGAACAGGCGGCAATAGCCGGCATCCTTTTCGCCGTCCTTCAGTCTTGCTCTTCCCATCGCGATGTGGAAAGCCTGAAGGTGCGCTTTCGGATCGGCCGTACCATCGTACTTCGGTACTTTGATCTTTCCCGGATCGGACACCCTCATGTCCGAAATGCGATTGGTAAAGGGGGTCTTTCGAGCTCCTTCCAGCAGTCGATCGATCTCGGGGGCGGCACTAGTAGCATGATGGATTTGAGACTTTACGGCTCTCACTTCTGCCGCAGTCTTGGTGATGTAGTCGCGGAGATCGCGGATATCCGATGTCTCGTCAGAGGATTTCCGAGCCTGTCGGCGCTTACTGCGAGTGAGCTCGGTTTGCCTTTCGGCCAGCTCCTCTTGTTCGTTCCAATAGGCGACTTCTTCTTCTTCCGTCATTGGTTTTTCGAACGGGGAGCCTTCCCGAGCGGATCGGCTTCTGGTCCTTCTTGGATGTCTGTCGCCATCCTCGTCGCTGTCGTTGGAGACATCGCTAGGGTCCAGGTCAATGTGTTCGGCTCCGTTATCCTCCGAGTCCTTTGCAGGGAGCGGAAGACTTTCAGAGTTCCCCTTCTCGATGGGAGACTTCTCGCTGGGGTTTTGACCGGAAGGTCGTTCCCGCGCGACTCCTGCTCTATCGAGTGGGGTGGCGAAATCGAGCCTCTTCCCGCGGATTTTGGTGGTTCCGCGGGGACGGATAGCTTGGGTCCTTGCCGTTAAGGTTTCAACCTGTTTGGTCAAGGTATTCACGAGCTTATCCTGTTCTTCCGACCTTTTTTCATAGGTGGCGAACATCTTTTTAAACTCCTCGAGAGTCGCGGCGTTGGCTTGCGCGTTGGCCGCAGATACGTCCGCTACCGGAGTGTGGAGATCGGTGCCGCTGCCTCCGTTAAGGGGAGTTTGCACGTTATCCGCGTCGTTGGTTGACATGTCTGACTGTGTGTGGCTTTTGCGGGTTAGATTGATCCGTATATCCCCCTCCTTCTAGCGCCAAACTGTGGGAACCGAAATTCGCACTGTCGATTTCCGTTTAAATAAGGAAACTAAGAAAACCCTAGTTTCCCAGAGGACCCGGATATCTGTTAATTACCACACGTCAAGCAATCAGAACACGAGAATAACAACGATAAAAATAAGAAATCGAAAAGAGAGCAAAATAGATCTTATTCCGAATCTGCGTATGAGCGTTACAACAAGGTATAAGCCTGGGCTCGAGAGCTGTCGGCGAGATTCCTAGTTCTAGCAACCCTAAGACGGCTAAACCTAATTGAGTCGCAGCTCGAAATAACAAAAACGGAAAGTTGCCTAAATCGCTCTAAGTGCTAAGTTTGCTCTGAAAAAGTTCTCTCCTCTGCTCCTCGCCTAGGACTCCTTATATACTAGCTCCAAGGTCGGTTTACGCTTTTACTCTTCTGCCCTTAAGCCGTCATAGCATAAAAATGGAGATATTCCATTTTTCCCGATCTTCACAATTATCTTCAAAACTTCCGTATTTATCCGCGGAAACTTGACATTTATCCTTCCTCGCGGGCCAAGCGCGAACCACGCTGTGGTTCACGGGCTTTTGGTTAGGAAAGATCGTAGGATGGGCCTCGAGTCGTGTTTTAGGTCCCTTTGGGCCGTCTTCCGACTCGACACGTTTACTACGAGTTTTCCGCGGTTTCTAATCCGCGAAGTTTGATCGATGAATTAGAATAGCGGGAATCATAGACTGAGCTTGCTACGGTCTTCGGGAGATAGCATTCGAAGGTTTGACGAGAATGCAAGGACTGGTGTCGTATCGATGTTCGGAAAGGTTCAATCGCTATACAGCGACCGATCTTTGGCTCGAGCCCGGTCGCTATGTAGCGACCGAGCGAAACGAGTGCTCGGTCGCTACGTAGCGACCGAGCTTCGGCTTGAGCTCAGTCGCTACGTAGCGACCGAGCAGGACGATCGCTCGGTCGCTACGTAGCGACCGAGCTTTGGCTCGAGCTCGGTCGCTACGTAGCGACCGAGCGGGACGATCGCTCGGTCGCTACGTAGCGACCGAGCTTTTGGCTCGAGCTCGGTCGCTACGTAGCGACCGAGCGGGACGATCGCTCGGTCGCTACGTAGCGACCGAGCTTTTGGCTCGAGCTCGGTCGCTACGTAGCGACCGAGCGGGACGATCGCTCGGTCGCTACGTAGCGACCGAGCTTGGCTGAGCTCGGTCGCTACATAGTGACCGAGCGGGACGATCGCTTGGTCGCTACGTAGCGACCGAGCTTTGGCTCGAGCTCGGTCGCTACGTAGCGACCGAGCGGGACGATCGCTCGGTCGCTACGTAGCGACCGAGCTTGGCTGAGCTCGGTCGCTACGTAGCGACCGAGCGGGACGATCGCTCGGTCGCTACGTAGCGACCGAGCTTTGGCTCGAGCTCGGTCGCTACGTAGCGACCGAGCGGGACGATCGCTCGGTCGCTACGTAGCGACCGAGCTTTGGCTCGAGCTCGGTCGCTATGTAGCGACCGAGCGGGACGATCGCTCGGTCGCTACGTAGCGACCGAGCTTGGCTGAGCTCGGTCGCTACGTAGCGACCGAGCGGGACGATCGCTCGGTCGCTACGTAGCGACCGAGCTTTGGCTCGAGCTCGGTCGCTACGTAGCGACCGAGCGGGACGATCGCTCGGTCGCTACGTAGCGACCGAGCTTTGGCTCGAGCTCGGTCGCTATATAGCGACCGAGCGGGACGATCGCTCGGTCGCTACGTAGCGACCGAGCTTGGCTGAGCTCGGTCGCTACGTAGCGACCGAGCGGGACGATCGCTCGGTCGCTACGTAGCGACCGAGCTTTGGCTCGAGCTCGGTCGCTACGTAGCGACCGAGCGGGACGATTGCTCGGTCGCTACGTAGCGACCGAGCTTTGGCTTGAGCTCGGTTGCTACGTAGCGACCGAGCGGGACGATCGTTTGGTTTGAATCCCAAAGAATACTTCTTCGTAGAAATAACCTCGTATAGTTTATTTCGACGAAAAATTACATCCCTTCTTTAACCCTTTCGGAAATACGATCTCTGAGGATTTTCGGATGGTAATTCCGTCGTAACCATTTTTGACCCCAACAGTAATTTGAGTGACATCAGATATGACATTGCTACCCGTTTGATTAGGCATATCGTGTCTCCGTCGTTCGGTGATTTAGCTCCTTATATATCCCCTAGGTTGGTTCCCCTTTCCTTTTTCGTCTTTGGTTGAGTTTATCACTTCGCGGAAACTTTTCATTTTTCTTCAATCCTTGTGTTTATCTTTGGAAACTTCACATTTATCCTCTGAACTTGACATTTATCTTCTTCTGTGTAGAAAATGATAAACTGTCGTATCGACTGGGCTTGATTTCTCATAAAATCGTAAGTGGGCTTTTTGCCGCGCCTTGGGCCCTTTCGGGCCGTTTTCCGACTTAGGCGTTTTTACGATTTTATAAATTCCTCATATAGCATAGGCAATTCTAGGTGTTCAGCTAACCGTTGCCGTTTCATACGATCAATCTCAATGTTATCCGAGAAAACGAGTTCTTGATGTTTTAAAATCGTAAAGTTCCAACGGTACCTCTGATCGAGACGAAATAAGAGGGAGTTTGATACAATCTTGGGAGAGGAGCTTTGCGGACGAGACGAGAACAACACGATCATTCCAGCTCGGCCATTGATAGACCATGGATTTGACCCACTTTCACCCATGGTTTATAGGTGTTTTTACTACTAATTATTATATTATGGAGTCTATTTATTATATTTATAAGACCAGGAGTGATTTGGAGATAAGTGATGATTTTGGATCTTTTTGGAGATATTTGGAGCAAGTACCCGAGATGACCATCGAGCTCGACCATCGGTCGATATTGAGGAACGAATATCGATCAATGTTCACATCAGAGCATCGATCGACAGCGAAGCGCGTAGAAAGCTCGTTTGGTCACAGCCGACTTGAAGTCCAAGTCTTCACCAATTTACCAGATTACCCCTGACGAGTTTTAACCTAATTATATAAGCTTTGCCACAATGTTAGAAGCAAAGTGTGCTTTCTTGTGTTTCTTGTTTTACTATTTTCAGCAAAAGGTTTTTAGGATTTTGATATATTGGATAGAATATCCAAAGTTATATTTGTGATTGGAACTCCATTGATATCTATTTACTATTCTAATGAAGTTTTCTTACCCAATTGCTGTTATCAATTGCTTGGCCATGTCTGAGTAGTTTAAATAGGTTATGGGGGATTAGCCCCAACTATAGATTGCTGAGTTGTGATAATAATCATTAGGATTGTCATTAATGTATGATTCTAAATAAGCTACCTAGAACTTGCCCTAGGATTGTTAGATAAAAGCAATAGCTTCATTCTCATCTTGAAACCATTCTAATTGAGTTAAGATTCTTGCTAGAGTAAGGCGCGAGCTGATCTAGTGAGTTTAGTGAGCATCATCAACCTGCACATAAAGCTTAACTAGAAGCGCGTCGATTGATATCCATATTGGATAATCGATCGACAGAGTGAAAGGTGTATCGATCGATATCCCTATAGAATAATCGATCGACACTTCCTATTGATCAAATACTCTTGTTTGGGTCATTAGATCTAGTTAATAGACAAGTCCAGAAACACGAGAGCTGGTTGACTTGTTGTTTAGTAGTTGAGCTCTACATTATCACGGATGCAATTCATTAGGCATATGTAGGATTATAATTCCAAGTTTCCTGAATAAAAACCCTAAGTCTACCTATTTCCTTTTAAGCACCAAAACCTCAACCAATCAATCGAGCAATTACTTGCTCAACAAAACTGCAATTTTACATTTTAATCATTAAACCATCCTACTTAACAAATCCCATTAGATTTATTAGGTTCCCTAGCTCCTTGTGGATTCGATCTTTAAGTACTGCAATTGAACCTCTTATTTGAGAGAGTTAATTCACTCTTCAAAGTAATTTGAGTGATATCAGCCATCCGCCGAGCTTGGCTGGTCCAGCTCGGCATATGGGCGAGTTGGTCGCGTGTTCCATCCAGCTCGGCCATCTGCCGAGCCGGATGGGATCAGTTCGTCGAACGGATGAGCTTGACTGTTTGCTTTTAGTTCCGGGGTCCGTCTCTTTTTGAAACTTACGCTCGGGAACTTTTGTCGAGAGTGTGTTGAGAAAGTCTCTGTAAGAAAAGGTGATTTTAGATTATGATTTCGAGATAACTGTTTTTGACCCCAACATCTTAATCAACTCATAATTATCCAACTGAATTAAAATAAATAAAAGAAAATCAAAGTAGTTAATGTTGGTAGGGGCCTTGTGACGTACACGGCCCAAACAATCAGAGGATCCGCTACATCACTCTTGCAGTAATTTGAGTATATCAAAAGACCCTAAAACAGACCCGACATGCATAAATAAAGATTATAAAACTGGACTTTTATACAAGGGTAGAAATCCCTAAAAGACTAAAACCAAGTTATATCAGATATCATGTTACCTGCTCTGAAATTAATCTTATATATATAACTAAATTTCGGTCCGTGCATTGCAACATGCTTTATTTGATATTTTAATTTAATAAAAAATATTTAAAAAATTATTTTATTATTTTTTAAAAATTGTTTTGCATATGTTATGTGAAATTTATTTTATAATTAAGAACTCTTTTTCACACATAAGTTTTAGTTAATATTAGTTAGAGCTAGAAAAAACATTCAAACATAAAGAAATTTAAACCGGATCCAACCCGAAATAATAATTATAATGAAATAAAAAAGAATTTGGAAGTTAAATAAGGCCAAGAAGCAATGACAACATTAAACACTTTCTTATGTACTAATTTAATGTTTTTTAAACTTATCTGATGTTAAATAATTTTCTGGATACATTATTTATTAATAACATTTTAATTAAAATAAATTATAAACTACTACATAGTAAAAATAAAATGTAATAAGATAACGATGAAGCTTGATTTGTTTTTTACTAAACATATGTACGGTGATGGTAATAATAATCAATTTTTATGAGCAAACATGAGAATATATATATCAAACATGTGTTTGATTTTTCGTATAACCAAACACATCAATACCAATCATGACAATATCCTAAGTTTTGATTTTTGTTAATTTAATAGCTTTAGCATCATACTTGTCATCAAATTCTTTTTTAAATACTATTAAATATGTATGTTTACTTTTGTTGAGATTGTTTAAAAAAGAAAAAAAAAATATTTTACAAATCCCGTTTTTATTTACAATTAAAAAAAGAAAAACTATCAAAAAAAATTTTATATTTTTGTTTACGATTTTAGAAAAGGAAAAGTATTATCATATAAACTTTTACAATTATCTTATGTTTAGAATTTCAGAAAAATCTTATTGCTATCAAATAATTATTTCTAGTTACTATTAAATAATTTTAAAATTATGAATTTTACAGCTCATATCAATACTATTTTTACACTTTATTTTTAATTAAATAATTTTTAGTATCATGTTCATCATCAAATGTTCTTTTAAAATATACTAGGGGAAATTTTACTTCTACACTTTCTTTGGTACCACATTTCAAGTATACCACTAGTATGGAGACATTTTCATAGATACACTTTTCATTAATGACCAAAAGACCATACTAGCCCTAACCTTATATTTCTCTCGCGGTCCTCTTTTCTTCCTCTCTCTCTCTCGTGATCTTTTTTCTTCCTCTCTGCCTCCGATTCACTGGAGATCCACCATCTTTCTCACGATCTTTTTTCTTCCTCTCTGCCTCTGATTCACCGGAGATCCACCATCTCTCTCTCATTCCACCGGCTCTATGCGGTTCACACTGTCGACTCCTACTTCTGTGCAAGATTCCCAACTGGTATGCATCTAATTTCTCCTTTTTTTTTATTGTGTCGATTAATTTTGCGAAATTTCGATTTTGTGGTTACTCTAGTCGAGAAATCAAACAAGGTTGCTTTAGACTTCTAATCTGTACAAGTCGTTCTAAGATAAACAGTTTTGATTGTGAAAACATTGAGTTTTTGACAACTTAAGACCCTTTATAACCCTTTGTAAATCTAAGTTATTTTGTAATGTAATTGATATGTTCTGTTCCCGAGAAGCTGTGTTCAAGCTTATATGAAAGCCACAACCCTGCCAGCACACATTTGCTTTGATGTACAATGGTAATCACCATTTTCATCATTGACTCTTGTTTTTCTCTTAAATCTTATTGAACAATCATTGAGATTTTTTTTGTTTCTTCTTGTCTTAAATTGCAGAATCTGTTCCCTTTAGCGAACTAATCTCCTCTGATTCCTTGATTGCGAAACCTCTGTTTCCCAGTTGTTGATTTTGTTCCATTTACTTTTTTACTTGCTCTCTCTCACAGATACAAAGACCATAGCTTTTCCACAAGTTTCGTGGCAGAAAATTTTCAGGCTTTCTATATCAGATTTTGAGTGTTTGGTTACTTTAACAGCCTGCTTGTGCTGATGGATCTGGAAACTGAAAATCGAATAGCTTCGGTTCTGTTGAGAGAAGCAGCAGAGTTGAGGAGACAAGCTGAAAAAGATGGTGTCCGAGCTTATCTTGAGAAGCCTAATGTAAGGCATCGACCTAACTCGAGGTTCTCACAGCAACTGTCCTTGGTGTTCAACAATGTAATGCTTTTCTTTCCACCCTTTACTTATTTTCGTTTTACAAAAGTTAAGATTGAAAAGAATAAGCCTTTGCATTGCTATAGTGTGTGATATTCTTTTGTTCGTTGAAGCAATAGCTGTATGTTTTTGGAAGAGGATTATTTTAACTGTTGGTGAATGGTCGATTCACAATAAGAAAGTTGGCAGCATCTGAAAGTTTTGTTTTGGGTTCTGCGTTCCTTAACAGTTCAATGTTGTGACTTACGTGTCTGTCTAATACTTAATGTAGCTCAACATGTTAATTATTTACTCTAATCTCTTGCATGTTTCTTGACCATAATACAGCAAACAGAGCGGTAGAAACCAATGATATGTGGAAGGCTCAGGAGCAAGAAAACGAAAGGCTCAAAAGAAAATCAAGAGAGGAAAGCACCAGCAGCAGTAGCCAAATGAAGCGGAGTAGTAGTTTCTCGAAAAGGAGTTTGGATAAGACATGTAGCTCCATTAATGAGGAGAGAAAGATCACTCATCAATCATCATCGGACAAAAGATTGTACTTGGATGATGATGATTAAGGTTTAGGAGATGATGAGAATTGAGTCTTTTCTCCAATCACGGTATATATGTCTATTTGCTATAGCTTCTGTTACCTTTAGCTTCCTTCATCTTCTGAGTCTCTTTGTAAATGACAGGAACAAACGTGGGATAGGCTCTGTTGGTCCTAGGATGGATGAAACTGTCCCTTATCTTCCCACCTAGAAGGTTGATCAATTGCAAAGTTCTGATATAAGGGAAAGGAAGGTAGTCTTGCTGCAGCTTGGGCTCTAGCTAATCTATATTATCTTGCATGTTAGAAACCTCTTATAAGGGTTTATAAAACTATTTATAAGAACTTATAAATCATTTTTAAGGTTTTAAATATATATTTATAAAAGTTTATGAATCTGTATATAAGGGTTTGTAAAAATATTATAAGAGTTTAATAATCTTCATAGCACAATTTATAAGAGTTAATAAATCTTTTTCAAGAGTTTATAAATCTTTTTCAAGAGTTTACAAACATTTAGAAGTAAAATATTCATAAAGCTATTATAAGTGTCTATAATTCTAATATAAATGTTTGTAAATTATTTATAATAAATAAAAGATTATTTATAATGGTTTATAAAACAATTAATAAGACTTTATAAAATCAGTCTATAAGGTTTTTTAAATATATTATTAAAGTATAATTCATTTATAAGAGTTTATAAACTCAGTTTATAAGGCTTTATAAGGATTATAAACAATTAATAAATGTTTATGAATGATTTATGAAGATTTAGAAATCATTTATAAAACTTTATCAATAGTTTATATATATTCCTCATGTGGTGGAAAACAGCGAGATGAGGCAGCAGAGGTTCGTGGGGATATTGAGTTTGCTGTATATCGTTGCGTTCTTAGCTAAGAATTAGAGTGAGTGTCTCCAAGAAGAATGGGGAGTGTTTGAGAAGTCTCAGGAGGCGGCTTTAGATATGGATCAGACGATCTTCGTGGCTGTGGCGGAAGACGTGGAGAGGAGCAAAACGACGGTGTTATGGGCGGCAAGAAACTTCTCCAGCAAGAAGTTTTGCTTGCTTTACGTCCATCGTCCTGCTCGGCCTGCCTCCTGCAATGAGAATCTTCTGCTTCTCTTTCTCTCTGACTTAACTGTTTTGTGGTGAATTATAGAATATTTCTGGATGTTGAATTCTTCTTGAGTGTAGATTTGCTCATGAATCATGATTGAACCTTACCGAGTCTATCTATATATCCTTTAGTTGATTGTGGATGATGTTAATGATGTACCTCTGTTTGCTAAGAAAATCTGAGAAATGATATAATTGTTTTATAAAGAAGAGGCAGAGAAACCATATCAAATTATATCATCATAATAAAATCCTTATAAGGCTTTATAAAGATAATAAATAATTTATAAATGTTTATAAATCATTTATGAAAATTCAGAAATCATTTATAAACCTTTATTAATAGTTTATATATATTCATATAAATGATTTATAAACCTTTATAAAATCACTTATAAATTTTATAAGAGCTTATAAAACCTAGTATCAACCATCTATAAAGTTTTTAAAACATATATAAATATTTATAAAACTATTTAAAAGGGTTTATAAAACTATTTACAAGAACTTATAAGCTATTTATAAGAGTTTTTACATTTATTTATAAGTGTTCATAAATTAATTTACAAGGTTTATAAATCTATTTATAAGAGTTTATAAATCACCAAATTAACCAACTTTCCACCATTTCTTTGCTTATTAAAGAACATCATTCTTTTACAGTTTCTTTTATAAGGCCTTATAAAAAGGTATAATTGAGCATTGAGATGATTGAGCATTGAGAGATACTTGGGGTTTCTGAATTTATAATGGTTTATAAAAATTTATAAAGGGTTTACAAAACCCACAATGTTAGATGAACGCCTCAGTTCTGCAGATGTACATAATGTATCCATACCAGATATATAGCCTTCTAGGACCTTTCTCATAATAATAGCAAAAGCCTGATTAACAAGAGTATAACAGCTCTTGTTATTGGCTTCTTCATTTTCACCTACTTTACAGCTCTCCCCTGTCCCTCAACTTCCAACTTGAAGTTCATGAAATGGGTCTACAAAGTTATGGAGAAGAAAGACTAAAGAACCAAAGCAGCCTATGTTTCAAAGAATATGTCCCAAGGCGTCAGTGCTTGATAACCGATGCCACAAGCTCAGACTTTGGTGGGAGCATAATCCATAAGAGAGCTTCTGTATGCTAATAAGAGAAGACTCAACACCTTGCAGGGCATTCAACGCCAACCTAACCAAGCTTAATTCCTATTAAAAAGCAACAAAATTGTCAGAGAATGTGGCCAAAAGTAGAAGTAGTCTCAATATACGTCTTTCATTTCATCTAAGCACTAAAGATATTCCATTGTTCTGTAATTAATTATTAAGAATAGAAATCTGAGAACATCACATCGTAATCTTCCCTAAGATAATGATTTCGCCGTAACTCAATACAGTACATCGAGTACTAAACTCAAATCAATAAAATTGATACTTCCTTTTCCCCAAATCATTCCCTATTAGGTTTCCGATCCTAGCCACTCAAGCGAAATGCAAAGCTCATGTTTCCACGCATACAAACATGAACAGCGTAAATGGTGAACTTACAGAGACAAAGGAAGAAGACGGAGAAGAAGCACGAGTTGGAGGAGGAAATTGGCAGCTCTGAGAATGTAAGGACTCCCAATTACTTGGTGGAAGGTAAAGCTCCTCCTGTTTGAGCTTCTCCAGAAGCGAATCAACGCTCGTCGCTACCGTCATTATTTCTCAATGGAGGAGAAAGTGAGATCGTCTTGTTTGCCTGAGCTTGTAGAGTTTTTCAGCTTCGTCGGAGAATTCGTCAGCGCCGTCAAATCTGCCAGAGAACTCGCCAGCGCCGTCGGGAGAACTAGTCGGGGTCGTCGGATATGATCACCGTCGAATTGAAATCAATCTGGGAACTCTCAGATTTGGAATTGAGGGAGAAAGAGAATAATTTAGGTTAAATTATTCAGGGGTATGATGGTACTTTGTCTATTAAAATTTTAATGGTAAAGTTGAAAAGTGTAAAGTTGAAAAGTGGTATTAGGAAAGTGGTATTAGTGGCAATTCCCCAATATACTATCAAATATGATACAAATCTATTTTGTTTAGGATTTTCTTTTTTTAAGTTAAAGATCTATCAAATATTATTTTATAGTTTTAGGGTGTTAGAAAAGAAAATTAAAATTACATAATATTTTATAATTATTTTTTTCTAGGAGTTCGAAAATAAAAATACTATCAAATAACTATTTCCAGCAAATATTAACTATTTTAAAAAGTTGCTATTTTCAAAATTCGTTTTCTCAATATTACTAATATTTTTAATTTCATATTTTCAGTATCATATTTATCATCAAATTTTAAAAGTAAAAATTACTTTTACAATTCTATTTGGTCAGAATTTGAGAGGAAGCAATCTTATTTGGCTAAGATTAAAAGAGGAAAAAATTATTTTTCAAATTTCTTTTCTTTGAGATTTTAGAAAAAAAAAAGGTTATTTTCACATGATGATAAATTTTTATTAATACATACACAATTAAGTTTTACAAATGTCATAATCATATCGGGTGAAATATTTGAAGTTATTTTGGTTTATAATTTTTAACACAAAATTATCTATTAAAAAGAAAATATAATTATTTTAAAGAAATAAATTAATTTTAATTTAAATATAAAAATAAAAATTCCAACTATAATTCGTTTTTGTTTAAGATTTTTATACAAACTAATATATTTTCAATTAAAAAAATTATGTTTAGTCAATTATATATTGTGTCTTATACACAAAAACATAGATATTCCTCATATTCACACATTCGTATGTACGACAAAAACATCATAATTTTAAAAAAAAATTTTGTTATCATCATAAGATGTAATAAGGATGATACAAAAATTGAGTTGTTTACAGAAATTAAAAGAAAATAATCAGATATTATTTTTCTTGTAAATACTATTTTTTGTAAAAATAATATGAAGAAACTTAAACCTAAATACAGATATGAAAATAATATTTATTTTGGTTTTTATTTTTGTAGCATACATTTATCTGTTAAAAAGGAAACATAGCTATTTATATGTAAATAATAAGAGTCCTTTAACATTTTTATTTTCTTAGGTTTTAAAAAAGGAATATCACTTATTTTATAGTTATTTTTTCTATTTGATTTTTATTAAATAATTTCTTCTACATGTAGGATTTTATAATTCGTTCTTTTAAGATTTGTTTTTAAAAAATCAATATTTTCTCTTATAATATCTTTTTTTAGTATCTTTAAAGATGAAAAATATATAAAATATTTTAAAAAGAAAACAAATACTTTCAAAAAGCTTTTTTACAATTATTCTTTGTTCCTAGAATTTTCAAAAAATAAATTTAGTATCAAATATTTTTAAAAGACTATAAAAGAACCATAAAATATAATTGTAAAAGGCTATGTAATAGTAATTTTCCTTTTCTAAATTCCTAAAAATAACAATAAACTATTTTTTTGTAATAATTTACCTTTTCTAGTCTCCAAAAAATGTTATAATAAATTTTTTTTTCTAAATCCTTTTAACTCCTAATAAAAGAGAATTGTAACATATTTTTGACACATGTCACAATCTTAATAAATTAATTGACACATGTCGCGATCATGTTAATTAGCAACTTTGAAGAAAACAAGCTTTATATAATAAGATGCTATCAGACATGAAAATCAATCCGAAAAAAAATCGTATATATATTGCAGAGAGAATAAATAAGATTTTCTCTGATGACGTACAACACATGTGCATCCATGTTGATACTTTCCCAGTTTGGTATATGGGACTTCTTCTCATAATGAAATCAATGACTTTTGACGACTATCAGCCTCTCATCGATAAGATCATGAAGCGGCTTCGTTCTTGGTTAAGTAAAGCTCTCTCTTATGATGTTCGCGTTCAACTCAATAACTTCGGAACACAACAAATTTTTGGTGCTCCGTCTTCAGACCCTTGAAAATATTACACAACACAATCGAGAGAAGGCGTAGTGGATTTCTATGGCTGGGTCTCTAAATTCGAACAAGCAAAGAAAGGTCGTGTAACTATCCATTATTTGGTCCAATTAATTTGGCCCAGCAAGAGACAGGCCCATTGCATAAAACCCTAGGTGAGTTTCTATTTAAACAGTGGTAGGCTTAATAGTTTATTCAGAAAAGCGTAAAGCGTCGAAACTCTGCAGAGATTGAGCCGTCGAGTAGATCTGAGATCGACCAGTCACACCCGCTGTCGAATACGCCAAGATCGGATATCTCACAACCGTTAACTGCCGAAGGTAACCATACAAAACCGTCGTGGCTTTAGGTTATGTTTTTCCATTTGATAAATCAATCATATATCTCAAACCGTTTGGTTTCTCGCGATTTGAAGGACATCACTGCGTTCCTGACGTTGAGACGAATCCGGTGGTAGAAACTCAGCCGACGAGAAGCCCGGACGCGCCGTCACGCGCCACTCAAAGTTCTGTGCGTGAATCTCACGCGTCACCGCCTCCGCGGGACGTTCGCCGGAGCCACCGAGCTGGCCACCGTCTGTTCACCGCCAGGAAGCCGCCGCAGCATCGCCGCCGCCGTAAAACCGTCTACCAACCGTGTAATTACTTTCTATTGAATTGTTAATTTAATATTTTAAATTTTTCTATTCTCTTCTTAGTAAAACGTTTATAATTTTCTTAGTTATACCAATTTTTTTTGTCATCAACCTTAACAAATTCTGTGAAGACTTTGCAAACTGGTAACTCTGCATTCATATAAACAACGAACGACGTTTATTTCCTGACACTCTGCATTCATATAAACAACGAACGACATTTATTTCCTGGCACTCTGCACCAGATTGTCCTTCTTTGCATTCAGCGTTCGGTTGATATGAATGATCTTTGAATGAGTAAAAATTTCTTGAAGAATTTTGATGTCCAAATAATTCACAAATGCCGGTCAATTCTCTGGTGCTGAAAACATCTTCACCAACCGGATACAATCCGTCGCATAAGTAAAATGATATTGACGTAAGTTCTTTATGCTTTCCATTGTCCATATGAGAGCTTCCATCTCTTAGTGTAAAGGCAAAAGACTTGATCTTGTGTTCTTGCCCCCATTAGTCCCTCGAAACCCGGTAGCGTGCTATACCAGCCCCGTCCCAAAAATAAATCATGCTCTTTCCATGATTCATTCGTGAAACACCAGTGACCCGGGATTAAGGGTAAATTTATTTCGTCCATTTCTTGCACATGGGTTGTTCCACCTGTAGCTGAGGCCTGAGCCTCTGCCCATAGTAGAGATTCAGTCTCTCCTAGTTTCATGGGATCTCGAGGATCAACATCAATATTACTATAAACTTTATTATTCTGTTCCTTCTAAATGTACTATAAAATCCTTGCAAACTGATGATCATCCATATACGCCTTTATACCATTTATTTTTGGCTATGTTGAATTAGACAATAGAAGAGAGGGAAATTTTGATACCAATTACCAACCAACCAAAAAAAGCCTTTCAAACAAAACATTACCAACCAAATTAAATTTTTAGTATTTAAATGAAAAGATCTGCATGGTACGACATGAACAAAAACCTTCTACTTTTCATAATTTACAGTTTATACTTTCCTAAATCACAAATTTGAAAGTAGGCACAACTAAGACCACTAGAAATTTAAACACAAATACAACATCTTGATTTAAAGAATAATTAATTAAATCATAAATTTTCACGATAATATAGAAGCCCAATCGATCTCGTAAGAAGGACACTTTCCAAGTATGAAATTATCATTCCACGGAATCGGTGTCTCTACACACATCTCCAGCGCCTTCATATCCGAAGGCGGTGAACCTGACCCATCACTCTCGCCTGGCCTGGATTGTTGTTGAGGCGTGGAATGATCAATCGAAGAAGGCGTAGCTTTAGCTCTATTTCTCGACGTTCTCTCTTTTTTTCCTGGCTGATTCTTAGGCTCAGCAAAAATGGCTTCGAGCTTGGCGTCAACGGCAGCTTGAATAGGTCCGTAGTATTCGCCGATATCAGACGGAGATGAACCAGTTTGGTATCGTAGAGCCGGAAAATTCAGTCGAGCTGAGTCACCGCGAAGCTTGAACGCTGCACGATCATAGGCCAACGCGGCTTCCTCAGCTGTGTCGAATGTTCCGAGCCATAGACGAGTTCGGTTCCTGGGTAAACGAATTTCAGCAACCCATTTTCCCCAGTGCCTTTGCCTCACTCCACGATAGAGTTTACTCGGCTTTGGAACTGAACCCGAACTTGGAACCGGATCAGGTTGGGTTAAAAAATCTGAGTTGTTTGGGTCGACGAAATTGAGCGTATAATGGTTGTCTTGGTGAGTATATGTTGAATCGTTTTGGTAATGAAACTGAGCTTGGTAGTTTTGATCGGGTTGTTTTTGAAGATTCGAGGGAAATGAAGATGGATAGGTCATGGATCCAGGATAAATATCCGGGAAGGATCCATAATCGGAGTGGGTTGTGGAAAAGGAAGAGATATTTTGAGGCTGGTAATTATAATAAGAAAAAGAAAAGGGATCATTTGGCGTGGACGCAAATGCAGCGTTTGAAGATACAAACGCGGAGTCTGAAGCAGACGTGGAAGCATTTTTGTAAAAAGGTTGAAGTGCTTCCATTAGTTCGCCGCCATGGCTGCTACTGAAGAAATCCGCCATGAGAGGTTCCTGAAACAAAAAATGATATGCTACAAGAACAAAATATTATATTTAGAAACCTGTTAAAAGAAACCCTGTCTTTTTTAGGAAAAAACTTCAAAGACTGGATTACTTTTTTTTGTAGAAATAAATTGGATCAAAGAGGTTTGAAATAAGCAACCTCCATTAGATCAAAACTATGGAAATATATCAACAAATAAATAAATAAAAAGAGGATCAAACTTGAGGGAACTCAAAAATGCCCACGAAGTTGATCAACTCTATAAATCAACAAAAAGAATGTTAAATGACCGAAAAATCATAGTATTTAGGATCTTGATTTCTAGAAAACACCTGATTTTGTTTTGGCTAAAGTGTGTCTACTGGATGAATTTTGAAAAAAAAAATATAAATCCATAAAACAACACTTCATACGAAAGTCGTGATTTGTGTTTTAAAGCAAGACAGACGATTAAAAAGAAAGGAAACCGAAGAAACTAGGATTTTGACACTTTTAAGATAAATAGAATGAGAAGTAAAACCCTAATTTCACTCAAAATCTTTTTTTCTTTCTCTCACTCTCAAACAAACACTCTCTCTCACACTCTAGTTTTTCTAAGCTCTCGACCTCACCTTGGAGATTCTCACAAAACTCCCACCGTTTATATAGAGGTTCCTTCAATGAAGAAATATTTAAGTATTATTATATTGGTGAACATTATTGTACAATAAACTTATTAAAATAAAACATTTTAGTAATGTACACACATACGATTCTTCCATATAGCTGGATACATCTCTCTCCATACTGCTCTTTATACAATTTTAATTTTGTAAACTTATAACATTCATAAATTTAAGCACTTTATTGAATGAGTTTTGGCGTTTTTAAAAGAAATATACATAACTATATTTTTTTAAACACAATATAATTTTTTTAGTAATAGAACAGCCGGTTGAAGAAAAAAAAACATCAATTTTTTTTATAATGTACAAGTAGGTCTCACATAACTTAGCCGGATAATTTTGTGCATATTTTTTAAGATCTATATAGTTATGTATGTAAGTGACTATATAGATCTTAAAAAATATGCACAAAATTATCCGGCTAAGTTATGTGAGACCTACTTGTACATTATAAAAAATTGGTGTTTTTTTTTCTTGAACCGGCTGTTTTATTACGCAAGCTTGAGGTGGTGTGGAAAACCAGATCGGAATAGAACAACCAATGTAGTACAAGTCCTTATGGAAGGATCTCACCAGCTAAGGTAATGAATCAGATGATACACTTTCTAAACGAGGAACAAAAAACAATCGAAAACTCCGTGTATCTGTTTTTCAACTTCATAAACTCTTCCAGCTCAGTAGAAAAGTTCGGCCATGCTCCGGGGTCTTTGATCATCGAGATTAGGTCCTTGCAGTCGGTCTCAAAGAATTGAAATGTCGATACCTCGAGCATACACTCCATTGCCCAGGATAAAGCCTCCAGTTCTGAATGTAATGGTGAGATTCGTCTGCATTGATTCCTTGCTCTCAATAGTTGCATCACTCCTCTAAAATTTATCCATGTCCATCCATAACCACTAAAAAATGCGTCATGTGTCCATGATCCATCTATCATGCATCTCTCTGAGATTGGTGGCCGTTCTGGATTTTGTGCTTCCACCTCTTCCTCCGATCTTTGATTTGCTTCAAACCAAGGGTGACATTCTGATTCAGCATGTCTGACAGTTTCCAAAGGGTTCCTGTCTATTTCCCTGAAGAGTTTATCGTTCCTCGCTTGCCAAATATACCAAATGATCCAAAGATATGGGTCTTTGTCCAAATTTGGATCTTCAATATCATTTTTTCGCTAGAATAGGTAATCAATATTTGTGAAATAGCTTCCACTTGGAAATAATGTAGGAGGTGTTGGGATTGCCGCATGTGCCCAAGTCTGTATAGCTGGAGGGCATTCAAAGATGGCCTGATTTATAGTTTCATCCTCTGCACCACAACGAGGACAATGGTTGTCGCATCTCATATGACAATGATTCAGATTACTTGTCACTGCTAACTGTCTAGATATCATCTACCAAATGAAATGTCTGATTTTTGGAAGAGCTTTTATTTTCCAAGCAAAGGCTGTAGCTTCATTATACTAGGTTCATGCACCTCCAATATTTCCTTCTTAGGCAAGTTATTTGCTACCCAGTAACCTGACTTGACAGTGTACATCCCATTCTTCTTATAGCTCCAACAATATCCATCTCGATGATAACCTTGGCTTATGGCCAACGATTGAATAAATGGGATGTCATCCTCATGGACATAGTTTTCCAGTATCTCAGGATTCCATCTCTTCGGTGTAGAACCTAAATTCTACACAAAGTATTTGATAGTGATCGAGGTTGATCTAAGGAAGACAAATGATGTGGACAACGATATCTTTAGAACACAACGATGTTAAATAGTTTCCAGTAGGCGAAAATAGACTTTATTGATAACTGGGATCGAATACAATGAGTTGAACTAGATCAAATGATACACACAAGTTCGATCAAGAAGGAATCTAAAAGTGGGAAGACAATAAGATTGTTAGGAATGTAAGACTCTCTCTAGGGTTTTCCACGTGTCCTCCTCCTTCTTTTATAGCGAGTCGACTCCGAGATCTCCGTGCCAGCTCCCCGATCTCAGCTTCTTGTTGCGCGATCATTGCGACCTCTGTGACTCGTTCTTCGAGCTTGATTCTGGTTCTGGGCCTCGGCATGTCTCGGCCCATGTCTCTGATCAGGGCCCGTTTCGGTCTTGACCAAAATTGGATCCAACATTTGTCCCCCAGCCTTTTTTGATTTGATCGAAAAGGAAAAAGGGGCGGTTATCCTTTGGTCTGGATTTTGTGGTTAAATGGTAGAAATCGTTCGGGTTCGGTTTTAGTGACCGTTTTTGAAAAGAACCGTTTGTCGGCGCGCTTTCTTTTATTATTATTTTAATCGGTAACGGCTACTTTAGTCGCTGCTAGGGCTTAGACTAGGTTATAATTGCCTTTCTCGATAGCGATAATAGCCTTTAGGGAGGCTTATATATACGTAGGAGGCTTTCTTTCAGCCTTATTTCCGTTTCCTATCTCAGCTCTCTTTCTCCCTTGCTTTAAAATCTCTCTGTTCGAGATCGTGATGTGTTCGTCTTTCAATTTTCCTCGTCCAACTACTACTACGGACGATCTCGAGAACCTTCACGAGGTTCATGGGGTTGATTGTTCCGTCGTTCTTGATTTGGCCAGAGCGGATGAGACCCCTGAAACTGTGAGAGAGGGCTACTACGGAGCTTATCTTTCCTTTTTCCATTCTTTCGGTCTTACCTTCCCGATTTCGGAGCCTATACTTGAGATCTTGGCGGAGCTTGGGTTATCCCTCTCTCAGCTTCTCCCGAATTTCCTCAGGCATCTTGTTGCGTTTCTGGTTAAGGTTAGGGAGGAGGGTCTCGCTTTTGGTCTTAGCGAGTTTCGTCAGTTCGTTCTGGTGAAACGAAACAATCAGACCCTTGGGACTTTCCTTGTTTCTCCGCGTCCAGGTCGTCACGTCATAGACAATATTCCTTATCGAGACGAGAAGTGGCATGAACAGTTCTTTGTTTTCCGAATGGATCGAGTATCTATGGGTGACTTTGATTTCTCCCGACTCTCTCGACGTTGGGCGGAGAATATCGGTTAGTTTCTATCTCGCCTATGCGTTTAGGGTTTTTGGGATCGAAGACTAAAATTTTCGTTTTATTTTACTGAGTGTAGTTCCTGCTGGAAGTTCCTCGATGTCGGATGAGATCCGTGGTTTGATGAGAATCCTTCGGAGAGGTTGCTCGAATTGGTTCACTTTTGACCAAACCCGGATTCAGACTGTTTTTGCCTTGCCAGTGGGGACTGGCAAAGCTCCTTTAATCGAGAAGTCCGAGGACGAGACCAGGCATTCCCGGGAGGTCGTAGGGGCCTCTTTTCTGCTCAGGACCAGTCTTCGGATCGGTTAAATAGACAGCTCATGAGGAGGTCGTCGTTCCAAACTTCCGGGTCTACGTCGAGGAGTCGAGCTTCAGGAAAGTCCCCTTTAATCTCGATCCATGATTCCGACGATGACGATGTTCCAGAAGAAAGTCAGCCTCCTGCTTCGTTGAGTCCTGGTATGGATGAGGAGACTGTGGTGGTGACTCGTAAACGTCGTCGATCATTGGAGGAGTCTTTGCCCGGTCCATCTCGTCCTAGGTTTATCCCTGGGGGGAGATGGTTCTTCATTTGCAGTTCAGAGCGATCTAATTTCCATCGCTGGTCGTATGAGGTCCGCGGGTTGCCGTCTTCCGTCTCTCGCTTCGTCAGTTGAGAAGGAAGCGTATGCCAAGGTTGCTGTGGCGAGCTCTAAGGTTCGTTTCTCGTTTACCTTTTTTTGAAGAGTCACTTCACATTATTTGCTCATCTCGATTTCTTTCCAGGTTATGGAGGCTTTCAATGAATATGTCGTGATGATGGAGGATCATGTCGAGGCTTCCAGGAATGATAAGGAAATCGAAAGCATTGGCTCTGAGATTAAGAGGCTTTCAGAAGAGCTTGAAGTCACCAAGCGAGAAGGGAAGAAGGATGCTGAGAAGATCGAAGCTTTGACTGAAGACTGGAAGAGAGTTCATCTGGCAAATAAGGCTCTCGAATCTCAGATGGTCGCTAAACGGGCAAGAATTGCGGCGCTCGAAGTTGAGAGGGATTGGGGTGTTTGCCGAGCTTCCCGTATTGCTCGTCGCGACACTGCGGCCAAGTATCGGGAGATCCTTGAATCCTTGAAAGATAGGTGGGCGAGCAAGAAGAATGAAATATCTTCTGAGATTCAACTACAGGAGGTGGTTGCGAATATCAATCTCTTGACCGAGCTCAAGGATGGAGGCTTGACTGTGGATGTGGAACTTGCTCGTTTGAAGGAAATGGAAAGAGATTGCGCGGATCTTCTCGCGTCGGCTGATGTGCCGGATTGGTCTATCTCTGAGTTCGATCTTCCTCAAATCTCAGATGATTCTGTTGATCAAGTCGGGGGGTCATCTGTCCTCGATGACTCTGTTTCTAGTTAGCTTTTCCGTTTTTGTTTAATGTCTTTAAATATTCTCTGATCTTTGATCTCGATATTTTGAATGTTTTTTTCCGACGGATAAGTATATAATTTCGGAATATCCCAGTTTCTTTATCTTTCGAGATTTTTCACTCGTGTTTGTTGAGATATTGCGAGGCCTCGACCTTTATAAAGCTTTTGGCTTCATTCGGGAACTTATTGTAATATTGCGTTCAATCTCGTTTTTACTTGCTAAAAATCATGACTTCGAGAAGATCTAACTCTCGTGATTCTGACAGGGTGCAAACTCGAACTGGTGTTGCCAATGCGGAACACATTCTAGCTGGAGATGTGAGCGACGCACTCTCGTTTTATCTTTATTGATCTGCCGTGTTTCAGGCTATAGAAGCTAACAATGAGTTTGCAGAGACTTTAGAAAAACGCCTACAGGACGTTCCGCGTTCCGACAAACTTAACGAAATAAAGAAGGTTGTTTGTGAGCTGAAGCTCGGTCTTAAGATGGCTTAAGATCGGGAGCGTGCTAACGCCGCCCAACTGGCTGTCACCGAAAAGCTGGGGAATCAGGCTGCTACGTTCGAAGCTCGTCTGCGGGTTGTGAGCAACGAAAGGAGATCGTCCCTTGAGCGAATTTCCGTTCTGGAGGCGGAGGTTGAATCTTTGTGGGAACCGAAATTCGCACTGTCGATTTACGTTTAAATTAGGAAACTAAGAAAACCCTAATTTCCCAGAGGTCCCGGATCTCTGCGAGAGGCAACGACAAGTGAACAAAAATATGCGGAAATCATGAAAAGATAACAAACGAGTTTAGAGAAAACAGTGGATCTTATTTCGAGTCCGCGTAAGAGCATTGCGATCATTACAAGAGATCATAAAAGCTTTGGCCGCAAAGGCTGTCAGCGAGTTACTTAGTTCTAGCGGCCTAATAGCTCAAACCTAGTTGAGTCGCAGCTCGATAACAAAAGACGAAATAGATAAAGAAAAGGTTTTTGATTGATTTCGGACTGAACCTTGTTTAAGGCTGCCTACGTACCCCTTTCGAGGATCAAGCCGAACGTAGTTCAATTGATAGAGCTGGACAAGAGATCGAACTGCCTGGGCGAGTTCGTCTAGTAATTGAGTGCCAGTCATAGAAACCAAACTTGTCGAGAATAAAGCCTAAAGTTTCTAAGTGCAGACAATTTCGAGTCTAAAAAATCCTCCTTTATGCTCCTCGCCTAGGACTCCTTATATACTAGCTCCAAGGTCGGTTTACGCTTTTACTCTTCTGCCATTAAGCCATCACAGCATAAAAATGGAGATATTCCATTTTTCCCGATTTTCACAATTATCTTCAAAACTTCCGTATTTATCCGCGGAAACTTGACATTTATCCTTCCTTGTGGACCAAGCGTAAACCGTGCTGTGGTTTACGGGCTTTTGGTTAAGAAATCGCAGGATGGGCCTCGAGTCGTGTTTTAGGTCCCTTTGGGCCGTCTTCCGACTCGAAGGTTTACTACGATTTCTTTCGACAAAGAAAGAACTTTCCGCGGTTTCTAATCCGCGAAGTTTGATCGATGATTTAGAATAGCAGAAAACATAGACTGAGCTCGCTACGGTCTTCGGGAGATAGCATTTGAAGGTTTGACGAGAATGCATGGACTGGTGTCGTACCGATGTTCGGAAGAGCTCGGTAGCTACGTAGCGACCGAACTTTGGCTCGAGCCCGGTCGCTACGTAGCGACCGAGCGGAACGAGCGCTCGGTCGCTACGTAGCGACCGAGCTTGGCCGAGCTTGGTCGCTACGTAGCGACCGAGCGAGATGGACGCTCGGTTGCTACGTAGCGACCGAGCTTGGCTCGGGTTCGGTCGCTACGTAGCGACCGAGCGGGACGGACGCTCGGTCGCTATGTAGCGATCGAGCTTGGCTCGAGCATGGTCGCTACGTAGCGACCGAGCTGTGTGCATGCTTGGCCGCCGCGTATCGATCGAGCTTGGCTTGTCCGCGGTCTGATTTCCATACTCGAGCTTGTCCGCGGCCTATTTGGATACATGTCCGTTGCCTTCGGACAATCGGTATTTAGTGGTTCGATTGAGATTTGGACGAGATTTTACTGCAAGGCTCTTTGTAAAGATATCTTTACGAAGATTACTTTTCGTAAAAAACGTTTATGCTGATTTTTACGGACTTTCAGACATTGATTCCGTCGTGACCGATTTTGACCCCAATAGTTAGCCCCCTAGCTCGTTAGCACCATGAGCTTCTAGCGTGAGGTTCTAGCGAGTGGCTTGGAAAGTTAGGCAAGTTAGGTGAGTTAGGCGGAATTAATTGTTGAAAAGGTCTGTGGTAAGTGATCTTCTCGCTCTCCTAAAAGTAGAAAACGCGATAAGATTGGGGCTGCGCCTTATGACGGCTGCCTACGTACCCTTGTTGAAGGGATCAAGCCTTTCGTAGTTCGTCTTGGAGTTAAGGTTCTTATGACTAGTTTTCCAGTGGGACCTTTATGGTCTAATTTTTATGTAGTGGTTATAAGGCGTGTTGCTGCCGATGGCATTTTGTATGGGTGTAGAGGGAAGACTACGAGTTGTCATCTCGTAATCTAACTCTGTGTGAACTGCTATATCCGTGATCTGTTTCGAGAGTTTTCCGCAGTGTGTGATCTTGCGGGATTTTCTGAAGACGTTCGAATGTTGGCAAAGAGACAAATTTTGGGATCTCGTATCAGGGTGTTTGATACTATGCCTAGAGATGTTAGAGACCAGTGCGCTGGGTTTAGGGCAAGACCTAGGTTTACTCCTGGTTCTAAAAAAGAATTAGAAAAAAGGGTGCGATGAGTAATTCGACTTACGTATCCCGTTTCAGTTTCATCCTGATTCCATACCGATTTAAAGTCCGCGATAGGTTCTCGGCTTATACGACTTGTATGGTTGGAACCGAGCATCTCTCCAAGGATTTTAAGCCTCCTGGAAGTGCTGACCAAAGATTTTGGGTTTCTTTTATAGCGCTATTATCCTTGTGTCGGATGTACGAGAGTCATCTCTACGAGATGGCTAACTCTGTTTAGGACGTTGAGAGGTTGTGATCAGCAACAAACTTAATGGTAAAAGAATACCGTTTCGAGTCTTCGCGAAGAATATTTTTTGAGAAGAAGTTAGTGCGTATGAGTGTCTGGTCTTCCATGAAGGTGTTTTTATCGAGGAAGGAAATTTCGTCGAAGAACTAATCTTCAGGCGTCTGCAACGTCTCGCGATGCTGTAGATTTGTTATTCTTTCGTATGCCACGTTTTGTGCTTGAAATGTTCGCGGGCTTGAAGATATTTTGCGATGTTGCAAGGGTTTAGTCTTAGCCATGCGTTTGAAAAACATTCTAGTTTGACTACGAATGTTCGCAGCCAAAATTGTTGTTCATGTTTGGATGCTAATAGTTTTATTTGCGATCGAGGAATTATGACTGAGGTGTCGTGTGAAATTGTCCATGGGAACAAGCGTTTTCCTTCATAGTGCTTTGTGATGTGTTGGCCTTCCGAGATGTATTTCGTGCATTTTTTAGGATGTTTCGTATAGCTCTAGAAGCTTTGTTACGAATTTTTCCTTACATGCCGCGTATTATGGTTAAAACGTTGCGGGCTTAAAGTGAATTGTGGAGCGTATTGAACTTGGTCAATTTTCGAAAAGTTTAGATTTTCCGTTAACCGTTTGGTTGTTAGGACTTAGTTTCGTTACGAAGAATTTATCATATGATTTCCGACTGTGGGCTATACGATAATTTATCATATCATATAACCGATTTTACTAAGGTCGTAAATCAGTAATATGTATACATATGTCAAAGTAGCATTGTTTCTGCGGGTTTTTCGAGAAACGTTCCCGCTGTGATTTTGATCTTTGGTGAAAGTTGCTTGGAGTTACTCATGGAGTGTTACCGAAGTTTATTTCAATACGATCTAGTCGCAGAACGTTTTTCATAGGTTTTTCGAGAGGATTCTCATGACACATTCGTTTCTTGAACGAATTGGTCAACCAGAGGTGGATCTAGCTAACCATCGGGAGGAAAGTGCTCCTTTTAATGTGCACAATGCTACATCTATTCTCGAGTTTTCTTCGTCGCAAATATTTTCGATGCTTTTTCGTGACTTACTTGGTATAACGGAAACTGAAAGAAATGCTTTGGTAATTGAAGATTTCTCGTAAAAAATTTTAAAACGAAACTGGCTTTCTGAAACCGGAAAAGGCTTCAATACTTTGGCTAATCGTCGAGTTTCAGTTTGATATTGGTACAAGTTTTCTGTACGCATGATTGCGACAAGAAATGATGTATAGTTTTTGAGATTATGTTCATGATCGTCTGGATATGTTGCTAGCGTTTAGACGAATATTAAGATTGTCGTTTGCCTATTCTTGACGATTTGCAGAAGTTTTTGAAGTTTGGGAGTATACGAGTATAGTATACGTACCTACTCCCCTTTTTTTTTTCGAAAGAAAACGGTTGAACCGATACTTTGAAGGGTTTTGTACGTTTTCTATTCTGATGTTTGGAATGATCGATAATTCGGGACGATTTATAGAGGACGCTAGGACTGTGATTTGGTTGTTTCCACGTTGACGAGTTGGGATATGTCGGTTCCGAGAAAATTGCCAGAAACAAATCGGTTTTAAGACGACGTTCATGTCTCTAACTTTTTCTCTCTTTAAGAAGCGAGCTTGATATGCGTGGCGATCGTTTCTCGACTTTCGGAGAGTTTAGATCGGTTTGCAAGATCTGGATGAACAATTATGGAACAATATATCGAGACAGGAAAAATCGCTTTAAAACTTAGTTCGCTAGACTATCCGCATAGGTTTTACGTTCCCTAAAGTTCTATGGCAGCCTCAAAGTAATTTCCTACGAAAATTCCAAGTGTGATTTCAAAAATTTCAAGTCGGAAATAACTTAGTTCTCTCGAAGATGCAGTTTTGTCTCTTCTCAGTTTTGCTTGCTCATTTCCCTTTCCTCTTCTCGTGTATGTTCGCCATTTCCGATATTGGTGTGTATCCTTTGAAACTTGACCTTTATCTTCCGAACTTGACTGTTATCTTCTCCTTAGATAAGACGTCTATTTTTGTAAAAAGGTTCAACGTAATCGTATAGTTAAGGCGGCTAAGAGGTTAAGTTAACCGCTGCCGTTTTATACGATTAATCTAAATCCATGCGAGAAAACAAGTCTTTGCGGGTTTTTTTTTTTATCGTAAAGTTTCAATGGTAACTACGATAGAAACAAGAGACGTTTTGATCGAGATTTGAAGGAGAATACAAAGCTGGAGGTAAGGGCGAGTAGGAGCAAGCGAAGGAGTTTAGACGAGTCTTATTTTTTTTGTCGTAAAATCTCGATGGAAACTCCGATTGAGACGAAACGAAAAGCGTTTCGATTGGGATTCAAAAGAGAACCCAAAGGAGGAGCTTTTTGAAGCCTGAAAGGTCGCAATGTAGCGTGCTGGGGGTCTGACAGGTCGCTACGTAGCGAGTGGAAGCAAGCCAGGAAGAGTCCTACTTGTTTTCGTCGTAAAATCTCAACGAAAACTCCGATTGAGACGAAACGAAAAGCGTTTCGATGAGGATTCAAAAGAGAAACCAAAGGAGGTCCTTTCTGAGGCCTTACAGGTCGCTACGTAGCGACTGACGGTCTGACTGGTCGCTACGTAGCGAGTGGAAGCAAGCCAAGAAGAGTCCTACTTGTTTTCGTCGTAAAATCTCAACGGAAACTCCGATTGAGACGAAACGAAAAGCATTTCGATGAGGATTCAAAAGAGAACACAATGGAGGACCTTTCTGAGGCCTTACAGGTCGCTACGTAGCGACTGACGGCCTGACAGGTCGCTACATAGCGAGTGGAAGCAAGCCAAGAAGAGTCCTACTTGTTTTCGTCGTAAAATCTCAACGGAAACTCCGATTGAGACAAAACGAAAAGCGTTTCGATGAGGATTCACAAGAGAACCCAAAGGAGGTCCTTTCTTAGGCCTTACAGGTCGCTACGTAGCGACTGACGGTCTGACAGGTCGCTACGTAGCGAGTGGAAGCAAGCCAAGAAGAGTCCTACTTGTTTTCGTCGTAAAATCTCAACGGAAACTCCGATTGAGACGAAACGAAAAGCGTTTCGATGAGGATTCAAAAGAGAACAAAAAGGAGGACCTTTCTGAGGCCTTACAGGTCGCTACGTAGCGACTGACGGCCTGACAGGTCGCTACGTAGCGAGTAGAAGCAAGCCAAGAAGAGTCCTACTTGTTTTCGTCGTAAAATCTCAACGGAAACTCCGATTGAGACGAAACGAAAAGCGTTTCGATGAGGATTCACAATAGAACCCAAAGGAGGACCTTTCTGAGGCCTTACCGGTCGCTACAGAACGAGTGGAGAGTTGGCTTGAGCTCGGTCGCTACGTAGCGACCGAGCAGCGTGTGTGTGCTCGGTCGCTACGTAGCAACCGAGCAGCGTGTGCGTGCTCGGTTGCTATGTAGCGACCGAGCAGTGTGTTTTCTCGGTCGCTACGTAGCGACCGAGCAGTGTGCGTGCTCGGTCGCTACGTAGCGACCGAGCAACCTGTGCGTGCTCAGTCGCTACGTAGCGACCGAGCTAGGTAATCGTTTTGTTGTGTTTCTTTTTTCCGCGATTAACCTAGGGGTTTTTCAGCGGTTTTTGGGAGAACAAGTTTTATCCTTCCGAAATTTCAACGGAAAACGTGTTTTGGTAAAACCTTTACGCATCGATATTTCTTTCGTTCGGTAATGAGCCAATCTTACGGGGTTTGATAAGATTTATCGTTTTCCTTTACGTTTAGAAAGAGAAATCGCGAGCTTGTTTTAGTGATCTTCCTGTGGCGGAAGGTCGCAGCAAGGCTTTCAATTTTGTTGAACATAGGAGCAGTCAGTGCTGCGAGTTTGTCTTTCATATATCCAGACATAGTTTCGATCAAGCGTTTTGTGGCCATGAGTAAGAGTAATCCGTAACCCCCCTCCTTCTAGCGCCAAAGTGTGGGAACCGAAATTCGCACTGTCGATTTACGTTTAAATTAGGAAACTAAGAAAACCCTAATTTCTCAGAGGTCCCGGATCTCTACGAGAGCCAACGACAAGTGAACAAAAATATGCGGAAATCATGAAAAGATAACAAACGAGTTTAGAGAAAACAGTGGATCTTATTTCGAGTCCGCGTAAGAGCATTGCGATCATTACAAGAGATCATAAAAGCTTTGGCCGCAAAGGCTGTCAGTGAGTTACTTAGTTCTAGCGGCCTAATAGCTCAAACCTAGTTGAGTCGCAGCTCGATAACAAAAGACGAAATAGATAAAGAAAAGGTTTTTGATTGATTTCGGACTGAACCTTGTTAAAGGCTGCCTACGTACCCCTTTCGAGGATCAAGCCGAACGTAGTTCAATTGATAGAGCTGGACAAGAGATCGAACTGCCTGGGCGAGTTCTTCTAGTAATTGAGTGCCAGTCATAGAAACCGAACTTGTCGAGAATAAAGCCTAAAGTTTCTAAGTGCAGAGAATCTCGAGTCTAAAAAGTCCTCCTTTATGCTCCTCGCCTAGGACTCCTTATATACTAGCTCCAAGGTCGGTTTACACTTTTACTCTTCTGCCCTTAAGCCGTCATAGCATAAAAATAGAGATATTCCATTTTTCCCGATTTTCACAATTATCTTCAAAACTTCCGTATTTATCCGCGGAAACTTGACATTTATCCTTCCTTGTGGACCAAGCGTAAACCGTGCTGTGGTTTACGGGCTTTTGGTTAAGAAATCGCAGGATGGGCCTCGAGTCGTGTTTTAGGTCCCTTTGGGCCGTCTTCCGACTCGAAGCGTTTACTACGATTTCTTTCGACAAAGAAAAAACTTTCCGCGGTTTCTAATCCGCGAAGTTTGATCGATGATTTAGAATAGCGGAAAATAGGGGTGGGCATAATAACCGATACCCGAACCCGAACCCGAACCCGACCCGAAGTAAGGGGTTCGGTTCGGGTTCGGTTAGTGCCAAATACCCGATCGGTTTTCATCCTATCCCTTTTCGGTTAACCGAACCCGATCGGTTATTACCCGATATCCGAACCTACCCGAATATAACCGAACTTAACCAAAACCTTACCATTTATGATTTATTCTCTTTCCCAAAATTGTGTCGTGCAATATGTCCAAGCATCATACAAATCGTTTAGTGTTCCCGAAAATTATGTTTCCTAGATTCTTCTTAAGTGGTTAAGATTTAATCTCATAAATTAACAAACTGGAAACCTTAAATACTCATCTTTTTTTTTTCTTACTCGGTGACGTCAAGAAACCGAACAAATGTAATTGTCGATCTTTTTTTCAATTTCTTTCTTTTGTTTGATTTTGCGTGTATGATGATTAGAAGTTTGATTCTGTTTGTTTGATGCGTAAAAGTTCGTCGACTTTGTTTGACTTTTGGTTGTAAAGTTTATTACAAGTAGAGGAATGAAACGTGGTTTACTTGTTTGTGTTCAGTAGAGGTTTGGTTTGATTTACTTGTTTGTGCTCCTGTTTGTATAATGTTTCAAGAATGGTTTCAATACAGGTCAAAACATGTTTTTCAAAAAAAAAATTTGTTTGAAGTTCGGATATATCCGAAAATATCCGAACCCGAAGTGAAAAAACCCGAACACGACCCGAAATATCAAAATACCCGAACGGGTTCTATACTCTTATACCGAAATACCCGAATATCCGAAATACCCGACCCGAACCCGAACGGGTACCCGAACGCCCACCCCTAGCGGAAAACATAGACTGACCTCGCTACGGTCTTCGGGAGATAGCATTTGAAAGTTTGACGAGAATGCATGGACTGGTGTCGTACCGATGTTCGGAAGAGCTCGGTCGCTACGCAGCGACCGAACTTTGGCTCGACCCCGGTGGCTACGTAGCGACCGAGCGGGATGGATGCTCGGTCGCTACGTAGCGACCGAGCAAGACGGACGCTCGATCGCTACGTAGCGACCAAGCTTGGCTCGGGCTCTGTCGCTACGTAGCGTCCGAGCTGTGTGCATGCTTGGCCGCCGTGTATCGATCGAGCTTGGCTTGTCCGCGGTCTGATATCCATACTCGAGCTTGTCTGCGGCCGATTTGGATACATGTCTGTTGCCTTCGGACAATCGGTATTTAGTGGTTCGATTGAGATTTGGACGAGATTTTACTGCAAGGCTCTTCGTAAAGATATATTTACGAAGATTACTTTTCGTAAAAACGTTTATGCTGATTTTTACGGACTTTCAGACATTGATTCCGTCGTGACCGATTTTTACCCCAACAATCTTCTGCCAACAAGTTTGCTGATGATAGCCGCCGTGCGATCTATGATGCCAAGAAAGTTATGGCGGACAGCTATCTTGAAGTGTTGATTTCTCTGAAGGAAAAATGGGAACAAAAGAAGGCGGCGGTTGATAGTGAGGCTCGTCTTCGGGAAGTTGTGGCCAACATAGATCTCTTGAAAGAGATTATGAACAATAATCTCTTGGCTTCGGATGAGTTGCTGTGGCTTTAAGCAAAGGAGGTCGAGCTCGGATCTGAAGTTGATGTGATGGCGACCTCGAATTTCTCTATCGGGAAGCTCGACCTGCCCCAGATTTCAGAGGATTTGCCCGAGGATTTCTTTGCTAAGGTTCCTTCTGCAGCGGATGGTGCGGCGAAGTGCTCAGATGACCGGTTTGAGGACGGTGAATTTGGCATCGAAGAATAGATTTTTGGAAGAAAAAAACTTTTGTTTTTTTTTTTTGCTTCTGTTGCTTTATTAATATTCCTTTTATTTTAATAAAGAAGGGATCGTGAGTCCCGATTTTTTTGTCGCCACTTTATGGTTCGTGCGAAGCCGACCTTTTGGGGGCATGTGTCGATTTTTGTAAATATTCTTATCGACACTTTTGATGTAACAAAAGATTTTGTTTTTTAGTTTTGTCGCGCTTGTTGGCGGTGTTGGCCGCGACCGAGGACTTGATCAGGGTCCTGGTTTTTGGTCAGCTGGGAATTTTATGCGATTTCCTGATATGAGAAATTTGTTGTGCTCGAACGTCTAGGGATTGTATTTGCTAAGATGTTGGATTCTGTTTCATTACAAATTAGTGAAAGAAAACAGTCTTTGACATTATCAAGCTGCTGTTCCACGGGTGTTGCGGTGTGTTTACTTTGAGTTCTGTTGGTGGGAGGAGACTGAACTCGTGTCGTGAGTTGTCTACGTACCCTCGTCGAGGGATCAAGTCATAACGTAGTTTGATTATTCCCCTGAGGACAGGGTCGGTTGTTCGATTGTTCGTGTACGTAGGTACGTCTATTTGTTAGCTTTGGTTATGATTAAGGTTGTTGTTTGATGTCCTTAAAGTTTGCGAGGTAGCATGTCCTGGAGTTCTTCTAGCTTGCTCTGATAGTTTCGACTCCTTTTGACGTTGGGAACTTCAGGCATTGATGATATGTCGAAGGAACTGCCTTCATGCTGTATGGCCAAGGTCTACCAAGGATCGCATTGAATGGGGCTGGATGGTCTATCATGATGAATTCTACGATTTTTCTGACTTCTCCGGTGGTTACCGCAAGCTCGATTGATCCGAGAGAGTAGGTGGTCTCTCCTGCAAATCCAATGAGAGGAGTTCGCTCTTGTTTTAGGAGTGCTTTGGGGAATCCTATTTTTTAGATGCTTCGTAGAAGAGGACGTCGACTGAGCTTCCGGTGGCGATCATTACTCGGGATAGTTCGCAGCCACCGACGTTGATTCAAATCACGAGAGCGTTGTCGTGTGGTTTATCAAGGTCTGCGGTTTCGTTTTCGTTGAAGGTGATTTCATGGTAAGGACCTATTAAGGATTCTCTAATTCCTACATTGTTCTCAGCTCTCCTCTGGTATGATTTGATCGAGTTGACTGAGTTACAGAACGTCGAGCCTCCATAAATGAAATCAATCGTTTTCCTACCCTCATTATGGGCCTGGAAGTTCCATCTCTTAATCGGTGCTGGTTGGTAATGTCTCTGCCCCCCCAGACAGATTGCAATTGACAGTCTGCATTCTGTCTTTTTCTGAATCGGTTTCTCCAAGAGCTCACGAATTTTGTTTATTTTATTCTTTCGCTTGAAGTTGAAAAAATTCATGCTAGGAGGTCTTGTGTTTTGGTTGTACTTCATGACCTGGGGAGGAGGGGTGTCCTCGTCGTTTTTTTCTAGCGTGCGGATTGCTACCGTGATCTCGAAATGGATTTTCCCTTCGGTTTGGCTCTAGATTTCGTCGGTTGCTTTGCTGTTCTGCCCCCATGAAATCATGTCGACTCTTTTCTTCAGAGCCGGAGGTGGAGAGCTTGGTGATTCCTGCTCGATCTCCCTCTCCCTTTTGTTCGTTGGGACCTTGGTCTTTCGGTTATATTTCCGAGTTACTGGTTCCTCTTCTTCTCCTGCTTCTTCGTTAGTTTTCTTGTTTTCGTTTTGATTGCGAAGTGCAGCTCGGCATTCCTCGGTTGAGTGGCCCTTGCGGTCGTGGAAGGCGCAGTATTTTCTGAGGTCGTATGTTGACGATTTCTGCGGCGAGCTATTTATCGAGTAGCAGTGTTGTCCCTTGGTGGTTGGTTCTTTGGGGGTCGCCGGCTTTTTGATTGTATTATTCTTGTTCGCGCTGTATTGTTCCTTTAATGCTGCGACCTCCTCTTCATGGGTGGTGAAGTATGAGGCTCTCCGTAAGGCGTCAACCAGTGATACAGGTGTTCGAACTGCCAGTTCTTCCCTAAACTTGGATGAGAACCAAACTCCATTCTTTAATGCTGCTAGGGCGACGACCTCGTTGGAGTGCAAAATCTTGGCCTTGATTTCTCGGAACTTATTTATGTACGCTCTTAATGGTTTGAAAGGTGTTTGTTTGAGATTCCAAAGGTCTGCTTTGGTGACTTTGGTCTCTATGAAGACTGAGTATTGTTTCAGGAATATTGACACCAACTGGGTGAAGTTGTCGATAGAATTTTCTTCTAGTCCGGCGAACCACTCTAGTGCGCTCTCGATATCGCTAGGCGGAAGGCTCGCACATGGGCTGTTGGATCTGTGCTTCCAGTGTACTCGGGGAATTTTAATTTTCCCACGTGATGTAGTCTTACGCTGGTGATTCTGTTTGTAAACGAGGTCCTTCTCATTTCTTCAATGACGATATCGATGTCCGGGGCGGAGCTCGTTGCCATGTGCACGATCGCGTGTATCCTTTTGAGCTCGGCATCATTCTTTTCAATATAGTTCTGCAAGGTTCCGTTTTCGCTTGGGGTCCCCAAATCTTCCCTTTGAGGGTCCACATTGATGGGATTGCAAGAGTCGTGTCTTCGGGTTTGTTCCGCTTGGTTGTCGAGCCCTACCTGATGGAAGGTCCTCGTCGCAGATGGATTTGATTTTCGGGGACGGAATGGTTCGGATGTGAAGCTCGCGTCCTTGGCTCTCCTTGCCTTTCTGCCGATCCGTTATGGAATTGGATCGGGGTGCTTTGTGGTCATTGGAGTTCGGTTTCGATTTCATCCAATCCACTGTAACTTAAACTTCGGTGGGCGATGCCTTGCGGTTGGGACCGTTCCGAATTCTCTCCCGTGTATCATCCGGATCGGGCGCTTGGGATTTCTGGAGTACCGAACAGTCTGGTACTTTGTACGTTGGACGTCCCCCTCAATGGGTCGAGGGGTGCTCTGTTTCTTTCTCGAGTTCCTTTTCGGCATGGTCTAGCCTATTAGCAAGGGCTTGGTTGGTTGTCCTTTGACCTCGAATCTCATCGATTAGGGTTGTCATCATTCCTCGGAGTTTGGTCAGTTCCCCTCGGTTTTGGGCTAGATGAGTTGGTGAAATCGGTCTGGATTGAGATCGAGTTGGATCGTCGGAGGGTGGTCTGTTTCCGGGACGGTTCCAAACCCGAGCTCCAATTTGCTCCGGAATTGTCGTCTGGTTGATCAGAGGAGACCGATCTTGACTCGAAGTCCCGATTGGAGGGATTCGTTGCGTCAGGGCTGTTCCGGTCGCATATGTGGTTCCAGTTAATCCAACCTGGGTTACTCCGGCTGGCAAATTGGATCTGACAGGGTCGATGTCGTTGATTCCCGAAGGAGTGGTTCTTGACGTTTGGTTGGGGTCCATAGTCGCGCTTAGGAAACTTAGATCGGTATCTTTGCAAATATGTTTTTTCGTTTATCTTCCCCACATACGGCGCCAAAATGTAGAACCTAAATTCTACACAAAGTATTTGATAGTGATCGGGGTTGATCTATGGAAGACAAATGATGGGGGCAACGATATCTTTAGAACACAACGATGTTAAATAATTTCCAGTAGGCGAAAATAGACTTTATTGATAACTGGGATCGAATACAATGAGTTGAACTAGATCGAATGATACACACAAGTTCGATCAAGAAGGAATCTAAAAGTGGGAAGACAATAAGATTGATATGAATGTAAGGCTCTCTGTAGGGTTTTCCCCATGTCCTCCTCCTTGTTTCTTCTCCTTCTTTTATAGCGAGTCGCCTCCGAGATCTCTGTGCCAGCTCTGCGATCTCAGCTTCTTGTTGCGCGATCATTGCGACCTCTGTGACTCTTCTTCGAGCTCGATTCTGGTTGTGGGACTCGGCATGTCTCGGCCCATGTCTCTGATCGGGGCCCATTTCGGTCTTGACCAAAATTGGGTCCAACATTCGGATTTCCAATCATCAGATCACTTACATACATCATTGGATGAAGTACCGTTGTAATCGGCCTAGCTGGTCTTGCTGTATCGTTGGGACCCAAAGATCTTCCCAAATCCTAATCTCATTGCCAAAGTGTACCTTTTGTCTAATCCCCATTGTTATTAATGGTTTTGCAGCCATTATGCTCTTCCACCCATAAGAGGGGTTGTTCACCTCGTTTAGTCACAACAGCGAGCACCATCAGAAATATCGTCCTCTCAGAACTCTTGCCAATAGGTAATCTGGAAATTGTACTAATCGCCATAACTGCTTTCCAAGCAATTCCAGGTTAAATTCATGAATCTTATTCCTCCTTCGTCCCATGATTTTCATAGTTTCTCCCACATTACCTAGTGAACTCCTCTTTTAGGATGGTTTGGGCTCCACCATAACTGTGCAATGGCATTGGCTAAATTCTCACAAGTCTCTAAAGGTAGAAACAAGGTTGACATTACATACGTGGGTAGAGCCAATAGTATAGATATTATGAGTACTTCCTTCCCCACCCCACCCCCCCCCCCCCCCCCCTTGATAACCATCTTCTATCCATTCATTAACATGGCTTTGTAGTCGTTCCTTCAGAAAGGCAAATATCTTCATGGATACCAAGATAGGAACCCATTCCAACCTCATTTCCAATTCCAGTTGAAGATTTTAAAGTTTCCTTGACATGTCCATGTATTCTCTTACCAAAGAGTAAGGATGCTTTCTCAAAGTTAATGCATTGTCCAGACGTTTTCCCATAGGTCCCAAGTGCTTTCATGATTTCATTGCATTCACGTGGCTCTGCCATGCATAAGAACATGCTATCATCAGCAAAGAGAAGGTGGGATACCGAAGGGCTAGCACGTGAGACGCGCATCCCCGTTATATTTCCTTGATTCTCAGCATGATTTAGAAGGCTAACGAGCACTTTCGTGCATAAGATGAATATGAAAGGAGACAACAAATCTCCCTGTCACAAACCACGTTTGGGAGTTATAATACCTCTTGGAGGCCATTGAATAAGACATGGTATTTCACCGATGATACACAACGCATTATCCATTCAATCCATGTATCTGCTAATCCCATCTTCTTCATGACCACACTGATAAATTCCCACTCCAACCTATCATAGACTTTACTCATGTCAGTCTTTATGAAAGGTTTGAGTGGGAATTTATCAATGTGGTCATGAAGAAGATGGGGTTCTCAGATACTTGGATTGAATGGATAATGTAATGTGTGTCATCGGTGAAATACCATGTCTTATTCAATGGTCAGCCAAGAGAATATATAACCCCAAAACGGGGTTTGCAACAGGAAGATCTTTTGTCTCCTTTCATATTCATTTTATGCACGGAAGCACTCGTTAGCCTTCTAAATCATGCTGAGAATCGAGTAAAGATAACGGGGATGCGCGTTTCATGCGCTAGCCAGCCCTCCAGTATCCCACCTTCTCTTTTCTGATGATGGCCTATTCTTCTGCAAGGCGGTGCCACGTGAATGCGATGAAATCATGAAAGCACTTGGGATCTATGGAAAAGCTTCTAAACAATGCATTAATTTTGAAAAAATCTTCCTTACTCTTTGCTAAAAGAATACTTGGACATGTCAAGGAAACTTTAAAAACTTCAACTGGAATTGCAAATAAGGGAGGAATAGTTTCCTATCTTGGTATCCCTGAAGATATTAGCGGTTCAAAGATAAGGCTGTTCGCCTTTCTGAATGAACTACTACAAAACTGTGTTAGTGGCTGGACAAGAAGATGGCTATCAAGGAGAGGAAAGGAGGTTCTAATAAATTCTATATTGTTGGCTCTGCCTACGTATGTAATGTCAATCCTCCTTCTATCTTTAGAGACTTGCGATAATTTAGCTAGTGCTATTGCTTAGTTCTAGTGGAGCTCAAACCCTCCTAAAAGAAGAATTCACTGGGTAAAGTGGGAGAAACTCTGTAAATCAAGGGGGGAAGGAGGAATAGGATTCAGGATGCTTCATGAATTTAACCTCACATTACTTGGGAAGCCGTTGTGGCGATTAGTGCAATTTCCTAATTCCTTACTGGCAAGAGTTCTGAGAGGACGGTATTTCCGATGTAGCTCGTCGTTGCAACTAAACGATGTGAACCATCCTTCATATTGGTTGAAGAGTATAATGGCTGTAAAGCCATTAATAACATTGGAAATTAGACAAAAGTTACACTCAGGTAATGAGATTAGGATTTGTAAAGATCTTTGGATCCCAACGATACCGGCAAAACCAGCTAGGCCGATTGCACCAGTACTTAAACCAATGATGCCAGAAAGTGATCTGATGATTGGAATCCCGGAGAGATGGAATACTATGCTTGAAAATCTATCCATCAGGATGACATCCCATTGATCCAATCGCTGGCCATAAGCTAAGATTATCATCCGGATGGATACTGTTGGAGCTATAATAAGAATGGGATGTACACTGTAAAGTCAGGTTATTGGGTGGTAACTAACTTGCTTAAGGAGGAAACATTGGAGGCGCATGAACCTAGTATTACAAAGCTCTTGGCTTTTGCTTGAAAAATAAGAGCTCCTCCAAAAATCGTACATCTTATTTGGCAGATGATATTTGGACAGTTAGTAGTAACAAGTAATCTGACTCATTGTCATATGAGATACGACAACCATTGTCCTCGTTGTGGTGCAGATGATGAAACTATAAATCATGCCATCTTTGAAGCCACTTCACAAATATAGATTACCTCTTCTAGCGAAAGAATGTTATTGAAGATCAAGAATTGGAAAAAGACCCATATCCTTGGATCATATGGTATCTTTGGAAAGCGAGGAACGATAAACTTTTTAGTAGGATAGACAGGGACCATTTGGAAACTGTCAGACACGCTGAATTAGAATGCCACGCTTGGTTTGAAGAAAATCAAAAACCGGAAGAAATGGTGGAAGCACAAAATCCAAAACGGGCTCCAATCTTAGAGAGATGCATGATAGATAGATCTTGGACACATGAGGCACTCTTTAGTGGTTATGGATGGACATGGATAAACTCAAGAGGAGTGACGTAACTATTGGGAGAAAAGAATCAACGCCGACGAATCTCACCATTGCATTAAGAACTTGAGGCTTTATCTTGGGTAATGGAATGTATGCTATAGGTATCGACATGTCAATCTTTTGAGAGCGACTGTAAGGACTTAATTTCGATGATCAAAGGCTCCAGAGCATGGCTGAAGTTTTCTATTGAGCTGTAGGAGTTTATGAAGTTGAAAAAAAAAATCATGGAGCTCTCAATTGTTTTTGTTCTTTGTTTGGCAAATGTATCGTGTAATTTATTAGTTAAGATAGCGAGATCCTTCCATAGATAATTGTATTTTATTGGTTGTTCTGTTTTGATGTGGTTCCTCAGACCGCTTCAAGTAATAGAACAATCGTTTGAAAAAGAAAATTGTATTAAAGATAAAGAGTACCGTTTTAATATAAGTACTTTAGGTTATGACTCATGACTTCTATCAAACTGATAGGGTGAACATTGATATGACACACGATTACCAAATTACAGTTTTACTGCCTCAGCCGTCAATGAATACCGTTAACGTCGGAAACGGAAAAAAGTAATGAGAGATAATAAATGATTTAAATGATAATTAAGTTGGAAGACAGATGGGTCACGTGGATACGGGAGAGGCACTTGATCTCAGGCGCAATTCGCTGCAAATGAGAGAAATTGGACTTTACGTTGGCGTCGCTCGAAATCAGTATTGTCTCACGCGTGGCCTCGGCGCGTGTTTTTTTCCATTAGACTCTTTTTTTTTGTAGGCACCATTTATCTCATGGATTATTTCCTTTTGCTCAATAAGTTTATTAAGGCAAGTTTTACGACTTTATATCATTTTGTTTGGGAAATTTGCCAAAATGGCTCTAAAATTGAATTTGAATGTAAATCTTACTCTAAATTCAGTCAAATTCAAAAATAATTTAAATGAATAGTAAAGTTACGACTATTTTCTTATGAATAAATAAGAAAACATATACAATTTTATAATTATAGCCCTTACGAGTTTTTTCTTAACAATGAAATGTTTGGAAAATTTTACAATTATATCCCCCAGAATTTTTCTCGATATGAATAGATTTCTCGAGAAGATTAATTTTGTATTTAAAGTTAAAATAAATTTATAATGAAAATAGTTTGATAGAAAATATATTGAAATCATGTAAATTTAAATAACTGTAAATCATGAAAATTTAAATTTAATAAATTTGAATTGTTTGGACATAGATAAGTGAATATAATTTGTAAATCATTATTGTCCATTAGTTAGGGCTTGGTAGCATATGTTCAAATAAATTTAGTATTTATAAGGTCAGGTTTTGGGATCTTAAAAAATAATTAAAAATTAAAACTTGACACATTATATACTAAACATTTCAATTTTATGTTTAATGAAGTTTTTATTACTATTTACTTAAAATATTTGATTTTAGGATGTAAGAGTAGAAGACTTCTTAAGAAGTATGTCAAGAAGTTCTCCGCAAGTAGCATTTGTGGAATCTAAATTTGCACTGTTAGTATTTGTTATGAAAAAAGCAAAGCTTTCAACGGGGTCCAGATTTTCTGCAGAGCCAATGACAAGTAATAAAAAGATGCACAAAAGAGCAAGGTAATACGAAAAACAAATTTAAGAACAATAGACTTTAATCCAAATTGCATATGAGTGTTCAAGAGACAAAATCATACAAGATGTTCATCTAGAAGATAAGTTATAAAGGAATATAGATAAGACATATAGTAAAACCTATCTAAGTTAGCTAGAGAAACCACATATGTCAAGAAAACCTATGCGAGTTGAAACTCATTTAGCAAAGACGAAAATAAAGCCTAAGATTTCTAATTGCAGAGAGTTTTAGTAGCTAGGTATCTTCCTCATTTCTTCTCTGCCCCATCTTTGGTTATATACTCCTCCAAGGCCGGCAGAGTTTCCTTTTCCCCACAGAACCGTATCTTCCATTTCATTCCATCCTGCCTTATTTTCGTAATTCGTGTTTTATCATTTTCAAACATCTTCCTTTATCCTATTTTATTCCATTGTCATGTTTTCTTCTATTTTATCCTCTCCAAGCAAGATAAACATTTATTGACATTGATCCGCTTCATGTCCTAAGTCAAAAGTGGGTTGTTTCTTGTTTTAGGTTATTTTTGAACCGTCTTACGACTTACACATTTTTACAAATTTTCTTGGAAAAATCTGTAATTCGCTTGAAGTTACATTTTTTTTTCACTGTTGGTCTACGAAATGATAAAAAAAAATTTCTTTGTCGAAAAAATTACGGTGTTCAAGTTAACTGTTCCAGACTTGGCGTTTGACTAAACTTTACGAGAAAACAAAGCGTTTCTTGTTTTCTATGTAAATTCTCAACGACAACTCCGATTGCGAAGAATGTATATGACATAATTCATACAAGAACATGATGAACAGAGGAATGGGTAATGAAGATGAGGAATGGGCAACGAGGAAGGGCGAAGAACTTGTTTACCGTCATTAGCTTGACTTTGGAGACCAGATTCAGTCCATATGAGACAGGGAACCTGCTCCAGAACAATTCCAGTGTCCAATATCTTCATATTCAGCACACTTGTGATGAAACCCTTCATTGCAACCTCTCTTTTGTCTATCATTTCTGAAGTGAAGACTGCTCGAACTTTAGCAAATTATTGTGGGAAACTTTTAGCTGTCGACTTTGTACTCAATGACACCATCTGAGAAGCTCTGTGGAATCAGTGTCAAATGAGGATTGCCATTGATCCTTTTGATCTTCATCCTATTCTTCTTTCTCTTTCCCAGACTTATGTGATTGTATCCCAATGTCTCCATCCAGGACTTTTTTTACATCAATTTTAACACCTTAAATCTTCCTAAGGAACAGCTACAAAGTTTAATAACATATCTTAATTTAAATGGGTGGAACAGTATTGTAGAAGACATTCTCATCAATATTATCAAATTAGATTCTGGTCCTCTTCATGTCAACTACGACACCCATTGTAGACATTAAATCTCTTCCAAGAAGAAGAGGCATAGATGAACATCCCATCTCAAACACATGAAAATTAACAAGGACAATGCAATTTCCAACTTTCCCTACTAGATTTCTGATGACGCCAAATGGGAGTTTGCTGGAATAGTCTGCAAAAGTAAGTTTAAACTTAGGAGCTTCTGTGGCAAGTCCTAGTTTATCAGTTATGTCCTTAGGCATGATGCAAACTGCACACCCTTTATCACAAAGAGCTTAAGGAAATTCAACTCCTAATATGGTGCAGAGACAACAAATTTCTCAGGGTCAGTAAGCCTTGTGAGTTTTTTTACCTTTGTAGATGCAAGAATAAGTTTTTTCATACAGTGTTTTAACCTCTCCAAAGGGTCTAGCTAGTATTCTTGAAGAACTGACTAAAACGAAATCCATCATAAGCATCTTCAAAGGAGAAACTTGCTGATACCACTCAAATTACCCTAAGGAGTTAATTACTCTCTCAAATAAGAGGTTCAATTGTAGTACTTAGGGATCGAATCCTCAAGGAGCTAGGGAACCTATTTAGTGTTGGAGGTCAGCTTTGGTTCCTTCAAACAATCAAGGCAAGTGTGTATAGTTGACAGGTTGATCCACTTTAGCATCTTAGTACTATCTGCAATCAGTAAATCTAGAATGGTGATAAAGAGTGGTTAGATATTCAAGTAATAAGATCATAGTCCCTTTCACATAGCTAAGCATAATTTATTAAAATCTTTTTTTTTTTTTTGAATCAGAATAAACTATATCAGTAAACCTTCCCTCAGACTTAAATTATACTGCCCCAGTGTAACACAGTCGGATATATGGTGGAAATAAATCATAAGTACAAATGTAACAAGTTAGGAAAAAAAACTTGACCGGAATGGGAATCGATCGATGTGCATAGGTATGCATCGATCGTCGTGTGTGAGTGTATGTCGATCGATGTCGACGTCTCGTCCACGATCGATATGTTGGTAATCATCCTACTTGGGTCTTGCAATAAATCTGAAAGAATAAAAACGAACATAAATACTAATAACTAAGAAAACCAAATAAAATTACATAATAATGGGTTGTCTCCCATTCAGCGCTTTGTTATAGTCATTTGGCTTGACTTTGGAGGTATGTGGCAAGTTGGTGGAAAAACAGCTACTTGTTGGGAAACAAGCATCCACATCATCTTTGCACATTCTGGACCAAGCTGCAATGAAACTTCGTGTGGCCTCATCATTTCTGGTCCATCTCTCATCCATCTTTTGTACTGCATTTGAGATGTTCTGTAGCCTTTCTAGGATGTCTTCAATGCTGAACTGATACCATCCTATCTTTCTGTAGGCGTATTCTGATGGCTAGTTTAGTTGTTCCTGCATTGAGTCCATGCTGTTTGGTATCAGCTGCTTGTCGTCTGGTGTAGACGTGGTATCGATCGATGCGACCAAGTGTCTATCGATCGTTGCTGGTGTAGTACTGTTGATTGATTTGTAGCGTGCTCTGTCGATCGATGCTGATATCTGGTGTTGAGATGCGAGTTGCCTCTGAATGGTTTTGACTTCTTTTTGTAGCCATACTGCTTGGCTATCTAGTCCATTGAGTTTGACGTCGAATGGAAAATAGATGTCATCACATCGTCTCTCAAGTCGTTCCTCCAAGGTGTCTATAGCTGTGTAAAGCTTTGATGTGATCTGATCAACTTCTGCTGCTGTGTAGGGAAGATGTTCTGTAGGTTTCTCGCCGTCGAGCGATGTCTTGCGGAACCTATCGATCGATTTTGAACCTTCTTCCTGAAAATTATGTTGATCATTAAACTTACTAATGTTCTTCTGGACATTCATCATCTGTGTGGACAAGGTGTCCAAGTAGCGCATGATAGGTGAGGTGAAACGGTCGTGCATATCCTCATAAGAATTTAACCTATCTTCCATTGCTGCGAACCTTGTGTCGATTGATGTGATGTTGCAGATATGGATCGATGTGGCTGGTTGTGGATCATTCATGCGAATGGTGTCCAGTTCTTGTTGTAGCAGATCAATTCTCGTGCTCAACCAGTCCACGTTGTTGTTGAGAGGGTTGTATACGTCGTTAATCCTCGTGTTGATGTATGCGATCTCCCATTCATCCTTCTTCTCTGCCAAATTTTCCGGTTCTGCAGGAATCTGGGATGTCTGTGGTTTGACGTCAGTCGATGTTGCTTTGTTGGCGTCAATCGATGTTGATGTCGTACCTTCCTTCTCAAGGTTGTGCTACATACTCTCAGTCTCTGTCCTCATCTCTACCATACTTCTGAAAAGCTCATTGTAACCTCTGTCCAAAGGCTGATAAGTGTCATCTACCAATGTCTTGAGTTCATCTCCTAGCTTTTCCTGAGCTCCACAAATACCAGTCACCATCTCATTGATCTAATCCTTGGTGTAGATCTCTGGTGCCAGTCTTGTAGGTGTGAAGGAAGTGACATGTTCTGGAAGACATATGTGACCCTCTCCAAATAGGGATACTCTCTCTAGAATTTTCCTGATGTTGTCCTTGGTAACAGGAATCATCTCACCAGCTGGGCTCCTCGCATGTCCAGATTCGTCTCTGTAGACTCCATATTCGTCCTTCTATTCCCATCTGAACTTTCTGGTTCCATAGCTGTCATAAGCACGACGTCCACATTCGTAACGTCTATCGATCGATGGTAAAGGTGCCTTATTGATCGACGTTGGTGTTACCCTGTTGAACGATGTAGAAGCAACCTTGTCGATCGATGCTTGGCCAACAGGTGTGCACGATTGGTGTGGACCAATTCCTGTTGTGGTTGCCCTTCGATATTCGTCTGGAACAGCTGGATTGTTGTCTGGAATGCTGCGTTGATGCATAAACAAGTTGTTTGCTCCATTGGCCAACTGAAGAATATCTGCTATGTCCTCTCTGATTACTTGTAGAATCCTTCCATCCATAGCTCTTGCATGGCCATCTTGGTCCCTGAAAATACCAAATTCATCAGGCAATAGAAAGTCGTAATTAATACTCATATTCTTCTTAGTAGATAAAGAAAGTTTAGGTTTAGAATGAGAATCGATCGATGCTTCTATTTTGTAATTTGGTGAAGTCTTGGGTTTAAAGTCGGCTGAAACCAAGTCGTGCTTCCGCGTCTCAACATCGATCGATGGTACAGGATGTACATCGATCGATCATAATCTTCAATCGTCGAGGCTTCTCTTCTGTATCGATCGACGTCACTGGATGTGCATCGATCGATTGTTTCTTCTTCGTATCGACCTCTTATGGTCAGCTCGGATGAAATCTATTTTAAGCTCCTAAATGCTCCATAATCATCACTTTACTCCAAGATACTTCTGAACCTGAAAACATACCTAATAGGATAGAATATATAGTATATAGATAGTAAAATACTTATATACCATGGGTAAAAAAGGGTCAAATCCATGGTTTTACCCATGGTATATCACTTGCAGGAATCCTTTTTATTGTCTTATGGAAACCATCAAGTTCTTTTGTACTGATAGGTGGTTTAAGATGCTTGGTAACACCAGGGTACAAAACCTTAGGCTTAGAAACTTTCTCCCAATTTGCCTTGGAGTGATCGTACAGACTGGCAGCGTTTTCAGCCAAGAATATTGATCGACACTAGGTGTATGTTGATCAACACTTGTTGTTTGTGAAGATTCCATAACTGCTCCTGAGGGGTGTCCACCGACACCATATGAGTGTCGATCGATACTTTTCTTCAGTGTCGACCCTTGCGTGTCGAGAGGGCAATGTGAGGTCGATTTTTTTTCTTCTCAGGAAAGTTCTACGTCTCTGCTCGAGGGGTTTCAACAAACACCACATTGGTGTCGAAGGACACTGACCTCTGGGGATCTGTATTCAGCTTCATTTAGTTCGTTCGAGCTTCCAGACATGTTCTGTTCATCACCGTGTACCAGAATGGCATTGATATAGTCTTTTTGGCGGTATTTGAACTTACATGGAGAAATCTCTCGTGTCATTTTACAGACTAACCAATCTTTTGAACCTTAATATTCAGCTTTTTGACATGAGTGTTTAGAGGGTAAAATTTCCATTCAGCTCAGTGTAGACATAATCCAACTACTTATTGAATTCTTCACTCATCTTATGTTGATCCTACAAGATTTGATTGAGCATGGCTTCCAGTCTGCACTCTGGACTGGCTGCAGGGGGATTCTGATACTGGAACCTGAAACTGTAGGCTTGTAGCCCTTGTAACCAACTTCATTGATGTAAACAATATCAGCTTATTCGCGTTTGAATAAATATGTGCAATTTATTGCCGATTGCACAATTTTAGAAAACGCAAATAAATTGCTTGCCAGTTTGTGAAAAAATGTAAATAATAGAGAAAAATTTGTGATTGGTGACTAAAGACGTTTTTTAGCAAAACATAATTTAAAGCGAGTGATATCAAAAAAAAAAGAATTACACTGAGACTTTGAGAGGCAGTATATGAGTTTACACAATGTGACAGTTTCTACTACTAAGGTAGTTTCTCTAGCCAAACTCACTTTCTAGCGAAAATCTAACTAAATAACCTCGTAACCAAATGATACACGCTAACTAAATTTAATAAATATATTCTTGGCTGGATTTAACCACAGTCGTTCATTTATATACTATTTTAATGTTCAAGATTCATCACACACAAAGGGCTTTGCAACATCATCTCCCGATCCTCTTCCTCAAGCTTCCATGTATTCTCCATTGTGTAACCTTGAACCACAACTACCACGAGCTCCAATCGTCATCAGTAGATCATCCCCACCATGACCTTCTTCTCTCCACCTACTTTTTGAGCCACATCTGCGTCAATTTCCCACGGTGAGCTCCTCCCACCACTCCCCCCCCTCCATACGCTCAGCTTACGCCATGGCACTCATGAGCACTGGAGCTGCTCTCACTGACTACTGTTGCAGCGAGTTCCAGTCTCCGTTCACTCTTTCATCCGCAGCCACCGAAATCAGTAACCCTTCCTCCATTGCACTGTTGTATCTTTTTCTTCATCAGCCGCGATTTCTGTAAACTTGATTTTACATGAGCCCTAAGATCTTTAACATATAGACTAATCACATAATAGAACTTTAAAGAGGATTATCGGAATACCTCGACTGATCGTTGCGGAAATCTTCTTGAACGGTTTTGGTTTTGGAAGATGAGTTTTTGATCTCTAAGTTGGAACTAGATCTTCTCTCCCCTTGCCTACAACCTTTCTTTATATGTTTCCTTAGGATTTTCTTTCATGTTACTTTGTGATGGTCCAAAGCCAACTATTTAGGGCAACGAAGAGACATGGTTTAGGATCTCGTATCGTTTAGATATCATGTCTTGAGATGTCTGAGACCAATGCGATGGGTTTAGGGCAAGACCTAGGTTTACTCGTTTACTCTCGGTTTAAGGTTTGTGTGGTGACTAGCCGGGTATCGATTTTCCTGTTGCGATTTCTAGCTGATTCGTACCGATTTAAAGTCCGAGATATGTTCTCGGCTTATATAACTTGTATGGTATGAATCAAGCTTCTTTCCAGAGACAATTTTTAAGCCAACTGGAAGTGCTAAACCAAAAATTTCGGATTTTTTTTGTAGCGCGCTTTCGTCCTTGTGTTGGACGTTCGAGGATCAAAAGAGTGATTGAGTTGCGTTTGTTTAAAACGTCTGGCGTGTTCGTTGGGGCCAATCGACGAACGGGGTGTCGGGTTGTTATGGTTGCGTTTGGATAATTTGTTCGCATCGTCTCGAATTTTAACTTGGCGACGTCTCGCAGTTATTTCGAAGACTTTACGTATATTTTCGGTGCTGAAGAATGATTGCTTTGCGGTTTTAGGCTAGATAAGGCCGTTGACAAGAGTCTAATATTTGCCAATTTTTTTTAAGCGTGTCCTGAGACTTTTTGCGCAAACGTAAGTGTTTTAAAAAAGTAAATGTGTATTGTAGTAAAGTTTTAAAAAACTCGATTACAATGGTGCATCTTTTAAAACGTGGGAGTATACGAGTATACGTACCCACTCCCCCCCCCCTTTTTAGAGAGGGGGATAGCTGAACTCGTCTTTCGACGAGCTACCTACGTACCCCTTTCGAGGATCAAGCCATCTCGTAGTTCTGTTTTATGCCGCAAGCGTTTTTACTCGGCGGTTGTCGCCGTGCTGACCGCCTTGATCGTGATGACCGTGGCTGGGTCAGTGCTCTTTTCCGGATATTCCGGTCGAGTTGTAGTGTCGGCTTTGGGATCGTGTTGAGTTTCGACGTCCAAAGCGTTTGCGTCAGCAGACGATGTTAAATCGTCTTTCTTTGAAGCGTTTTTGGCCGAAGGTTGATCTATCTTCATGCGCTTGCGATTTGCCATTGCAGAAGTCGCGATTTGCCTTAACTTGTGCTCCGCGAGGAAGCATAGTCGTGACTGTTTTTGGCATCCCCAGATGGCTGCGTCTCCGTTCTGGGTTGGGAATTTGACGCCGATGTGGTACGTCGACGGAACAGCTTGCATGGCGTTGAGCCACGGGGTTCCCATGATCACGTTGTAGATAGCAGGATGATCGACCACCGCGAATTCGACGATTTTCGTGATTTCCTTGGCAATGACTAGCAGCTGGATCGATCCGAGAGTCATCGATACTTCGCCCGAAAAACCCGTGGGTGGTTTTGGCGTTGGAGTTACTTCTCCGAGCTCGATGCTCATCCGATTGAGAGTGTCGCGGAAGATAACATTGACCGTGCTTCCCGTGTTAATGAGTACTCTTCCGACTTCCAGATCTCGTATGACGAGATCTATGACGACCGGATCGCAGTGGGGTTGATCGATCCCGCCGGCTTCTTCCTTCATAAAGGTGATTGAGCTGTTTTGACCGTCTCGGGGAGGAGACCATGTAGGCCAGTTCGCACTCGACTCTGCCTTCTGCTGGTAATCTTTGATGGCCGAAACCGTATCGTTGCAGTATTGCGATCCTCCGATGATCAGGTTGACTCTGCGACGATTGGTATCGTTTCCTTTGTCGTCCGGCCTTCTTCCGCGTTTATCCCCGGATTGGTTTCTTTGAGCAGATTTCTCCGCGGGCGGATTTCTGTCTGTCTTCGGGGGGTGATCAGTCTCGAGGATGAGATCTTTCATGCTGGTCACTTCCGAAAGCTCTCCAGCTAGTAGCTTTGCAGCCAGCCTTGCTCCCACGACTTTGTAGTTAGTCGTGGAGTGTCCTCGGGACTGATGGAACTCTGATATACCTTGAATTTGACCCCTTTTCATCCATGGTATATAAGTATTTTACTATATATATATATCTATGTTTTCTACTCTTCTAGGTATGTTTTCAGGTTCAGGTGCATTTCGGAGTAAAGCTATGACTTTAGAGCATTTTGGAGCTTAAAGGATATTTCACCCGAGCTGACCACGTAGAGGTCGACGAGAGGAAGAACAATCGATCGATGCGCAACAGTGTTGTCGATCGATACCAGGAGATGCCTCGACAAAGGAAGATTAATATCGATCGATGTACACCGGTACCATCGATCGATGTCGAGACATCAGACACGCGACATTTTGGATCCAGCGGACTTACAACCCAAGGCCAAGCCAAATTACCAAAATGCCCAGACAAGTTTTTAACCTAGTAGATTATATACTGCCTAAGTGTTTTGACGGCATGGGGACCTTTTTTGTTACAAGTTTTACTTTGAGAGAGAGAGAAGAGAGTTTTGGAGAGAAGATCACTTGTGATTGGAACTCTTTGTTTTAATTTCTTTTCATCTATACTATGAGTTTCTATTCCTTTATTGTTATGAATTGCTTTGCTATGTCTGAGTAGTTCAATTATTAGATCCAGGGTTCAGATAGGTTTGTGGGATTAGCCCCAAACTATAGATCTGCCTTGTTGTGATATTCATGATAGATTTGTATTCATTGCTTGTTTTAGCCTTGCTAACTAGAACTTGATCATAGGATTGCATATTCAAGCACCCTTGTTATCCCATCCTGACATATATCTATCATATTAGGACTGCTAGAGAGGGCTAACCGCCAATTTTGTATCTTAGTAGGGCATATCATACTCGCGCATAGGCGTGGCTAGAACCCGTCAATCGATGTCCTCAACTGACAATCGATCGACGTTGGCAAAGGTGTATCGGTCGACGTCATAATAGACCATCGATCGACACTCTCTCGTTGTCGACATACTAACCGTTGAGACACGAGATCTAGTCTGTTAACCAGTGAAACATGCGACAGCAGATCACTGAGTTAAGCGATTAAGCTCTAATATATCATGCATGCAACAGTTAGGTATCTATAGGTATTATAATCTCCAACACCTGAATAGTGGCCCTGCATCTAATATCATTTCCAACCAAGTTACATTTATTATTTACTCGCTTGTTACTATTGCTATTTCATTTAAACATTTACAACCTTTAGAATTAATAAATACTAGATTTAATTGTTCCCTAGCTCCTTGTGGATTCGATCCCTAAGTACTACATCTGAACCTTTTTTGATGAGAGTAACACTCCTTAGGGTAATTTGAGTGGTATCAATATATGTTAAAAAGAAGTGAACAGAACTTGGTGGCAACCACCATTAAGTTTTGATTCATGGAAGCCTGTCCAATCTTGGTCACTGATCATGCAATGGAAGCAGACTTTGACTCAAGAGAGAAAATTAGAGAGAGAGAAACTAGGAACTAACTTTTACCTGCAGCTCCAGATACCTGTTTGAAATCATTCCATCCTGTGATCGATACTCCCAAGGTAAAGCATTCACTTTATATTTATGCTAAGAAATGAAATCAGTAGAGGGGATGTCGGACGTGAATTGATGAGTTGGGTTATGTTAGAAATGGTTGCTAAGCTAGGATATTGCATAGTGTGCTTTTGTGGTTAGGACTTTTTAAATGTGGTTGCAAAATTGTTGAGGAAAAGATTTCTATGCTTTAAAATCTTAAGTCCCTAATATTTTCAAACCTCTTTCAGAGACACTGCCTGTATGTTTTGCTTGAGCACAAGCAAAAAGGTAAGTCTTGGGGAGTTGATATACCTTGGATTTGACCCGTTTTCATCCATTGTATATAAGTATTTTACTATATATATATCTATGTTTTCTACTCTTCTAGGTATGTTTTCAGGTTCAGGTGCATTTCGGAGTAAAGCTATGACTTTGGAGCATTTTGGAGCTTAAAGGACATTTCACCCGAGCTGACCATGTAGAGGTCGACGAGAGGAAGAACAATCGATCGATGCACATCAGTGTTGTCGATCGATACCAGGAGATGCCTCGACAGAGGAAGATTAATATCGATCGATGTACACAAGTACCATCGATCGATGTCGAGACATCAGACACGCGACATTTTGGATCCAGCAGACTTAAAACCCAGGCCAAGCCAAATTACCAAAATGCCCTGACGAGTTTTTAACCTAGTAGATTATATACTGCCTAAGTGTTTTGACGGCTGAGAGACCTTTTTTGTTACAAGTTTCACTTTGAGAGAGAGAGAAGATAGTTTTGGAGAGAAGATCACTTGTGATTGGAACTCCTTGTTTTCATTTCTTTTCATCTATACTATGAGTTTCTATTTCTTTACTATTATGAATTGCTTTGCTATGTCTGAGTAGTTCAATTATTAGATCCAGGGTTCATATAGGTTTGTGGGATTAGCCCCAAACTATAGATCTGCCTTGTTGTTATATTCATGATAGATTTGTATTCATTGCTTGTTTTAGCCTTGCTAACTAGAACTTGATCATAAGATTGCATATTCAAGCACCCTTGTTATCCCATCCTGACATCTATCTATCATATTAGGACTGCTAGAGAGGGCTAACCGCCAATTTAGTATCTTAATAGGGCATATCATACTCGCGCATAGGCCTGGCTAGAACCCGTCGATCAATGTCCTCAACTGACTATCGATCGACGTTGGCAAAGGTGTATCGGTCGACGTCCCAATAGGACCATCGATCGACATTCTCTCATTGTCGACATACTAACCATTGAGACACGAGATCTAGTCTGTTAACAAGTGAAACATGCGACAGATGATCACTGAGTTAAGTGATTGAGCTCTAACATATCATGCATGCAACAAATAGGCATCTACAGGTATTATAATCTCCAACACCTGAATAGTGTCCCTGCATCTAATATCATTTCCAACCAAGTTACAATTATTATTTACTTCGCTTGTTACTATTGCTATTTCATTTAAACATTTACAACCCTTAGAATTAATAAACACTAGATTTAATTGTTCCCTAGCTCCTTGTGGATTCGATCCCTAAGTACTACATATGAACCTCTTTTGATGAGAGTAACACTCCTTAGGGTAATTTGAGTGGTATCAAACTCGCAGAAGGTGTTTTCGTCATATCCTTGATTGCGAGTCCACGTATTACCCATGGTTCGGTTTGGTCCGAACTGATCGCGTAATTGTGCGTTCCTTAGAGATCTTCCCCCTCGTGATGGACGTACTTATCGATACGACAGTTCTTCTTCTTCGTTTTTGGGTCCACGTCTTTCGAGGATGGTCTCGTCGACTTATATTTTTGCGATAAGACTTTCGTTTCCTCTTTGATTATAATGTAGTCTGTCGCCTTGTGGAGGGCGTCCTGGATCGTCCGCGGTTTGTCGAGGGTTATCCATTTTCTGAATTTCGACTTGTACCAGAGCGTCTTTCTGATCACGTCAATGGCCACCTTGTCACTTATCCCGCTGACCCTGGACATTACCAGCTTAAATCGGCTGATGAACTCGCTGAGGGGTTCGTCCTCCCTCTGGGAGAGGCTCCAGAGATCGACATCGGAAGTTTCTCTATCTATGAACATAGAGTATTGTTTGAGAAACTCCGATGCGAGCTGTCAGAAACTCCGGATAAAGTTTTGCTTAAGACGTGCGAACCATTCGAGGGCTGCTCCTTCAAGATTCTCGACGAATAGGCGGCAATAGCCGGCGTCTTTTTCGCCGTCCTTCAGTCTTGCTCTTCCCATCGTGATGTGGAAAGCCTGAAGGTGCGCCTTCGGATCTGTTGTACCATCACACTTTGTCACTTCGATTTTCCCCGGGTCAGATACCCTCATATTAGAGATGCGAGTGGTGAAGGGGGTCTTCCGAGCCCCTTCCAGCAGCCTGTCGATCTCGGGAGCAGCGCTAGTAGCGTGATGGATCTGGGATTTCATTGCTCTAACTTCTGCCGCAGTTTTGGTGACGTAGTCGCGAAGATCGCGGATATCCGACGTCTCGTCAGCAGATTTCCGAGCCTGTCGGCGTTTACTGCGTGTGAGCTCGGTTTGCTTTTCAGCCAGCTCTTCTTGCTCGTTCCAATAGAGGATTTCCCCCTCCTCCATCATTGGTTTATCGAACGAAGAGCTTTCCCGAGCGGATCGGCTTTTGCTCCTTCTGGATGTCTATCGACGTCCTCCTCGGTATCGTTGGAAACGTCGATGGGATCCAAGTCGACGTGCTCGACTTCATTATCCTCCGAATCCTTTGCAGGAGGCGGAGGACTCTCATGATTCCCCTTTTCGATGGGAGATTTTTCGCTAGGATTTTGACCCGAAGGTCGTTCCCGCGCGGTTCCAGGCCTATCGAGTGGGGTTGCGAAGTCAAGTCTTTTCCCGCGGCCTTTAGTGGTTCCGCGGGGATGGATTGCTCGAGTCCTTGCCGTTAAGGTTTCAACCTGTTTGGTCAAGGTGCTCACGAGGTAATCCTGTTCTTCCGACCTTTTTTCGTAGGTGGCGAATATATTTTTAAACTCCTCGAGCGCCGCGGCGTTGGCTGGTGCGTTGTCCGCGGATACGTCCGCTGCTGGAGTGTGGAGATCAGTGCCGCTGCCTCCGTTAAGAGGAGTTTGCATGTTGTATGCGTCGTCAGTTGACATGTCTGGTTTAGCGTGATGTGGTTGCGAGTTAGATTGATCCGTACCCCCTACTTCTAGCGCTAAACTGTGGGAACCAAAATTCGCACTGTCGATTTCCGTCTAAATTAGGAAACTAGGAAAACCTTAACTTCCCAGAGGTCCCGGATATCTGCTAATACCACATGCTAGCAATCAGAACACGAGGTAACAACGACAAAGTATAAAAATCGTAAAAAGAGAGCAAAGAGAAGTCTTATTCCGAGTTTGCGTATGATCGTTTACAACAAGGTATAAGCCTGGGCTCGAGAGCTGTCGGCGAGATTCCTAGTTTTAGCAACCCTAATACGGCTAAACCTAATTGAGTCGCAACTCGAAATAACAAAAACGAAAAGTTACCTAATTGCTCTAAGTGCTAAGTTTGCTCTTAAAAAGTCTTTCTCCATGCCTCTCGCCTAGGACTCCTTATATACTCGCTCCTAGGTCGGTTTACGCTTTTCCCCTTCTGCCCTTAAGCCGTCATAGCATAAAAATAGAGATATTCTATTTTTCCCGATCTTCGTAATTATCTTCAAAATATCGTATTTATCCGCGGAAACTTGACATTTATCTTTCCTTGTGAACCAAGCATAAACCGTAATGCGTCTTACGGGCTGTTGGTTAAGAAATTGTAAGTTGGGACTCGAGTCATGTCTTAGGTCCCTTTGGGCCGTCTTTTGACTAGAGGCGTTTATTACGGTTTCTATCGATAAAAACGATCTTTCTGCGGTTTTTATCATAAAGTTTGATTGATGACTTCGAATGGCGGAAAACATGAAATGGGTTCGCTACGGTCTTCGGAGATAGCATCGGAGGGTAGACAAGAATGCATGGACTCGCGTCGTATCGACGTTTCGGAAGAGCTCGGTCGCTAGGTAGCGACCAAACGGAACGCATGCTCGGTCGCTACGTAGCGACCGAGCGGGACGCGCGCTCGGTCGCTACATAACGACCGAGTGGGACGGACGCTCGGTCGCTACGTAGCGACCGAGCTTGGCTCGAGCGTGGTCGCTACGCATTGACCGGACAGTGCGCGTGTGCGGTAGTTGCGTAGTGACTGAGCTTGGTTTGTCCGTGTTCCGATCGTCATACTCGAACCTATCCATAGCTGGTTTGGGTACGTTTCCATTATCTTGGGACAGCTTGTGTTTATCCAAATAGAATTCGAACAAAGTTTTATCTCGAGAACATATGTTGTGACGTTCTTTTGACCGAGCACGATTTGTTGCGTAAAGACATTCATACTTGTGTTTTGCAGAGATTTGGATGTTAACTTCGTCGTAACCGTTTTCGACCCCAACATCTATTCAATTTCACCCAAGCTTTATGGAAATTATTTTCTTTCAAAATACTATCCACTACTAGTGAATTTAACTCATTATTGCAGAGTATCAAATTCAAGTATAGTACTCTTAATATGAACTCAATTTTCTCTTTTCATTCTGAGAAGTCGGTACCGGTTAGGACTGGAATAGCCGAGACTTTATATGACGATCTTTAAAAAAAATTATAGTTTTGAGACACACAAGTTTAAACTAGGCTTTTAAACATAATTAACACATATATTTATTGAATACAATGCCCATAAATTATGGTGCTCCTGTGGGTAGCAACCATATTTTCATCAATAATCATAGTATTTGAAAAACATTTAAAAGTGATGTATCAAATTACTCGGACTAGGTTATATGTGAATATACTTAGTCTACCAATACAAACACTCTATAAGTCATTTGATCGTATTTTGTGTTCATAGTCTACCTGTGGGTAACTACTTATTACTCAAAATATCAAATACTTATTTGAACGATAATTTTCACTGTGCAAATCATTATAGAATAAACTCACTCTGGTGATATCTTTATCATAATTTTGCTATTTATATGAAAATACTATTTTATAAAGACTATGCATAAATTAATTAATTTAATTTCTATTTGATTTATGTATAGAAAATTGATGCATTGATTAATTTTCATTTCAGAGATCGAAATAGAATACATACATATAATGTATGATTCAAGATTCCTGAAAACTCTCATAAGTTTTATACTGAGAAACTTAAACATTATTTAGATATAATTATCATTACTTAAGTATACATCTACTTTAATTTTATAAATCATAACTCTATTATACTTTCCAGATTAGCTTGATGTTTATAACCATTGGCTCTGATACCACATGTAAACTTGATTTTACATGAACCCTAAGATCTTTAACATCTAGACTAGTCACATAATAGAACTTTCAAGAGGATTATCGGAATACCTCGATTGATCATTGCGGAAATCTTCTTGAACGGTTTCGGTTTTGGAAGATGAGTTTTTGATCTCTAAGTTGGAACTAGATCTTCCATCCCCTTGCCTACAACCTTTCCTTATGTGTTTCCTTAGGATTTTCTTTCATGTTACTTTGTGATGGTCCAAAGCCAACTATTTATAGGTGGGGAGAGGGATGAATGGACACCGGATCTCCTCTCCATGATTATGATAACTCAGTCGGAATGAGTTAGATCCAAGTTTTATTATTTTCGTTTCAGCAAGAATGGGATGAATGGACTCTGGATCTCCTTCCATGAATATGCTAACAGAAAGTTACAGTTTCTGCACACTCTTCTTCATTAACCCGGCGAGAATCGTGACGGTTTTATTCCGGCGACTATGACTGATTCAGAATCTCAATCCACATTTGTAACCCTAACCACGGCTAGATTTTTTTCTGTAGTATCAAGCCGTGACAGCACCTGTCTGAGCTGTTCACTCGTCGTCGCTGTCAAGCTTTAATTGCAATCGCAGAGAGAAAGCTCAAGCAACAATGGTCAACTCTCACGTATTTGCACGTGTTTAGTCTTTTAAATTTTAAATTAAAATTTGATTTTGTCCCGAACTCTCTGATTTGCATTTTCTCCTCTCGTTTTTTCTGTTATCATATCTTAAACTAATTCTCAGTCTCACAATTAGAGAGAGAGAGAGAGAGAGAGAGAGAGAGAGAGAGAGAGAGAGAGAGAGAGAGAGAGAGAGAGAGAGGAGAAGAGAAGAGAGAGAGAGAGAGAGAGAGGAGAGAGAGAGAGAAGAGAGAGAGAGAGAGAGAGAGAGAGAGAGAGAGAGAGAGAGAGAGTTGCAGTGGAAGTTAATAATATGTTTTTATGTGTGGCTGAGACTAAAGCAATTAAATAATTTATTATTTGTGTGGCTGTGTTTAAATATAATAAACTAATAAAGTATGATAAATAATTTTTGAATTTACATTCAACATATGTGACAAAAAGAAAGAAATGGTTTAGTTGGCAAAATGTAAGAGAACGAGTTATTAACATATATAGGCACATTGTGTCTCTTTATTAATGGAAGAGCACAATGTGCTACTGAGGTGCTTTCCACCTGTTGAAGACTCATTTGCCTTTTAAAAGGTGAAACCAGGTGTGGGTATTTAGGTAATTAGTCTTCTCTCTCTGGTTTGGCTGGTCAGGAGATTTGAATTTTGAAAAATGTAGGGTTAGTGGTTGTGGACGCGAAACGAAAGTGCTATAGGTTTTTGGGTTTTTTAGTGGGCCCCAAAAATAAGGTTTTATGTTTACGGTTTTTTTACCGCTTCAGTAAAAGTAAATCGAGGAACCATGTTTGGGAGAAGGCGACAAACGAGATTAACGATGGAGCACGCTGTAACTGCAGAGACTTACGGAGAAGACGATGTCGTCGCGAAGGAATAGAGTTGCAAAGGGCGAGGCAAAAGGTAAATTAATTATTTGCTTCTTTCACGTTTCGTTTAGAGATTTGGTTTGGGGATAACAACTCGGAGTAATTCGATTTAGGGTTTGATGTCGGGGTTTTGGAGCAATGTTTGGTTTCATAGTTGGATTTCGAATCGGAGATGTTCAAGGTTGCCAATATCGGGGTTTAGGGTTCTGTTATTGGGATTAAGAAATTCGATTTAGGGTTTGATATCGAGAGTTTTGGGAAATTTTTGTCATTTAAAAAAATTTGTTAACAAAAAGCTGGTTTTGCTGTCCATTAGAGTTTGAGCAGCCAGAGGCCTTGACAGTGAATGAGAGGCTACCTAGTCGGTTGTTTGCGACAGACCGATATCTGATCAAACGGCACAACTGTAACGCATCGTTGGAGTACAGTCTTTTGGTGAGGGATGTTCTTGAAGGAACAGAGGAGATGGACACAAGCTGTTGGGGTCTTGCTTTTGAAACTTATTTAGGCTGCCAGTGAGGAGGTGTGCTGTTTCGGCGAAGTTAGTCCATGGGTTGCTTACTAGATAGTTGGTAACGAAGAAGAGGTTTGAGTTGTGGCCTGTTTTTGGGGGTTACCCGATGAGGTTCTTGCTGGCACAATTTGGGCACGTTACGGGACTCCCTTGTGTAGAGTTCGATGAGGGGTATGTGGTTGATGACCAGGATCGACCGAAGAAAGGAGATTTGATGTTTTGGGACCGGTTGATTGGTGTTGGGAAGTGTGATATCACCATTGCAGATGTGGCGGCGATGGTTGCAGGTGATAAAGAAATGCCACCGTCTAGGAAGTTGAAGATGAGTCTTATCATCATTGTGGATGGTGTGTTGTTGTCGACAAATCAGATTCCAAAGCCGTCGGTCAAGCACGTTAAGCGGCTTGAGAATCTAAATAAATTCTTGTCATTCAATACCTCACGGAGTAACTCCCCTGTTACTCACCCCTCCTTTATTTCTTTTTTCAGGTGAGACTGAAAAGCCGGAGGGATTGTTATCGGATTGGTGCTTTGGGCGTTTTATTTCATTTTTTTCATACATTCGGTTTTTATATTTTTATCGATATTTTGGAATTTAACTCTTTTATTTGAGTTATGGTGTTTGGAGATTATTTATTAGGATTAATAAATGGAGATTTCATGATTACTATTTATTATTTTATTTTGGAGAATACGGATGTTACAAAAAGTGGAATGAGATCTTATAGCATCAGCACTAGTATGAGTTTTCAATGGGGTTTTTTATGCATATTTTATTGTTATAATATATTATGGTAATTAAAAGGTTAAAAGAAACTCTTCTATGTATTTACCCGTGATAGGCCATGGATTTTACCCATTTTTAGTCATGGTTAATATAAGTTTTCAAAGTCTTTTATATGTATTTGGAGTACTCTTTTTAGAGTAATTACAGGTTCAGGTACTTGCTTGAGGAAAATGATGTATTTGGGGCTATTTGGAGACTTTTTGAGAGCTTTGCTGGAAACAGAGAGAGAATCAATTATTGAGTCAGAATATCGACCGACAATCACCAAGAATAATCGATCCACGGTGGGTTGTTACCATCGATCGACAGCGAAGCCACCCGCTAGTTAATGACAAATTAAGAAGATTGCATGCTTCACAAAAATTCCGATAATTACATTTTAAGTCTTTGGCCTCATGTTAGGCTATATTTTGAGGGTTTTGTATCATTTTAAAGACAGACTTGCCTGGAGCCTTTTCAGACCTAATTTTGGAGAGAAGCAACCATTCTACCATTGGAGAGAGAGCTTAGGATTAGAGAGAGAGAGAGATCTGAACTGCATAACAGAGATGATCTTGAACTCCCTTGCTTTCATTACTCTATTTATTGTTTCTCTTGCTATTCATTTATTTAAACATTATTCAGATCATCATAACCATGTCTCTTATGAATATGTCTGAATATTCCTTAGAAGGAGACACCAAAAAATGGTTAGATCAACTACCACAAGGATCTCTGACCTGCTGGAAGGAAATTAGGAGTGTTTTCATTAATCACTTTTTCGATGAGACACGTTATTGGGATGTGAGGAAAAAGATCTCCACATTCCGCCAAGATCCACGGGAGTCATTCAAAAATGCCTGGGGAAGATTCAAGAGTTATCAACTTGAATGCTCCACCATGGTTATTCAGAACCACAACTTATTAACGCCTTTTACGGAAGTGTTAGCCTACATTACCAAACCACACTTGATACAGCAAGTGAAGGGAGTTTCACAACCAGGAGCCCCGAAGAAGCAAATCGCTTGATTAAGAATGTAGCAACAGGTAGATCCTACGAGATGATGGACGTAGAACGAGGAAGAGAGGTAGATTCCATATATGGCCCACATTTAGCTGAAATTAATGAATCTTTGGAGTCATTCCATTCCGTTATAGCGGAGTAAAATCAGTTTGGAATTTCTCAGTTTGACGATGATGTCCTATTTGAACTAGATCAACAGGTTGATTTCATAGATAACCCAAACCTAGAAGATCAGCATCCCGATCCTGACACTAACAACTTTACCTGAAATTATGAAGCTACTATTGAATCACGCCGAGGCAGAGCGAAATTTAGATTAAACCAAGCCTTCACGGGAAATCATAAATTGGCCACTAGCCTGAACGGAAAGATAAATATAATTTACAGTGAGCTAATGAGGAAATTCGACGCTCTAAGTGAACACATTAAGAGACTGGCAGTCAAGTAGGAGAAAATGAGACTGCCATCAAAATAGAATTCGGACGTCTCCTTGGGAGAACCGACGCAAAAACTAGACGTCAAGTTAATGATGTGTTACTTAGAAGCGGAAAGCGCCTTATCTCGAATACTGTAGGAAACACTTTTACAGAAAAACCCGCTGAAACCGAGAAAACCAGTGAAAGTAGATCATGACCAATGCTTCTCGATGATCCTGATCCAGGATCAAAACCCTCTCGAGAGAAAGAGCAGTCCAACACTGAAAAAGCTAAGAAGGCAATGATTAGCCTCAATGAAGAAGAGGAGGAGTTGAAAGACGATGTAGAAATCGATCGACCAGAAGGGAATAATGTCGATCGAGCGACTACAATAAATATCGATCGATTAACTGGAAACACTGTTGATCGACACTCGACTCCTGCCGAACCGGTAGTGGAGAGACTGTATAGGACTTTACCCCCCTTTCCTCTCAGCAAGTCGCAAACTAAGCGATAATTGGATAGAGCAATTTGCAAGACCCAATTTGATAAAATCACGGTAGAGATGCCATTAAGTGATGCCATGAAAGTATCACCCTCGATAAAGAAATATGTAAAGGACATGGTATCTAACAGCTTCCACACCGCAGAACACAACGTCATGATGGTTTCAGAGGAAGTAAGTGTCATAATAAAAGGTGAAACCCCGATCAAGAGGTCTGACCTTGGCAGCATTGTTCTGGATTGCAACATACGAAACAAACGTTTCCCTCGATATCTTTGTGATTTAGGCTCCAGCGTAAACCTCATGCCTTACTCTGTTGCGATATCTCTGGAGTACAACGAGTTAAAACCGACTAAAATAACTTTGGTTCTTGCTGATAGATCCGTTAGAGTGCCTGAAGGGGTGCTTGATGACGTGACTATAAGAATTAACGATTGTCACGTACCAACGGACTTCGTTTTGTTGAACTACCATAACGAACAAAAAGATCCCCTCATTTTAGGCAGACCATTTCTAGCTACGGCTGCGGCAATCATCGACGTCAAGGAATGTCGGATATGTCTAAACATTGGAAATATTCCAATGACCTTCGATATGGAAAAACTGATAAAACGACCTTTAGTTGATAACCAAGCCTTTAATGTGGACGATACCTCTGAGTTGGCTGAAGAATCTTTAGTAGACCTATGCTCAGACGACCCCATAGAAAAAGCGCTACCGATCACCGAAGAAGAAATGTTCAGCATAGACAGCATGGCCGATGAATACGCGCGATTAATGAACGCGAGTGCATAAATCAAAAATGTCGATAACGAGGAGGATGATGATTTGGAAATTAATGTCGATCGATATTTAAAAGACGCTGTCGATCGACAACAATCTTCTCTAAAAAATTGGAATGCCGAAAAAGCACCAAAAATCTTGTTGAAGCAATCGTAAATGCCAACCTGACTAATGGAGAACTTGCGTTTTATTAAATAAATTGTGCAAGTATAGGAAGGCAATCGGGTACTCTCTCGAGGATATTCCTGTTATCTCTCCAGACTTGTGCATTCACCAAATTCCCCTAGAACACGACTCCAAATCATCAATAGAACAACAGAGGAGGCTAAAACCAAATCTGAAAGAAGTAGTTAAGAAGGAAATTATTAAGCTTCTAGATGCTGGAGTCATTTACGTAATTTCAGATAGTAACTGGGTGAGCCATGTGCATGTTGTACCTAAGAAAGGAGGTATTACAGTGGTAAAGAATGATAAAGATGAACTCATTCCTATGCGAACCGTCACTGGAAATAGAATGTGTATCAATTATAGGAAGCTTAACGCTGCCACCAGAAAAGACCATTTTCCGTTACCCTTCATTGACCAAATGTTGGAAAGATTGGCGAATCACCAATATTACTGTTTTCTAGACGGATATTCTTGATTCTTCCAAATCCCTATACATCCTGACGATCAAGAAAATACCACATTTACATGCCCTTATGGAACATTTGCATACCGCCGAATGCCATTCGGTCTTTGTAATGCCCTCCTACTTTCCAACGATGTATGATGTCAATCTTTACATATATGATAGAAGATTTCATGGAAGTCTTTATGGACGATTTCTCACTCTATGGATCCAGTTTCAAAAACTGCCTCGATAACCTATGTAAAATTTTGGCAAGATGTAAAGAAAAGAACCTTGTTCTAAATTGGGAAAAATATCACTTCATGGTTAACGATATAGAAGTAGACCGAGCCAAGATTGAGGTAATGACCAGTTTACCTGCACCCACAAATGTAAAAGGTGTGAGAAGTTTTCTCGGACATGCCGCTTTCTATAGGAGGTTTATTCAAGACTTCAGCAATATCGCAGACCACTCACAGCCCTCCTATTCAAAGAAGTTAAATTCAACTTCACACTATAATGCGCAAAAGCTTTTGAAGAAAAAAAGAAAGCCTGAATAAATGCCCCCGTCGTACAAGCACCTGATTGGAATCTTCCTTTGAAATTATGTGCGATGCAAGCGATTTCGCTGTAGGAGTAGTTCTAAGAGAGGGAGAGAATAATGTGCCGCAGTCCACGGATCAATACATGGAAGCAGCTCAGCATGGAGTTTAGGACGTTCTGAACATTTCAATCGAGGTTCATGTTTTTCACCGTGCCAGACTTGACGTGGCTCATGCCAGACTTGACGTGGATCATGCCACACTTGACGAGGATCATGCCAGACTTGACTTGGATCATGCCAGATTGACTTGGATCATGCCAGACTTGACTTGGATCATGAGGTTTCACAAAATGATCGAGACTTCTCTCTTTTGGCTCGATTGGCTCGTACCGCATGTACCGACCACCGTGCTGATGATCTCTCTACCTTGTTTGATCCGATCATGGACTTTTCCTTTGGAAATTTCTCTAAGGCAAGGATCCTTAAGCTATCAGAAGGCTTGGGTTTTGTTGGAACGCAACTTGTCCGATCAGAATGCCCCGCGGCCTCAGCAGAACGTGCCACGGCCCTTGCTGATCGTCCTGCCTATGTGACTGTCCTTACCGCCTTGGACTTAGCCGGTTCAGATGCATCTTGATGGAAGCCGATCAGTCACATTAAATAATCTTCTCTTTATTTCCGTGTAATAACTAGATCTAGATCAAGATCTACTTTTCTATTTAATCCCTAGATCTACAAAACTCTATAAGTATGAAACTCTTTTCATTTTAATAATGAGAAATTGTTTTGTCAAAAGCTTTTGAGTTTAAACTCTTTGTTCTTCGTTTAAGAACTTGTCTTGTTTCTTGGTGAGTCATATCCAAGTAAACACTTCCTCAAATCGTTGGTCTTGTGAGTCATATCAAGCAACGACGAGAGATCCTTCACTTGTTGGTCTTGTGAGTCATATCAAGCACCATTTGGAGTCGGGAATATCGAAGGCCAATCCGCAACCTTCGTGCGACCTTTCAATCCATCTAGTTCTCTGATACACTAAAAATGAATCCTTGCTACTGTCAAGTTAAAAGTTGTAATTGTAATATTTGAGATTCAATCCAGAGGACCAGTTTACTCTTTACTCTTATGAGTTCAATACTAAGCTGAGAAACAAGTGGGGTTTTGATAGACCATATATTTTACCCATTTTTAATCGTGGTCTATAAGTGTTTTAAAGTGTTTTAAGATACAATTATTATGTTTTGGAGTCTATTTAGAGTATTTACAGGTTCAGGGACGTTTAGGAGAAATATGGTGATTTTGGAGTCTTTTGGAGCCTTTGGAGGTGCAGAGTTGCACAGACGCGTCAGATGTTTAGCTATGGATGGAGACCTTCCGACCGTTAGATTGAGCCCATATTTTTTCACATGGTAGAACTTTGAGTTAGCTTTCCAATGCCACCGGTATCAGGTCAATCAGCATCCTGTAGCAGACGTTATGCCTATTTTACGGAAGAGTGGTCAGTCTGCCTCGCGAGAGGAAGCTGCCGAGAAGAGGAAGCCGCGTCGATCGATGCAGCACTCTGCACATCGATCGATGGAGATCCCAGATCGTGGGCCTTGTATATTTTATGACTGCGTGAAGCCCTAGAAGCCACAAATTACCAGAATGCCCTTGGACGACCAGAAATCTTATTTATGTTATTTCTAAGCCATTGTTGACGGCTACCACTTCTTTACGCTTTTTACACACTTTCATTTCCATAGTTGTCTTAGGAGAGAAGGGAGGAACTCCTATCAGAGTCCTCCTGGAACTCCATTGGTTTTCTTATCTATTTCATTTCAGTTTTACATCTATTTCATCTATGATTTCTGTGACAAACTTCATGTCTGAATAGATCCACCTGTTAGGTTTAGGGTTCAGATAGGTTTGTGGGATTAGCCCCAAACTATAGATCTGCCTTGTTGTGATATTCATGATATATTTGTATTCATTGCTTGTTTTAGAGTAATTAACCAGAACTTGATCATAGGATTGCATACTCAAGCACCCTTGTTATCCCATCCTGACATCTATCTATCATATTAGGACTGCTAGAGAGGGCTAACCGCCAATTTAGAATCTTAATAGGGCATTTCATACTCGCGCATAGGTCTGGCTATAACCCGTCGATCGATGTCCTCAACTGACTATCGATCGACGTTGGCAAAGGTGTATCGGTCGACGTCTTAATAGACCATCGATCGACACTCTCTCGTTGTCGGCATACTAACCGTTGGGACACGAGATCTAGGTTGTTAACCAGTGGTACATGCGACAGCTGATCACTGAGTTAAGCGAATGAGCTCTAACATATCATGCATGCAACAAATAGATACCTATAGGAATTAAAATCTCCAACACCTGAATAGAAACCCTAGATCTAGCAACCATCCTTCCATCAAACTACTCCTTGCCAAGCTGAACAATTACCTTGTTCATCTTGTTTATTGCTTTATTTATTACTTGCTTTATTTACTGCTTTAAAACCTATTAGCCTAGCTTAATCATATAACTATTAGATCTAATCGGTTCCCTAGCTCCTTGTGGATTCGATCCCTAAGTACTATAACTCGACCTCTTTTGATGAGAGTAACACTCTTTAGGGTAATTTGAGTGATATCAGGTTTTGAGAGTTAATCGTGACACAAGTAACTAGAATACCTAGAGATTTAAAATTCGATCTAAATGAAAGCCGGCTTAGGGTTATTAATCGGGTGTCAATGAAAGACTGAACAACTATTCAAGTGCAATGAGGTGCAGTCTATAACTCAGATCACTCGGCTAGAACAATCCACTATCGTGGTATTGCTCCCTTTGCAGATCGGTCTTGAATCCTAAGTTCTCACTTGGAACAAGAAGCGATAACAAGCCTTAGAGACGAGATCCGATTTAGACGACTGGAATGTAAGTCATCCAGGAAAGTCAAAATTCTGAAATAATCCAGTCAAATGCAAAACTAACCTATGACGACTGAAATGTAAGTCGTCTAGCTTTTTTGGAGTTTTTTTTAACCAAACAAAAGTAGACGACTTATTATTCAGTCGTCTCAGATAACAGATTTCAAAGTCAATTGCAAAAACAACCTATGTGTTGACCAGACGACTTATATTTTAGTCGTCTGGAAGACTTAGATTGAAGTCGTCCGCGTCGACCTAAATGGACGACTTCTCTGGAAGTTTACTAGATGGCCTCCGTGGAGGTCGTATGCGTCAATGTTTAATAAACTTTTATTTTCTCTAAAACTATAAAGACTTTTTAACATTTTCTTGTTAATTCATGTTTATTAATGAATATTTGGGCTACTGAATGAAATTTATAACTTAATTGGTGATAATTAATACCCTAATATTTACTCTCGCTGATTAGGGATACAAAGCTCATTCAATATATGTCAATTTATCTCCTAAGCGGTTAGCTAGGTGATTAAATCAGAGATCGAACATTGAGTGATCAATTCAATGCAAGCAGTAAGAACAATATGAATAAAGAACAATTAAGATCACTTATTTGTGTTCCGTTCAATGCGATTAACACCCTACAACCCTAAGCAAGCTTAGTCTACTACTCAATCATAAAGCAGGTTGACACAGACATGTTTTCTGAATAATACTGCACATAAAATAAAGTAGAAAGACAAGGGTTCAGGATGATCTTCTCGTGAGAATCAGAGATGAAGCCTTCTCCCTTACAAGTTGCTAATCCAAAATAGTTCTAGGTCTCTTGTAAAACTAGAGTAGGAAAAATAAATGATAGCATAAGCCTTTTTATATGGAGGCACTGGTGGTAAACATATAAGATAGTGGAATCTAGGGAAAACTTCCAGAATAGGAAGTTTCCTTAATGATCGGGAACAATCAGACGCTTGTTCTCTTCGGGAACAACCTTCGGGTTGTTCTAGATGGCTGTTCCGCATCGAATTCTCCAAAACGACATCTGACTTCATGAATCTCTCTTCTTTGTTCTTTCACCTGCTCCAAACCTGGAATGATATAAATTAAACACGAATAAGGACTGAGAATTAGCTCAAAGCACACATATAATGGTATTAAAAACACCATATATCAATTCCCCCAGACTTAGATCCTTGTTTGTCCTCGAACAAGGCCAAGCCTCAAGAACAGGGAGAAAGGTTTGAAAGAGTGGGAACTCGCTTTTCCTGAATAACCATGCTCTTACCACACATCTCTGAACCATACAAGCTGTAGATTTAGACCGCACACCCTTACCAGAACACCCACGAGCGCTGTTCGAGAATCAGCTCCATACTCTCTATCTCATACCTGAAAAGGTCGCACTATCGAGACAAAAATCCTTAAACATCAATTAAGAACAGCGTGAGCTTCTCATTACAGGCACTATTCAGGGTAGACGGGTTAATAAGGAACATGTTGTTTTAAGGTGGAGCTGAGAGTGTTTAGGGGTTACCGTATTTGAGTGTATGCAGGATATCGCGAAAAATAGCAAGAGAGGACGGATCTATTGAAGACCACTACCCTTACTCGTTTCTGCTTTACGGATGTGGTTGTTCTCCACATCGGATCAATCATGTGACTGGTCTCCAGCTCTTGACTTCTTTTCTTATTCCTCAAAAATCGGTACCAACTCCTTGCCCAACCTTTCCCAGTGGTGTGTATCTTCCAAAATTACCTTCCCCATCTCCAAAATAATAAAAGCATTCTGTACACTTTTTTTTTCTTGCAAAAGTGATGGGGTTTCGAGGGAAAGGTATCGGGGTGAATGTTTTTGCAGCCACTGGTGGTCTATCCTTTTGTTTCGCATGGGTCGCCATTGTTCCTCTGGTTAGATCATGCACCCTTGACTGTTCTTCTTATTAAGGATTGATCTTGTCAACTGTTCTCATTATGCTCTCTCTCTCTCTTCTCTTAATGTAAGGCATTAACGAGTAAGGGGATGCGTCAATCCTATCCTCTCCGACCTTTTTGCACATATCTGCACATATGACATTGAAAAACAGAGTGCATGAGGGTGAAAATAAGGCTTAGGTACAAGGTTGGAACTAGCTAAAGATGAGCTAGCCACTCAGGATCAACAAGATTGGTAAAAAGAATAAGAAGCCCTGAGTGTGGGTCTCGTTTCCCTGATCTAGTGCCCATAACAAGAAGAATTTCAGTCAAGATTAGGTTCAAGTTAGGTGGAGTTGAGTCTACCCAGTGTAACCTGATCGGATGAGAGCTTCTGGAGAATCAAATGAGATAAGTCAGAGGGTGTTCCAGGTCCAAGTGTGGGTCTTTCATCACTGCTAAGGTCACCGGATAAGAATGTTAGAGCACGAGGTGGTTAAAAGAATATATCACAAGGTCCTAATTCCCACAAGAGTTTTAACTGACTCGATTCTAAACTGACTCAATAAAACATCCAAATGACATAAGGACTGACTCAAAAGCAAAGAAATAGAGTTTCAGCACATAGTGCTTCCCCCAGACTTAAATTACACCATCCCTGGTGTGAAATGAAGCTGAGGTCAGCCGAAAATCAACACAAAGCATAAAAATAAAACATGAAAATAAAGAGTTCAGATGAATAGAACAATGGATAGAGAATAGTCCTTGCGGACTCAGTCGGACTCGCCGCTCTCGGTTGGATCAAACAGACGTCTGTTGCGCGAGCGATGAACCATCCAGCGTCGGTAAGCTTGATCATTGGTCACATCAGCCAGCTCTCCGAGGTCGTATGACGGTTCAGCTTCTGGGGTGATGTCCTCAACATCTTCCATGTCCGCGTCAGGTGCTGCAGCACGTGGATCAGTGCAAAGGAGCTTAGGTGGAGGGAGGAAGCATATGTTGTCGAACACGCTGAACCTGTTGATCTCAGGGTGAGGCAGTTTGGTGAAAAGCTGGGTACCGGCCTTATCAAAGAAGCTGTAGGTCTCTTCATCACGCATGATGTGGAACGCCATAAGGTACTTGATGTCTAGGTACTGAACCTCTTTGTTGACGCTGTAGTTGCTGAAATCAATGCCAAAATACTTGAAGAGCGGTGTGAGCAAGCTACCGCTTCTGTCCTTCTTGTTCGAACCGTGCATAAGACACTGCCGCCTCTCGAAGATCATGGTCATGAAGTTGAAACCGGGGTTCGTCTTGACCTTTTGAATGGGAATGCCGGATCCAGAAGCTCGGATTTCATCGTCAATACCAGCGTACAGGGCTTGCAGCTCCCCGTTGGTGACCTTAGAGGTCAGATCCTTAGCGAACAGGATGTTTGAGATGATCTTTGCAATGACACGAAGCGCCGGGTTCCTGATCTGCGACTGGTAAGCCTTTCCGGGTGTGAAGTTCCCGTTCGTAATGCAATCCAAAAAGGCGTTTGAAGGAGAGAACTTTTTCGCCACCGCTACTCCTTTCGGTTCATTGGCTATCTCATAGATCTCATTGAGCTTGTCGAGGGATAAGGAGCAGTACTCTCCATCGGCCATGAAAGAGAATGAGCAGTTGGCGTAGGAGGGTGCATTGGAATCCTCGTACGTGATCGTGGCGGTGGCGAGCGCTTGGCGAGCAAGGTCGGGGTATAGCTCATGTGTTGAATAGCACAGAGGAGCTATCCCTATGGCGTGTAGCGTCTCGAACACGTCCTCGTCGATCCCAAGATCAGCCAGAGTTTCTGCGTGGCAGAAACGAGTGGGTAACATGTCAACCCGGAGGAGGGCGTAGTAACACTCTTGTTCACGGGGCCATAGGTAGGTCGCGGAGGTTTGTTGTTGTGCTTGCGGGGGTGACGTACTGCTCGTGCAGTTTGCACGCACTCTCTTGGCTGATTGCTTAGTATGTGCCATCTGCAAAGCAAACAAAATCAAGCTTTTAGTTCTGTTATGTTGCACAGAAGAAATGGAATTGAACAATATCCATCTCTCATTATGCAAACCGCAAATTGCCTTGATGCTGCAACCAACATATCTAAACTCAACCCAATAACTCCATTAAACTATCCAAAAACCGAATCCGAACATTCCTATCAATCGCAAATTGCAAATGTGAATTGAAACATGAGTTCATCTTCTAAACAACCCTGACAGCAAAAGGGAAAATTGAAATCAAGTAGTACAACAAGAATCGATCTATGAAGCGGTTAGAATGATGAACTTTTCAAACCGAGTTTTGCGATTTGGATGAGGATTGTCGAGCCTCTTACCAGTTGAGAATGGTGAAATGGAATGCAAAAATAGAGAGAACTCGAAATTCCAAATGATTGAGAAGCAAAAACCACTTAAAACGGATGAAAATCTAAGCTTTGGTGGTTGCTTAAAAATCGCAAGGGTGGGGGATCAGTGTACGGCGGAGTGAAAAGGGAAAGTGGAAGAGTGGAGCCTTAAATAGGCAAAACCCTAACTGGCCTTATTTAATTTTTCTTTTTTATTTTTTTTTGGTTCGGAACACTTACCTGGAACAGACAATGGGTTGTTCTACTAGAAGAACAGTCCTTTGGTTGTTCTGACTGAAGTGTCCGATTTTTCTTGTTTTTGACCTACAAAATAAATCTGAAAAGAAGTAAAATAGACTATAGAAAAAACAATATACACACGAACCAGTGGGTTGCCTCCCACCAAGCGCTTAGTTGAAGTCATTAGCTTGACTTGGACCAGCCGATCAGGCTGATGGAGGATCGCTTAGGGGAATATCTTCGCCCTCTGTGATTGGGGAGTCAGCAAGGTAATGCTTTAAGCGCTGACCGTTCACTACAAACTCGTCTCCTTTTCTGTCCAGTAACACAACAGCTCCGTAGGGTCAAATTTCCTTAACAGTAAAGGGTCCGGACCATCTAGACTTCAGCTTGCCTGAGAACAACCTGAACCTGTAATTGAAAAGCAAGACCTTATCGTTTGGTTTGAAACGTCTGGCAATGATGCGCTTGTCATGGTAAGCCTTGGTCTTTTCCTTATAAAATTTGGAGCTTTCATAGGCGAGGTGCCTTATCTCTTCCAGCTCATGGATTTGGATCATGCGCCTCTCAGTTGCTGGCTTGATGTCAAAATTCAGTAGCTTGATTGCCCATGCAGCCTTGTATTCGAGTTAGACAGGAAGGTGACACGCCTTACCGTAGACCAGGTGATAGGGGGTGGTCCCCAGCGGCGTTTTGTAGGCTGTTCTGTAAGCCCATAGGGCATCGTCCAGCTTGAGTGACCAGTCCTTGCGTGAGGCGTTGACAGTTTTCTGGAGAATGCTCTTGATCTTCCTGTTGGAAACCTCAACCTGTCCACTCGTTTGTGGATGATAAGCGGTTGCCACCTTGTGCTTTACTCCATTCTTCTTAAAGAGGCCCTGAAATGCCTTGTTGATGAAGTGTGTTCCACCATTGCTAATGACCACCCGAGGCACTCCAAATCTCGGAAAGATGATGGAGCTGAACTTCTTAGTCGCCACTTTTGCATCATTAGTGGGGCTCGCCATCGCTTCTACCCACTTAGATACATAGTCAACGGCGACGAGGATGTACTCATTCTTGAAGGACGGAGGGAATGGTCCCATGAAATCGACACCCCGACAGTCGAACACCTCAACCTCTAGAATGTAATTCTGAGGCATCTCATTCCTCTTGCTGACCCAAGTCGCTAGCATGCATCGCATCTGGCTATGTAGGCGTGAGCATCCCTGAACATAGTTGGCCACCAGAAACCCGCTTGAAGGATTTTTGAGACAGTTTTGAATGTAGCGAAGTGGCATGCGTAAGAAGAACCATGGCAATGATGTAGGATTCTTGGGATATCTGCCTCTGGAACACACCTTCTGAATAAGCCATCCTTGCAATGTTTGTACAAGTAGGGTTCATCCCAAACATAATGTCGCGCCTCTCTTAAAAATTTCCACTTGTCGTTTCCAGTGAACTTAAGAGGTTGCTTTTCAGCAGCAAGAAAATTCGCAATCTCAGCGAACCAAGGGAGGTGAGAGTACTGCTTTTGGATCGCGGCTACTGGTTGCTCTGTGATGTGAGAACAGTCGGATGTGGTTCACAGAGGTTGTTCCGCGAAACACAGACCAATCGCGTTGACGTGTTCCACTTGGTGTTCTTCATCAAGAGTTGTGTCATCCTCAATCTTCATTCTGGACAAATGGTCTGCAACCCCATTATCGACCCCCCTCTTATCTTTTATCTCAAGATCGAATTATTGGAGAAGAAGAATCCACCTCAACAACCTTGGTTTTGCATCTTTCTTTGTGAGCAAGTACTTAAGAGCAGCATGGTCGGTGTGCACAATCACCTTAGATCCCACCAGGTAGGATCAGAACTTCTCGAATGCAAAAACAATAGCCGAAAGTTTCTTCTCAGTCGTAGCATATCTGCATTGAGCTGCCCAGGGACTGCTCCAACTGCAAAGTCGCTTGCATCAGTCATGATTTCGAAGGGGAGATCCCAGTCTGGCGGTTGTACAACAGGTGCGCTGACTAGAGCTCATTTGATGGTATGGAACACAGCTAAGCCCTTACTGTCGAAATCAAACTTGATCTCCTTGCAGAGCAGTCTGGTGAGTGGTCTCGCTATCCTTGAGAAGTCCTGGATGAACCGTCTGTAAATCCCAGCGTGACCCAAGAAACTCCTGATAGCTTTCACAGTTGTTGGTGGTTGCAGGCTCATCATCACCTCGATCTTTGCCTTATCCACCTCAATTCCTTTCTCGGAGATCTTGTGCCCCAGAACAATCCCATATGTGACCATGAAGTGGCACTTCTCCCAATTGAGCACCAGATGTTTCTCCTCACACCTTTTTAGTACCATGCACAAGTTTGACAAACAAACACTAAAGGAGCTTCCATAGACCCTGAAATCGTCCATGAAAATTTCCATAATGTCTTCAATCTGGTCAGTAAAGATTGACATCATGCAGCGCTGAAATGTTGCTGGCGCATTGCATAAGCGGAATGGCATTCTCCTGTAAGCGTACGTTCCGTAGGGGCATGTGAACGTCGTCTTTTCCTGATCGTCTGGATGGATAGGGATCTGAAAGAAACCTGAATAACCATCTAAAAAGCAGTAATATGGGTGGTTAGCCAATCTCTCAAGCATTTGATCAATAAAAGGGAGTGGAAAGTGATCCTTTCTAGTTGCTGCATTTAATTTCCTGAAATCAATGCACATGCAATGTCCTGTCACTGTCCTAGTAGGGATCAATTCGTTCTTTTCATTTGTGATAACAGTGATCCCACCTTTCTTAGGTACTACATGAACATGGCTAACCCATTTACTATCATATAGGGCATAGATCACACCCGCTTCAAGAAGTTTCATAATCTCTTTCTTAACAACATCTTTTAGATTCAGGTTTAACCTCCTCTGATGTTCGACAGAAGTCATTGATTCATCTTCTAGATGTATTCTATGCATGCACAAATCAGGTGAAAGGCCAAGTATGTCAGCTAGTGAATATCCTAATGCCTTACGATATTTCCTAAGCTCACACAAAAGCAATGCAGTTTCCACATTATTTAGTTCAGCATTCATGACATGATAGGTGGAATTCGGACCAAAGAAAGCGTACCTGAGCCCCTTGGGAAGGGGTTTTAGGTCAACCTTAGGAGCTTTAAGCTCGCTCCAGGGATCATCTGGTTGGTTCGACAGAACAGGCGAGTTCGGTGTAGGGGTCGCTCCAGCTGGAGTGGTTGCTCTCCTCTCCCATACTTAGACTCGCTACCATTCTTCCCATACTCCTTGCAGAGTCAAGCATCTTGGCATACCCATCTGCATCAATGTTTATGACACTCTGCTCGGCCTCAGCTCTTACTAGTGCAAGCTCCAGTGGGTCTTCGGTAAGAATCTCCTCGATCATTCCTTCGCGAGGTTGGAGCGGATCAATCCCTTCATCAACCTCAAAGGTCTCCCCATCCAACATCGGCTTTTTAGCAACTCATCCATCTCGAATTGCATGACTATGTCCCCAAGATTCAGATCAATCTTCCCCTGTCGCACATCAATGATGGGTCCAACAGTACATAAGAATGGTCTTCCCAAAATGAGAGGATCTTTAGACTCTTCTTCCAGCTCCAGTACAACGAAGTCTGCTGGAACAGAGGTGTTTCCAACTTTTACTTGGAGATCCTCTAGAATACCAACCGGGGATTTGACTGATCTATATGCGAACACCAAGGACATCTTAGTTGGTTTGAAATGCGTGTTTCCTAGACGTCGTGCTACAGAGTAGGGCATGAGGTTCACGCTGGATCCAAGATCAACCAAGGAGGATGCAAAAACTGTCTTCCCAATCTGAATAGAGAGGAAGAACTTGTCGGGGTCTCCTCACTTCTTTATCTGCCTGTTCTGAAGCACTGTGCTGCACTCTTTGGAAACTGTCATGAATTCGCTCTCCTCTGATATTTTTCCTGAGATCAATCCCGTCATAAAGCTGCGCATGGAGGACATCATTTGGATCGCATCCATAAAGGGGAGTCGGACGGTTAGATCCTCCAGCATCTTCCTGAACTTCAACTCCTCTCTGTCCTTACGAGTGGCCTTTGCTGGAACAGGGTAAGGGACTTTAGGAATGTATTCGCGAGGAGGAACAACCTCTGGGATAGGGCGAACAGCTTCAGCTGGTTGTTCTGGCCCTGGCGAACTTGTTTCAACTGCTGGTTCCGTATCCTCTATACTGTCGGGGTATAGGCTGGTAGTTGTTCCGACTCAAAAAGTTGCTTCCCGCTCCTCAGCTGAACTGCATTGCACTCCTTATGATTATTGTCTGTTTTACCAGGTAGAGTACCTAGCTGCCTCTTGACGCTCTCAACAGTCTGAGCTATCTGAATGTCCATCTGTCTCATATGGCTCGCGACATTATCGTACTTGATGCTCAAATCTCCGAACATATGGTTCATTCTGGTATTGATCTCGGTAGTAACCTGGTTCAGGCTTTCCCTTGGAGCTGTTGTCCTTGAAGTAGTTGCTGCAACATAGTTTTTGTTTCATCTTGCGGAACAGCGACATGGGCGAAAGTAGCAGGCTGAGTGTTCTGGTGGTTCTGCATCTGAGTTTGATTGTTCTGTGGTTGGCTTAGAACATAGGTTCGGGGTTGGTAGTTCTTCTGATACCCCGCATACTGACCTTGGTTGCTCTGTGTCGGATCAACTGGTTTGTCTTCCTTAGGCCAGAAAAGCTGTGGATTGTTCCTTACGTTAGGGTTTGGGTGGTAGTTCTTTAGCTGCCACCCTTGCCCATTTACATAGCTCACTTCCTGCTGATCGTCTCCTGCTTGTTCAGCTTCAAACGCCTTGTCGCCTGCACTCTTCTTAGGAGTTGTTTCCTCCATTATGAAAACTTGGCTCTGGTTTCCCTTAAGCAGTTGGTCCACCTTTGCTGCTAGATCATCTATACTGTTCACACTTTTGGAGCGATCGTGCTCCTTTTTCTTGTTGAGTGAACTTGAAGCCATGTTCTCAATGAGGGCGAATGCGTGATACCACTCAAATTACCCTAAGGAGTGTTACTCTCATCAAAAGAGGTTCAGATGTAGTACTTAGGGATCAAATCCACAAGGAGCTAGGGAACAATTAAATCTAGTGTTTATTAATTCTAAGAGTTGTAAATGTTTAAATGAAATAGCAATAGTAACAAGCGAAGTAAATAGTAAATGTAACTTGATTGGAAATGATATTAGATGCAGGGCCACTATTCAGGTGTTGGAGATTATAATATCTATACGTGCCTATTTGTTGCATGCATGATATGTTAGAGCTCAACCGCTTAACTCAGTGATAAGCTGTCGCATGTTTTATTGGTTAACAAGCTAGATCTCGTGTATCAACGGCTAGTATGTTGACAACGAGAGAGTGTCGACCGATGATCCTATAGGGACGTCGACCGATACACCCTTACTTACGTCGACCGATACACCTTTACCTACATCGATCGACGGGTTCTAGCCAGGCCTATGCGCGAGTATGATATGCCCTATTAAGATACTAAATTGGCGGTTAGCCCTCTCTAGCAATCCTAATATGATAGATAGATGTCAGGATGGGATAACAATGGTGCTTGAGTATGCAGTCCTATCATGAATATCACAACAAGGCAGATCTATAGTTTGGGGCTAATCCCACAAACCTATCTGAACCCTGGATCTAATAAATGAACTACTCAGACATAGCAAAGCAATTCATGACAATGAAGACATGGAAATTCATAGTATAGATGAAAAGGAATTGAAAACAAGGAGTTCCAGTCACAAGTGATATTCTCTCCAAACTCTCTCTCTCTCAAAGTAAAACTGTAACAAAAAGCTCTCTCTGCCGTCAAAACATTTAGGCAGTATATAATCTACTAGGTTAAAAACTCGTCAGGGCATTTTCTTAATTTGGCATGGACTAGGGCTTCAAGTCCGCTGGATCCAAAATGTCGCATGTCCGATGTCTCGACATCGATCGATGGTACTTGTGTACATCGATCGATATTAATCTTCATTTGTCGAGGCATCTCATGGTGTCGATCGACAGTACTGGATGTGCATCGATCGATTGTTCTTCCTCTCGTCGACCTCTACATGGTCAGCTCGGGTGAAATGTCTTTTATGCTCCAAAATGCTCCAAAGTCATAGCTTTACTCCAAAATGCACCTGAACCTGAAAACATACCTAGAAGAGTAGAAAACATAGATATATATATAGTAAAACACCTATATATCATGGATGAAAACGGGTCAAATCCAAGGTATATCAATGCGCCAGGCGTGGTTTGAGTCATGAAATCCCCATTACTCGAAGAATCTAGTGTGTTCCGAAACTCGTAGCTCACTCCATCATAGAACACTTCCAATATATAGTCATCGTCAAACCCATGGTGCGGGCACTCTCTCTGGTATTCCTTATATCTCTCCCAGGCTTCATGAAAAGGCTCATCAGATTTCTGCTTGAAATTGGAGATCCTATGCCGTAGAGCCGCGGTTTTAGACTTCGTATAGAAGTTGCTCATGAATGCTGATCAAACCTGATCCCATGTAGTGAGAGAACCGGTTGGGAGAGATTGCAGCCAGCTAGAAGCTTTTCCTTCAAGAGAGAATGGGAACAACGTGCATTTGACATAATCTGGTGGCACTCCATTAGAGCGAGAGAAATTGCAGATTCTCTCAAAGGCCTCTATGTGGTCCATTGGAATGTCTGAAGTGATGCCGCTGAACGTGCTCTTCTGTACCAGACCTATCAGTGCAGATTTGATCTCATAATCTTGGCGAGTACAGGGTGGAGGGTTGATGGGGGAGCGGTTAGTAGCGAAGTTCCGCGGAAAGTTTCGCTCCCCAATAAGAGCACCACGCTCTTCTCGCGTGGCGTTCTCGGCTGCTTGTTCTTGAGCAGCTTGTTGCTGATTTTGGATGGTCTACTTCATCTGCAACATCTGTTGTTGCTGAGTCTGCATTTGTTGTTGAATTAGTGCCAACGCAGCAGTGAGGTCATCCATATTGCCGTGGTCACCCATGTTGGTGTCGATTGTTCTTGGCTGTTGACGGTTCTGTCTTTATAATCTTGCGAGTTCGTCGTTGGTCAGTTGATGTAGTGGTCCTTGCGCGTTGTTCCGAGTATGTCTACTGGTCATGCACTTAGATCATCTGTTCCAACAAAGAAGCAAAGCAAGTTAGATATCTCAGACTAAATATTAAACCGAAAAATAAAGGTAAAAGCTTAGTCCCCGGTAACGGTCTCTACGTAGCGACCGAGCGGGGTGCGTGCTCCATCACTACGTAGCGACCGAGCTTGGCTTGAGAGCAAATTGTTGTGGTCTGGTAAGACCGTACATTATCTACTTTGTAGACAGCTGCGAGTCTATAAGAAGGAGATTTGGTCTCTCGTTGTTGATCAACCTCTCAGGTTTAGCGTAATAGGATTTGGTAAGATCACGGGTTTAAACACAAATCCACTGCCAGAAGAAAGTTTTGAACCTGATCCAGAGAATTACAAAGCGTTGTGGGAGTTGTTGAAAGTGCCGCTTGGGTACGGACCCAAGTTTGATGAACTTATAGAAGCTTTAACGGAGTGTCCATTTTGGAGTGCTGATCAGCGGAAATGGTATGGGCTGTTGTTTCTTCAAGCCATTGGACTTTATGGCTTCCATCATAATTGTAGAATACCCTTTGAAAGTGCAAAAAGAGTATTCGATGATGACACCCTGATGACTTATCCTTGGGGTCGGACTGCCTATGAATTTCTTGTTGATTCTATCAAGTTGTTGCATCCACAAGGAGGGTCGTACACCCTTAGCGGCTTCAAGGACGTGTTATTGGTTTGGGCGTATGAATCTGTCACAGTGTTCGGAGAGCTTTATGGCAGAAAAGTGAATCCAGACGAAATTCCGCTTTTGCGATGGGGTGGAAGTCGTACTCGTGCAAGTCTTGCTACTACAATAGCTAAGGAGATGAATGATCATGGAACGGTAAGGTTTAAATCAGACATATGAATCCTGTAATGTAATGTCTGAGTTATTGGATTATTTTATGGTTGAGTTGTTAATTTTAATGACTGATTTATGTTTTTGTGTTGTAGGTGCGTGTGAGGAAAATGGTGATGAAGGAGGGTCTAGAAGAGCTGTTTCCTCAGTGGAAGGATGAAGCAGATTACCCACAACTTGATAACCTAATTAAAGATATACATGCAGATAGGTTTGTTAGAGATTTTTATGTGCAATCGAATGAGAAGAACAAAAAAACGAAGGCTGGAGTTTCGTCAGAGGCTGAGCCACCCTCAAAGAAGCAGAAGAAAGGTAAGAAACAGAAGGAGGTGAAAATCAATGAGGGTGAAACTGCTGTTGTAGAGGAGAAGGAGAGTGCAAAGGAGAAGGGTCGTAGCGAAGCGGTTCTGCTGAACATAGTTGCTCATCTCGAGAAGTTGGACCAAAAATTTGACTCGAGATTAACAGAATACGACACCAAGTTTGGAGATTTTTCCCAAGGCCTTTTGGATACCATTGGAAATACAGTGAAAACTACAGTTGAAGAGCGTCTGAGAGTTTTGGGGGTGTCCAATAGTAGTCAACCTGAAGGTCAACACGTGATGGTCTCAGAAGACAACCAACAGCCGGAGTCCAATAGTTGTCAACCTGATGGTCAAAACGTGATGGTCTCAGAAGACAACCGACAGCCGGACTCCAATAGTGGTCAACCTGCATCTAAGACCCCTATTGATAAACAGTCCGAAGACAGCCAACCGCAAAAGACCCCTGATAAAGGCCAATCTGAGAAGAATCTGGCAGATGATATTGCTAAAGCTGATGCGAAAGGTATGGGAGCAAAGCTGAATTCGAAGGTTGTCAGGGATAAGGCTGCTGGGGTGAAAAAGAACTTGGATTCGGCGTTTGGTAATGCCGATGCAACAAATGCTGATTTGGTCTCTGATTCTCCTGGTAAGGAACCACCATTCGGACGCGGTTGCAGGGGCTTAGGGAAAAGAAATAACTTAGCGGCTGATTTGGAGAGGAATGAAGCTGAGTTAAAGAAGAAGCAGAAGCAAGAAGAAGCTGAGTTGAAGAGGAAGAAGAAGCAAGAAGAGGCTGAGTTAAAGAAGAAGCAGAAGAAAGAAGAGGCTGAGTTAAAGAAGAAAAAGAAGCAAGAAGAGGCTGATTTAAAGAAGAAGAAGAAGCAAGAAGAGGCTGACTCAAAGAAGGATATTCCTGCTTCAAAAAGGACTCGCAGTGGTACAATAAGAATACCCATTCCGACTAAGAAAATTAAGAACACCAAGTATTCAGACGAACTGTGGCCGGACTCTGATGTGGAGGAAGATGAAAGGAAAAAGTATGGAAGAATAAAGGAGTATCGGCTGAAAGCTGTTCAATTATCTCCAGATGGGTCTCAAATGAGTGCAGAATTTGGTCCTTCTGTACCATTTCTCCACATCGGAGACAATGTAACGACGTGCATGAGAAAAGGTTTTGAACCTTCACCTGCAATATATGATCCCCTAGGACCTGTTGATCCGGTTAAAAGGGATAATCTTTTGCAACACCTAAAGCCACACGAGTAAGGACTTTTGCACCATTTCGTTGATTTTAGCTAATATAAAGATTTTGCAGAGACTGAGTTGTGTTAAATTATCAGGGAAATTCCACATGGAGAAGCTCACGAGGATATTGAGTTCTACAGAATCCTCATCACTCCAAGACCTTGGCCCATCAAAGAATATGGATGGCTGGTTCAAAATGTAAGTATACAGCTGAGTTATATTTACTTTACGGCTAAGTTATAAGTATGGTACAGCTGAGTTATATATTATCTGTGCAGCATATTGCTTCGTATATTAGAGTCCTCATTCAAAGGTCCAAACAAGATGCCAGCCCATTGTTGGGGTCAAAATCGGTCACGACGGAATCAATGTCTGAAAGTCCGTAAAAATCAGCATAACCGTTTTTACGAAAAGTAATCTTCGTAAAGATATCTTTACGAACAGCCTTGCAGTAAAATATCGTCAAAATCTCAATCGAACCACTAAATACCGATTGTCCGAAGGCAACAGACATGTACCCAAATCGGCCGCGGACAAGCTCGAGTATGGAAATCAGACCGCGGACAAGCCAAGCTCGATCGATACGCGGCGACCAAGCATGCACACAGCTCGGTCGCTACGTAGCGACCGAGCTCGAGCCAAGCTCGGTCGCTACGTAGCGACCGAGCGATCGTCCCGCTCGGTCGCTACGTAGCGACCGAGCTCGAGCCAAAGCTCGGTCGCTACGTAGCGACCGAGCGATCGTCCCGCTCGGTCGCTACGTAGCGACCGAGCTCGAGCCAAAGCTCGGTCGCTACATAGCGACCGAGCGATCGTCCCGCTCGGCCGCTACGTAGCGACCGAGCGCTCGTCCCGCTCGGTCGCTACGAAGCGACCGGGCTCGAGCCAAAGTTCGGTCGCTGTGTAGCGATTGAACCTTTCCGAACGTCAATACGACACCAGTTCTTGCATTCTCGTCAAAACCTTCGAATGCTGTCTCCCGAAGACCGTAGCAAGCTCAGTCTATGTTTCCCGCCATTCTAATTCATCGATCAAACTTCGCGGATTAGAAACCGCGGAAAACTCGTAGTAAACGTGTCGAGTCGGAAGACGGCCCAAAGGGACCTAAAACACGACTCGAGGCCCATCCTACGATTTTCCTAATCAAAAGCCCGTAAACCACAGCCTGGTTTACGCTTGGTCCACAAGGAAGGATAAATGTCAAGTTTCCGTGGATAAATACGGAAGTTTTGAAGATAATTGTGAAGATCGGGAAAAATGGAATATCTCCATTTTTATGCTATGACGGCTTAAGGGCAGAAGAGTAAAAGCGTAAACCGACCTTGGAGCTAGTATATAAGGAGTCCTAGGCGAGGAGCAAGGGGAAGAACTTTTTAGATTCGGAATTCTCTGCACTTAGAAACTTTAGGCTTATTCTCGACAAGTTCGGTTTCTATGACTGGCACTCAATTACTAGACGAACTCGCCCAGGCAGTTCGATCTCTTGTCCAGCTCTATCAATTGAACTACGTTCGGCTTGATCCTCGAAAGGGGTACGTAGGCAGCCTTTAACAAGGTTCAGTCCGAAATCAATCTAAGCCTTTTAGATATCTTTTTCGTCCTTTGTTATCGAGCTGCGACTCAACTAGGATTAGGGTTTTATGTTGCTAGAGCTAGGTAACTCGCTGACGGCCCCTGCGGCCAAAGCCTTTGTATTCTCTTGTAATGATCGCAACGCTCTTACGCGGACTCGAAATAAGATCTACTGTTTTCTCTAAACTCGTTTGTTATCTTTTCATGATTTCCGCATATATTCGATCACTTGTCGTTGGCTCTCGCAGAGATCCGGGACCTCTGGGAAATTATGGTTTTCCTAGTTTCCTTATTTAAACGGAAATCGACAGTGCGAATTTCGGTTCCCACAGTTTGGCGCTAGAAGGAGGGGGGGTTACGGATTACTCTTACTCATAGCCACAAAACGCTTGATCGAAACGATGTTTGGATATATGAAAGACAAACTCGCAGCACTGACTGCTCCTATGGCCAACGCTTACACAAACACCGTGGTTTTCAACAAAATCGAAAACTTAGTCGCGACCTTCCGCCACAGGAAGAGCACTATAACAAGCTCGCGATTCCTCCCTGTAAACAAGAAGGGAAACGATAAATCTTATCAAAACCTCGTAAACAAATCTCGATGCATAAGGGTTTTACCAAAACACGTTTTCCGAAAACATTTCGGAAGGATAAAACATGTTCTCCCAAAAAAACCGCTGAAAAACCCCTACGTTAATCGCGGAAAAAGGAAACACAACAAAACGATTACACAGCTCGGTCGCTACGTAGCGACCGAGCACGCACACGCTGCTCGGTCGCTACGTAGCGACCGAGCACACACGCTGCTCGGTCGCTACGTAGCGACCGAGCACACACGCTGCTCGGTCGCTACGTAGCGACCGAGCACGCACGCTGCTCGGTCGCTACGTAGCGACCGAGCACACACGCTGCCGGTCGCTACGTAGCGACCGAGCACACACGCTGCTCGGTCGCTACGTAGCGACCGAGCACACACGCTGCTCGGTCGCTACGTAGCGACCGAGCACGCACGCTGCTCGGTCGCTACGTAGCGACCGAGCACACACGCTGCTCGGTCGCTACGTAGCGACCGACACGCACGCTGCTCGGTCGCTACGTAGCGACCGAGCACACACGCTGCTCGGTCGCTACGTAGCGACCGAGCACGAACACGCGCTCGGTCGCTACGTAGCGACCGAGCACGCACACTGCTCGGTCGCTACGTAGCGACCGAGCACGCACACTGCTCGGTCGCTACGTAGCGACCGAGCACGCACACTGCTCGGCTACGTAGCGACCGACGCACACGCTGCTCGGTCGCTACGTAGCGATCGAGCACACACACTGCTCGGTCGCTACGTAGTGACCGAGCTCAAGCCAACTCTCCACTCGCTACATAGCGACCTGTAAGGCCTCAAAAGGTCCTCCTTTGGGTTCTCTTTTGAATCCTCGTCGAAACGCTTTTCGTTTCGTCTCAATCGGAGTTTCCGTTGAGATTTTACGACGAACACAAGTGGGAATCTTCTCGGCTTACTTCCACTCGCTACGTAGCGACCTGTCAGACTGTCAGTCGCTACGTAGCGACCTGTAAGGCCTCAGAAAGGTCCTTCTTTGGGTTTTCTTTTGAATCCTCGTCGAAACGCTTTTCGTTTCGTCTCAATCGGAATTTCCGTTGAGATTTTACGACGAACACAAGTGGGAATCTTCTCGGCTTACTTCCACTCGCTACGTAGCGACCTGTCAGACTGTCAGTCGCTACGTAGCGACCTGTAAGGCCTCAGAAAGGTCCTTCTTTGGGTTCTCTTTTGAATCCTCGTCGAAACGCTTTTCGTTTCGTCTCAATCGGAGTTTCCGTTGAGATTTTACGACGAACACAAGTGGGATTCTTCTCGGCTTGCTTCCACTCGCTACGTAGCGACCTGTCAGACTGTCAGTCGCTACGTAGCGACCTGTAAGGCCTCAGAAAGGTCCTTCTTTGGATTCTCTTTTGAATCCTCGTCGAAACGCTTTTCGTTTCGTCTCAATCGGAGTTTCCGTTGAGATTTTACGACGAAAACAAGTGGGACTCGTCTCGGCTTGCTTCCACTCGCTACGTAGCGACCTGTCAGACTGTCAGTCGCTACGTAGCGACCTGTAAGGCCTCAGAAAAGTCCTTCTTTGGGTTCTCTTTTGAATCCTCGTCGAAACGCTTTCGTTTCGTCTCAATCGGAGTTTCCGTTGAGATTTTACGACGAAAACAAGTGGGACTCGTCTCGGCTTGCTTCCACTCGCTACGTAACGACCTGTCAGACTGTCAGTCGCTACGTAGCGACCTGTAAGGCCTCAGAAAGGTCCTCCTTGGGTTGTCTTTTGAATCCTCGTCGAAACGCTTTTCGTTTCGTCTCAATCGGAGTTTCCGTTGAGATTTTACGACGAAAACAAGTGGGACTCATCTCGGCTTGCTTCCACTCGCTACGTAGCGACCTGTCAGACTGTCAGTCGCTACGTAGCGACCTGTAAGGCCTCAGAAAGGTCCTCCTTTGGGTTGTCTTTTGAATCCTCGTCGAAACGCTTTTTGTTTCGTCTCAATCGGAGTTTCCGTTGAGATTTTACGACGAAAACAAGTAGGACGCTTCTTGGCTTGCTTCCATTCGCTACGTAGCGACCTGTCAGATTGTCAGTCGCTACGTAGCGACCTGTAAGTCCTCAAAGGGTTCTTCCTTTGCGTTCTCCTTTGAATCCTGTTCAAAATGCTTTTCGTTTCGTTTCAATCGGAGTTTCCGTTGAGATTTTACGACGAAAACAAGTGGGACTCGTCTCGGCTCCCTTCCACTCGCTATAGCACCGAGATGACATCCTCACTCGCTATAGCAACCTGTCAGGCCTCAAAGGGCTCCTCCTTTGCGTTCTCCTTTGAATTCTCATCGAAACGCTTTTGGTTTCGTCTCAATCGGAGTTTCCGTTGAGATTTTACGACAAAAACAAGTAAACCTCATCCAAAACTCCTTGGCTTGTTTCTGCTCACCCTACCTCCATCTTTGCGTTCACTTTCGAATCTCGATCGAAACGTCTCTTGTTTCGCCTCGATTGAAGTTACCATTGAGACTTTACGATATAAAAAAAAAACCGCAAAGACCTATTTTCTCGCATGGATTCAGATTAATCGTATAAAACGGGAATGGTTAGCTTAACATCTTAGCCGCCTTAACTATACGATTACGTTGGACCTTTTTACAAAAATCGACGCCCTATCTAAGGAGAAGATAACAGTCAAGTTCGGAAGATAAATGTCAAGTTTCAAAGGGTAAACACCAATATCGGAAATGGCGAACATACACGAGAATAGGAAACGGAAATGAGCACGCAAAACTGAGAAGGGACAAAACTGCATCTTCGAGAGAACTAAGGTATTTCCGACTTGAAATTTTTGAAATCAGACTTGGAATTTTCGTAGGAAATTACTTTGAGGCTGCCATAGAACTTTAGGGAACGTAAAACCTAGGCGGATAGTCTAGCGAACTAAGTTTTAAGCGATTTTTCCTGTCTCGATATATTGTTCCATAATTGTTCATCCAAATCTTGCAAACCGATCTAAACTCTCCGAAAGTCGAGAAATGATCGCCACGCATATCAAGCTCGCTTCCTAAAGAGAGAAAAAGTTAGAGACATGAACGTCGTCTTAAAACCGATTCGTTTCTGGCAATTTTCTCGGAACCGACATATCCCAAGTCGTCAACGTGGAAACAACCAAATCACAGTCCAAGCGTCGTCTATAAATCGTCCCGAATTATCGATCATTCCAAACATCAGGAGAGGAAACGTACACAACCCTTCAAAGTATCGGTTCAACCGTTTTTCTTTCGTAAAAAAAAAAAGGGGGAGTAGGTACGTATACTATACTCGTATACTCCCAAACTTCAAAAAACTTCTGCAAATCGTCAAGAATAGGCAAACGACAATCTTAATATTCGTCTAAACGCTAGAAACATATCCAGACGATCATGAACATAATCTCAAAAACTATACATCATTTCTTGTCGCAATCATGCATACAGAAAACTTGTACCAATATCAAACTGAAACTCGACGATTAGCCAAAGTATTGAAGCCTTTTCCGGCTTCAGAAAGCCAGTTTCGTTTTAAACTTAGCGGCGAGAAATCTTCAATCACCAAAGCATTTCTTTCAGTTTCCGTTGTACCAAGTAAGTCACGGAAAAGTATCGAAAACATTTGCGACGAAGAAAACTCGAGAATATATGCAGCATCGTGCACATTAAAAGCAGCACTTTCCTCCCGATGGTTAGCTAGATCCACTTCTGGTTGACCAATTCTTTCAAGAAACAAATGTGTCATGAGAATCCTCTCGAAAAACCTATGAAAAACGTTCCGCGACTAGATCGTATTGAAATAAACTTCGGTAATACTCCATGGGTAACGCCAAGCAACCTTCACCTAAGATCAAAATCACAGCGGGAACGTTTCTCGTAGAACCCGCAGAAACAATGCTACTTTGACATATGTATACATATCACTGATTTACGACCTTCGTAAAATCGGTTATATGATATGATAAATTATCGTATAGCCCACAATCGGAAATCATATGATAAATTCTTCATAACGAAACTAAGTCCTAACAACCAAACGGTTAACGGAAAATCTAAACTTTTCGAAAATTGACCAAGTTCAATACGCTCCACAATTCACTTTAAGCCCGCAACGTTTTAACCACAATACGCGGCATGTAAGGAAAAATTCGTAACAAAGCTTCTAGAGCTATACGAAACATCCTAAAAAATGCACGAAATACATCTCCCTCGCAACATCGCGAAATATCTTCAAAGCCCGCGAACATTTCAAGCACGAAACGTGGCATACGAAAGAATAACAAATCTTCAGCATCGCGAGACGTCGCGGACGCCTGAAGATTAGTTCTTCGACGAAATTTCCTTCCTCGATAAAAACACCTTCATGGAAGACCAGACAGTCATACGCACTAACATCTTCTCAAAACATATTCTTCGCGAAGACTCAAAATAGTAATTTTTACCATTAAGTTTGTTGCTGATCACGACAAACTCTTAACGTCCTAAACAGACTTAGCCATCTCGTAGAAGATGACTCTCTTACATCCGACACAAGGATAATAGCGCTATAAAAGAAATCCGAAATTTTGGTCCAGCACTTCCGGTCTCCGGAGAGATGCTCGATTCCAACCATACAAGTCGTATAAGCCGAGAACCTATCGCGGACTTTAAATCGGTATGGAATCAGGATGAAACTGAAACGGGATACGTAAGTCGAATTAGTCATCGCACCCTCTAAAACCAGGAGTAAACCTAGGTCTTGCCCTAAACCCAGCGCACTGGTCTCTAACATCTCTAGGCATAGTATCAAACACCCTGATACGAGATCCCAAAATTTGTCTCTTTGCCAATATTCGAACGTCTTCAGAAAATCCCGCAAGTTTACACACTGCGGAAAACTCTCGAAACAGATTATGGATATGGCAATTCACACAGAGTTAGATTACGAGACGACAACTCGTAGTCTTCCCTCTACACCCATACAAAATGCCATCGGCAGCAACACGCCTTATAACCGCTACATAAAAACTAGACCATAAAGGTCCTACTGGAAAACTAGTCATAAGAACCTTAACTCCAAGATGAACTACGAAAGGCTTGATCCCTTCAACAAGGGTACGTAGGCAGCCGTCATAAGGCGCAGCCCCAATCTTATCGCGTTTTCTACTTTTAGGAGAGCGAGAAGATCACTTACCACAGACCTTTTCAACCATTAATTCCGCCTAACTCACCTAACTTGCCTAACTTGCCAAGCCACTCGCTAGAACCTCACGCTAGAAGCTCATGATTCTAACGAGCTGGGGGGCTAACTGTTGGGGTCAAAATCGGTCACGACGGAATCAATGTCTGAAAGTCCGTAAAAATCAGCATAACCGTTTTTACGAAAAGTAATCTTCGTAAAGATATCTTTACGAACAGCCTTGCAGTAAAATATCGTCCAAATCTCAATCGAACCACTAAATACCGATTGTCCGAAGGCAACAGACATGTACCCAAATCGGCCGCGGACAAGCTCGAGTATGGAAATCAGACCGCGGACAAGCCAAGCTCGATCGATACGCGGCGACCAAGCATGCACACAGCTCGGTCGCTACGTAGCGACCGAGCTCGAGCCAAGCTCGGTCGCTACGTAGCGACCGAGCGATCGTCCCGCTCGGTCGCTACGTAGCGACCAAGCGATCGTCCCGCTCGGTCGCTACGTAGCGACCGAGCTCGAGCCAAAGCTCGGTCGCTACGTAGCGACCGAGCGATCGTCCCGCTCGGTCGCTACGTAGCGACCGAGCTCAGCCAAGCTCGGTCGCTACGTAGCGACCGAGCGATCGTCCCGCTCGGTCGCTACGTAGCGACCGAGCTCGAGCCAAAGCTCGGTCGCTACGTAGCGACCGAGCGATCGTCCCGCTCGGTCGCTACGTAGCGACCGAGCTCGAGCCAAAGCTCGGTCGCTACATAGCGACCGAGCGATCGTCCCGCTCGGCCGCTACGTAGCGACCGAGCGCTCGTCCCGCTCGGTCGCTACGAAGCGACCGGGCTCGAGCCAAAGTTCGGTCGCTGTGTAGCGATTGAACCTTTCCGAACGTCAATACGACACCAGTTCTTGCATTCTCGTCAAAACCTTCGAATGCTGTCTCCCGAAGACCGTAGCAAGCTCAGTCTATGTTTCCCGCCATTCTAATTCATCGATCAAACTTCGCGGATTAGAAACCGCGGAAAACTCGTAGTAAACGTGTCGAGTCGGAAGACGGCCCAAAGGGACCTAAAACACGACTCGAGGCCCATCCTACGATTTTCCTAATCAAAAGCCCGTAAACCACAGCCTGGTTTACGCTTGGTCCACAAGGAAGGATAAATGTCAAGTTTCCGTGGATAAATACGGAAGTTTTGAAGATAATTGTGAAGATCGGGAAAAATGGAATATCTCCATTTTTATGCTATGACGGCTTAAGGGCAGAAGAGTAAAAGCGTAAACCGACCTTGGAGCTAGTATATAAGGAGTCCTAGGCGAGGAGCAAGGGGAAGAACTTTTTAGATTCGGAATTCTCTGCACTTAGAAACTTTAGGCTTATTCTCGACAAGTTCGGTTTCTATGACTGGCACTCAATTACTAGACGAACTCGCCCAGGCAGTTCGATCTCTTGTCCAGCTCTATCAATTGAACTACGTTCGGCTTGATCCTCGAAAGGGGTACGTAGGCAGCCTTTAACAAGGTTCAGTCCGAAATCAATCTAAGCCTTTTAGATATCTTTTTCGTCCTTTGTTATCGAGCTGCGACTCAACTAGGATTAGGGTTTTATGTTGCTAGAGCTAGGTAACTCGCTGACGGCCCCTGCGGCCAAAGCCTTTGTATTCTCTTGTAATGATCGCAACGCTCTTACGCGGACTCGAAATAAGATCTACTGTTTTCTCTAAACTCGTTTGTTATCTTTTCATGATTTCCGCATATATTCGATCACTTGTCGTTGGCTCTCGCAGAGATCCGGGACCTCTGGGAAATTATGGTTTTCCTAGTTTCCTTATTTAAACGGAAATCGACAGTGCGAATTTCGGTTCCCACACCCATTCTGGTCCAAGCGCGTTGCCTTTATAGACTCTTGGTTCCTTGAATCATGGGTTCACGATTATAAGCAGTTCGAAGTCAAACCGGAAATGGTCAAATTCAAAGGAAGTGATTACGAGGGGTTAGCAAACGGTTTGATCCCCACAGACATTCAGACAAAGTTGCGGTGGTTTACAGATGTAGATCACTTGTACGGAGTGATTAATACTGGCGGCAATCATTGGGTGGCTTTTCACTTGGATCTGCATAAAGAAAAGGTTGATTGCTATGATTCAATCGTTGGAGAGCAAATACTCGAAAGTGATCTGAGAATGCTAAATTTCTTTGGGCCGCTTACTCGTATGCTCCCTGCGATTCTGAATGCCCTTATTCCTGATGATATCCGAGTCCCTACCAAGAAAGAGTTTGTATTCAGACGAAGAACAAAACGTATTGTTCCACAAAACAACCTGAGAGGCGACTGTGGAGTGTATTCATTGAAGTTCGTCGAGTGTCTAGCGCTTGGTGTAGCTTTTGATGGGATATCGGATGAAAATATTCAAGGTCTGAGAATGAAGATGGCAGCAGATGTCTTCAATGAAGGAAGTTGTTGTAGTTTGGTAGGGTCGTTTGGCGATGAATGAAGATGAGTTTTGTATGACTTATGGCTAGATATTTTGTACTTGACTTAAAGTTATGATTTGTTTATCGTAACTCAGCCACCTTGTTTAAATTACGCAGCCGTTACGTTAGATATAGCTCAGCCAAACCTCAAACCATACCCTAAAATAGGGAAATATTTAATAAGTCAGCCGATTCGTCTTCATAAAACAGCCGTTTAGGTAGATATAGCTCAGCCAAACCTCAAACCATACCCTAAGATAGGAAAATATTTAATACGTCAGCCGATTCGTCTTCATAAAGCAGCCGTTAAGGTAGATAAAAGTCAGCCATACCTCAAACCATACCCTGAATTAAAATAATTGATATGTTTATACTTAAAAATGTTATAACATTCCCTAATAAGTGAATATATAATCAACCGAACGTCTCTTATTTATTTAATTAACGAGTTTAGAATCGATCATGATCTTGAGGTATATGTTGTCTTGCAGTTACTTAAAACCTTACATGTAGATATAGAGTGTGATCATAATACAAATCTCCTAAACTATATACAACGCATTTTAAGACTAAATTTATGTTATTTGTTATATTTATCACACCGTTATTCCAAATCCTAAACATAAATCCCTAAATAAACAAACCTAAACTCTAAATACTAAACCCTAAACCCTAAATCCCAAATATTAAATCAGCCGTAATAGGCTATATAACTCGGCCGCCACGTTTGTTAAATGTTGTCGTTTGGCGGGAAATAAGATAAATGAATTTTGAGAAATTTCAATTCCCGCCGTTTCACGTTCTATGTTTCTCTATATATAGTGCCCTCTCTAATACCCTTTCTTACGCCTTTATCTCTCTAGAAAAAACCTAAACAATATCTCTCTATCCCCATCAAAAGCCATGCCGATTGTTCCTGGAAATTCAGAGAGGTTAGAGAACAGTGTTTTTGCGATACTAAGCTCTGCAAATCGTGAAAACCTCCCTGTTCTATACCCTGGTCCGTGTGACTTGCTTGACACAACCAGCCCTACATGGTTTAAATTTTTAACTGATCTCTCCCTGGTCATCCCGACGATTCTTGCAGAAGGATGGGTTCATCCATGGCCGACATACTGCGACATTCCCGATCAGTTTAAAGAACGCTGGTTTCTTCAACTCGCTGTAAGGCCCGACATTTGTTCATATATATTAATATATACCATCGGTCTGTAATCTTTGTATTTTTTGTTTGCCGTAGCGGACAAACACATGGGATCGAAGGCATCATTTGACAGTTTGGCGTAATTTTAATCTTGTGGCCAGAAGTCTATTTCGTTGTCAGATGCGCCATTTGAGGTGGACTTGGTTGGAAGGAGGCGAGAAGCCAACTTGGATGCTAACAAGCGTTTGGCTTGATCTCTGCCACATGTTTGAAGAGCCTGGTCCAGATAATTTTGGTTCCTGAAAGTCTTTTCGTGTCTGTATTTTGAACTTCATTATTTCAGCCATAACTTGTTTCAATGATTCAGCCGCAACTAGTTTGAATGTAATCTCTGCCACATGTTTGAAGAGTCTGGTCCAGATAATTTTGGTTCCTGAAAGTCTTTTCGTGTCTGAATTTTGAACTTCATTATTTCAGCCATAACTTGTTTCAATGATTCAGCCGCAACTAGTTTAAATGTAATCTCGGCCACACATTTTATATAATTCAGCCATAACTTGTTTCAATAACTCAGCCGTAATTGTAATTGCGTGTTAGGAGAATGGTTTCGAAGGAGTCAATCGAAGAGTTGTTTCCGGAATGGTCTGTGTCAACCTGACGACCCACAACTCGTTAACTTGATAACAGACATACATGCATGTAGATTTGTAAAAGGTTTTTGGGAAGTGCATGGAAATGCGGAGGGGAAGGGTAACGAGAAGAAGAAGAAAGCTGAGCCACCCACTAAGAAGCAGAATAGAGTTAAGACCAATGAGGGTAAAGCTGCTGCAACGGGAAAGGGTTCAAGCGAAGAAGAAGGTAATAAAGATTCGGGGAACAACGCGAGTCTGATGGCCATTGCGAGTACTCTGGATAAACTTTCCAGAAAATTTGATCTGATGGACGCGCGATTTAAAAAACCATTGGTGGACCAGAAGTCGATAGATGACATGGTGAAAGTTGCAGTGGAGGAGCGTCTGAAAGTTATGGAGATAGGAAAAAATCCCCAAAACAAAGATAGCCTCTCAAACGTCGCCGCCGACCAACAACCTGAACCGTTGTCATCACCGCAGCCTAATACCTAGCAGAAGTCTGTTTGTAGTCCACTGTTAGCTGAAACCCCTGGAAAGGATATGGGACCTAGAAACAATTTGTCCAACGAGCTTGATAAGGAGAGAGGGATGAAAAAAACTTTGGCTAAGGAGTTTGGAACACATGCTGAAGATGAGGGTGCTAATGTTCTTGATTTCCTATTTGTTTCTCCTGCAAAGGCAATTAAGGCTGAAGACTTACGTCACCGCTCCACGCGCAACCGTACTATAAAGGATGAGGATGCAGAAGATAAGAAAAAAGCTGTGCAAGCAGAGGCTGTGTTGAAGAGGAAGGAGAAAGCTGCTGCTAAGAGAAAAGCGGCTGCCTCAATGAAGCAAAAACAGGCTGAGTTAACGAATCAAAAACAGGCTGAGTTAATGAATGAAGAACTGGCTGAGTTAAAGAATCAAGAAGCCGATAATGAGAAGAGAAAGAATATAACTACACCGCGTGCCAATGTAAAAAGATGCAAGGTTGAAGATTCTGTAGAGGACAGTGAATTTGCTGTAATGACCGACGAAGTTCTTGCGGAGGAGAATGAAATCTTGCCGGAGTCGCCTATGGAGAGTCAGGAATTGATTAGATCTGCTATAGTAAAGGAATATCGGGAGAAAACGGTTAAATTATCTCCACAAGGGTTTGCATTGTCTGAAGGTTCTTCAAGACCAGTTTTTCCGTACATTGGAGACAATGGAACGACGTGCATGAGGAATAATGTTGAGCCTTCATCAGTAATATATGACCCTCTAGCACCTGTTGATCCGATTGTATTGGATAAACTTATGCAACACATCTCGAGAATTCCACCCAAACCACCAGCACCAACAAAGAAAAGAGTTGTAAGATCCGCCGCTCATGAGGGTGACTTCTACAGCATACTCATCCTTGAAAGACCGTGGCCGCATAGCCAATATGGATGGTTGTTTGATGATTTAAGTCTATAATTACGACAGAGTTTTACATTATATTTCAGCTGATTTCTATCTTCTATTAAGGCTGACTTATATATTTGTTTACGGCTGACTTGTTAATATTTATTGTGTAGCATATCTCTGCGTATATTAACGTCCTCATTAAGAGGTCCATGCGAGATCCCATCCCATTCTGGACCAAGCGAATTGCCTTCATTGATCCTTGGTTCTTGAAGAAGTGGGTTGACGATTACAAGCAGTTCAAGATAAAACCTAATATGATGAAGTTCACAGGGAATGGTTATAAAAATCTTGTACACGGTAAGCTTCCCTGTAACTTTCAAACAAACTTGAAGTGGTATGAACACGTGGATCACTTGTACGGATGTCTTCCAACCGGCGGAAATCACTGGGTGGCTTTTCACGTGGATCTGAAGAAGGAGAAGGTTGATTGCTATGATTCAATCATTAGAGAGGTAACACCCAAAAGTGAGAAGAAAATGCTTGAAGAGTTTAAACCGATAACATTTATGCTTCCCGATATTTTGAATCAAAACATTCCTGCCAATCTCCGAACCCCAAGTAGGAAGAAGTTCGCATTCAGGAGGAGGAGCAAAAGGTACACTCCACAAAACACCCAGATTGGCGATTGTGGGGTGTATGCGTTGAAGTTTGTGGAGTGTCTAGCGCTTGGTGTAAGTTTTGCTGGGATAAACGATAAAAATATTCAAGGTTTACGGTTGAAGATGGCGGCAGAGATCCTCGATGGAGGAAATAGGGCGGAGAACAATTAGCTTTCCAAATGAATCTGTGTTTGTTATTTTCAATCAGACTTTCCAATTACCTTAAGTTGTTTAATGTTGTTTTATTTTATTAAGTCAGTCGTTACGTTAGATATAGCTCAGCCATACCTCAAACCATACCCTGAATTAAAATAATTGATATGTTTATACTTAAAAATGTTATAACATTCCCTAATAAGTGAATATATAATCAACCGAACGTCTCTTATTTATTGAATTAACGAGTTTAGAATCAATCATGATCTTGATGTATATGTTGTCTTGCAGTTACTTAAAACTTTACATGTAGATATAGAGTGTGATCATAATACAACTCTCATAAACTATATACAATGCATTTTAAGACTAAATTTATGTTATTTGTTATATTTATCACACCGTTATTCCAAATCCTAAACATAAATCCCTAAATAAACAAACCAAAAACTCTAAATACTAAACCCTAAACCCTAAATCCCAAATATTAAATCAGCCGTAATAGGCTATATAACTCGGCCGCCACGTTTGATAAATGTTGATGTTTGGCGGGGAAATAAGATAGCAACTAGGAATTTTTATTCTTTGAATTTGGCGACTATTCGCATTTCCATTGGGCTCTATATATGTCCAATTTTCCTTTTCATTCTCTTTCCAATATCATTCACTCTTTATAAAAACCTAAACCATATGGATATGGAGATTGTTCCTGGCTGGTCATTAAAGTTCGCCAGCAGTGTGAATGCCATTCTAAGTTCTGCAGATCGGGAAAACCTCCCGGTTCTAAACCCTGGTCCAGGGGTCTACGTTGACAAAACCTCTGTTACGTGGTTTAGATTTTTACATGATCTTTCGCAGGCGATCCCAAAAATTCTTCGAGAAGGACGGGTTCATGAGTGGCCGACATACCGCTTCATCCCCGCTCATTTAAAGGAACGCTGGTTTCTTATACTCGCTGTAAGCACCGATTATGTATATATATTCCATTAAACAGCATTTATATGTTTAAAGGAACGCTGGGTTTCTAATATTCTGTTATCTTCTTCTTTTAGCAGACAAACACTTGGGATCTGAGACATAAATTTTTAGTATGGACGCATTTCAATCTGGTGGCCAGAACGATGTTTCGATCTCAAATGCGATGGTTGAAAAGGTGTTGGGCGCAGGGTGGCGATAAGCCTGAGTGGATGATAACTAGAGTTTGGCTTGCTCTTGTCGACATGTTTGAAGAGTTTGGACCTGATAATTTCGGTTTTTGAATTAGTTTTTGTTTATTTTCTTAAAAATTCGACCACATTAGTATAAAAACTTCGCACTAATTCAGCCTTATCAGAGTTGTATAGATGCTTTCCAAAGGACATGAATTATAGTATAAATGAACTCAGCCCCCATTAACACTAATTCAAACGTAACTCAGCCTTATTAATCAATAACTCAGCCCATGTTAACACTAACTCAGCCGTTATGCATATCAGAGTCGTAGGGATGTAAAGTTTCGTATTTAACACGCCTTTGTAAATATGTATTATATTATTCAACCTTCTCGAATTTTCGTTATACTCAGCATCAGAATTATTTTAAAAGTTGCGGTTCATATTCCAGTATCGAAAATCGTGAACATTATTATGCGTGTGGGAATAATTGGCTGCCATGATAATATCGAGATTCATTATTAGTATGTCTTTACATATAGGGATATATATTGTGTGATTATCCGAACTAATAAATCAAAATTAATATTAGTCGCTTCAATCAATTATGCCGCCCTTTATTAGGCGTGTGAAAATAAGTCAAGGTTCAAATCGAGACCTTTATACTATCGAGACAATAAAATTTTCGTTAATGGAGTTTCTTGTTAGGTTGGTTTAATTCAGTCCTATGTAAACGATAACCTGACCGAAACCGTAAATCAGTCTTTTGATAAATCAGTATGTTTTAATAAAATCATTTAATAACCGGAAAATTAAGTTAACTCAGCGGTGAAAACAAATAATTCAGTATTCAAATAGCATTTACCTAGCCTAAGAAACAATTAACTCAGCCTGAGAAACAATTAACTCAGCCTCTAAATAGATTTTACGTTGCCTTAGGAACCATTAACTCAGTCTTCAAATATATTTAACTTAGCCAACAAAACAATTAACTCAGCCTTTAAATAGCATTTAATCAAATATCAGAAAATAACATACATACTGGAATAACGAATAACATAAAAAGATAAGTTCTGATACATTACATCTTCACCATTTTCTTGTGTCCTTATAAAGGCTAACCGGTTCAAATTCACGTAAGAATAAGCCGATCTCTTTGAGCCACAAACAGTGGGGACACATGTTGTCATCCTTAGTGACATCATTGTGCCACAAGCAGGGACAGTCTCGCTCCACAGGATTTCCGCATTGGCAACTGTAGAACTTTGGAAGAATATGTGATATGAACAAGGGCCATTCTTTCTTTGAACTCGGGTGTGTGCCACAAACCCCAACCCCATTTGACAGATCGCACTAGTTTCCCGATCCTGTCAAGTGATTCTATTGGAATACGAGATAAATACTTCCCTTCACCCCAAAAGATTGCTCGAGTCATTGCGTGTGTATACACAGCACGCTCATAACCTGCATCTGCTGCACGCTTCATGAGAGAAAGCCTTTCTTCTTTAAGGTCGAAGGTGTAGAAAAACGGTACACCCTTTATATAAAGCGTGCTTGGATTTCCCTCAGCATAGCAAGCTTTCAACAACTCAGAAGGCATATTGAGTCCCCAGGGAACGGATAAGACATCGAGGAAATGGTAAACCCCACGCCTCTCTGCTAACGCCTTCATCGACCTCGACGATGCTTTGAGGCCAAAGAGATCTTGGATGGAGTTATGGGCCGCACGTTCAACCACTACCGCCTGAATTTCTTCAGGCAATTCAAGAAGAGGGAAAAATTTCATCTACACTAACTCAGCCTATAATTGATTTAGAGAGATAGAGAAAATGTGTAATAATTGACTGTTGAGAGTCCGATTGTTCTCAGTACCTTATTTATAATTCAGCCAACTCAAGCCGAAACATGATTTGCGACGGTTGGGATTTCACGTGAATTTTAATAAATCAAAATTAATATTAGGCGTGAAATAAAATTAACTCAGCTGTAAAAAGAATTAATTCAGTCTTCAAATAGCATTTACCTAGCCTAAGAAACAATTAACTCAGCCTTGCAAACAATTAACTCAGCCTTTAAATAGCATTTAATCAAATATCAGAAAATAACATTATTATGCGTGTGAGAATTTTTGGCTGCCATGATAATATCGAGGCTCATTATTAGTATGTCTTTACATATAGGGATATGGCAAGCACTCATGTATTATAACTAACAATAATAAGAATTATCAAAAATCTAAAAAATATTTTAAAATAAAAAAGATAATTCTTATATATTGTGTGGTTATCCGAAATAATAAATCAAAATTAATATTAGTCGCTTCAATCAATTATGCCATGATAATATCGAGACTCATTATTAGTATGTCTTTACATATAGGGATACGGCAAGCACTCATATATTATAACTAACAATAATAAGAATTATCTAAAATCTAAAAAATATTTTAAAATAAAAAAGATAATTCTTATATATTGTGTGGTTATCCGAACTAATAAATCAAAATTAATATTAGTCGCTTCAATCAATTATGCCGCCCTTTATTAGGCGTGTAAAAATAAGTCAAGGTTCAAACAAATATCGAGACCTTTATACTATCGAGACAATAAAATTTTCGTTAATGGAGTTTCTTGTTAGGTTGGTTTAATTCAGTCATATGTAAACGATAACCTGACCGTAACCGTAAGTCAGTCTTTTGATAAGTTAGTATGTTTTAATAAAATCATTTAATAACTGGAAAATTAAATTAACTCAGCCGTGAAAACAAATAATTCAGTCTTCAAATAGCATTTACCTAGCCTCATAACGTGGATAAAGGGCACGCTTGGCATTTAATAAATCAAAATTAATATTAGGCGTGAAATAAAATTAACTCAGCTGTAAAAAGAATTAATTCAGCCTTCAAATAGCATTTACCTAGCCTTGGAAACAATTAACTCAGCCTTTAAATAGCATTTAATCAAATATCAGAAAATAACATTATTATGCGTGTGAGAATTTTTGGTTGACATGATAATATCGAGACTCATTATTAGTATGTATTTACATATAGGGATACGGCAAACACTCATGTATTATAACAAACAATAATAAGGATTATCTAAAATCTAAAAAATATTTTAAAATAAAAAAGATAATTCTTATATATTGTGTGGTTATCCGAACTAATAAATCAAAATTAATATTAGTCGCTTCAATCAATTATGCTGCCCTTTATTAGGCGTGTGAAAATAAGTCAAGGTTCAAACAAATATCGAGACCTTTGTACTATCGAGACAATAAAATTTTCGTTAATGGAGTTTCTTGTTAGGTTAGTTTAATTCAGTCCTATCTAAACGATAACCTGACCGAAACCGTAAATCAGTCTTTTGATAAGTCAGTATGTTTTAATAAAATCATTTAATAACCGGAAAATTAAATTAACTCAGCCGTGAAAAAAAAAATTCAGTCTTCAAATAGCATTTACCTAGCCTCATAACGTGGATAAAGGGCACGCTTGGCATTTAAAAAATGCCAGTAAAAAATGCCAGTAATAAACAATTAATTAGATTTTACTTAGCCTTAAGAACCATTAACTCAGCCTTCAAATAGCATTTACCTAGCCTAAGAAACAATTAACTCAGCCTTTGAAACAATTAACTCAGCCCTTGGAAACAATTAACTCGTAGTCGAAGAGATGCTTTCCAAACGACTCCAATAGATCATTTTTTATCTATAAATACAAAGCGCACAATGCCACAAATCCAAACCCTCATTAAGTGATCAAGTGGCAATGGAAGGATCGAAAAGATCGATGAAACGTCCTATGGAGGATGTCTATGGCGCGGATGCCTATGGCGCGGATGCTGTTGAAGGTTATAACAAAGGGAAAATGGAAACGACGGAGCATTACAGGGCGCTTCTCCGCTTGGCCAAGGAACAAAGGCAATCTGAATCTGAATGGAACGACGCCTCCAGCAAAGTAAATTCTATTGCTGCGCGCATGGAATTGCTTGATGCCATTATCAAGGCCGAAGGAAAATTTGACCTCGTGGCTGAGTTGGAGACACTTACCGCTCAGCATTGTGAAGCCGAAGCAGAGTTGGGAGCTGTAAAGGTCATCGACCCTGACTGGTGTAAGCTTCATGAAAATTGGATGCTGGATGATTAATCTCATGTCATCAACTTCTCTTTTATTTTTATGTTTTTTAAGACCGGATTTTATATACTATGTAACACACATCATGTTTTATTTTCTACCTATTCATATAACTCAGTCGTGACATAAATTAACACAAATCAGTTTTTATGCATCAATATTAGGCGTGAAATAAAATTAACTCAGCTGTAAAAAGAATTAATTCAGCCTTCAAATAGCATGTACCTAGCCTAAGAAACAATTAACTCAGCCTTGGAAACAATTAACTCAGCCTTTAAATAGCATTTAATCAAATATCAGAAAATAACATTATTATGCGTGTGAGAATTTTTGGCTGCCATGATAATATCGAGACTCATTATTAGTATGTCTTTGCATATAGGGATACGGCAAGCACTCATGTATTATAACTAACAATAACTCAGCAAGATGGTTCATTTATCCAGACCAGTGTAAATCGAGACCATTATTATGCGCGTGATCAAATTCAGTTGCCATGAGTTTTTCGATGTTTTCCTCGACTCTAATTGGCCAGTAAGATATAATTCAGCCAACTCAGTCGAAACATGATTCGCGACGGTTGGGATTTCACGTGAATTTTAATAAATCAAAATTAATTTTAGGCGTGTGAAAATAAGTCAAGGTTCTAACAAATATCGAGACCTTTATACTATCGAGACAATAAAATTTTTTTTAATGGAGTTTCTTGTTAGGTTGGTTTAATTCAGTCCTATGTTTTAATCAAATCATTTAATAACCGTGAAATTAAATTAACTAAGCTGTAAAAACAAATAATTCAGTCTTCAAATAGCATTTACCTAGCCTAAGAAACAATTAACTCAGCCTTGGAAACAATTAACTCAGCCCTTAAATAGATTTTACTTAGCCTTACAAAAATTAACTCAGCTTCGAAACAGATTTATGTTGCCTTAGGAACCATTAACTCAGTCTTCAAATATATTTAACTTAGCCAACGAAACAATTAACTCAGCCTATAAATAGCATTTAATCAAATATTAGAAAACAACAACTTAGCCATAGAATATTAGTCTCGACATACAACATACTGGAATAGCAAATAACATAAAAAATAAGTTTCGATACATTACATCTTCACCACTTCCTTGTGTCCCTTAACAGGCTTATCGGTTCAAAATCACGTAAGAACAAGCCGAGCTCTTTGATCCAGAAACAGCGGTTACACATGTTATCATCCTTAGTGACATCAATGTGCCACAAGCAGTGACATTGTCGCTGCACAAGATTTGCACATTGGCATCTGTAGAACGATGACATAAAAAAACAAATGAACAGGAGGACCTTATGGTCGCGAAAATAGTCACCATGCCACAAACCCCAACCCCATTTAATAGAGCGCACTAGTTTACCGATCCTGTCAACAGATTCAAATGGAATACCATCAAAATACTTCCCTTCACCCTCAAAGATTGCTCGAGTCATTGCGTGTGTATACACAGCACGCTCATATCCAGCATCTGCTGCACGCTTCATGAGAGAAAGCCCTTCTTCATGAAGGTCCAAGGAGTAGAAAAACTGTACACCTTTTATATAAAGCGTGCTTGGATTTCCCTCATCGTAGCAAGCTTTCAACAACTCAGAAGGCATATTGAGTCCCCAGGGAACGGATAAAACATCGAGGAAATGGTAAACCCCACGCCACTCTGCTAACGCCTTCATCGACCTCGACGATGCTTTGAGGCCATAGAGATCTTGGATGGAGTTACGGGCCGCACGTTCAACCACTACCACCTGAATTTCTTCAGGCAATTCAAGAAGAGGGAAAAATTCCATTTACTCTCTCAGGGGTGAAATTGATTTAGATAGACAGAGAAAATGTGTAAAAATATAGAGTTGAAAGTCTTATTTATTGGCAGTGTGAAACTCAGTCGTCTGACGACCCTTCTTTTTTTTGGCGGGAATTTTTAAAGAATAAACATGAAAATCAACAAATCAGCCGTAATACAAAAACATTAAAACCATAAACTAAGCCGTAATACAAAAACATGAAAATCCCTACAACACTTGCTTACATCGGACAAGTTTTCGCATAATGATATAAGAAAAATAGGATGAAATCTGCTTTAGAAGTTGCACTATCAACTTCTAAAGCAGATTTCATCCTATTTCATACTATTTCATACTACTAATTCAAAATAACTCAGCCGTTAAAAAAGTAACTCAGCCTTAGTAAACAAAAACTCAGCCCATGTTAACACTAACCCAGCCGTTACGCATATCAGAGTCGTTGAGATGCTTTCCAAAGGACATGAAAAATAACAGCCCGGCCATAAGTATTAACTATTAAAATCAACAACCCAGACGTAAGAAAAACATGAAAATCAACAAATCAGCCGTAATACAAAAACATTAAAACCATAAACTAAGCCGTAATACAAAAACATGAAAATTCCTACAACAACCCAGACGTAATAAAAACATGAAAATAAACAAATCAGCCGTAATACAAAAACATTAAAACCATAAACTAAGCCGTAATACAAAAACATGAAAATCCCTACAACACTTGCTTACATCGGACAAGTTTTCGCATTATGACCACTCTGTCTACATCGAGAACATGTGTGCTCTTTCCTAGGACGTTTTTTTGATAGTGCAACTTCTAAAGCAGATTTCATCCTATTTTTCTTCGGTCTGCCTGGTGGTTGACGTACAGTCGGGGGCAAGCAGCGTTGGTTAGCCACGAGTTCTGGAACAGGTTGCGCTGAATCAACCGGCATGACCGATTCAGCGTATGCGCTAACCAAATAATTGCTGGTATAGTAAGGACTGCACAGGGATATACGAGAAACATTCCTGTACTCCGCCGCTGCGATTGCGTGTACACATGGTAATTTCTCGAGTTCGAAACGGCGACATGTGCACTTTCGCTCTACCAAATTAACAACATGCAAAGACTCGCCGGAAGATCCATATTTAACTTCAGTGTGATGATCATCAATCCTCTGTACCGCCAAATCTCTGGCGGCAGTTACACGACCCTATTAAAAAATATATAATTAATGTGAAACGACTGACTTAGTACATCTTAAGGGCTGACTTAAGAGCTGTAAAGACTGACTTATGAATTTAAAGGCTGACTAATTTTTTTAAAGGCTTACTTACATGTAGTAGTTTCTCCACACCACGAGTAAGAGTGGTTCGCTGCGATCTGGCATCCTCTCTTCGTTCAGCAAACCATCTGGTCATCATAACCCATATCAATTCTAATATCCGAACAATGCTAAGACCTCTAGCATTCGACAATGCTCTGTTCATTGATTCTGCTATGTTCGTAGTCATCAAATTGTACCTCTCGCCCGGGAAATGAACATGCGTCCACAGTCGGACATCAGCCCTTTGGAGGTAGCCGTGGAGTGCTGGATTAATCGCTTCAATCTCCTCGAAAATCTGAGTAAAGTCAGACATCCTAAAACATCTCGCCGCTTTCTTCACCAGACGAAATGCATCTTTTTCTTTGTACCGTCCCAGTATATTCTTATATAGATGGTACGTGCAAATTCCACGAGAAGCAAGCGGATACACATTTGTAATTGCTTTCCCAATCGAGTTATGCCTATCCGAGATTATCGCAAGACCCTCGTCGTCAGGAATCAAAAGTTTTAGTTGCGTAAAAAACCAATACCAGGAATCATCATTTTCAGTGTCAACCACTGCGAAGGCTATTGGAAAAATCTGAAAGTTACCATCCTGAGCTAGTGCTGTGAGAAGCGTCCCTTTGTATCTACCATTAAGAAACGTACCGTCGACAACCACAACTTTGCGCATGAAAGGAAACCCATTTACGCTCGCACCAAACGCAAGAAACACATACATGAATTTTCCATTCTCATCGATTTGAAGACGCACAACTGTACTCGGATTTTCCCTTATTATCATGTATAAGTAAGAAGGCAAACGTTCAAACCCACTCTCAGGTGTTCCCTGAACGATTTCCCTTGCAAATTTCAGCGTCCGGTAAGATTTCCAATATTCCATCTGTTCACATGAAAAACGATACACATAAATCAGCCACATCATACAATTAAGTCAGTCACAACGTAAAACTAATTCAACACTATTTTAATATAACTCGGCCGCATTGTGTAAATATATATACGAAACACATATTACTCAGCTGTTTCGTAAACATAACTCAGTTACATCAAAGTAATTACCTTTACACCAAACTGCTTAGTGATAGCTATTCCAACACTCGTAGGGCGAACGGCTGGACCAACGTCGCTGAGAAAGTTCTTGTACAACTCTCCTAAAATATCTGGTGTTGCATTTCGACATCGATTAGAACGCTCAGTTGTAGAACATGTATGATTCGATTCGTAAATACAAACATAGAACGCCGGGGATTCCCCTTTGGTAGAAGCACGAACCCTCCAGATACATCCATCAACCCAACACTTAACAATGAATAATGTTCGGGTTGATATGTCTACATCATAATCAAATCGATCCTTCACTGTAAGAAGTTTCAGTCGTCTCTCCAAATCGGCTTTACTCTCGTATCGTTGCCCTACCGCAAGATTTAACGACGACATCTCCAACCTTAGAAATACCTCCTCACTCTCTTTAGACCCGCTCATCGAGAAGTTCTGATATATCTTCTTGGGAGGTATCGTTGGTGACTCTTCGTCTTCTAAAGGAGACTCACCGTATGAGCTGAAGTTATCATCTTCAGATGACGCACCGTCCGAGTCGTCGAACATATCAAATCGGCTATCAAATTCATCGTCTTCTTCCTTTTCTTTGCCCGTTTCATCTTCTCCGCCTACGTTCTGATTTTCTCCTTCCACAATACTAGAGCAATCAATCTCATTGTCCTCTTCTTCCTTCTCCGAACTGCAACCATCGTAACTCCCACTGTAATTATCGTCTCTGGACTCAACTTCTGACGCTTCTACTTCTGAGCTAAAACTGAAGTTTGTTTTAGTCTTCTCTCTTGCTCTGTCGTCCTTGTTCTCCGTAATCTCAACACAAAGACGTAGTTGTTCGATTTTCTTTAGGGCTACAAAACCTTGCAACTGCCGAGTATTGGACACGTACACTGGTGGAGTGTCGTGCGCCATTGTTTTCAATGATTTATTCGAGAACATGTAGCTTAGCTGAATATGATCACTCATTTCATTCAATCCGTAATCATCGAGAACAGACTTTGCGAAAGCTTCATGTGTAGAGTTCTCATCTAAATGGAGAACTCTACACCCTCTACTATCAGCGTTGAATACATATTTGTTTTTTTTAATCCAGTTACCGGAAACAATAATAACCAGATCCATAACCAACTGAGATAGATGAAGAAGAGAAATAACGGGTATGAAAGGGGAGGAGAGGAATATGAACAGGCTGATTAAAACCTAGTTTGAAGTTCTTTCGTTACTGATGACATGGCAAATCCGAATTGATGACATGGCAGCTGACATGGAAATTCGGTTTTTCAGCCACCAAAATAATATATAACTCAGACACCCTAAGTCAGTCCACATGTAGTTAGTAAGTCTGCCGAAACGTGGATACTAGTTCAGTAATTAATCTTTTTCGATAACCCAGCTGTAAATAGGATGAAATACAATAAGTCAACCATATCGTTTAACAATTCAGCCGTAAAACAATATTATTCTAGTAATTAATCTTTCGCTAATAACTCAACCACAATATAGCTGAGTTTCATGTTAAACCATCCAGTTTTGGCTGATTTAAGATAACCCAGCCGTCAAACATCCCATAACCCAGCCATTCGGTGTTCATTAACTCAGCCGTGGGTATATAACTGAGTTATGTCTTTACTACGACTCAACCAAATTTTCCAGAAATCAATCCATCGATGATTAAGTCAGCCGTTACGTCAGTACGTAAGTCAGCCGTTGTCCAATAACTCAACTAGATTCATATAACTCAACCCTTACGCGTGGTTTACTTATTGTCTTAAATCAGCCTTTTTTACTAAGTCAACTATTTTATTATAAGTCAGCCGAAACTTATACATATACCAGCCGTAACGAAAGACGTATTCTTTTACGGCTGACTTAATGAAAACACGGAAGCGTATTCCTACGTGTCGCCGGATTTTTGCTTACGTGGCGTTAAAAAGTAATGGCATTCTCGTAAATACGTTTTTTCTCATAACGTAGATAAAGGGCACGCTTTGCATTTAAAAAATGACAGTAATAAAAAAAGATTTGTATGGTTCTGGTCATAAGTCCTAAAATATATAATATCTGAGTCAACTTTCCTAAAATAAATCATATCAGTAAATCTCCCCCCAGACTTAAATTACACTGTCCCAGTGTAACTCAGCCGGAGTTATGATGAAAAGTTTATGATGTACGAAATGTAACAAGTAAGGAAGATACATCTGCCCGGATTAGATATCGATCGATGGGTAAGTGTTACATCGATCGTCGTGTGGTTGCCTATGTCGAACGATGTCGACGTCTCGTCGTCGGTCGATATTCAAGTCCTCCTACTTGGTTCTCCTAAATCTGAAAGAGATAAAACGAAAGAAATTAAATGCTAGCTAATAAAACCAAAGTAAAATACCTAATAGTGGGTTGCCTCCCACTCAGCGCTTGGTTATAGTCATTTAGCTTGACTGTTGTAGTGATTGGCTATTGGGTGGAGAAGCAGCTGTTTGTTGGAAAGCAAGCATCCACGTCATCTCTGCGCATTCTGGGCCAAGATGCAATGAAACTTCTTGTGGCCTCATCATTTTTTGTCCATTTGTCATCCATCTTCTCAAGTACATTGGAGATGTTCTGTAGCCTTTCTTGAACATTGTCAATGCTGACCTGGTGCCAGCCTATGTTGTCATAGGCGTATGCTAAAAGATCTGTCAGTTCCTTTTGCATTGACTCTACTGTCTTGTGTATCAGCTGCTCGCCGATTGTTGTAGACTCGGCGTCGATCGATGCGATTATGTGTTTGTTGGTCGATCTCGGCGAGTTGCCGTCGATCGATTTCGCATTTGTCCTATCGATCGATGCTGATATCTGGTGTTGAGCTGCGAGTTCCTCTGAATGGCTTTGACTTCTTTATGTAGCCATTCTGCGTGGTTGTCTAGTCCACTGATTTTGTTGTCAAATGGAAAGTAGATGTCATCGCAGCGTTTGTCAAGTCGTTCCTCCATGGTGTCTAGAGCAGTGTAGATCTTTGATGTGATCTTGTCAACCTCTGCTGCTGTGTAAGGAAGTAACTCCACAGGTTTCTTGCCATCGATCCAGGGTCCTCATAGCCTGTCGATCGATGCTGATTTTACCTGCAAAAAACTTTGATTAGTAATGTTCTCAATATCCTTTTGGGCATGAAGTAATTGACTAGACAATTTGTTTAAATCTATCATGACTGGTGATATAAAACGGTCATGCATATCCTCGTAAGTCCTCAGCCTCTCATTCATGGCTGAGACTTTGGCGTCGAGCGATGTGAAGGTAAACATGTCGATCGATGTGGCTGGTTGTTGGTCCTTCTTGCGAATGGTGTCCAGATCTTGCTGTAGTAGCTCGATTTTAGTGCTTAGCCAGTCCACGTTGTTGTTGAGAGGGCAGTAAACGTCGTTTATCCTCGTGTCGATGTATGAGATTTCCCATTCATCCCTGTGTTGTGTTGAACATCGCGGTTCTGCAGGGATCTGAGCTGTAGGAAGACTGACGTCGATCGATGTTGCACGTGGTGCGTCGATCGATGCTGAGGTCGTAGCTTCCTTCTCAAGTTGCTGACGTAAACTCTCAATTTCTGTCCTCATTTCTGCCATACATCTGAAAAGCTCATTGTAGCCTCTATCCAAAGGCTGATGTGTATCTTCCACCAATGTTTTGAGCTCCTCTCCCAGTTTCTCCTGAGCTCCCCAAATTCCAAACACCATCTCATCGATTTCTTCTTTGGTGTAGAGTTATGGTGCCAGTCTCGTGAGTGTGAAGGATGTGGCATGTTCTGGAATACAGATGTGGCTCTCTTCAAAAAGAGATGCTCTCTTCAGTATTTTCCTGATGTTGTCCTTTGTGACAGGTATCATCTCACCAGCTGCGCTTCGTGCGTGTCCACGCTCATCTCTGTAGTCTCCATACTCGTCCCTTTGTTCCCAAGTGAACTTTCTGGCTCCATACATGTCGAAAGCGCGGTTCCTACATTCATACCGTCTATCGATCGACGTCGGTTCATCCATATCGATCGACGTTGGTGTTACCCTGTCGATCAATTTATGCGTTGTACCGTCGATCGATGCTTGCCCTTTTGGTTGGCGTGATAGATCTGGGTTGGTCTCTGTTGTGGCGACTCCTGCGTGGTTGTTAGGATCTGTTAGAATGACGTCTGGAGTGCCACGTTGCTGTGAGAATAGGTTGTCAGGTCCATTAGCTACTTGAAGGATGTCTGCTATGTCCTCTCTGGACACTTGTAAAATCCTTCCATCCATTGCACGTGCATTGCCATCTGGGTCGCTGAAAATACCAAATTCATCAGGTGTTAGAAAACCGTAATCAATGTTTGCATAATTATTCATTTTAGAAATAGAGAGATTAGGGTTTAGAGTAGTATCGATCAATGTAGATACAGTTACATCGATCGATGGCAGAGTAATTTCTGCAGAACTTGTGTTCTTGAGATGATTGCTCTTCATGGATTTTTCTGTTGATGTAGAAGGAAGAGTGTTCATCTTATTTGCTTGTGTGTTTGCTCTGATTTGTGTAGGTGGTTTCAGAGGTGCAAAACTATTTATATAGGTATCTGTAAACCTAGTTAGGGAGGGAATATTCTCCTGCTCCTGAATTTTCACTGCGGCGCGAATATCTATCGATGTTCCTTTCGGGGTGTCGATCGATGTGAGCGGTTGTTTTGCTGGACGAGGGTGGGAATCGACCGATGTGGAGTGCACAGCGTCGATTGATGTTGGAAACGTGTTGGTGAACTTATGTGTTTCAAGTCTTTCATCTTGCAAACACATTTCTATTGCACGTTCTTTCCAGTAATCCTCATCGTATTCCTCGGTATGTTCCTCATGAGGTGAAGTAATTACAGTGTCAACTGCAAAACTTTCATGGAAACCACTGTCTGCCCAAGTGCCTATGGAATAATCATCATGTCCTCTCCTGGTTGGAGGTTGGAAGGCAAAATGTTGGTAACAATGATTAGGTGAAGCGAAATGGTCAACTGGGTGCATTACATCGAGGGACGTGTTGTTGCGGTTAGCGGTCACCGTTGACTCATTGGAATCGATCGATGGAAATGTTGGGGTGTCGATCGATTCTGAGTACTCTGTTTTGTACTCCGATTCATACCCTGCTCCACAATGGCATGCGCCAATGAAGCCAAGTTCTTTCCCATAATCCACAGAATTAATTACCTTTCTCTTAGGTCGGATGGGGTCGTAGTGGATGTTTGGGTCTATGAGCGTTAGACACAATTTGTTTTTGTTCATGTCACATACAGCTCCTACTGTAGCTAGGAAAGATCTTCCAAGCAGAAGTGAAGAGTTCAAGTTAAGCTCGATGTCTAAGACATGAAAATCTACAGGGACAAGGACATTACCAATCAGTACCTCCAGATCTCTTATGATACCTCCTGATCGTTTCTCTAAAAGATCCACGAAGGTGAAGGATTCCGTTGAGGGTTCGATGGTCAAACCAAGCTGGTCTGCCATGATCCTAGGGAGGATACTAACTGATGCTCCTGTGTCACACATCGAATGGGGAAATTCAACACCCCTTACTACACATGGTATTGCAAACTTCCCAGGATCACTCTTCTTCGTCAATGTGATCATGTGTTTCATCTTCTCTCTGACTTGATGAAACATTCTCCTAATGGCCTCCTCAGTTACCTTTGTTTCTCCGAAGAACATCCACAACCGGTGTGTGAAGTAAGCTTCATCAAAAGGTTTTTCGATTGGGATTCTGAGGACTCGTTTAGTGAAACCATCCATCTCCTTATCGTTAGCTTCCCTCTAAAGGTTTTTAGGAATCTTCTCTTTTCTGTTCCTTAACCTTCTCCCGTCAGATTCTTGTTCTTCTTGAACTGATTCTGGAGAAATATTTAAAGGGTTGGGTTTTGGTTCGGGTGGGTTTGCTAATGGTTTAGGTGGTGGTCTGAGTGCATTGATGTAATCATTATCGATTGAGGGTAACCGCACTCGGTATGTCAGAGGTGCCTGTCGATCGATGGGAGGTGTGTTGTGACGATCGACGTCGGACTCACTCTGTCGATCGATGGTTGGCTCAACCGATCGATCAATTTTTTCATAGAAAGGGGAGAGTGGGTGAGGATGCTTAGCTGCGAATTCTTCATGAGTTAGAATTCGAACCGCATTGCAATCAGTCGATTTGGCAGACGACGTCGATCGATGACTGGAGTAATCCGTCCATCGATCTTCATCATGGTCTATCGATCGATGCGAGTTCATCAACATCGGTCGACACCATTGATATCCGCCGAGACTCATGGAGTTTTCGATTTCGAAATCTCCTTCCTCAAGGTTTTCATTTCTCACTACTTGCCAGAATTCATCATCTATGATGGCATTTACGTGGTGTTTCCCTTTGTCGGCTCCTGCCTCTCTAGCGAAAGCTTCTTGCCTCTTTATAGTCTCGCCCGTCTGAATTACTTGGGTTTAGGTTTTCTCACATGAGTCCCTAAGGTCTCGATTTTGGTGTTCAGATTGTTGTAGGCAGAGTCTATCTTACCGTTGAAATCCACGGTTATTTGTTGTTGTCCCAACAGTACTCGATCAAGCATTTCTTCGATCTTGCTTTTCTTTGATCTTGCTGTTGTTGAAGGGTTTTTGAAATTGTGAACTCTGGTTACTTCTTTGGCCATTTCCAAAGAAGTTTCTGTTTCCGCCCTGGTTTCCAAATTTTTGAAATCTGGTACCTCCGATGTAGTTCACATCTTCTTCTCCTTCTGTATCTGCTACTTCTCCTTCAGCTGAACAAACTTGCTTCCTAAGAAGCTCGTGCACCACATCTAACTTAGCTCTTACTTCGTCCATCTGTTCCTTCCCGATAGAGGCTACAGACTTCTTCCGTTCAGAGTCAGTGTTTTTGGTGCTGCTGCTGTTAGCAAGGTTTTCGATAAGTCTCACAGCTTCCAACGGATTCCGAGTAGTGAAGTTTCCTTCACTCGCCGTATCAAGGGCCATTTGATACTGTAAGGCGAGACCTCGGAAGAAAGTGCTTAGCAGCTGCGCTTCGTTAAATCCGTGGTGTGGACAGTCTCGCTGGAAGAACTTAAATGTAATCCATGCATCTTTGAAAGACTCTCCAGCCTTCTGCGAGAATGTGGAAATTTTGTTCCGAAGTTCTTCAGCGCGCGCCTCATCGAAGAAGTTTCGTAAGAAAGCATTCTTGATGTCGCTCCAGGATGTTAAAGATCCTGTGGGTTGCTGCCTAAGCCAGTGCATCACTTCTCCATTCAGCGTGTATCTGAAGAGCTTGCACAGCAGGTAATCTTCGGGGACTCCTTCCATCCGAATGGCAGCGATTAGATCCTCGAACCGTTCCAAATGGTTCATAGGATGCTCGTGCGGTAACCTAGAGTAGGGTATCTGCGACACGAGAGTGTAGTATTGAGGCTTCAGCTTGAGACAGTTGAACTACTCACACATAGCAAAGCAATTCATATCAATAGAGAATTAAGAATTCATAGAATAGATGAAAAGGAAATAGAAACAAGGAGTTCCGATCACAAGTGATCTTCTCTCCCAAATGAAACTTGTAAAAAAACTAGGTCTAGAAAAGAAAAGCTCTCCTGCCGTCAAAAACAATTGCAGTATATATTCTACTAGGTTAAAAACTCGTCAGGCCATTTTGGTAATTTGGCTTGGCCTTGGTTTTTAAGTCTGCTGAATCCAAAATGTCGCATCTGGTGTCTCGACGATCGTCAGCACTGATGCGCATCGATCGATTATTCTTCCTCTCGTCGACCTCTAAGTGGTCAGCTCGGGTGAAATGTCCTTTATGTTCCAAAATGCTCCAAAGTCATAGCTTTACTCCGAAATGCACCTGAACCTGAAAACATACCTAGAAGAGTAGAAAACATAGATATATATATAGTAAAATAATAATATACCGTGGATTAAAATGGGTCAAATCCAAGGTATATCAATGCACCACCTGAGACCCCTGATGATTTGTATGATGAAGAATACAGAAAGAAAGGAATTATAGTCTACAAATTTTTTCCTCTAAGACCAGAGATTCAGGAACAAGTGGAAACAGATTCACTTCTTGCAGAAGCTTCTTGAAAAGGAACAAGCTCCAGCCGAATCAGTGAAGCAGATAGACTAGCAGCAATCGACAGAGAGATACATGCATCGATCGACAGAGCCAAGAAGAAACCGTTCGATGTTAACATGCCAACATTGATCGATAGACGTCTAGAATTCGGCAGGAGCACCTTTGACCTTTTTGGAGCCAAAAAAATCTAATGGGAAGACAAGGACGAGTATGGAATCTACAGAGATGATCAGGGATGTGCAAGAGATATGGATGGGCACATCATCAGTGTGTCCAAGGAGGAGATCAGAAAGCTAATGGAAAGAGCTTCGAGAGATGAGCCAAGCTACATATGTCTTCCTGAACATGCTAGCTCATTCACACAGACCAAGCTGGTACAAGAGATCTACACCAAGGACGAGATCAATGAGATGTTCTATGGAGTCTATGGAGCCCAAAAGAAGTATAACAGTAATTTCCAGATGAAGCTTGATGGTGTCCACCATCCACTGAAAGATACCATCGGTTGGTTAACTACATGCATGGAAGAGATGAGGCAAGACATAGCCACAATTCAGCAAGCGAGTGACGCTTCTCGCCATACAACGATCGACAGAAGACAACATGCATCTATCGATAATCCCTTAACAACATCGGTCGACCATCGCTTACCAGCATCGATCGACAACAATCCACCACACTCACCTCTGATGAAGTTTCCACAAGATTTTAACTCCATAGAAGAGATAGATCAGTTGGTAGAAGAGATCTACAGAGCTCTGGACACTACAGAAGAGAGGCTTGATGGGAAATGTGATGACATCTATTTCCCAATGGATCTTAGTATTAGTGCTTTGACTTCCAAGATTAAAGCTACACAAGGGGAATTGGTGGAAACTCAGGGTTTCATTGCCCGTCGATCAGAAGCATCTGCATCGATCGACAGATGCAACAACATAACGACCGATATTCATAGACAGACATCGGCCGACGAAGCTGCAAACCAAGGCCGGCTAGTACCAAAAATGAAATTAGACATGTCTGACACACATTACCATGGAGAGGAGACCTCAGCTGACACTTACACCACACTTAGAAGACATCAGTTCAACCATGAGAGTCTTGAAGATAGATTGCAGAGGACGGAAAACACAACTGCAACAATGAAGAAAAAACTGCGCAGAGGGTATGAAGCAATGAGAGACTTCACTGGTACATGGTTCAACAAGCGCAGAGATAAGATGGACACTTGTTTTCCAGAAATATCCAGTTTTCAACACAACTAGCCCAATCACCTCCTAAGTCAAGCTAAATGACTATAACAAAGCCCTGAGAAGGAGGCAACCCACTATTAGGTAATATTTATTTAGTTTTTATTAATATACAATTTATGTTGGTTTTTAATTATGGCAGGTCATATTAAAAAAAAAAAGAAAGATCCGAGTAGATGATAGCCGTGAGTATCGACCGACGAGAAACTGTCGACATCGATCGACACTGCCTTACCTGCCGTGACCGATATCAACATCCTTACATCGGTCGACATCCATTCCGGTATGGTATATCGTTCTCACTTGTAACATTGAGTCTTTATGATTTAGTTCTCACCATAACTCCGACTGAATTTAATCTGGGGACAGTGTAGTTTAAGTCTGGGGGGAGGTTTATGTGGGAACCGAAATTCGTACTGTCGATTTCTGTATAAATAAGGAAAGTAGGAGAACCCTAGTTTCCCAGAGGTCCCGGATATCTGCTATTGCCACACGCCAAGCAATCAGAACACGAAATAAAGACGATAAAGTATAAGAAATCGTAAAAAGAGAGCACAGTAGATCTTATTCCAAATTCTCGTTTGAGCGTTACAACAAGGTAAGAGCCTGGGCCACGAGAGCTGTCGGCGAGATATTTCATTTTTCCCGATCTTTGTAATTATCTTCAAAATTTCGTATTTATCCACGGAAACTTGACATTTATCTTTCCTTGCGAACCAAGCGTAAACCATCCCACGGTTTATGGGCTGCTGGTTAGGAAATCATAAGGTGGGCTTCGAGTCATGTCTTAGGTCCCTTTGGGCCGTCTTTCGACTCGAAGCGTTTATTACGACTTCTTTCGATAAAAACGAACTTTTCGCGGTTTTTATCGCAAAGTTTGATTGATGACTTCGACTGGCGGAAAACATGAAACGGGTTAGCTACGGTCTTCGGGAGATAGCATCGAAGGATAGGCGAGAATGCACGGATTCATGTCGTATCGTCGTTTCGGAAGAGCTCGGTTGCTACGTAGCAACCGAACGGAACGCACGCTCGGCCGCTACGTAGCGACCGAGCAGTGTGCATGTGCGGTAGTTGCGTAGTGACTGAACTTGGTTTGTCCGTGTTCCGATCGTCATATTCGAACCTGTCCGTGGCTGGGTTAGATACGTTTCCGTTACCTTGAGACAGGTTCTGTTTGATCCCAACGGGATTTGAACAAAGTTTTATCTCGTGAACATATGTCGCGACTTTCTTCCGACCAAACACAGTTTGTAGCGGATAGATACTAATAATTGTATTTTGCGGAGATTTGGATGTTAACTTCGTCGTAACTGTTTTCGACCCCAACAATTTACTGATAGTAATTTATATATGAGTCTTATTAAAACGTTTTTCAAAAAGTTTTTATTGAGTCAAGACGGGGATAATAAACTTTTAGATTTTTGCTCGTTATCTAATCACTCTTTAGCACTATTCTAGACTTACTGATTGCAGATAGTACTAAAGATACTAAAGTATATCAACCTGTCAACTATTCACACTTGCTGAGATTGTTTGAAGGAACCAAAGTTGACTTCCAACACTAAACTTGACACAACTGCTTGTCTTGGGGCTTGGTATACATGGGATCGTATTCTTCAAACAAGTTTGGAAGGTAAAGCCTTGTGTAGATAGATTTATCATCCTTTCTCTCTCTATTTTCGAATTATAGATAGATAGATAAATAAAAAAAAAATATATATATATATATATATATATTTATTATATATATTTATTAGAGATTTATTAGGAAGGAATTCGAACAGGACTTGGTGGCTACAACCATTAAGGCTTGCTTCACAAATAATCATAGGATATAGGTCAAAAAGAGAATTACTCAGACATGGAAGCAATAATAGAAATCATAGTCTGAATAATAATATAATAGAAATCAACGATAAAACGAATGGAGTTTCAAGACCACTCTCAAGGATTTCCTCCCTTCTCTCCTAACTAAGAGCAATCAATAATAATAAAATGCGTAGATAGCGTGTAACCGTCAACAATGGCTTAGAAATAACATAAATAGAATTTTTGGTCATCAAAGGGTATTCTTGTAATTTGGGGTTGCTTCTGGGCTTCAAACAGTCTTCAAATATGCTTGGCCCACGTTCTGGCATCCATATCGATCGATGTCAAGAGTTCTGCATCGATCGACATACGTTCCTCTTCTAGACAGTTTCTTCTCGTGAGGCAGACTGACCACACCTCAGTAAAACGGGCATAACGTGTGCTACAGGATGCTGATTGACCTCAAACAAGTGGCATTGGAAAGCTAACTCAAAGCGCTGTCTTGTGTCAAAAGAAGGGCTCAATATAAAGTTGGGAAGGTCTTCATACATAGCTATACATTTGACACGTCTGTTCAGTTCTGCACCTTAAAAAACTCCAAAATCACCATATTTCTCTAGAACGTACCTTAACCTGTAAATACTCTAAATAGACTCTATATAGTAGTAAATATATATTAAAACACTTATAGACTATGGTGAAAGTGGATATAATCCATGGTCTACCAGAGAGTTGATAGACGATAGATGTGACCCACTTTATCCATGGTTTATAAGAGCATCTCCAATGTATATCTCTATATTTTCTTCTAAAATAGAGATCTCTATTATAGAGGTGGATTTGCTCCAATGTATGCCTATATAATAGAGTTCCTCTATTTTAGAGGAAAATATAGAGAAATCTTACTTTTTACCTCTATATTTAGAGATGAAAATAGCAAATCTCTATATATTCCCCTATAAATAGAGGAACTCTATTATAGAGGCATACATTGGAGCAAATCCACCTCTATAATAGAGTTTCTCTATTTTAGAGGAAAATATAGAGATAAAAATAGAGGTGGGTTGGAGATGGTCTAAGTGTTTTAACTACTAATTATTATATTATAAAGTCTATTTAGAATTTTTATAGGATCAAAAGTTATTTGGAGATAAGTGATGATTTTGGAGATATTTGGAGCAAGCACCCGAGATGACCATCGAGCTCGACCATCGGTTGATATTGAAGAGGAATAATCGATCAATGTTCCTGTCTTGACATCGATCAACAGCGAAGCACGCAGAAAGCCCGTTTGGTCACAGCCGACTTGAAGCCCAAGTCTTCATCAATTTACAAGATTACCTGTGACGAGTTTTAACCTAATTATATAAGCTTTGCCACCGTGCTAGAAGCAAAGTGTGATTTTCTTTGTTTTTAATTTTATTACTTTCAGCAAAAGGTTTTAGGATTGTGATAGATTGGAGAGAATATCCAACGTTTTAATTTGTGATTGGAACTCTATTAATATCTAATTATTATTCTAATGATGTTTTCTTACTTAATTGCTGTTATGAATTGCTTGGCCATGTCTGAGTAGTTTCACTGTTAGATTTAGGGCTTAAATAGGTTATGAGGGATTAGCCCCAACTATAGATTGATGAGTTGTGGTAATTGTCATTAGGATTATTCATTAATGCATGTTTCTAGATTAGCTACCTAGAACTTGCCCTAGGATTGATAGATAAAAGCGAGAGATTCATTCCCATCCTGAAAACATTCTAACTGAGCTAAATTTCTTGCTATGAGTAAGGCGAGAGCTGATCTAGTGAGCTTAGTAAGCTATCATTCAACCCGCGCATAAAGCTTAACTAGAAGCGCGTTGATCGATATCATTATTGAATAATCGATCGACGGAGAAAAAGGTTTATCGATCAATATCCCTATAGGATCATCGATCGACACTTTCTTATTGATCGACAAACGATAGTTGAGATCATTAGATCTAGTTAATAGACAAGTCCAAACATGCGAAAGCTGATAGACTTATTGACTAAGTAGTTGAGCTTTACATTATCATGCATGCAACTCATTAGGCATCTGTATGATTATAATCCCAAGTTTTCTAAATAAAAATCCTAAGTCTAGCTATTTCCTTTTAAACACGAAAACCTCAACCAATCAATTGAGCAAACACTTGCTTGATAAAAACTGCAATTTACATTTAAATCATTAAAACATCATGCTTAACATATTATATTAGATTTCTTAGGTTCCCTAGCTCCCTGTGAATTCGATCCCTAAGTACTACAACTCGACCTCTTATTTGAGAGAGTATAAATCACCCCTTAGAGTAATTTGAGTCGGGTGCTTTCATCTTCTAAGGCCACTTGGCCTGTTGGCCCATCTTCCTTAGAACATTGATCAGCTCCGGCCTTGAGACGGAGAGGTGAGAGATGTCTGGCCACTTGGACACTGCCATCCCTTCTGCCTTCTCGATAGGCCGGTTCTGGTATCTGCCCCGGTTTTGATTTTCGGAGTCCCTGGCTGGTCTTTGAGAGGGTTTCTCGTCTCGCTTGGTTCAGTCTGGTCTTATCGTCTTGGGATCTTGTTTTTGTTGCGTCTTAGCGCGGCTGGCGACATCTTCCTCCCATTTTACCTGCGCCTAGGCTCGAGATAGGACGCCTTATATGGTTTTGCACTGGTATTTGGTTAACTCCTTATAGAGGTCTCCGTTGGGGAGCAGGCCTCTCTTGAAGGCAGAGATAGCAGTGGGAATGCTGATTCGGGAATAGCCACCTTCTCTTGATTAAAGCGGGCTATGTAGCCTCGCAGAGGTTCCGCCCAGTGTTGGAGGATTTCGTAGAGGCCATTAGAGGTTTTCTCCAGGTCCCTGCTGCTGGTGAATTGTTTCACGAATTTATCGCTGAGAACCGCGAGGAAGGCTATGGGCCTGGAGGGTAGGTTGATATACCATTGCAGAGCGGGTCCGGCCAGGATGGAGCCAAACCCTTTGCATATGGTAACTTCGCACGACCCCTTTGGGAGTGCTACGGCGAGCATCCTTTGTCTGTATTGGGCGACGTGGTCGTCCTGATAAGTGGTGTCGTCATACGCCTTTATGCTGGGGATGTAGAACTTCCCGGGCATCTTGATCAAAGTGATCTCATCCGTGAAAGAAGTATCGGCATATGAGTCAGGTTTGCTTTTCCGAATGGGGGGAGCTACTCATGGGAGACTCTCTACCATGGACTGCATTGCATCGAGCCCCTTGGAGAACATTTGTTCCAGGTAAGCGACCATGGGAGACTCCACTTTCGTTGCTCCATCAGGTGCTTCCTTATCGGGTTCCGGCTCAGAGTCGCTATCTTCCTTGTCGTAGGTCTGGGCGTTCTTAGCCTTATCGCGCGTAGACGCATCTCCTCTCGACGCCATAGGAGGGAGATTCGCACCGTTCCAGAGTTGGGTGTCTCCAGAGTCGGCATAGGGCGGACCTGAGCTCGGAATCGACCCTTCTTATTACTCGCCATGTTGAGGGCTGGGTTCTCGTCACGGAGGTTAAGATTCTCCGATTCGAGCTGGCTGAGCTTCTCGGCGCTCTGCTCTAGTTGATTGGAGTGTTCGTTGAGTTTCTACTTCAAGCTAAGCTCTGGAATTCCGAGGAGAGCTCGGGATTAGCTTCCTCCCGAGTTTTATGCAACTTGGTTACTTGACTTTGCAGACCATCGATTTGCCTCTGAAGTTCGACTTCTCTTTGGGTAGCTTCGGGTAGCTCTTCCTGCTCGTCCACAACCATTATCACGTAGTTTAGATTACTCCCCTCCTTCTAGCGACAAACTGTTAGGAGATTTCTTTTGTAGGATCTTTGTGAGTACCACGGAACGATGGACAAGAATGATATTCGTATTGATTTGTAAGTAAGAAAGTAGGAAGAGACGTTTTATTAGATCAAAGAGCTGGAACTATGACTTTTGAGTATTGTAATGGATAATCTGAGTTTAGATGAGAATAGAAAAGAGATTAGAGTAGATTGAGATAGAATGAGAGATTAAGAGACTAATGGAGAATCATTGTGAAATGTATGGAGAGATTAATTGTTTAGAACTGTCTAACTTTCATTAATGAGATTAGGATACAATATATAGTAAGGAGAAGACACTAGGGTTTTCAGATACAAATGGAACAAGCATGTGAAGTCAATGGATAAGGGAGGAATGCTTTTGAATCTGTCCAATGGGAGTTGCCGCGTGTGTGAGGCATCTTTGCTTTATGCCTTATCCTTTCCAGCCCATGACAGGCTGTCACACACGCTCCCCTTCCTTTCCCAACAGTCTGATCTCCTTAGCTAAGTGCTTAAAGCATCTTCTCATCATACAAAGTTACTCGGGTAACTTTGTTTCACCATGGTCGAGTTACCTCGCCCTTCTTGTACGGCCTGGTACGGATGGCTCGCCTTAGCTCGCCCCAACTCCCTAAGCTCATCCTTTCTCCATCTATCTTAGTTCCTCATGTTTCTTTTGCTCATATACGGATCTCATCACAACACTCCCCCTCAAGCTTAGCTTTGTGAAAGCCTTGGCTTGCATAGCCCTGAGATCTTCCTCATTAAAAACCTCACCAAGAAAAACCCATTGAGACAAAATCTTGAAGATGGAAAAAGAGTAAAGACCTCATAGCTAAGGGGATTAGCTCCTTCTCTTCCCAAGATCTATGAGTCCCAATCTGATGTGAATGGACTCCATAGTCTTTTGTCTTGCTGCGTTAGTGAACACATCAGCCAACTGATCTTTACTCCTAGTGTACGATGGCAAGATGACTCCTAGGACAATCATCTGCCTCACCTTGTGGCAATCAACCTCAATGTGCTTTGTCCTCTCATGGAACACCGAGTTGGAAGCAATGTGGATGGCGGCTTGGTTATCACAATGCATGGTCATTGGTGTGGCTTGATCAATCTCCAAATGCTTCAAGATGCCCTTGATCCATACTAGCTTGTTTGTAAGCTTCAGCATAGCTCTATATTCAGCTTCTGCACTTGAACAAGACACCACCATCTGCTTCTTGCTTTTCTAAGTAACCAAGTTGCCTCCAATAAATGTGCAATAGCCGGTTGTTCATCTTCTGTCAGCCCTATCACCAGCCCAATCCGCATCACAGTACCTAACCACTTCAGTGCTTCCATTGCAGCCCGTCCATACTCCTTGATCTGGTGAGCCATTGCGATACATCAAGATCCTCTCCACTATGCGCCAATGATGCTCCTTAGGCACTTGCATGTGTTGGCTCACATGATTCACAGCAAAACAAATGTCAGATCTTGTAATGGTAAGATAAATCAATTTGCCAACTAGTTTTCTATAGAGTTTAGGATCCTAATATGGTTTGTTGTCTTCAATCTCCCCCTCTCTTGGGACTTTGTAACCGTCCTCCATAGGCATTCTTGCTGTCTTGCCTCCATAAGCACCTGCACCTTTCAAAAGATCAAGTGTATACTTCCTTTGGGACATGAATAAACCTTCCTTGGATCTACATATCTCAATTCCAAGAAAGTATTTCATTTCTCCCAAGTCTTTAATCTCAAACATGGATTTAAGAAACTCCTTGGTTGCTATGATACCTTCCTTATCACTTCATGTGATAATAATATCATCAACATACACAAGAAGTGCAATCATACCTGAAGCCTCGGCCATTTAAGGTAGTACTAAGCTTGTTGATACTACTCAAATTACCCTAAGGAGTATTACTCTCATCAAAAGAGGTTCAGATGTAGTACTTAGGGATCGAATCCACAAAGAGCTAGAAAACAATTAAATCTAGTGTTTATTAATTCTAAGAGTTGTAAATGTTTAAATGAAATAGCAATAGTAACAAGCAAAGTAAATAATAAATGTAACTTGGTTGGAAATAATATTAGATGCAGGGCCACTATTCAGGTGTTGGAGATTATAATACCTATAGATGCCTATTTGTTGCATGCATGATATGTTAGAGCTCAATCGCTTAACTCAGTGATCAGCTGTCGCATGTTTCACTGGTTAACAGGCTAGATCTCGTGTCTCAACGGTTAGTATGTCGACAACGAGAGAGTGTCGATCGAAGGTCCTATTGGGACGTCGACCAATACACCTTTGCCAACGTCGATCGATAGTCAGTTGAGGACATCGATCGACGGGTTCTAGCCAGGCCTATGCGCGAGTATGATATGCCCTATTAAGATACTAAATTGGCGGTTAGCCCTCTCTAGCAGTCCTAATATGATTAATATATGTCAGAATGGGATAACAAGGGTGCTTGAGTATGAAATCCTATGATCAAGTTCTAGTTAGCTAGGCTAAAACAAGCAATGAATACAAATCTATCATGAATATCACAACAAGGCAGATCTATAGTTTGGGGCTAATCCCACAAACCTATCTGAACCCTGGATCTAATAATTGAACTACTCAGACATAGCAAAGCAATTCATAACAATGAAGAAATAGAAACTCATAGTATAGATGAAAAGAAATGAAAACAAGGAGTTTCAATCACAAGTGATCTTCTCTCCAAAACTCTCTTCTCTCTCTCTCAACGTGAAACTGTAACAAAAAGCTCTCTTTGCCGTCAAAACACTTAGGCAGTATATAATCTACTAGGTTAAAAACTCGTTAGGGCCTTTTCGTAATTTGGCTTGGCCTTGGGTTTTAAGTCCGCTGGATCCAAAATGTCGTGTGTCTGATGTCTCGACAACGATCGATGGTACTTGTGTATATCGATCGATGTTAATCTTCATCTGTCGAGGCATCTCCTGGTATCGATCGACAGCACTGATGCGCATCGATCGATTGTTCTTCCTCTCGTCGACCTCTATGTGGTCAGCTCGGGGGAAATGTCTTTTAAGCTCCAAAATGCCCTAAAGTCATAGCTTTACTCCGAAATGCACCTGAACCTGAAAACATACCTAGAAGAGTAGAAAACATAGATATATATATAGTAAAATAATAATATACCATGGATAAAAATGGGTCAAATCCAAGGTATATCAACTCCTCCAGACTTACCCTTTTACTTGTCCTCAAGCAAAACATACAGGCAGTCTCTCTGAAAGAGGTTTGAAAATATTTGGGAACTTTAGATTTTAAAAACATAGAAATCTTTTCTCAGCAATTTTGCAACCACATTTAAAAAGTCCTAATCACAAAAGCACACTATGCAATATCCTAGCTTAGCAACCATTTCTAACATAACACAACTCATAAATTCATGTCTGACATCCCCTCTACTGATTTCATTTCTTAGCATAAGTATAAAGTGAATGCTTTACCTTGGGAGTATCGATCACAGGATGCAAGGATTTCAGACAGGTATCTGGAGCTGAAGGAAAAAGTTAGTTCCTAGTTTCTCTCTCTCTAAATTTCTCTCTTAAGTCAAAGTCTGCTTCCATTGCAGGATCAGTGACCAAGATTGGACAGGCTTCCATGAATCAAAACTTAATGGTGGTTGCCACCAAGTTCTGTTCACTTCTTTTTGACATATATCCAAAAGTTCTTTGCGAAATCGAGCCTTGAAGATTGCCGCCTCCAAGTCCCGTTTCGAACTCTTATATTGGAGTCTTTATGAATCAAGTCTTAATGGTTTTAGCCACCAAGTCATGTTCAGACTCATCCTAAGTAAACAATAGATCTATATATATATATATATATATATATATATATATATTTAAATAGAACTCACTAACTATTCTAGGGTCGAAACTTAGAGAGAGAAAATGTGATAAATAATCTACACAAGGCGTTACCTTCCAGACCTGTATACCAAGCCCCAAGACAAGCAGTTATGTCAGGTTTAGTGTTGGAAATCAGGTTTGGTTACTTCATACGTTTCAAGGCAAGTGTGTAGTTGATAGTATGATCTGCTTTAGCATCTATAGTGCTATCTGCAATCAGTAGTTCTAAAATGGTGCTAAAGATTGGTTAGATATTTAAGTTTAAATCAATATAAGATTATAGTCCATATTTTCAATAGCTATGTATAATTTATTAAAATTCCTTTTATATAAGAATAAAATAAATTATATCAGTAAATCTCCCCCAGACTTAAATTATACTGTCCCAGTGTAACTCAGCCGGAGTTATGATGGAATAGTTCATGGTGTACGAAATGTAACAAGTAAGGAAGATACATCTGACCGGATTAGATATCGATCGATGGGTAAGTGTTACATCGATCGTCGTGTGGTTGTCTATGTCGAGCGATGTCGACGTCTCGTTGGCGGTCGATATTCAGGTCCTCCTAATTGGGTCTCCTAAATCTGAAAGAAATAAAATGAAAGAAAATAAACGCTAGCTAATAAAACCAAAATAAAATACCTAATAGTCATTTATCTTGACTGTGGTAGTGATTGGCTATTGGGTGGAGAAACAGCTGCTTGTTGGAAAACAAGCATCCACGTCATCTATGCACATTCTGGACCAAGATGCAATGAAACTTCTTGTGGCCTCATCATTTCTTGTCCATTTGTCATCCATCTTTTCAAGTACATTGGAGATGTGATGTAGCCTTTCTTGAACGTTGTCAATGCTGACCTGGTGCCATCCTATGTTGTCATAGGCGTATGCTGAAAGTTCTCTCAGTTCCTTTTGCATTGACTCTATCGTTTTGTGTATCAGCTGCTCGCCGGCTGGTGTAGACTCTGCATCGATCGATGCGATTAAGTGTTCATCGGTCGATCTCGACGATTTACCATCGAGCGATTGCGCTCGCGTCCTATCGATCGATGCTGATATCTGGTGCGGAGCTGCGAGTTGCCTCTGAATGGCTTTGACTTCTTTCTGTAGCCATTCTGCGTGGCTGTCTAGTCCACTGATTTTGTTGTCGAATGGAAAGTAGATGTCATCGCAGTGTTTGTCAAGTCGTTCGTCCATGGTGTCTATAGCAGTGTAGATCTTGGATGTGATCTTGTCAACCTCTGCTGCTGTGTAAGGAAGTAACTCCACAGGATTCTTGCCATCGATCCAAGGCCCTCGTAGCCTGTCGATCGATGCTGATTTTGCCTGCAAAAAACTTTGATTAGTAATGTTATCAATATCCCTTTGGGCATGAAGTATTTGACTAGACAATTTGTTTAAATCTATCATGACTGGTGATACAAAGCGGTCATGCATGTCCTCGTAAGTCCTCAGCCTCTCATTCATGGCTGCGACCTTAGCGTCGAGCGATGTGATGTTACACACGTCGATCGATGTGGCTGGTTGTTGGTCCTTCTTGCGAATGGTGTCCAGATCTTGCTATAGTAGCTCGATTTTAGTGCTTAGCCAGTTCACGTTGTTGTTGAGAGGGTAGTACACGTCGTTTATCCTCGTGTCGATGTATGAGACTTCCATATTCATCCTTGTGTTGTGCTGAAGCGGTCATGCATGATTTCGTAAGTCTGCAGCCTAGTATCTATGGCTGAGATCTTAGCGTCGAGCGATGTGATGGTACATACATCGATCGATGTGGCTGGTTGTTGGTCCTTCTTGCGAATGGTGTCCAGATCTTGCTGTAGTAGCTCGATTTTAGTGTTCAGCCAGTCCACGTTGTTGTTGAGAGGGTAGTACACGTCGTTTATCCTCGTGTTGATGTATGAGACTTCCCATTCATCCTTGTGTTGTGCTGAACATTGCGGTTCTGCAGGGATCTGGGCTGTAGGAAGACTGACGTCCATCGATGGTGCATGTGGTGCGTCGATCGATGCTGAGGTCGTTGCTTCCTTCTCAAGTTGCTGACGTAAACTCTCAATTTCTGTCCTCATTTCTACCATATTTCTGAAAAGCTCATTGTAGCCTCTATCTAAAGGTTGATGTGTATCTTCTACCAATGATTTGAGCTCCTCTCCCAGTCTTTCCTGAGCTCCACAAATACCAAACACCATCTCATTGATTTCATCTTTGGTGTAGAGTTCTGGTGCAAGTCTTGTGAGTGTGAAGGAAGTGGCATGTTCTGGAAGGCAGATGTGGCTCTCTTCAAATAGAGATGCTCTTTCCAGTAATTTCCTGATGTCGTCCTTTGTGACAGGTATCATCTCACCAGCTACGCCTCGTGCGTGTCCACACTCATCTCTGTAGACTCCATACTCGTCCCTTCGTTCCCAAGTGAACTTTCTGGCTCCGTACATGTCATAAGCGCAGTTTCCAAATTCATAACGTCTGTCGATCAACGTCGGGTCATCTTTATCGATCGACGTTGGTATTACCCTATCGATCGATGTCTCAGTTGCCCCATTGATCGATGCTTTCCCTTTTGGTTGGCGTGATAGATCTGGATTGATTTCTGTTGTGGCGACTCCTACGTGGTTGTTTGGATCTGTTTGAATGACATCTGGAGTGCCACATTGCTGTGAGAATAGGTTGTCAGGTCCATTGGCTACTTGAAGGATATCTGGTATGTCCTCTCTGGACACTTGTAAGATCCTTCCATCCATTGCACATGCGTTGCCATCTGGATCCCCGAAAATACCAAATTCATCAGGTGTTAGAAAAGCGTAATCAATGTTTGCATTATCATTCAATTTAGAAATAGAAAGATTAGGGTTTAGAGTAGTATCGATCGATGTAGGTACAGATGCATCGATCGATGGCAGAGTAATTTCTGCAGAACTTGTGTTCTTGAGATGAATGCTCTTCATGGATTTTCCTGTTGATGTAGATGGAAGAGTGTTCATCTTTTTTGCTTGTGCGTCTGCTCTGGTGTGTGGAGGTGGTTTTGGGGGTGCAAAACGTTTTATATAGGTATCTCTAAACCTTGTTGGAGAGGAAATATTCTCCTGCTCCTGAATTTTCGCTGCGGCGCGAATATCGATCGATGTTCTTGTACGGGTGTCGATCGATGTGAGCGGTTGTTTTGCTGGACAAGGGTGAGTATCGACCGATGTGGAGTGCCCTTTGTCGAACGATGTTGGAAACGTGTTGGTGAACTTATGTGGTTCAAATCTTTCATCTTGCAAAGACATTTCTATTGCACGTTCTTTCCAATAATCCTCATCGTATTCCTCTGTATGTTCCTCGTTAGATGAAGTGATTACAGTGTCAACTGCAAAACTTTCATGGAAACCACTGTCTGCCCAACTGCCTATGGAATAATCATCACGTCCTCTCTTGCTTGGAGGGTGGAAGGCAAAGTGTGGGTAACAATGATTAGGTGGAGCAAAATGGTCAACCGGCTGCTTTACGTCGAGTGACGTGTTGTTGCGATCATCGGTCACCGTTGACTCATTGGAATCGATCGATGGAAAAGTTGGGGTGTCGATCGATTCCGAGTACTCTGTTTTGTACTCCGCTCCACAATGGCATGCGCCAATGAAGCCAAGTTCTTTCCCGTAATCCACAGAATTAATGACCTTTCTCTTAGGTCGGATGGGGTCAGACACAATTTGTTTTTGTTCAAGTCACAGGCAGCTCCCACTGTAGCTAGGAAAGATCTTCCAAGCAGAAGTGAAGAGTTCCAGTTAAGCTCGATGTCTAGGACATGAAATTCTACCGTTACAAGGGCATTGCCAATCTGTACCTCCAGATCTCTTATGATACCTCCTGATCGTTTTTCTGAAAGATCCACGAAGGTGAAGGATTCTATTGAATGTTCGATGGTCAAACAAACCTGGTCTGCCATGATCCTAGGGAGGATACTAACTGATGCTCCTGTGTCACACATTGAATGGGGAAATTCAACACCCTTGACTACGCATGGTATTGCAAACTTCCCAGGATCATTCTTCTTCGTCAATGTGATCCTTTGTTTCATCTTCTCTCTAACTTGATGAAACATTCTCCTAATGTTCTCCTCAGTTACCGTTGTTTCTCTGAAAAACATCCACAACTGGTGTGTGAAGTAAGCTTCATCAAAAGCTTTTTCGATTGGGATTCTGAGGATTTTTTTAGTGAAACCATCAATCTACTTCTCGTTAGCTTCCCTCTTAAGGTTCTTAGGAATTTTCTCCTTTCTTTTCCTTAACCTTCTCCCTTTAATTTCCTGATTTTCTTGAACTGGTTCTGGTGAACTATTTAACGGGTTGGATTTTGGTTTGGGTGGGTTAGCTAATGGTTTAGGTGGTGTTCTGAGTGCGTTGATATAATCATTATCGATTGAGGGTAACCGCACTCGGTATGTCAGAGGTGCCCGTCGATCGATGGGAGGTGTATTGTGACGATCGACGCCGGACTCACTCTGTCGATCGATGGTTGGCTCAACTGATCGATCGATTTTATCATAGAAAGGGGAGGGTGGGTGAGGATGCTTAGCTGCAAATTTTTCATGAGTTAGAATTCGAACCGCATTGCATTCAGTCGATTCAGCGGACGACGTCGATCGATGACTGGAGTAATCCGTCCATCGATCTTCGTCATGGTCTGTCGATCGATGCGAGTTCATCGACATCGGTCGACACCATTGGGATCCGCCGAGACTCATGGAGCTTTTTATTTCGAAGTCTCCTTCCTCAAGGTTTTCATTTCTCACCACTTGCCAAAAATCATCATCTATGATGGCATTTACGTGGTGTTTTCCTTTATCAGCTCCTGCCTCTCTAGCGAAAGCTTCTTGCCTCTTTATAGTCTCGCCAGTCTGAATTACTTGCGTTTCAAGTTTTCTCACCTGAGTCCCTAAGGTCTCGATTTTGGTGTTCAGATTGTTATAGGCGGAGTCTATTTTACCGTTGAAATCCACGGTGATTTGTTGTTGTCCCAACAGTACTCGATCAAGCATCTCTTCGATCTTGCTTTCCTGAGTCTGAGGTGGTGGATTCTGGTAGTAAGAGTTTGAGTAGCTCTTGTTGTTGTTGAAGTGTTTTTGAAATTGTGAACTCTGGTTACTTCTTTGACCATTTCCAAAGAAGTTTATGTTTCCGCTCTGGTTACCAAATTTCTGGAATCCGGTACCTCCGATGTAGTTCACATTTTCTTCTCCTTCAGTATCTGCTACTTCTCCTTCTGCTGAACAGACTTGCTTCCTAAGAAGCTCGTGCACCACATCTAACTTAGCTCTTACTTCGTCCATCTGTTTTTTCCCGATAGAGGCTACAGACTTCTCACAGCTTCCAACGGATTCCGAGTAGTGAAGTTTCCTTCACTCGCCGTATCAAGAGCCATTTGATACTGTAAGGCGAGACCTCGGAAGAAAGTGCTTAGCAGCTGCACTTCGTTAAATCCGTGGTGTGGAAAGTCTCGCTGGAAGAACCTAAATCTAATCCACGCATCTTTGAAGAACTCTCCAGCCTCCTGCGAGAAAGTGGAAATTTTGTTTCGAAGTTCTTCAGCGCGCGCCTCATCGAAGAAGTTTCGTAAGAAAGCATTCTTGATGTCGGCCCAGGATGTTAAGGATCATGTGGGTAGCTGCCTAAGCGAGTGCATCGCTACACCATTCAGCGTGTATCTGAAGAGCTTGCACAGCAGGTAATCTTCGGGGACTCCTTCCATCTGAATAGCAGCTATTAAATCCTCGAACCATTCTAGATGGCCCATAGGATGCTCGTGCGGTAACCCAGAGTAGGGTATCTGCGACACGAGAGTTTAGTATTGAGGCTTCAGCTCAAAATTCTGCTTGTCTCTGGAAGTCGATTAGCTGATATGTTGGAATAGTACTAATCTGGGCGATTGTAGTCGGCCAGTGGTTTCGACGGAGCGTCCTCATCTATAGGTTGAGCAGCTCCTGTAGCATCAGCATCAGGGATTACAGTCCCCTGAGCGTCTATTTTCTGACCTGTTGCATTACGCAGATGACTGTCCTGGTCATACAGGTTTTCGTTCTCGCACTGTGTTAGAATAATAAAGTTTACCATTTTTGACAACACGGTATCGATCGACGTACGCGGTCTAATATCGATCGTTGTCGAACGATTAGGATCGATCGATGATGAAGGTCTGGTGTCAGTCGACGGTTGGTTGTGCGTATCAATCGACGACAAAGTTGTTACGTCTAGCGATGTGGAACGTTGACCTCTACGGATGGTGCGTTCCAAGTGAGCAGGATCGTCTGAGAACAGTAAGTCTTTCTCCTTGTTGCTTCTGGTACCGCTGGGCATGCACCTTAAAAGAGAAGAAAAATATTAATGTTAGAAAGGGGGTAGAGAAGAGAATAAGAATCAATAAAACTAAATCTAATACGATCAAAGCTCCCCGGCAACGGCGCCAAATTTGATACCACTCAAATTACCCTAAGGAGTGTTACTCTCATCAAAAGAGGTTCAGATGTAGTACTTAGGGATCAAATCCATAAGGAGCTAGGGAACAATTAAATCTAGTGTTTATTAATTCTAAGAGTTGTAAATGTTTAAATGAAATAGCAATAGCAACAAGCGAAGTAAATAATAAATGTAACTTAGTTGGAAATGATATTAGATGCAGGGCCACTATTCAGGTGTTAGAGATTATAATACCTATAGATGCCTATTTGTTGCATGCATGATATGTTAGAGCTCAATCGCTTAACTCAGTGATCAACTGTCGCATGTTTCACTGGTTAACAGACTAGATCTCGTGTCTCAACGGTTAGTATGTCGACAATGAGAGAATATCGATCGATGGTCCTATTGGGACGTCGACCGATACACCTTGCCAACGTCGATCGATAGTCAGTTGAGGACATCGGTCGACGGGTTCTAGCCAGGCCTATGTGCGAGTATGATATGCCCTATTAAGATACTAAATTGGCGGTTAGCCCTATCTAGCAGTCCTAATATGATAGATAGATGTCAAGATGGGATAACAAGGGTGCTTGAGTATGCAATCCTTTGATCAAGTTCTAGTTAGCTAGGATAAAACAAGCAATGAATACAAATCTATCATGAATATCACAACAAGGCAGATTTATAGTTTGGGGCTAATCCCACAAACCTATCTGAACCCTGGATCTAATAATTGAACTACTCAGACATAGCAAAGCAATTCATAACAATGAAGAAATAGAAACTCATAGTATAGATGAAAAGAAATGAAAACAAGGAGTTCCAATCACAAGTGATCTTCTCTCCAAAACTCTCTTCTCTCTCTCTCAAAGTGAAACTGTAACAAAAAGCTCTCTTTGCCGTCAAAACACTTAGGCAGTATATAATCTACTAGGTTAAAAACTCGTCAGCGCATTTTTGTAATTTGGCTTGGCCTTGGGTTTTAAGTCCGCTGGATCCAAAATGTCGCGTGTCTGATGTCTCGACATCGATCGATGGTACTTGTGTATATCGATCGATATTAATATTCATCTGTCGAGGCATCTCCTGGTATCGATCGACAGCACTGATGCGCATCGATCGATTGTTCTTCCTCTCGTCGACCTCTACGTGGTCAGCTCGGGTGAAATGTCTTTTAAGCTCCAAAATGTCCCAAAGTCATAGCTTTACTCCGAAATGCACCTGAACCTGAAAACATACCTAGAAGAGTAGAAAACATAGATATATATATAGTAAAATACTTATGTACCATGGATGAAAACGGGTCAAATCCAAGGTATATCACTTGTTGTACCAAGCTCCTTGTGATTGCTTCAATTCATAGATGGCTTTCTTCAGTCTCAACATGTTTCCCTTCTTCACTAAGTGTTCCAGGCCTGGTGGAGGATGCCTATAGACTTCATCCTCAAGCTCTCCTTGTAGAAAGGCATTCTTCACATCCATTTGCCATAAGCCTCATCCAAGGTTCACAGCCAAGCTTAGTACAATCCGGATTGTATGTAACTTAGCTACTGGTGCAAATATCTCAATGTAATCCTCTCCATAGGTTTGTGTGAAGCCTCTTGCAACCAGCCTTGACTTCTTTCTATCAATCTGCCCATCAGCCTTGTACTTGATTGTTAAGATCCATCTACTAGACAGAGCCTTCTTTTCCTTAGGTAGCTCACTCTCATACCATGTATCATTCTTTATCATAGCTCCTACCTCAGCTCCCACTGATTCCTTCCACTCCTTATCTAACATTGCCTCTTCATAGCTTCTTGGAAAATAGTTCTCATCCAAGTTCACCATAACAGCACAATACTCTTCAGGATATTGAGCAAAGGAACACACAGCCTGAGTAGGATGCTCCACAGCCTGGGCATTGTAATACACTCTCGTGTTTACCTAGCTAGAAGGATCCTTTCTCAGACTTGTGCTTCTCCTCAATACTGGTTGATCTTGAACCGGCTCATCTTGGAAACTTGGTTCTTGTACTTCAACCTGAGCTTCTACATCTCCTTGTCTTTGGTCACCTTGATTATGAGAGCCTGAGTTACTCTCTTCTCCTTCTTCACTCAAGCCGGCTCCATCTTGGCCATTTTACCCAGCTAAAAGGATCCTTTCTCAGCATTGTGCTTCTCCTCAATACTGGTTGATCTCGAACCGGCTCATCTTTGACACTTGGTTCTTGTCCATCAACCTGAGCTTCTACATCTCCTTCTCTTTGGTCACCTTGATTATGAGAGCCTGAGTTACTCTCTTCTCCTTCTTCACTCAAGCCGGCTCCATCTTGCCCATTTTCTTGAGTTTCAGGCTCACTTCCTCCCTCATGATCAAGGCGAGGTGTTTGATTAGCTTCAACAGGTGCTACGGAGCTCTCTTGTTGGTTTCCACCACCAACATTCGGATCCTGGTTCATCTTGATTCCTAGACCTTCCAAGATCAGTCTCAAAGCTCCGGCCTTATCTGATGTCAACTCCTTTAGATCCTCTTGATTCTTTTTTTCATAATACCCTCTTGCTTCTATGAACTTCTCATCTCTAGAGATAAGAACTCTTCTAGTATATGGATCATAGAACTTGTATCCTTTATGTGTTGTTGAGTAGCCAATGAACATTGCCTTAGTGTTTCTTGTTTCTAACTTGTTTCTCAACTCCCCTGGTACCAAAACATAGCATAAGCATCCAAATACTCTCAAGTAATCCACTGATGGCTTGTGCTTGTTTAGAACTTCAAATGGTGCTTGATCCTTCAACACCTTTGTGGGAATTCTATTATTAGATAGCAAGTAGTGGCAACAGCATCACTCCAAAATCTCTTTGGTTCATTGGCTTGGAACATCAGTGATCTAGCAACCTCCATCAAGTGCCTATTCTTCCTCTCAGCCACGTCATTTTGTTGAGGAGTATAAGGACAGCTTGTTTGATGCAAGATCCCATGGTGGTTTAGATGGATTCTGAACGCATAGCTTGTGTACTCTCCTCCATTATCTGATCTCTAAATTTTAATCTTGGCATGATAATGGTTAGTTACATAAGCTTGAAAGTTCTTAAATGCATCTATCACCCTATCTTTTGATGGTATAAAAGTTAACCAGGTGTATTTGGATTTTTCATCAATGAATGTGACAAAGTATTTATGATTATCTCTAGATATGCAAGGTGCAGTCCAAACATCAGAATGAATCAGATCAAGCACTTATCATAAACACTATTAGACTTTGGAAACATAGTTTTACAGTGCTTGCCTAAAATGCAAGCTTCACAATCCTTATTCTCAAATAAAACACCTGGTAACATCAAGTTCAAAGCCCTTCCATGAGGATGTTCTAATCTAGTATGCCACAATGCATTTTTATTCAAACTAGAAGCAGAGGTAAATGAGCAATTGTAATTGGAAACATGATCAAGTTCTTCAAGCAAATACAACTCTCCTTTAGTGATTCATTTTCCAATCAATTGGCTGCTCTCAATATCCTGAAACTTCACATCATTAGGACTGAATATAACATTGCAATTTAAATCAGTTGTGTATTTCTTAACAGACAGCAAGTTAGATGTAAATTCAGGAATATAGAAAGCTCTAATACTTTTGTCAAACAGTTTCAAGTTTCATATTCCTCTAATAGGTATCTTATGTGGGAACCAAAATTCACACTGTCGATTTCCGTTTAAATAAAGAAACTAGAAAAACCCTAATTTACCAGAGGACCCGGATATCTGCTAATACCACACGTCAAGCAATCAGAACACGAGAATAACAACGATAAAGTATAAGAAATCGAAAAGAGAGGAAAGTAGATCTTATTCCGAATTTGCGTATGAGCATTTACAACAAGGTATAAGCCTGGGCTCGAGAGCGGTCGGCGAGATTCCTAGTTCTAGCAACCCTAAGACGGCTAAACCTAATTGAGTCGCAGCTCGAAATAACAAAAACGGAAAGTTGCCTAAATTGCTCTAAGTGCTAAGTTTGCTCGGAAAATCTCCCTCCCATGCCTCTCGCCTAGGACTCCTTATATACTTGCTCCAAGGTCGGTTTACACTTTTACTCTTCTGCCCTTAAGCCATCATAGCATAAAATGGAGATATTCCATTTTTTCCGATCTTCGTAGTTATCCTCAAAATTTCGTATTTATCCGCGGAAACTTGACATTTATCCTTCCTTGCGCGCCAAGCGTAAACCGTGCTACGGTTTACGGGCTTTTGGTTAAGAAATCGCATGGTGGGCCTCGAGTCATGTTTTAGGTCCCTTTGGGTCGTCTTCCGACTCGAAGCGTTTACTGCGACTTCTTTCGATAAAGAACGAACTTTCCGCGGTTTCAATCCGCAAAGTTTGATTGATGATTTAGGATAGCGGAAAACTTGAACCGAGTTCGCTACGGTCTTCGGGAGATAGCATCGAAGGTTTGACGAGAATGCATGGACTGGTGTCGTATCAATGTTTCGGAAGAGCTCGGTCGCTACGTAGCGACCGAGCTTTGGCTTGAGCCCGGTCGCTACGTAGCGACCGAGGTTTGGCTCAAGCTCGGTCGCTATGTAGCGACCAAGCAGGACGAACGCTCGGTCTCTATGTTGCGACCGAGCGGGACGGATGCTCGGTCGCTACGTAGCGACCGAGCTTTGGCTCGAGCTCGGTCGCTATGTAGCGACCGAGCGTGGCGCGTTTAGTCGCTGCGTAACGACCTGTTTCAAGCTCTCGTTGGACGTCTCGTTTTTTCCTCCGCAAAGCTTTTTCGTAAGAAAGAATCTATTTCGAAAAGTATGCATCAGAGAAATTCTCATTTTCTCCCTCGGACGTTTTTGAATGTTAACTTCGTCGCAACCGTTTTTGACCCCAACAGTTAGCCCCCCCAGATCGTTAGAGTCGTGACTCTAGCGGGCGGATTGACGATTTTGGCAAGGTTAAGCGTATTGGACGAAGTTCACACTTTAAACTCCGCGGAAGAAAAGTTATCGAGACTGTATGTGTGTTAAAGATACGAACTCCGAACCCATACTTCTATAAGTAGTGAGCTCTTGTTATTCATTTTCTTCACACCTTCCCTTCTTCATACCTTCAAAAACCTATCTAGCTCCAAAACTTTTGCTTTCAACATGTCTTCCTCCCAAGGTGACAAGAGAGATTCCGACGTCGAGATGGGCGAGTGATATACCTTGGATTTGACCCGTTTTCATCCATGGTATATAGGTGTTTTACTATATATATATCTATGTTTTCTACTCTTCTAGGTATGTTTTCAGGTTCAGGTGCATTTCGGAGTAAAGCTATGACTTTGGAGCATTTTGGAGCTTAAAGGACATTTCACCCGAGCTGACCATGTAGACGTCGACGAGATGAAGAACAATCGATCGATACACATCCAGTGCTGTCGATCGACACCATGAGATGCCTCAAAAAATGAAGATTAATATCGATCGATGTACACAAGTACCATCGATCGATGTCGAGACATCGGACATGCGACATTTCGGATCCAGCGGACTTGAAGCCCTAGTCCAAGCCAAATTACGAAAATGCCCTGACGAGTTTTTAACCTAGTAGATTATATACTGCCTAAATTTTTTGACTGCAGGGAGAGCTTTTTGTTACAGTTTTACTTTGAGAGAGAGAGAGAGAGAGAGAGTTTTGGAGAGAAGATCACTTGTGACTGGAACTCCTTGTTTTCATTTTCTTTTCATCTATACTATGAATTTCCCTTTCTTGATTGTCATGAATTGCTTTGCTATGTCTGAGTAGTTCATTTATTAGATCCAGGGTTCAGATAGGTTTGTGGGATTAGCCCCAAACTATAGATCTGCCTTGTTGTGATATTCATGATAGATTTGTATTCATTGCTTGTTTTAGCTTTGCTAACTAGAAATTGATCATAGGATTGCATACTCAAGCACCCTTGTTATCCCTTCCTGACATCTATCTATCATATTAGGACTGCTAGAGAGGGCTAACCGCCAATTTAGTATCTTAATAGGGCATATCATACTCGCGCATAAGCCTGGCTAGAACCCGTCGATCGATGTCCTCAACTGACTATCGGTCGACGTAGGTAAAGGTGTATCGGTCGACGTCCCTATAGCACCATCGGTCGACACTCTTTCGTTGTCAACATACTAACCGTTGAGACACGAGATCTAGCTTGTTAACCAGTGAAACATGTGACAGCTTATCATTGAGTTAAGCGGTTGAGCTCAAACATATCATGCATGCAACAGATAGGCATCTATAGATATTATAATCTCCAACACCTGAATAGTGGCCCTGCATCTAATATCATTTCCAATCAAGTTACATTTACTATTTACTTCGCTTGTTACTATTGCTATTTAATTTAAACATTTACAACTCCTTAGGGTAATTTGATTGTTCCCTAACTCCTTATGGATTTGATCCCTAAGTACTACATCTGAACCTCTTTTAATGAGAGTAACACTCCTTAAGGTAATTTGAGTGGTATCAAATTTGGCGCCGTTGCTGGGGAGCTTTGATCGCCATTAGATTTAGTTTTATTGATTCTTATTCTCTTCTCTACCCCCTTTCTAACATTAATATTTTTCTTGTCTTTTCAGGTGCATGCCCAGCGGTACCAGAAGCAACAAGGAGAAAGACTTGCTGTTCTCAGACGATCCTGCTCACTTGGAACGCATCATCCGTAGAGGTCAACGTTCCACATCGCTAGCGCAACAACTTTGTCGTTGATTGATACGCACAACCAACCGTCGACCGACACCAGACCTTCATCGTCGATCGATCCTAATCGTTCGACAACGATCGATATTACACCGCGTACGTCGATCGATACAGTGTCGTCAAAAATGGTAAACTTTATTATTCTAACACAGGGCAAGAACGAAAACCTGTATGACCAGGACGGTCATCTGTGTAATGCAACATGTCAGAAAATAGATGCTCAGGGGACTGTAATCCCTGATGCTGATGCTACAGGAGCTGCTCAACCTATAGATGAGGACGCTCGATCGAAACCACTGGCCGACTACAATCGCCCAGATGAGTACTATTCCAACAGATCAGCTATTCGACTTCCAGAGATCCAGAAGCAGAATTTCGAGCTGAAGCCTCAATACTACACTCTCGTGTCGCAGATACCCTACTCTGGGTTACCGCACGAGCATCCTATGAACCATCTAGAACGGTTCGAGGATTTAATCGCTGCTATTCGGATGAAAGGAGTCCCCGAAGATTACCTGCTGTGCAAGCTCTTCAGATACACGCTGAATGGAGAAGCGATGCACTCGCTTAGGCAGGTACCCACAGGATCCTTAACATCCTGGGCCGACATCAAGAATGCTTTCTTACGAAACTTCTTCGATGGGGCGCGCGCTGAAGAACTTCGAAACAAAATTTCCACATTCTCGCAGGAGGCTGGAGAGTCCTTCAAAGATGCGTGGATTAGATTTAGGTTCTTCCAGCGAGACTGTCCACACCACGGATTTAACGAAGTGCAGCTGCTAAGCACTTTCTTCCGAGGTCTCGCCTTACAGTATCAAATGGCTCTTGATACGGTGAGTGAAGGAAACTTCACTACTCGGAATCCGTTGGAAACTGTGAGACTTATCGAAAACCTTGCTAACAGCAGCAGCACCAAAAACACTGACTCTGAACGGAAGAAGTCTGTAGCCTCTATAGGGAAGGAACAGATGGACGAAGTAAGAGCTAAGTTAGATGTGGTGCACTAGCTTCTTAGGAAGCAAGTCTGATCAGCTGAAGGAGAAGTAGCAGATACAGAAGGAGAAGAAAGTGTGAACTACATCGGAGGTACCGGATTCCAGAAATTTGGAAACCAGGGCGGAAACAGAAACTTCTTTGGAAATGGTCAAAGAAGTAACCAAAGTTCACAATTTCAAAAACCCTTCAACAACAGCAAAAGCTACGCGAACTCCTACTACCAGAATCCACCACCCCAGACTCAGGAAAGCAAGATCGAAGAAATGCTTGATCGAGTACTGTTTGGACAACAACAAATCACCGTGGATTTCAACGGTAAAATTGACTCCGCCTACAACTATCTGAACACCAAAATCGAGACCTTAGGGACTCAGGTGAGAAAACTTGAAACGCAAGTGATTCAGACTGGCGAAACTATAAAGAGGCAAGAAGCTTTTGCTAGAGAGGCAGGAGCTGACAAGGGAAAACACCACGTAAATGCCATCATAAATGATGATTTCTGGCAAGTGGTGAGACATGAAAAACTCGAGGAAGGAGACTTCGAAATCGAAAGCTCCATGACTCTCGCCGGATCCCAATGGTGTCGACCGATGTTGATGCACTCGTATCGATCGACAGACCATGACGAAGATCGATGGACAGATAACTCCAGTCATCGATCGACGTCGTCTGCCAAATCGACTGATTGCAATGCGGTTCGAATTCTAACTCATGAGGAATTCACAGCTAAGCATCCTCACCCACCCTCCCCTTTCTATGATAAAATTGATCGATCGGCTTAGCCAGCCATCGATCGACAGAGTGAGTCCAACGTCGATCGTCACAACACACCTCCCATCAATCGACAGGCACCTCTGACATACCGAGTGCGGTTATCCTCAATCGATATTGACTATATCAACGCACTCAAACCACCACCAAAACCATTAGCTAAACCACCCGAACCAAAACCCAACCCTTTAAATAGTTCACCAGAACCAGTTCAAGAAAATCAGGAAACTGAAGGGAGAAGGTTAAAGAAAAGAAAGAATAAAATTCCTAAGAACCTTAAGAGGGAAGCTAACGATAAGGAGATGGATGGTTTCACTAAAAAAATCCTCAGAATCCCAATCGAAAAACCTTTTGATGAAGCTTACTTCACACACCGGTTGTGGATGTTCTTCAGAGAAACAAAGGTAACTGAGGAGGACATTAGGAGAATGTTTCATCAAGTCAGAGAGAAGATGAGACAAAGGATCACATTGACGAAGAAGAGTGATCCTGGGAAGTTTGCAATACCATGCGTAGTCAAGGGTGTTAAATTTCCCCATTCAATATGTGACACATGAGCATCAGTTAGTATCCTCCCTAGGATCATGGCAGACCAGCTTGTTTTGACCATCGAACCTTCAACAGAATCCTTCACCTTCGTGGATCTTTCAGAGAAACGATCAGGAGGTATCATAAGAGATCTGGAGGTACAGATTGGTAATACCCTTGTCCCGGTAGATTTTCAAGTCCTAGACATTAAGCTTAACTGGAACTCTTCACTTCTGCTTGGAAGATCTTTCCTAGCTACAATAGGAGCTGTATGTGACATGAACAAAAACAAATTGTGTCTGACGCTGATAGACCCCAACATCCAGTACGACCCAATCCAACCTAAGAGAAAGGTTATTAATTATGTGGATTACGGGAAAGAACTTAGCTTCATTCGCGCATCCCATTGTGGAGCAGAGTACGAATCGGAGTACGAAACAGAGTACTCGGAATCGATCGACACCCCCACTTTTCCATCCATCGATTCCAATAAGTCAACGGTGACCGATGACCGCAACAACACGTCACTCGACGTAAAGCAACCGGTTGACCATTCCGCTATACCAAATCATTGTCACCCACACCTTGCCTTCCAACCTCCAAGCAAGATAGGACGTGATGATTATTCCATAGGCAGTTGGGCAGACAGTGGTTTCCATGAAAGTTTTGCAGTTGACACTGTAATCACTTCATCTAACGAGGAACATACAGAGGAACACGATGAGGATTATTGGAAGGAACGTGCAATAGAGATGTCTTTGCAGGATGAAAGATTTGAAACGCATAAGTTCACCAACACGTTTCCAACATCGCTCGACGAAGTGCACTCCACATCGGTCGATACCCACCCTCGTCCAGCAAAACAACCGCTCACATGGATTGACACCCACAAAGGAACATCGATCGATATTCGCGCCGCAGCGAAAATCAAGGAATAGGAGAATATTCCCTCTCCAACTAGGTTTATAGATACCTATTTAAAACGTTTTGCACCCCTGAAACCACCTCAACACAACAGAGCAGACACACAAGCAAAAAAGATGAACACTCTTCCATCTACATCAACAGGAAAATCCATGAAGAGCAATCATCTCAAGAACACAAGTTCTGAAGAAATTATTCTGCCCTCGATCGATGCATCTGTATCAACATCGATCGATACTACTCTTAAACCTAATCTTTCTATTTCTAAATTGAATGATAATGCAAACATTGATTACGGTTTTCTAACTCCTGATGAATTTGGTATTTTCAGGAACCCAGATGGCAACGCACGTGCAATGAATGGAAGGATCTTACAAGTGTCCAGAGAGGACATAGCAGATATCCTTCAAGTGGCCAATGGACCTGACAACCTATTCTCACAACAACGTGGCACTCCAGACATCATTCACACCGATCCAAACAAACATGTAGGAGTCGCCGCAACAGAAATCAATCCAGATCTATCATGCCAACCAAAAGGCCACGCATCGATCGACGGGACAACTCAGACATCGATCGACAGGGTAACACCAACGTCGATCGATAAGGATGACCCGACGTCGGTCGACAGACGTTACGAATTTGGACACCGCGCTTAAGACATGTACGGAGCCAGAAAGTTCACTTGGGAATGAAGGGACGAGTATGTAGTCTACAGAGATGAGTGTGGACACGCACGAGGCGTAGCTGGTGAGATGATACCTGTCACAAAGGACGACATCAGGAAAATACTGAAAAGAGCATCTCTTTTTGAAGAGGGCCACATCTGTCTTCCAGAACACGCCACTTCCTTCACACTCACAAGACTGGCACCGGAACTCTACACCAAAGATGAAATCAACGAGATGGTGACTGGTATTTGTGGAGCTCAGGAAAAACTGGGAGAGGAGCTCAAATCATTGGTAGAAGATACACATCAACCTCTGGATAGAGGCTACAATGAGCTTTTCAGAAGTATGGTAGAAATGAGGACAGAAATTGAGAGTTTGCGACAGCAAGTTGAGAAGGAAGCCACGACCTCAGCATCGATCGACGCACCACATGCACCATTGATCGACGTCAGTCTTCCGACAGCCCAGATCCCTGCAGAACCGCAATGTTCAGCACAACACAAGGATGAATGGGAAGTCTCATACATCAACACGAGGATAAACGACGTGTACTACCCTCTCAACAACAACGTGGACTGGCTGAACACTAAAATCGAGCTACTACAGCAAGATCTGGACACCATTCGCAAGAAGGACCAACAACCAGCCACATCGATCGATGTATGTACCATCACATCGCTCGACGCTAAGATCTCAGCCATAGATACTAGGCTGCAGACTTACGAAATCATGCATGACCGCTTCGTATCACCAGTCATGCTAGATTTAAACAAATTGTCTAGTCAAATACTTCATGCCCAAAGGGATATTGAATAAATTACTAATCAAAATTTCTTGCAGGCAAACTCATTCAATCGACAGGCTACGAGGGCCATGGATCGATGGCAAGAATCCTGTGGAGTTACTTCCCTACACAGCAGCAGAGGTTGATGTGGGAACCGAAATTCGCACTGTCGATTTCCGTTTAAATAAGGAAACTAAGAAAACCCTAGTTTCCCAGAGGACCCGGATATCTGTTAATTACCACACGTCAAGCAATCAGAACACGAGAATAACAACGATAAAAATAAGAAATCGAAAAGAGAGCAAAATAGATCTTATTCCGAATCTGCGTATGAGCGTTACAACAAGGTATAAGCCTGGGCTCGAGAGCTGTCGGCGAGATTCCTAGTTCTAGCAACCCTAAGACGGCTAAACCTAATTGAGTCGCAGCTCGAAATAACAAAAACGGAAAGTTGCCTAAATCGCTCTAAGTGCTAAGTTTGCTCTCAAAAAGTTCTCTCCTCTGCTCCTCGCCTAGGACTCCTTATATACTAGCTCCAAGGTCGGTTTACGCTTTTACTCTTCTGCCCTTAAGCCGTCATAGCATAAAAATGGAGATATTCCATTTTTCCCGATCTTCACAATTATCTTCAAAACTTCCGTATTTATCCGCGGAAACTTGACATTTATCCTTCCTCGCGGGCCAAGCGCGAACCACGCTGTGGTTCACGGGCTTTTGGTTAGGAAAGATCGTAGGATGGGCCTCGAGTCGTGTTTTAGGTCCCTTTGGGCCGTCTTCCGACTCGACACGTTTACTACGAGTTTTCCGCGGTTTCTAATCCGCGAAGTTTGATCGATGAATTAGAATAGCGGGAATCATAGACTGAGCTTGCTACGGTCTTCGGGAGATAGCATTCGAAGGTTTGACGAGAATGCAAGGACTGGTGTCGTATCGATGTTCGGAAAGGTTCAATCGCTATACAGCGACCGATCTTTGGCTCGAGCCCGGTCGCTATGTAGCGACCGAGCGAAACGAGTGCTCGGTCGCTACGTAGCGACCGAGCTTCGGCTTGAGCTCAGTCGCTACGTAGCGACCGAGCAGGACGATCGCTCGGTCGCTACGTAGCGACCGAGCTTTGGCTCGAGCTCGGTCGCTACGTAGCGACCGAGCGGGACGATCGCTCGGTCGCTACGTAGCGACCGAGCTTTTGGCTCGAGCTCGGTCGCTACGTAGCGACCGAGCGGGACGATCGCTCGGTCGCTACGTAGCGACCGAGCTTTTGGCTCGAGCTCGGTCGCTACGTAGCGACCGAGCGGGACGATCGCTCGGTCGCTACGTAGCGACCGAGCTTGGCTGAGCTCGGTCGCTACATAGCGACCGAGCGGGACGATCGCTCGGTCGCTACGTAGCGACCGAGCTTTGGCTCGAGCTCGGTCGCTACGTAGCGACCGAGCGGGACGATCGCTCGGTCGCTACGTAGCGACCGAGCTTGGCTGAGCTCGGTCGCTACGTAGCGACCGAGCGGGACGATCGCTCGGTCGCTACGTAGCGACCGAGCTTGGCTGAGCTCGGTCGCTACGTAGCGACCGAGCGGGACGATCGCTCGGTCGCTACGTAGCGACCGAGCTTTGGCTCGAGCTCGGTCGCTACGTAGCGACCGAGCGGGACGATCGCTCGGTCGCTACGTAGCGACCGAGCTTTGGCTCGAGCTCGGTCGCTATGTAGCGACCGAGCGGGACGATCGCTCGGTCGCTACGTAGCGACCGAGCTTGGCTGAGCTCGGTCGCTACGTAGCGACCGAGCGGGACGATCGCTCGGTCGCTACGTAGCGACCGAGCTTTGGCTCGAGCTCGGTCGCTACGTAGCGACCGAGCGGGACGATCGCTCGGTCGCTACGTAGCGACCGAGCTTTGGCTCGAGCTCGGTCGCTATGTAGCGACCGAGCGGGACGATCGCTCGGTCGCTACGTAGCGACCGAGCTTGGCTGAGCTCGGTCGCTACGTAGCGACCGAGCGGGACGATCGCTCGGTCGCTACGTAGCGACCGAGCTTTGGCTCGAGCTCGGTCGCTACGTAGCGACCGAGCGGGACGATTGCTCGGTCGCTACGTAGCGACCGAGCTTTGGCTTGAGCTCGGTTGCTACGTAGCGACCGAGCGGGACGATCGTTTGGTTTGAATCCCAAAGAATACTTCTTCGTAGAAATAACCTCGTATAGTTTATTTCGACGAAAAATTACATCCCTTCTTTAACCCTTTCGGAAATACGATCTCTGAGGATTTTCGGATGGTAATTCCGTCGTAACCATTTTTGACCCCAACAGTTAGCCCCCCAGCCCGTTAGGATCATGCATGGGGGGATCCTAGCGTGCGGTTAGACATGTTTGGCAAGTTAGGCGTGATGGATGGAATTAATATGCGAAAGTCCGAGCTTGAATAGTAAATCCTCATGTCTTATAAGAAGAGAGGTAACTTGTTCCATAATTTTTTCACTTTCTTGTTTTTTCTCTAAGATCTTTCAAAAACTTTCTATCTTTCTCTCCACCCTTTTCCTCTATTCTCTTAAGAGAAGTGTAAAGATGTCGAGCAAGAAAAGATTGCGAAAAAGGGTCTTCGTCCGCGAGTCCTTACGAAGAGCTCGTCGTTCCGAAACGGAGTTCGTGCCTCACTCGGTGCATCCTGCCGAGAACGAGGCATGGTGGGTTGCTCATTATGGCTCGTTGATCCCTCCCAAGGAGAAGCCATTCCCGGTCCTGGTCCATCGTGGAGTCGAGGGAAAAGACGCAAGTAGGACCACTGACGAGTTTCTCGCGACGATGCGGTCGTTCTACCGCATCCCGGATGTTGTGGAGTTCCGGGTTCCCTGCCGCGGGGAATGTGCTAACAACCCCCCGGAGGGTTACTTTACTTGTTATGAGGTGTTCATAGTGCGTTGTCGCCTCTGGTTCCCCATACCCGAAATTCTCGTCCGAGTGTTGGACCGTTTTGAAGTCGCGATAAGTCAGTTGACACCCCTTGCCATTCAGCACCTTATTGGGATCTTGATCCTAAGCTATGAGCATGGCCTTTCCCTTTCCGTCGATCATTATGAAGCGCTTTTGAGGCTTCAACTTGTCAAGGATACGGATAAGCATAGGTTTGTCCCTCGGAAATTTATGTCGGTGGTTAAGAAGTTCATTTCGAACTTCAACTCGTGGAAGAAGTTCTTTTTCTTTGTTCGTTTGGACGCTGCGTCCGTCGAAGAGAGTTGCATTCCACTGTTCCGGAGGTTGCCGAACAATCGTCCCTTCATCAATCCTCTTGCTCCGTTCCCTGAGGATATTATCGCGGTGAGGGATCTTCTCAGGAATGGTCCCTTCTTCTGGACTTCTTTCACGCCGAGAAGGGTTCGGAAGGCGCTGAAATTTGTGCACCCTAGTCCAGCTTTGGACGCGGATACGGGAAGCGACTCCGAACCCGACGGCCAGAGTCCCGTTGAAGTTCCGACAGCCGCGCCGGAGTCGAGCTCTTGGAAGGGAAAAGACGTCGATCTTGGCGACATAGAGTTTTCGATGGATGACTCTATGCTTCCAGGATGGGATCCGAACCTTGCTTACGGCGACGGAAGCGGTTCGAGCGAAGCCCCCATTCCGGACTTCGATGATTTCTTTGCTGGGCTGCCATCGGGTTTCGATGCTCCTCCTCCTACGAAAGAATCGGCGAGGCCGAGAGTTGTTGCGGAAGGATCTCGCATCATCAATGGGGTTAGTTTTTTTTTTGGGAATTTTTAAGTGATTGTCCTATGTATGGATTTGTAACACGCCTATTGATTTTGCAGGGCCTGAGCTTGCTGGGCTCGGCCATCGAGCGGGTCATAGAGAAGCCATGGTTTACCGCTTCAAGGCGGAGAAAGCGGAGCGGGATCTCGCCCGCGTGCAAGGCGAGATGCTGGAGCGAGAGGCACAGCTTACTCGTGATCATGCGCGGGCTGTTCGCAGATCGGAGAGGAAAGGCAAAAGAGAGATCGTCGAGGTATGAAGACTCGCGCATCTCAGTTCCAGGTTGAGTACGGGAATCTTAAGAATGCCTTTACCTCGGTGGGCGACTTTCGCGAGTGCCGTGGTTCGGTCGGAAGTCTTTGGAGGACGCAAGCCGACGACTATGTGTTTGAAGAAGAAATGAGCTTGATGAAGAGTGGGATGAGTGACCGTGCCCACGCTGAGGCGCTTATCCCTCCGATCGACGAGAGGATTCAAGGGTTCTGGGATTCCATCCCGGTTTCTCCTGATACCGAGGAGGTCCCGATCGATTTTCACGGCGGTGGCGAGGAAGTGGATCGTCCTGCGGATGCGTTTGGTGCTTCGTTGTCCGGGGACTTCGACTTTGGATTATGAGGGATGGATCAGTTATCCTGGTTTTCGGTCGAATGTGGCCTTTTGAATTTGGATTTCGTTTAGGCCACGATGGCCGTATTTGTATTTCCGGGACTGGCCGTTGGTGGCTTTGAATCCCTTTGCCGCTTTACGCGGTTTATTTATATGATAAATGTTTCGTTTCGAGTTTTTCCTGAGTAGGGTTGAAGTAAATACGAGTTGTCGTCTCGTATGTAGTTCTAATTAGACGTTCGATCTGTTGGTTCGTTCGTGATTTTCGTAAAAATTTATCTGTCTTTACGATTTTCGAGAACATTGAGATACGAACGGAGAGGCATGGTTTATGATCTCGTATCTTTTAGATATCATGCCTTGAGATGTTCGAGACCAGAGCGTTGGGTTTAGGGCAAGACCTAGGTTTACTTTCGGTTGAGGTTTGTGCGGTGACTAGCCGGCTATCGTTTTTCCTGTTGCGATTTCTTCCTGACTCGCACCGGTTTAAAGTCCGCGATATGTTCTCGGCTTATATGACTTGTATGGTACGAATCGAGCATCTTCTCAGAATCTGGAAGTGCTAAACCAAAATTTCGGATTTTTGTTGTAGCGCGCTTTTGTCCTTGTGCTGGACGTTTTTAAAGATCAAAAGAGTGATCGGATTGCGTTTGTTTAAGACGGCTGGCGTGTTCGTCGGGGCCAATCGACGAACGGGGTGTAAGGTTTTTAGTGGTCGCGTTCGGACAATTTATTTAGCATTGTCCTCGAATTTTAACTTTTTGCGACGTCTCGCAGTTATTTTCGAGGATTATGCGTGTTTGAAAGGTGATAATCTTTACGATTTTTGGGCCGGATGAGGCCGCAGACGAGCGTAAACTGAAGCGTAAGCGTTTTCGATAAAAAGACAGTGTATATTGTAAAAATTTTTATGTTTCTAAAACTCGATTACAATAATGGCGATTGTGGGAGTATACGAGTATACGCACCCACTCCCCCCCCCCTTTTTAGAGAGGGGGATAGCTGAACTCGTCTTTTGACAAGCTGCCTACGTACCCCTTTCGAGGATCAAGCCATCTCGTAGTTCTGTTTCATGCCGCGAGTGTTCTTACTCGGCGGTTGGTGTCGCGATGTCCGCCTTGACCGTGTCGATCGTGGCTGGGTCGACGCTAATTTCCGGATGTTCCGGTTGAGTTGTCGCGTGGGCTTCGGATTTATGTCGAGCTTCGACGTCCGATGCGTTTGCGTTGACAGACGATTTTACTTCGTCCTTGTGCGGGGTGCTTTTGGCCGAAGATCGATCTATCTTCGCGCGTTTGCCATTTGCAGAAGCCGTGATTTGCCTTAACTTATGCTCCGCGAGGAAGCATAGTCGCGATTGTTTTTGGCATCCCCAGATGGCCGCGACTCCGCTCGGCGTTGGGAACTTGAGACCCAGGTGGTAAGTTGACGGAACTGCCTGCATGGCGTTGAGCCATGGGGTTCCCATGATCACGTTGTAGATAGCGGGATGGTCGACTACCGCGAATTCGACGATTTTCGTGATCTCCTTGGCCATGACTGGCAATTGGATTGACCCGAGAGTCATTGACACTTCGCCTGAAAAACCCGTGAGTGGTTTTGGCGTCGGAATTACCTCTCCGAGTTCGATACTCATCCGATTGAGAGTGTCGCGGAAGATTACGTTGACCGTACTTCCCGTATCGACGAGTACCCTTCCGACTTCTAAATCTCGTATGACGAGATCTATGACGAGAGGGTCGCAGTGAGGTTGGTCGATACCGCCGGCTTCTTCCTCCGTGAAGGTGATCGAGCAATTTTGGCCGTCTCGAGGAGGAGACCATGTAGGCCATTTTGCGCTTGATTCTGCCTTCCGTTGGTAAGCCTTGATGGCTGACACGGTATCGCCGCAGTATTGAGATCCTCCGATGATCATATTGACTCTGCGACGATTGTTATCGTTCCCTTTGTCATCCGGCCTTCCTACCGCGTTTATCCCCAGGTTGGTTTCGTTGAGGAGATTTTTCGGCGGGCGGATTTCTGTCCGTCTTTGGAGGCCGATCAGAATCGAGGATGAGATCCTTGACGCTAGTTACTTCCGAAAGCTCTCCAGCGAGCAGCTTCGCGGCCAGTCTTGCTCCTAAGACTTTGCAATTAGTCGTGGAGTGTCCTCGGGATTGGTGGAACTCGCAGAAGGTGTTCTCGTCATACCCTTGATTGCGAGTCCATGTGTTGCCCGTGGTCCGGCCTTGATCCGAATGATCGCATAGTTATGCGCCCCTTGGAGATCTTCCCCCTCGTGATGGACGTACTTGTCGTTACGAGAGTTCTTCTTTTTCCCCTTCGGATCTGCGTCTTTCGAGGATGGTCTTGCCGGCTTATGTTTTTGCGATAAGACTTTAGTTTCTTCCTCCACTATGATATAGTCTGTTGCTTTGTGGAGGGCGTCCTGGATCGTTCGCGGTTTGTCGAGAGTTATCCATTTTCTGAATTTCGACTTGTACCAGAGCGTCTTTCTCAGCGCGTCGATGGCCACTTTGTCGCTTATCCCGCTGACCCTGGACATTATCAATTTGAATCGGCTGATAAACTCGCGGAGGGGTTCGTCTTCCCTCTGGGAGAGACTCCAGAGATCAACATCGGAGGTTTCCCTGTCTATGAATACAGAGTACTGTTTGAGGAATTCCGATGCGAGCTGTCGAAAACTCCCGATGGTGTTGCGACGAAGGCGTGCGAACCATTCGAGCGCTGCTCCTTCAAGATTTTCGACGAACAGGCGGCAATAGCCGGCATCCTTTTCGCCGTCCTTCAGTCTTGCTCTTCCCATCGCGATGTGGAAAGCCTGAAGGTGCGCTTTCGGATCGGCCGTACCATCGTACTTCGGTACTTTGATCTTTCCCGGATCGGACACCCTCATGTCCGAAATGCGATTGGTAAAGGGGGTCTTTCGAGCTCCTTCCAGCAGTCGATCGATCTCGGGGGCGGCACTAGTAGCATGATGGATTTGAGACTTTACGGCTCTCACTTCTGCCGCAGTCTTGGTGATGTAGTCGCGGAGATCGCGGATATCCGATGTCTCGTCAGAGGATTTCCGAGCCTGTCGGCGCTTACTGCGAGTGAGCTCGGTTTGCCTCTCGGCCAGCTCCTCTTGTTCGTTCCAATAGGCGACTTCTTCTTCTTCCGTCATTGGTTTTTCGAACGGGGAGCCTTCCCGAGCCGATCGGCTTCTGGTCCTTCTTGGATGTCTGTCGCCATCCTCGTCGCTGTCGTTGGAGACATCGCTAGGGTCCAGGTCAATGTGTTCGGCTCCGTTATCCTCCGAGTCCTTTGCAGGGAGCGGAAGACTTTCAGAGTTCCCCTTCTCGATGGGAGACTTCTCGCTGGGGTTTTGACCGGAAGGTCGTTCCCGCGCGACTCCTGCTCTATCGAGTGGGGTGGCGAAATCGAGCCTCTTCCCGCGGATTTTGGTGGTTCCGCGGGGACGGATAGCTTGGGTCCTTGCCGTTAAGGTTTCAACCTGTTTGGTCAAGGTATTCACGAGCTTATCCTGTTCTTCCGACCTTTTTTCATAGGTGGCGAACATCTTTTTAAACTCCTCGAGAGTCGCGGCGTTGGCTTGCGCGTTGGCCGCAGATACGTCCGCTACCGGAGTGTGGAGATCGGTGCCGCTGCCTCCGTTAAGGGGAGTTTGCACGTTATCCGCGTCGTTGGTTGACATGTCTGACTGTGTGTGGCTTTTGCGGGTTAGATTGATCCGTAAGTCCCCCTCCTTCTAGCGCCAAACTGTGGGAACCGAAATTCGCACTGTCGATTTCCGTTTAAATAAGGAAACTAAGAAAACCCTAGTTTCCCAGAGGACCCGGATATCTGTTAATTACCACACGTCAAGCAATCAGAACACGAGAATAACAACGATAAAAATAAGAAATCGAAAAGAGAGCAAAATAGATCTTATTCCGAATCTGCGTATGAGCGTTACAACAAGGTATAAGCCTGGGCTCGAGAGCTGTCGGCGAGATTCCTAGTTCTAGCAACCCTAAGACGGCTAAACCTAATTGAGTCGCAGCTCGAAATAACAAAAACGGAAAGTTGCCTAAATCGCTCTAAGTGCTAAGTTTGCTCTGAAAAAGTTCTCTCCTCTGCTCCTCGCCTAGGACTCCTTATATACTAGCTCCAAGGTCGGTTTACGCTTTTACTCTTCTGCCCTTAAGCCGTCATAGCATAAAAATGGAGATATTCCATTTTTCCCGATCTTCACAATTATCTTCAAAACTTCCGTATTTATCCGCGGAAACTTGACATTTATCCTTCCTCGCGGGCCAAGCGCGAACCACGCTGTGGTTCACGGGCTTTTGGTTAGGAAAGATCGTAGGATGGGCCTCGAGTCGTGTTTTAGGTCCCTTTGGGCCGTCTTCCGACTCGACACGTTTACTACGAGTTTTCCGCGGTTTCTAATCCGCGAAGTTTGATCGATGAATTAGAATAGCGGGAATCATAGACTGAGCTTGCTACGGTCTTCGGGAGATAGCATTCGAAGGTTTGACGAGAATGCAAGGACTGGTGTCGTATCGATGTTCGGAAAGGTTCAATCGCTATACAGCGACCGATCTTTGGCTCGAGCCCGGTCGCTATGTAGCGACCGAGCGAAACGAGTGCTCGGTCGCTACGTAGCGACCGAGCTTCGGCTTGAGCTCAGTCGCTACGTAGCGACCGAGCAGGACGATCGCTCGGTCGCTACGTAGCGACCGAGCTTTGGCTCGAGCTCGGTCGCTACGTAGCGACCGAGCGGGACGATCGCTCGGTCGCTACGTAGCGACCGAGCGGGACGATCGCTCGGTCGCTACGTAGCGACCGAGCTTTTGGCTCGAGCTCGGTCGCTACGTAGCGACCGAGCGGGACGATCGCTCGGTCGCTACGTAGCGACCGAGCTTGGCTGAGCTCGGTCGCTACATAGCGACCGAGCGGGACGATCGCTCGGTCGCTACGTAGCGACCGAGCTTTGGCTCGAGCTCGGTCGCTACGTAGCGACCGAGCGGGACGATCGCTCGGTCGCTACGTAGCGACCGAGCTTGGCTGAGCTCGGTCGCTACGTAGCGACCGAGCGGGACGATCGCTCGGTCGCTACGTAGCGACCGAGCTTGGCTGAGCTCGGTCGCTACGTAGCGACCGAGCGGGACGATCGCTCGGTCGCTACGTAGCGACCGAGCTTTGGCTCGAGCTCGGTCGCTACGTAGCGACCGAGCTTGGCTCGAGCTCGGTCGCTATGTAGCGACCGAGCGGGACGATCGCTCGGTCGCTACGTAGCGACCGAGCTTGGCTGAGCTCGGTCGCTACGTAGCGACCGAGCGGGACGATCGCTCGGTCGCTACGTAGCGACCGAGCTTTGGCTCGAGCTCGGTCGCTACGTAGCGACCGAGCGGGACGATCGCTCGGTCGCTACGTAGCGACCGAGCTTTGGCTCGAGCTCGGTCGCTATGTAGCGACCGAGCGGGACGATCGCTCGGTCGCTACGTAGCGACCGAGCTTTGGCTCGAGCTCGGTCGCTACGTAGCGACCGAGCGGGATGATTGCTCGGTCGCTACGTAGCGACCGAGCTTTGGCTTGAGCTCGGTTGCTACGTAGCGACCGAGCGGGACGATCGTTTGGTTTGAATCCCAAAGAATACTTCTTCGTAGAAATAACCTCGTATAGTTTATTTCGACGAAAAATTACATCCCTTCTTTAACCCTTTCGGAAATACGATCTCTGAGGATTTTCGGATGGTAATTCCGTCGTAACCATTTTTGACCCCAACAGTTGACAAGATCACATCCAAGATCTACGCTGCTATAGACATCATGGAGGAACGACTTGACAAACGCTGCAATGACATCTACTTTCCATTCGACAACAGAATCAGTGGACTAGACAGCCACGCAGAATGGCTACAGAAAGAAGTCAAAGCCATTCAGAGGCAACTCGCAGCCCAACACCAGATATCAGCATCGATCGACAAGAAGCGAGCGAAACCGCTCGATGGTAAGTCGCCGAGATCGACCGACGAACACTTAAATCGCATCGATCGATGCCGAGTCTACACCAGCCGGCGTGCAGCTGATACACAAAACGATAGAGTCAATGCACGTGGAACTGACAGAACTTTCAGCATACGCCTATAACAACATAGGCTGGCACCAGGTCAGCATTGACAACGTTCAAGATAGGCTACAGAATATCTCCAATGTACTTGAGAAGATGGATGACAAATGGACAAGAAATGATGAGGCCACAAGAAGTTTCATTGCATCTCGGTCCAGAATGTGCAGAGATGACGTGGATGCTTGTTTTCCAACAAGCAGCTGTTTCTCCACCATATAGCCAATCACTACCACAGTCAAGGTAAATGACTATAACCAAGCGCCGAGTGGGAGGCACCCCACTATTAGGTATTTTTATTTTGGTTTTATTAGCTAGCATTTATTTACTTTCGTTTTATTTCTTTCAGATTTAGGAGACCCAAGAAGGAGGACCTGAATATCGACCGCTGACGAGACATCGACATCGCTCGACATAGACAACCACACGACGATCGATGTAACATTTTCCCATCGATCGGTATCTAATCCGGTCAGATGTATCTTCCTCACTTGTTACATTTCATACCTATGAATTATTCCATCATAACTCCGGCTGAGTTACATTGGGAGAGTGTAATATAAGTTTGGGGGGAGATTTACTGATATAATTTATTTTATTCTTATATAAAAGGAATTTTAATAAATTATGCTTAGCTATTGAAAATAGGGACTATAATCTTATATTGATTTAGACTTGAATAACCAACCAATCTTTAGCACCATTTTAGATTTACCGATTACAGATAGCACTATAGATGCTAAAGCAGATCAATCTATCAACTACACACTTGCCTTGAACGTATGAAGTAACCAAAGCTGATTTCCAACACTAAACCTGACATAACCGCTTGTCTTGGGGCTTGATATACATGGGATCGGATTCTTCAGACAGGTCTGGAAGGTAACGCCTTGTGTAGATTATTTATCACATTTTCTCTCTATAAATTTCGACCCTAGAATAGTTCGTGATTTACATTTCATTTTTTAAAAAATAAAAATAAATAAAAAAAATAAAAAAAATAAAAAAAAATAAATAAGATCTATTGTTTAATTAGGATGTGGCTGAACAGGACTTGGTGGCTAAAACCATTAAAGCTTGATTCATAAAGACTCCAATAAAAGAGTTCGAAACGGGACTTGGAGGCGGCAATCTTCAAGGCTCGCTTTCACAAATAATTCTTGGATATATGTCAAAAAGAAGTGAACAGAGCTTGGTGGCAACCACCATTAAGTTTTGATTCATGGAACCCTGTCCAATTTGGGTCACTAATCCTGCAATGGAAGAAGACTTTGACTCAAGAGAGAAAATTAGAGAGAGGAAAATTAGGAACTAACGTTTACCTGCAGCTCTAGATACTTGTCTGAAATCCTTGCATCCTATGATCGATACTCCCAAGGTAAAGCATTCACTTTATATTTATGCTAAGAAATGAAGTCAGTAGAGGGGATGTCAAAAGTGAATTGCTGAGTTGTGTTAGAAATGGTTGCTAAGCTAGGATATTGCATAGTGTGCTTCTGTGATTAGGACTTTTTAGATATGGTTGCAAAATTGTTGAGGAAAAGATTTCTATGGTTTAAAATCTGTAAGTCCCTAATATTTTCAAACCTCTTTCAGAGAGACTGCCTGTATGTTTTGCTTGAGGACAAGCAAAAGGGTAACTCTGGGGGAGTTGATATACCTTGGATTTGACCCGTTTTCATCCATGGTATATAGGTGTTTTACTATATATATATATCTATGTTTTCTACTCTTCTAGGTATGTTTTCAGGTTCAGGTGCATTTCGGAGTAAAGCTATGACTTTGGAGCATTTTGGAGCTTAAAGGACATTTCACCCGAGCTGACCATGTAGACGTCGACGAGATGAAGAACAATCGATCGATACACATCCAGTGCTGTCGATCGACACCATGAGATGCCTCGAAAAATGAAGATTAATATCGATCGATGTACACAAGTACCATCGATCGATGTCGAGACATCGGACATGCGACATTTCGGATCCAGCGGACTTGAAGCCCTAGTCCAATCCAAATTACGAAAATGCCCTGAGGAGTTCTTAACCTAGTAGATTATATACTGCCTAAATGTTTTGATGGCAGGGAGAGCTTTTTGTTACAGTTTTACTTTAAGAGAGAGAGAGAGAGAGTTTTGGAGAGAAGATCACTTGTGATTGGAACTCCTTTTTTTTATTCTCTTTTCATCTATACTATGAATTTCCATTTCTTCATTGTCATGAATTGCTTTGCTATGTCTGAGTAGTTAATTTATTAGATCCAGGGTTCATATAGGTTTGTGGGATTAGCCCCAAACTATAGATCTGCCTTGTTGTGATATTCATTATAGAGTTGTATTCATTGCTTGTTTTAGCTTTGCTAACTAGAACTTGATCATAGGATTGCATACTCAAGCACCCTTGTTATCCCATCCTGACATCTATCTATCATATTAGGACTGCTAGAGAGGGCTAACCGCCAATTTAGTATCTTAATAGGGCATATCATACTCGCGCATAGGCCTTGCTAGAACCCATCGATCGATGTCCTCAACTGATTATCGGTCGACGTCCCTATAGGACCATCGGTCGACACTCTTTCGTTGTCAACATACTAACTGTTGAGACATGAGATTTATCTTGTTAACCAGTGAAACATGCGACAGCTGATCACTGAGTTAAGCGGTTGAGCTCTAACATATCATGCATGCAACAAATAGGCATCTATAGATACTATAATCTCCAACACCTGAATAGTGGCCCTGCATCTAATATCATTTCCAATCAAGTTACATTTACTATTTACTTCGCTTGTTACTATTGCTATTTCATTTAAACATTTACAACTCTTAGAATTAATAAACACTAGATTTAATTGTTCCCTAGCTCCTTGTGGATTTGATCCCTAAGTACTACATCTGAACCTCTTTTGATGAGAGTAACACTCCTTAGGGTAATTTGAGTGGTATTAGCGAGGCCATTTCTCCTGCTGAAGCGCCAGCTTGTGTTGCTGGTCATCTCTACTTCCGAGAGAAACTAGTTCGTCGCCAAGCCGAGAAGGAACTGGTTCAAGCTGGCTCCGAGTTCCCGTCTTCTTCTGCGCGGGTTGTTGCCCCAAGTCATCGGACCGAGGTTGTGGCTCCTCTTCCGCAAGCTCTACCTGCCGGATCATCCACGACTCCGATCCTTGTCGAGGACAAGGAGAGGGCCGCTGACTCTATGCCTCCTCCTCTGGCCAGGAAAGAAATCGTTCTGGCGTTGCGTGCTCCTAGTGCTGTTCCGGTTGCTCAACCTAAGAGCCGGAAGAGGAAGCTTGTCAAGAGTGGTGACGGGAAATCTTCGCAGCAAGGTGGATCGAGCCTAGTTCGGGACTTCGCGGAAAGATTTGTCTCTCACTTGAATTCTCGATCGTTTCGTGTACATTCTTTCTCAGACTTAGTTTTAAAATTTTTTTTGTTCGCAGTTCATGTCGTTGATCGATGGGATGATCAGCGAGTGCGGTGCTGAGACCAGTCGCCTTGCCGGGGAGTTGGTGGAGCTCCAGGGTAGATGGTCTGAAACCGAGGCCATGCTGACGGCTGTCAAGGACTCTCATTCCGCGGAAGTGTCGAAGCTCGAGGTCGCGATATGAGAGCTCGAGAGGGACCTCGGGAAGACGGCGAGTTCCTTGCTTAAGGAGAAGAAGGCCAGGAAGGCCAAATCCTTGGAGGGGCGTCGGCTCCAGCGTCAGATCGAGGGTGATGCGGGACTAGCGACCCGCGGAATCCAGGAGGCCACGGATGCTCTTCGCGCAGAGTTTCAGGCTCGCTTGGCGAAGATTTATGCTTCCCTGGGTTCCCTCGAGTGTATCCGGAGCAGGGACTTAGCTTTGGCGATGATTGAGGGCGGGATGGCCGTGGTTTGGTCGTTCCAAAGTGAGGCTCCCCCGACCTTGGAGGCTGAAGAGGCCCGACTGTCCGGCTGTAAGGAAGATATGGCGGCCGTGGATGGAGATTTCGATCTCATCCTAGCTGACCTGAAATCCGCATGATTCCTTCCGACTTGTTCAGAAGACCCAGAGGGGAAAGACCCGATGGTTGGAGAAAACGGAGGTGACGCGGCTCCAGGCTCGGACGAGGCGACGGGTGAAGAGGGGGCGTGAGTTCTGAGGATGACTTGGGTTAGATCTCTTGCGAGAGATTTGTTTTTATGTTTTTATGTTTCGGCCTTAAACGGCCTTATTTCGTGTTTCGGGACTAGCCGCGTGTGGCTTTGAATCCCTGCCGCTCTGCGGCTTTTTGTGATGAGATAATCAAATGGTACTTTTTTATGAGTTAGTGTACAGTGGGAAGGAAGGTGATGAGTTGTCGTCTCATATCCTTATGTGATTGTGAAATGTTTCATTCGAGATTTGTTTCGAGAGTTCTTCCGCGAGATGTAGGCTTCGCGGGGGCGCTGAAGATGTTGAATATAAACATAGAGGCATGGTTTAGGGATCTCGTATCTTTTGATATCATGCCTTGAGATGTTAGAGACCAGTGCGCTGGGTTTAGGGCAAGACCTAGGTTTACTTTCGGTTTTAAGATTTGAGCGGTGACTAGCCGGCTATCGTTTTTCCTGTTGCGATTTCTTCCTGATTCGTACCGATTTAAAGTCCGCGATAGGTTCTCGGTTTATACGACTTGTTTGATACGAATCGAGCATCTCTCCGGAGACAATTTTTAAGCTAACCGGAAGTGCTGGACCAAAATTTTGGATTTCTTTTATAGCGCTATTATCCCTGTGTCGGATGTACGAGAGTCATCTTTGCGAGATGACTATGTCTGTTTAGGACGTTTGCGAGTTCGATGTGATCAGCATCGGACTTGGCGACGGATGTCGCCGTTTTGAGTTTTGCGCAAAATATGTTGTTAAAGTGTACTTTGTACATAAAAATTTGTTGTCAGAGGTTCCGCTTTTCGTTGTTCAGAAGAAATAACTCTCTGAGGCATCTCTTGCAACGTATCGCGATGCTAAAGGTTGCTTCTTCCTAACGGTCGAGTGCTCTGCGAGTAGATAGTTTGCTTGGTTAAGATGAGTCGCAAACATCGGGGTGTGGTCAGATGTTTTCGAATTTAGGAGTATACGAGTATACGTATCCACTCCCCCCCTTTTTAACGAGGGGGGACAGCTGAATTTGTCTTTTGACAAACTGCCTACGTACTCCTTATGGAGATCAAGCCGTCTCGTAGTTCGGTGATTGCGAGTTGGTTTGTTTAGTGATAGTATTTTTTGAGATGCATCGCGTTCCAGGTTCTAGGAATTTTTACGCCTTGCATGTTGGCTATTTCGTTGGAGCCTGGTTGGATGACTTTTTTGATTTTATAGGAACCTTCCCAGTTTGCTCCAAGTTTTCCCGCGTTTCTTTCAGCGGTGTTTTGGAATACTTTGCGACGGACCAGATCTCCTTGATTAAACCTACGATTCCGTACGTTGGAATTATAGTACTTTGCAGCGGCGTGCTGGTAATTTTGGATTCGGATGAGCGCTCGATCTCGGCGCTCGTTAATGAGATCGAGATCATCCAGGAGCATGGCATCGTTGAGTTCCTCCCGTTCGGGTATTTACCTTCTTCAGACGCCGGGGAATTCTACTTCCGCGGGAATCATGCATTCTGTGCCGTACACCAGAGCGAAAGGAGTGTCTCCTGTTGCTCACCTTGAGGTTGTACGGTGAGACCAGAGGACTCCTTCGAGTTCGTCGGCCCACCTGTCTTTTTTGGCCTCTAAGCGTTTTTTCAGTCCGTCGAGAATGGTCTTGTTGATTGTTTCAGCTTGTCCGTTGCACTGCGGATATCTGGGAGTTGACTTGTTGAGTCGTATCTTCCATTTTTCGCAGAATGCCTCAAACCGGGTGGAGATAAACTGACACCCGTTATCGGTTACGATCTCGTAAGGAACTCCATGCCTGCAGATGATGTTTTTCCATACTGAATTTTCGACTTGGACATCTGTTATACTTGCGTACGAGTCCGCTTCTACCCATTTTGAGAAAAAATCGGTGAGGACTAGAAGGAAACGCTTTTGCTTTGAATTATGAAGAGGTCCGACAATATCCATGGCCCAACGCATAAAGGGGTAGGGCGATGTGATGGAGGAAAGAACTTCGGCCGGTTGTCGTATGGTTGGCGCATGCCTTTGGCATTTTTCGCATTTCTGCGCGAACTTCTCGCAATCTCCGATCATTGTTGGCCAGTAGTATCCATGGCGTTTGATTTTCACGGCTAGTGATCTTCCACCGGAATGGTTGCCGCAGGAACCGGAATGTACTACCTCCATTACTTCCCTTGCTTTTTCCCCTTCCAAACACGTCATAAGTGGTCCGGAGAATCTCCATTTGTAAATCTCGCCGTCCACTGTCACGTAGCGTGCGGCCTTTGTTCGGACTTTGCGGGCTGCCCATTTTTCGGTGGGCAGTTGCCCGTCAATAATGTAGTCTCGAATTGTCTGAAGCCATGGGGTATCGCAGCCGTAATCAGATTGCTCCGATTGCCGTTGTATCGTAATTTCTTCCTCCTTGTCATCTTGACCTTTTATGAGATTGACGACGATTGGTGGTCCGATGCTCGGATGTTCGATGAACTCGACTGGAATTACCCTTTTAAATCCTGGGTCGGAACTTGACGCTAGGGCCGCGAGGGCGTCTGCCTGGACGTTCTCGGAACGGGGGATTCGCGTAAGGGCAAAACAGTCAAAGTCTTGAGCTAGACTTTGGACCAGTTTGAGGTACGCGTCCATCCGTTCGTCTCTGGCTTCATACTCTCCGCTGAATTGACTGGCCACTAACTGGGAGTCGCAGTAAGCGTGGTGGTTACGAATTTTTAAGCCGTGAGCCAAACGTAGCCCTGCGAAGAGTGCTTCGTATTCGGCCTCGTTGTTTGAGGCGTGAAATTCCAGCCTGAACAATTGTTCCAAGATCTCGCTCGTTGGAGATGTGAGACGGATTCCGATACCCGATCCCTTCTTGGATGAGGATCCGTCGACGTGGAGGAGCCAGGTGGAATTTGGTTCCTCGTTGGTTATGGTCCCTGTTGGTAGTTCGACCAAGAAGTCTACGAGCACTTGTGATTTCGCGCTCGTCCTTGGTCGGTACTCGATATCGTACTCGCTCAATTCGAATGCCCACTTGGCCAGTCGGCCTGACTGACTCGGGCTATGCAGAATTGTCCGTAGGGGAAAGGTCGTGAGGATGATGATCGTGTGGGATTGGAAATATGGTGTTAGTTTTCGGGCCGATGTTACGACCGCGCATGCTAACTTTTCCATTAACGGGTACCTAGACTCGGCATCCAGCAAGGTTTTGCTTATGTAGAAAATAGGTTTCTGCTCCCCGCGTTCTTCCCTGATCAGGACCCCACTTACGGACGTTCCTGACACAGCGATGTATAAGAATAAAGGCTCCCCTTCCACGGGTTTTGCGAGGACTGGAGGAGTAGCTAAATAACGCTTCAGCTGTTGGAAGGCGTTTTCGCATTCTTCTGACCATTCGAATTTTTTATTTTCTCGCAAGACATCGTAGAAGGGCAGGCACTTGTCTGTTGATCGTGAAATAAATCGGTTAAGCGCTGCGATCCTGCCGGTCAGCCTTTGGACTTCCCGCTTATTCTTTGGAGAAGCCATCTCGATTAATGCGTTGATCTGTTTTGGATTTGCTTCGATGCCGCGGTATGTGACCAAGTAGCCGAGGAATTCCCTTGATGCCACAGTGAATCTACATTTTGTCGGGTTGAGCTTCAGGTTATGGGAATTTAACTGCACAAAACATTCCTCGAGATGTGACACATGATCTTTTGCTTTGAGGGATTTGACAAGCATGTCGTCGATATAAACCTCCATCGTTTTTCCGAGTTGTTTGGAGAACATTCGGTTCACGAGTCGTTGGTAAGTCGCGCCAGCGTTTTTGAGGCCGAAGGGCATTACCTTATAGCAATAAGTTCCGCGATCGGTAATGAACGCTGTCTTCTCGCGATCGTCGGGATTCATCCTAATTTGATTATAACCTGAGAAGGCATCCATGAAGGATAAGAGCTCGTTGCCCGCTGTTGCTTCTACCAATCGATCGATATGTGGTAGAGGGAAACTATCCTTTGGACATGCTTTGTTTAGGTCGGTAAAATCCACGCAAACTCGCCATTTCCCATTTTTCGTTTTGACTACTACAGGGTTGGCGAGCCAGTCTGGGTATCTTACTTCTGTTATAGACCCAACTTTAAGCAATTTTTCGACCTCGTCGTTTACTGCGGAAGCACGTTCGGGTCCTAGCTTCCGTCTTTTTTGCTTGACGGGTTTGAACGTTGGGTCGATATTCAGCTCGTGACATGTTATGTTAATGTTGATCCCTGGCATATCTTCCGCAGCCCATGCGAAAGTATTGAGGTTCTTTTTAAGACAGGTTACGAGTTCTGTCCTCAAAGGCTCGCGGAGATTGGCTCCGATCTCGACGCAGCATTCCGGGAATGCTTCGTCGAGACAGATTGTTACCACGGGTTCACATGTTGGCTTGCGTTTTTCATCTAGGGCCGCGATGTTACTAGATTGTCAGAAGAGTTCCGCTGAATCCTGACTTCGCGTATCTTTGCTGGAGATATTTCTCTCCACTTTTCTAGGAGTGATCTCGAGGACCGGTCTTTTTCGTTTTAGTTCTGCAGCGAAACACACCTGTGATACTCTCGGATTTCCCCATATTACCTCGACTCCGTTAGGGGTTGGGAACTTGAGGCAAAGATGGTATGTTGATGGGATTGCACGCATGGCGTTCAACCATGGCGTCCCCATGATAACGTTGTAAGATGCGGGATGGTCAACGACTAAAAATCTGTGATTTTCGTCACGGTTCCGGCTTTGACAGCGAGATTAATCGATCCGTAGGCCATGGTTGTTTCCCCTGGAAGTACCAGCAGTGGGCTAGGGTATTTCGTGACTTCGGATTATTTGATCCCCATTTTTCGAGAGTATCTTTGAAGATGATATTGGTCGAACTTCAGGTGTCGATTAGCACCCTAGCGACGTCGATATCTCGAATCGTCAACTCGATAACAAGGAGATCGTTTCGAGGTTTGGCTCGATCGACCATTGCTCCCCCCTTGAATGAGATGACGTTCGCGCACGTCGAGTCTTGCATATCGTTTCTGATCGTCGAGTGGCTTTTGCGGATTAGATTGATCCATACCCCCCCCTCCTTCTACCGCTAAACTGTGGGAACCGAAATTTGCACTGTCGATTTCCGTTTAAATAAGGAAACTAGGAAAACCCTAATTTCCCAGAGGACCCGGATATCTGCTAATACCACACGTCAAGCAATCAGAACACGAGAATAACAACGATAAAGTATAAGAAATCGAAAAGAGAGCAAAGTAGATCTTAGTCCGAATTTGCGTATGAGCGTTTACAACAAGGTATAAGCCTGGGCTCGAGAGCTGTCGGCGAGATTCCTAGTTCTAGCAACCTTAAGACGGCTAAACCAAATTGAGTCGCAGCTCGAAATAACAAAAACGGAAAGTTGCCTCAATTGCTCTAAGTGCTAAGTTTGCTCTGAAAGTATCCCTCCCATGCCTCTCGCCTAGGACTCCTTATATACTTGGTCCAAGGTCGGTTTACGCTTTTACTCTTCTGCCCTTAAGCCGTCATATCATAAAATGGAGATATTCCATTTTTCCGATCTTCGTAATTATCCTTAAAATTTCGTATTTATCCGCGGAAACTTGACATTTATCCTTCCTTGCGCGCCAAACGTAAACCGTGCTACGGTTTACGGGCTTTTTGTTAAGAAATCCCAGGGTGGGCCTCGAGTCATGTTTTAGGTCCCTTTGGGCCGTCTTCGACTCGAAGCGTTTACTGCGACTTCTTTCGATAAAGAACGAACTTTCCGCGATTTCAGTCCGCAAAGTTTGATTGATGATTTAGGATAGCGGAAAACATGAACCGAGTTCGCTACGGTCTTCGGGAGATAGCATCGAAGGTTTGACGAGAATGCATGGACTGGTGTCATATCAATGTTTCGGAAGAGCTCGGTCGCTTTGAATGTTTATTTCGTCGCAACCGTTTTTGAACCCAACATCTTATCTCCATTTGCAATCATAACATGTCCATTAGTTGGTTCTATATCCTTAATGAGATTAGTATCACTAATCATATGATGAGATGCACCATAATCAACAATTAATGGCTTGGATATGTTGCTAGCATTATGACAAAGTATTATTGGTGATCTAAATGCATTGTCCGTTGCACTGCGGATATCTGGGAGTTGACTTGTTGAGTCGTATCTTCCATTTTTCGCAGAATGCCTCGAACCGGGTGGAGATAAACTGACACCCGTTATCGGTTACGATCTCGTAAGGAACTCCATGCCTGCAGATGATGTTTTTCCATACTGAATTTTCGACTTGGACATCTGTTATACTTGCGTACGAGTCCGCTTCTACCCATTTTGAGAAAAAATCGGTGAGGACTAGAAGGAAACGCTTTTGCTTTGAATTATGAAGAGGTCCGACAATATCCATGGCCCAACGCATAAAGGGGTAGGGCGATGTGATGGAGGAAAGAACTTCGGCCGGTTGTCGTATGGTTGGCGCATGCCTTTGGCATTTTTCGCATTTCTGCGCGAACTTCTCGCAATCTCCGATCATTGTTGGCCAGTAGTATCCATGGCGTTTGATTTTCACGGCTAGTGATCTTCCACCGGAATGGTTGCCGCAGGAACCGGAATGTACTACCTCCATTACTTCCTTGCTTTTTCCCCTTCCAAACACGTCATAAGTGGTCCGGAGAATCTCCATTTGTAAATCTCGCCGTCCACTGTCACGTAGCGTGCGGCCTTTGTTCGGACTTTGCGGGCTGCCCATTTTTCGGTGGGCAGTTGCCCGTCAATAATGTAGTCTCGAATTGTCTGAAGCCATGGGGTATCGCAGCCGTAATCAGATTGCTCCGATTGCCGTTGTATCGTAATTTCTTCCTCCTTGTCATCTTGACCTTTTATGAGATTGACGACGATTGGTGGTCCGATGCTCGGATGTTCGATGAACTCGACTGGAATTACCCTTTTAAATCCTGGGTCGGAACTTGACGCTAGGGCCGCGAGGGCGTCTGCCTGGACGTTCTCGGAACGGGGGATTCGCGTAAGGGCAAAACAGTCAAAGTCTTGAGCTAGACTTTGGACCAGTTTGAGGTACGCGTCCATCCGTTCGTCTCTGGCTTCATACTCTCCGCTGAATTGACTGGCCACTAACTGGGAGTCGCAGTAAGCGTGGTGGTTACGAATTTTTAAGCCGTGAGCCAAACGTAGCCCTGCGAAAGAGTGCTTCGTATTCGGCCTCGTTGTTTGAGGCGTGAAATTCCAGCCTGAACAATTGTTCCAAGATCTCGCTCGTTGGAGATGTGAGACGGATTCCGATACCCGATCCCTTCTTGGATGAGGATCCGTCGACGTGGAGGAGCCAGGTGGAATTTGGTTCCTCGTTGGTTATGGTCCCTGTTGGTAGTTCGACCAAGAAGTCTACGAGCACTTGTGATTTCGCGCTCGTCCTTGGTCGGTACTCGATATCGTACTCGCTCAATTCGAATGCCCACTTGGCCAGTCGGCCTGACTGACTCGGGCTATGCAGAATTGTCCGTAGGGGAAAGGTCGTGAGGATGATGATCGTGTGGGATTGGAAATATGGTGTTAGTTTTCGGGCCGATGTTACGACCGCGCATGCTAACTTTTCCATTAACGGGTACCTAGACTCGGCATCCAGCAAGGTTTTGCTTATGTAGAAAATAGGTTTCTGCTCCCCGCGTTCTTCCCTGATCAGGACCCCACTTACGGACGTTCCTGACACAGCGATGTATAAGAATAAAGGCTCCCCTTCCACGGGTTTTGCGAGGACTGGAGGAGTAGCTAAATAACGCTTCAGCTGTTGGAAGGCGTTTTCGCATTCTTCTGACCATTCGAATTTTTTATTTTCTCGCAAGAAATCGTAGAAGGGCAGGCACTTGTCTGTTGATCGTGAAATAAATCGGTTAAGCGCTGCGATCCTGCCGGTCAGCCTTTGGACTTCCCGCTTATTCTTTGGAGAAGCCATCTCGATTAATGCGTTGATCTGTTTTGGATTTGCTTCGATGCCGCGGTATGTGACCAAGTAGCCGAGGAATTCCCTTGATGCCACAGTGAATCTACATTTTGTCGGGTTGAGCTTCAGGTTATGGGAATTTAACTGCACAAAACATTCCTCGAGATGTGACACATGATCTTTTGCTTTGAGGGATTTGACAAGCATGTCGTCGATATAAACCTCCATCGTTTTTCCGAGTTGTTTGGAGAACATTCGGTTCACGAGTCGTTGGTAAGTCGCGCCAGCGTTTTTGAGGCCGAAGGGCATTACCTTATAGCAATAAGTTCCGCGATCGGTAATGAACGCTGTCTTCTCGCGATCGTCGGGATTCATCCTAATTTGATTATAACCTGAGAAGGCATCCATGAAGGATAAGAGCTCGTTGCCCGCTGTTGCTTCTACCAATCGATCGATATGTGGTAGAGGGAAACTATCCTTTGGACATGCTTTGTTTAGGTCGGTAAAATCCACGCAAACTCGCCATTTCCCATTTTTCGTTTTGACTACTACAGGGTTGGCGAGCCAGTCTGGGTATCTTACTTCTGTTATCGACCCAACTTTAAGCAATTTTTCGACCTCGTCGTTTACTGCGGAAGCACGTTCGGGTCCTAGCTTCCGTCTTTTTTGCTTGACGGGTTTGAACGTTGGGTCGATATTCAGCTCGTGACATGTTATGTTAATGTTGATCCCTGGCATATCTTCCGCAGCCCATGCGAAAGTATTGAGGTTCTTTTTAAGACAGGTTACGAGTTCTGTCCTCAAAGGCTCGCGGAGATTGGCTCCGATCTCGACGCAGCATTCCGGGAATGCTTCGTCGAGACAGATTGTTACCACGGGTTCGCATGTTGGCTTGCGTTTTTCATCTAGGGCCGCGATGTTACTAGATTGTCAGAAGAGTTCCGCTGAATCCTGACTTCGCGTATCTTTGCTGGAGATATTTCTCTCCACTTTTCTAGGAGTGATCTCGAGGACCGGTCTTTTTCGTTTTAGTTCTGCAGCGAAACACACCTGTGATACTCTCGGATTTCCCCATATTACCTCGACTCCGTTAGGGGTTGGGAACTTGAGGCAAAGATGGTATGTTGATGGGATTGCACGCATGGCGTTCAACCATGGCGTCCTCATGATAACGTTGTAAGATGCGGGATGGTCAACGACTAAAAATCTGTGATTTTCGTCACGGTTCCGGCTTTGACAGCGAGATTAATCGATCCGTAGGCCATGGTTGTTTCCCCTGGAAGTACCAGCAGTGGGCTAGGGTATTTCGTGACTTCGGATTATTTGATCCCCATTTTTCGAGAGTATCTTTGAAGATGATATTGGTCGAACTTCAGGTGTCGATTAGCACCCTAGCGACGTCGATATCTCGAATCGTCAACTCGATAACAAGGAGATCGTTTCGAGGTTTGGCTCGATCGACTATTGCTCCCCCCTTGAATGAGATGACGTTCGCGCACGTCGAGTCTTGCATATCGTTTCTGATCGTCGAGTGGCTTTTGCGGATTAGATTGATCCATACCCCCCCTCCTTCTACCGCTAAACTGTGGGAACCGAAATTTGCACTGTCGATTTCCGTTTAAATAAGGAAACTAGGAAAACCCTAATTTCCCAGAGGACCCGGATATCTGCTAATACCACACGTCAAGCAATCAGAACACGAGAATAACAACGATAAAGTATAAGAAATCGAAAAGAGAGCAAAGTAGATCTTAGTCCGAATTTGCGTATGAGCGTTTACAACAAGGTATAAGCCTGGGCTCGAGAGCTGTCGGCGAGATTCCTAGTTCTAGCAACCTTAAGACGGCTAAACCAAATTGAGTCGCAGCTCGAAATAACAAAAACGGAAAGTTGCCTCAATTGCTCTAAGTGCTAAGTTTGCTCTGAAAGTATCCCTCCCATGCCTCTCGCCTAGGACTCCTTATATACTTGGTCCAAGGTCGGTTTACGCTTTTACTCTTCTGCCCTTAAGCCGTCATATCATAAAATGGAGATATTCCATTTTTTCCGATCTTCGTAATTATCCTTAAAATTTCGTATTTATCCGCGGAAACTTGACATTTATCCTTCCTTGCGCGCCAAACGTAAACCGTGCTACGGTTTACGGGCTTTTTGTTAAGAAATCCCAGGGTGGGCCTCGAGTCATGTTTTAGGTCCCTTTGGGCCGTCTTCGACTCGAAGCGTTTACTGCGACTTCTTTCGATAAAGAACGAACTTTCCGCGATTTCAGTCCGCAAAGTTTGATTGATGATTTAGGATAGCGGAAAACATGAACCGAGTTTGCTACGGTCTTCGGGAGATAGCATCGAAGGTTTGACGAGAATGCATGGACTGGTGTCATATCAATGTTTCGGAAGAGCTCGGTCGCTTTGAATGTTTATTTCGTCGCAACCGTTTTTGAACCCAACATCTTATCTCCATTTGCAATCATAACATGTCCATTAGTTGGTTCTATATCCTTAATGAGATTAGTATCACTAATCATATGATGAGATGCACCATAATCAACAATTAATGGCTTAGATATGTTGCTAGCATTATGACAAAGTATTATTGGTGATCTAAATGCATTGAACTTATGATTCATCTTAGCATTTCTAGCAAAGGTGTACTCAGTTCTAGCATTCTCATTACTCCTAGTCGTATCAATCCTAGCAATATCAGCAACACAAGGAGATATTTCTATGGTTTTAGCAACCATAGATGCACCAAAAGAGTACCCATGAATGTTACCATTATCCTTGAGCATTTTGATGAGAGCATCCATCTCGGATCTTCTAATGAAGTCATGATCATTGCCACGGGGGTTAGGAGCTCCTGAGTATGTCACCAAAGCCTTGCCATCACCTTCACGACCGTCTCCCTCAGCTCCTCGGTTAGACGGCCCAACTCCACTCGTTCCCTCAGATGCATGAGCTCTTGCTTCTCTTTCCTTCATGAATTTAGCTGGCTTCAGGTGAGGATGAAGTATCCAGCATTGGCTCTTCTTGTGTCCATGCTTCTTGCAATGATCACAGTTTCCATTGAACTTCCTATCCTCATACTTTCCGTGAGCTGCTTTGTTGGGTTGTGGAGTCTCTTCATGATCAGATTGCACAGCGTTTGCAAGAGACAACTCCCCCTTGCCTCCAAGCCTTGCTCCTTTTGTATCTGAGCACACGCATCCTCAAGATCAAGGAGCTTCTCAGACCTCAACATGTGCTTGATCAAGCCATTGTAGCTTGGATTCAAGGTAAGCAAGAGCCCAAAGACCTTATCCTGCTCACGCCTCTCATTTAGAACTCCGGATCAATTGTGCTTGGCCTCAGCATCTCCAACTCAGACCAAAGGGACCGGAACCTTCCCAAATGCTTAGTGAACTCCATGTCCTCTTGAGACAAACCGTTAATTGCCATCTTCACTTCAAAGACACGGCTCAGATTGGAGGTGTTTCCATACACCTTCTTCAGCGTGTCCCACAGCTCCTTCGCTGTCTCACAGTAGCTGTAAGCATCCAAAATAGCCGGTTCCAATGAGGCATGAAGAACAGACATCACCATCATATCCTCTTGCTGCCGGGAAATCGGCTAATTCCTACATCAACACAGTCCAGCTGTCCCGATCAATACATAAACACATAAGCTGTGCAAATACATACATGAACACGTAGTTAATTCAAATATCATACACGAACTAACAAAATTCGGTTTTTGCATACATTGACTTATTATCCGTTAGTCAAACGTAAAGGAATCTGAGCTGTCCGTTATATACCGCTTACGTGGCTTTTTACGTTTTTGAATAATAAATAAATTAACAAAAAAAATTAAAAGATTGTCTGAAGGGGGATTCAAACCCAGGTTTCAGATATATCCATCACAAGATAAAACCATTGTGCCAGACCCGGCCTATTGGTTATAGTCCCAATTGTTTCCCATTTATACAGATATTTCAGTCACATATTTTTTTTTCTTTCCATGTTTGACTTATCATCCAAATTGTTCCAAAACAAATTCAAATACTTTTTTGTTCTGTTTTTCCTTTTCTTGTGGAAAAAATCATTTTTTATATATTCGAAAAAATAAAATAAAATAATATATATTATTAAAAAGCGTTGCGTACATTGGAGTTGTCTTTTACTTTTATTATCTTTTTGTGAATCTCTATTTTTTAAAGATAATATTTACTTATAATAATCAACCCGATAAAAGAAAATTCAAATGTCAATTACAAGCTTATATTGAACAAAACACTACAAGAAAACATCGGGATACTGAGGGAAAAAATCGTCGGTATGTCGTCGGAATAACGCTATTCCGAGGACATACCGACGAAACAAGTCCTCGGAAATATCTCCTCGGAAATTCATACTTCCTCGGAATTCCGTCGGAATTTTCCGACGGAATTCCGAGGAAACGCCGAGAACACGAAGTTCGTCGGAAGGTTCCTCGGAAAATACCGAGGGAATTCCGATGGTCCAATCCTCGGAAGTTTCGACGAAATATTCCTCGGAATGTTTATCGGAATTTTCCGAGAAACTCCCCTCCCTCGGACTTTTCCGAGGAACTTTCTTCCCTCGGAAATTTCCGAGGGAGGGGAGTTTCTCGGAAAATTCCGAGGAACTTTCTTCCTCGGAAAATTCCGAGGAACTTGAAGTTCGTCGGAATTTGCCGAGGGGAGAAAGTTCCTCGGAATTTTCCGAGGAACTCCATTCCCTCGGAATTTTGAAAAAATTTATTTTTTTAAAAAATTTATTTTTTTAAAAAATTAATTTTTTTAAAAAAATTAATTTTTAAAATTTAAAATTAAAATTGTATAAAACAAAAAATAAAACATAGTAGATATAATATTCAAATTTAAATAAAACATTCAAAGTTTTTGGAAAAAAAAAATACTACGGGTCTTGAATGTTCGGGAACGTCTCGTTCGGGTACATCCTCTTCATCATCTCCATCATCTGCTCGTTCAGCCTCTTCTGGGTCTCATAGCCCGCCTGTTGAGCTGCCATCTGGGTCTCCAACGCAGATATCCGATCATCCTTGTCCTTCAGCTGAGCCGTAAGAACTTCTGGATCAACATACGCATGTGGTGCAGAAGAAGGAGCAGCCGACCGGGAGCGACGACCCAAACCGACCAAACGTCCCTTTTTCTTTGGAACCGACTGAAATATAAATAACCAAGTTTAGATAATTTAAATTGATGATAAAATAAAAATCAAGAAATAATTAAATTGAACTTTAAAAAAAAAAAAACTTACCGATTCAACGATTTCGTTGATTCGAACCCGAGACAAGTTGGTCGAGGCCGTCGAATCGTCATCATCGGTTTGAAGCTGAGACACTTCGTCATACACCTGAGTTTGGACCAGGTCGACCACGTCCCTCACAAGACCATCATCAATCTGGCCGGTCTTCTTGTTGGTATACGCCCTTTTCATGAGGGCGAGATCATCAACCGGCTCGCCCTCATTTTCTTCGGCCTTGAAAAAAAAATAAATTAAACAAACATTAGAAATTTGAAAAAATGCATAAAAAATTAAATTCTGAAACTTAAATAATTGAAGAAAAAGCAGTTGAACTTACCATGCGATCCGCCAGAGTGGCAATTGATTGAGCACCCAAGTTATGCTTGTAGATGCCCTTTCCTTTACGGTCGCTCCTGCGGTTGTTGGAGTTGGTGGAAGAAGTTTCTTTCGTCTCTTCTTTATCCCAATGCGCACACAACTCCTTCCAGACCGTGTCGTTCATCGACTTTGGGACCTTTTAATTTAAAAAAAAAAGTTTAATAATTTTAAAAATAGTTTAATAAATTAAAAATTGTTAATAAATTAAAAACTACCTTGTTTACTTCCCACTTCTTCTTCCACTCGTACATCTGCTTCCCATAGTTGTCCATAACTTTATGGACAAAATGGTGATAGATAGAGAGCGTATCATCGGCATTCCAGTTGAATTCTTGCTGAAATAGTTTAAAAATAGTTTTTAAGCACAAAAATATAATATTTTAATAAATATAGAAAATAGTTTAATAATTACAAAAAATAAGTTTTAATAATATTTAAAATGTCTAATAAATATAGAAAATAGTTTAATAATTACAAAAAATAAGTTTTAATAATATTTAAAATGTCTAATAAATATAGAAAATAGTTTAATAATTACAAAAAATAGTATTAATAATATAAAAAATATAATTTAAAATTAGAATACTTACCTCGAGTACAAAATCTCGGATATGACTTCACAACAAAGTTTGGTCCAACGACCATCTCGCGTATCCAATCGTCGAATGTTTCACCTCTGGCCAAACCATCACTCACATAGGTAAACATCCATCCACCAAATTCTCTCTGCTTCATTTCTTCTAGTTCGTCCTCTGTGGCGTATCTATATTCTAACCGCTTTTCTGCCATGAAAATCCTTTCATATTGAAGAACATCTTCGCAGTTGGTGAGTAAATATGTTTGCAAATGACTGCGCTCCTGATCAGTAAGTCGACGGTCTTTTGGTTTTCCGCTAAGTCGTCCAACGTCTGTGAAAATGTCTGGAACCTTCCAATGATATGTTGCCCGTTCGCCTCTATCATCATGCCGAGCAGGTCTTCTGTTTTTGGTCTGAACTTCTGCTGGAAAGTAGTACTCGGCAAAGTTTGAAGTTTCTTCATTGATCATCTGTGCGACTATAGACCCTTCCACCCTACTTAAATTTTTCACCATCTTTTTCAAATGGAACATATACCGCTCATACAGATACATCCATCTATACTGCACAGGACCACCAAGCTCCAATTCTCTTACCAGGTGAATAACAAGATGCTCCATAACATCAAAAAATGAGGGAGGAAATATCTTCTCAAGGTTGCACTGAATCACAGCTATGTTAGTCTTCAAATTTTCAATACCTTCAAGAGTCACTGATCTTGTGCATAAATCGCGGAAGAAACCACTTATCCCTGCAATTGCTTCATGAACATTTCGTGGTAATAGTTCCTTGAAGGCAAACGGAAGGAGACGCTGCATCATTACATGGCAATCATGGCTTTTCAAGCCAGTAAACTTTCCTTCCTTTCTGTCGATACAGTTACGCAAATTAGATGCGTAACCGTCTGGAAATTCCACATCGTTTGAAATCCAATCAAAGAACGCATCCTTTCCCGCTGCATCAAGTCGGTATATGGGAAAAGGAGCCCTACCACTCTCATCAACATGAAGTTCTGAACGAGCACATATATCGACTAAATCCAGTCTTGACTTCAAATTATCCTTTGTTTTACCTTGAACATTAAGGATCGTGTTCATCAGGTTGTCAAAAAAGTTCTTCTCGATATGCATGACATCTAAATTATGCCTTAGTAGATGATCCTCCCAGTATGGCAGATCCCAAAAAATACTTTTTTTGTGCCAGTTATGTAGGTTTCCAACACCATCTACCGGAAAATGCTCATGTCCACCGACGTCTGGCGTTCTTTCTGCACCAAAATCTCTAAGTTGTGTCTTCAAATCTTTCCCACGAATTTCCGGAGGTGGACTGTCAAACACCTTCTTGTTCTTCGTAAACAAATTCCTACTTCTACGATATGGATGATCTGGTGGTAGAAATCTCCTGTGACAGTCAAACCAACACGTTTTCCTTCCGTGTTTTAGTTGGAAAGCATCAGTGTTATCTTGACAATATGGACATGATAGCCTTCCATGCGTTGTCCATCCAGATAACATACCATATGCTGGAAAATCACTTATTGTCCACATTAGTACTGCCCGCATTTGAAAGTTTTCTTTATACGAAATATCGTATGTTTCAGCACCTTGAGTCCATAGTTGTTGCAACTCATATATTAGTGGCTGAAGAAACACATCAAGTGATCTCTTAGGATGCTCTGGTCCGGGAACGAGAATCGAGAGAAACAAAAACTCTCGTCGCAAGCACAAGTTTGGGGGTAGGTTGTATGGTGTAAGAATGACTGGCCATAGAGAATACTGTCTTCCACTCTTGCCAAACGGGCTGAAACCATCAGTACATAATCCAAGGTAGACATTTCTTCTCTCATACGCAAAGTCGGGATACTTTGATTGGAAATGCTTCCACGCTTTTGCATCTGAAGGATGTCTGATCTCACCATCTGTTGAGTGCTCCGCATGCCATCTCATTGGTTTCGCTGTGCGTTCAGACAGATACAGCCTCTGCAACCTTTCCGTCAAAGGCAAATACCACATCCTTTTATATGGTACTGGAACTCTTCCACTCGTATCTTTATAACGAGGCTTCCCACAAAATTTGCATGAAACCCGCTGTTCATCCGCCCTCCAATAAATCATGCAGTTGTCTCTGCATACATCTATTACCTGATACGATAAACCAAGACCAGCTACGAGTTTCTGAACCTCGTAGTATGAGCCAGGAGCTACATTATCTTCGGGTAGAATACCTTTTACATAATCAGCAATCGCATCCACACAGTCTTCAGCCAAATTATAATCCGTCTTAATGCCCATCAATCTTGTAGCAGATGATAAAGCTGAATGACCATCTCTGCAACCTTCGTACAATGGTTGCTTTCCAGCATCCAACATATCATAAAATCTCCTAGCTTCGGCATTGGGTAAATCTTCCCCTCTAAAATGATCATTTACCATCTGCTCAGTACCTACACCGTAATCTACATCCGTTCTAATTGGATCTTCTAATCTAACCGCTGGCTGAGGTTCGCTAGTACTACCAAGTTCATAATCAGTTTCTCCATGATGATACCAAATTTTGTAACTTCGTGTAAACCCACTCAAATATAGATGAGTCCAAACATCCCATTCTTTAATAACTTTTTTATTTTTACAATTAGAGCAAGGACATCTTAACATACCTGTTTTTGCTTCCGGTTGTCGGTGAACTAACCCCATGAATTCGGTTATACCTTGTTGGTATTCTTCCGTAAGCAATCTCGTGTTCGGATCCAAATGAGGTCGATCGATCCAAGAACGAAAATAATTTGAAGAAGACATGTTTTTTATGAATCAAATTCGTGTGTAAAGAAAGTGAGAGGGAGGATGAAGATATGGAGTGAATGAAGAGGAAGAGGGGTGCTTGTATTTATAGTTGAAATCCTGCCGACGGTCCGAGGAAATTCCGACGGAATTCCGATGCAAACGGCTAGTTCGTCGGAATTTCCTCGGAATTTTTAAAATCCCCCAACGGCTCTCCAACGGCTCTCTCCAACGGCTCTCTAACGTCTATAATATTTCCTCGGAATTCATCGGTTTTTTCCGAGGAATACTAGTTTCCTCGGTATTCCGTCGGAATATTCCGACGAGATGAATTTTCCTCGGAATTTCGTCGGAATATTCCGAGGAAATTCCGAGGAAGCCAAATTTTGTGTTTCCTCGGAATTGCCTCGGAAATTCCTCGGTATATTCCGAGGAATTCATTTTCCGTCGGAACGTCCGTCAGAATACCGCTGTTTTCTTGTAGTGAAACAAAACTAATTCAAATATTGCGCGTCTAATTTCGTTCAACTACCACACCGGCACGTTCTACTAAACTAATCCATAATCCTTAATAATATCAATTCTCTTTTTGAACTAGTTCGTTCTCTTGTTGAAATCTTTAATTTTTTCTTGTTTAAATTTTGAGTAAACTTTTTTCCAATTTCCAGTAATTGTAAGAGAGCGTTAGAAACATAAGTGTTTGCAAATAAACTCAAATTCAAACAAGAGGAAATTAGAAATTTCAACAAGAGAACGATCTGTCGATCTTTGTCGCACAAAATATAGTAAGGTAGAAACAACTTCAATGTATGTAACCCCTTTTTAATAATATATATTATTATTTTATTTTTTCGAATATATAAAAAGGTTATTTCTTCCACAAAAAAAAATATTTGAATATTTTTTTCATTTTGTTTGGATGATTAGTCTCTTTTCTGAACAATTTAGATGATAAAGTCAACCACAAAAAAAAAGAAATATGTGAATGAAATATCGATTATATAAATTGGAAACAATCGGGACAGTAAACAATAAGCCTACTTTGGCACAATGGTTTAGCATGCTTTGAATATTGCTCAGACCCAGGTTCGATTCCCCCACAAGCTATTTTTTAATTTTTTTTATTAATTTATTTATTATTTAAAAACGTAAAAAGCCACGTAAGCGGTATATAACGGACATCTCAGATTCCGTTACGTTTGACTAACGGATAATTAGTCAATGTATGCAAAAACCGAATTTTGTTAGTTCGTGTATGAGATTTGAATTAACTACGTGTTCATGTATGTATTTGCACAGCTTATGTGTTTATGTACTGATCGGGACCGCTGGACTGTGTTGATGTATGAATTAGCCATTTTCCCTCTTGCTGCCACTTCTCAGCTTTACTCTCCGAGACACTCTCTTTGTCTCCTCCTTGTGTAATGAGCTTTGGAGCCTCACTAGATGTGATGTGCTTCCATAAACCCTTGCTTCCCACAGCAGTCTTCACCATCCTAGACCATACTAGGTAGTTACTAACCTTGAAAGTCACAGCAACCTTCATCTTTGTACCGCTTTCCATCTTCAACAGTTTCACTTCAATAACTTGTAAAAGACTTGATCTTGAGACTTAGAACCGCACCACCAGCTTCAATCACCTTGTATCCTGTCTTGAATCTTCAAAGAACCTTTAAAGAACCAGATAAGATCTCCCAATATTAGCTGAAGCCCCCTTGATATCGATTCTTCCAAGAACACTTCAAACACACTCACTTGATCTCTTAAAGCTTCAAGCTTGAATCTTTAAGAGAAAACACCAAGAACTCAGATTGAAATCAACCTGGCTCTGATACCATATGACTTTTGAGTACTGTAATGGATAATCTGAGTTTAGATGAGAATAGAAAAGAGATTTGAGTAGATTGAGATATAATGAGAGATTAAGAGACTAATGGATAATCATTGTTAAATGTATGGAGATATTAATTGTTTAGAACTATCTAACTTTCATTAATGAGATTAGGATACAATATATAGTAAGGAGAAGACACTAGGGTTTTGAGATACAAAAGGAACAAGCATGTGAAGTCAATGGATATGGGAGGAATGCTTTTGAATCTGTCCAATGGGTGTGGCCGCGTGTGTGAGGCGTCTTTGCTTTATGTCTTATCCTTTCCAGCCCATGACAGGCTGTCACGCACGCTCCCCTTCCTTTCCCAATGGTCTGATCTCCTTAGATAAGTGTCCGAAGCCTCTTCTCATCATACAAAGTTACTCGGGTAACTTTGTTTCACCATGGTCGAGTTACCTCGCGCATCTTGTACGGCCTGGTACAGATGGCTCGCCTTAGCTCGCCCCAACTCCCTAAAGCTCATCCTTTCTCCATCTATCGTAGTTCCTCATGTCTCCTTTGCTCATATACTGATCTCATCTCAACAGGAACTACAACAGTTTTTAGTAAGAACCCTAGTTCTAGGCGTCTAGCTCTAATCTCTAAGTCTCGAAGTGTCGATCTCTTGCTTTAGGGTTTATGTTCCTTTTATATAGTCTTCTTAAGGTTGGCCTTAGTTGGTTGGAGTAGGTTAAACTCTTCCATATTCAGAAATATGGAAGGTTATCCTTATCGGAAGCTTTCCTTTTCCAGGGGAAGGGGGCGGTCTCAGGGACACCCTGGGTACTCCGTAGCGGGGAACCGGGGTACCTCTTAGCAGGGACCCAGATGTCGGTGTCTTGTCTGGGGTCTGGAGGAATTTAATACCTGAGTATTTTTCCCCAAAAATGTGGTTCGCAAACCATCATACATAGCCGGCGGTTGATCCGTCTGAGTCTATGGTTCAATTTGTTTTGTTGGTTACACCCATTTCCACTTTCTGATTACTTCATCTTATATTCTGAATCATTATGGTGTAGTCTGTTCGATCAGACTTGATGGCACTGAACCATGGCCTTGGCCGGTTCAGGAATGATGTCCATGGCCTTAGTCGGGCTGTTAATGATCAGGATCCATATGGTCCGGGTCGATTCATTGGATTCTGATTATGGAAATCTCTTAGTTGAGATTTATCATGAGTTTTAGTGAATTTTAATTAGTTTTTTGGAGTACTTTCAAAATTGGTCAGATTTGGGCCTGATGAGTAATTTGATTATTAGTTATGGAACCAGCCATGCAATGATAGATCCTTGTGTTAGGTTATCTGATCATATGCTTGTGTGTTGTGTTTGTGGTTCCAGGTACAGACTTGGACCGTGGTAAAGGAAAGGAACTGTGAGGACTCCAGCCGTGGGAAGATATGTGGTGATTGGGTCATTGTTGATAGATGTGAAGTACTGATAACCTATTGTGCTTGTTGTGAACTTATTTATATCACTCAAATTACCCTAAGGTGTGAATTACTCTCTCAAATAAGAGGTTCAGATGTAGTACTTAGGGATCGAATCCACAAAGACTCTAGGATTACATAGTAGATTATGGTCTTGAAATAATCTAGATTAATTGGTTTATAGGTTTTAAAGCAGTAAATGAATTGGTGAGCAGAGTTATTGCTCGATTGGTTTGCTTTGAGGTTGTTGACAGTTGGGAGAATAGCTAGATTTAGGTATGTTCTCAGGTATGATAAGCATTACTTAAGGTAGATTTTTAGGGGTTTACTGATACTAATTGTTCTTGAATTCAAACTAAGATATAATCTATTTGATTGTCTATTCTGGATCTCGGATTTGAACTCTCATATCGTAATTGCGATAAAGTGTCGATCGATAATCTGTTATGAATATTGATCGATACACCTTTCAAAATATCGATCGACAGGGCTATTGCTGTGTCGATCGATATTTCTTCCAGAAGGCTTTACGAACAGGTTTTATTTATATTCTCTAACTCACTAGACCAACTCTCGTCTGTATCTAGTCAGTTAGATCATACCTAGCTAATTTTCAGGTATTGAGTCAAGCAATGGCTTGATCTCAATTAATTCTAAGATTTAAGATTTAGGGTTTATCAACCCTAATCTTAGTAATAAGAACAACTAGATGAAGAACTAATTAAATCATCCTAACAACAATTTAAGCTAGCAATACATATATCAACCTATATAAGAAACCTAAATCTTACAATGAGATTACTCAGACATATTCATAAAAGACATGGTTATGATGGTCTGAATAATATTGCAATAGATAAATAAACAGAATAGAGTAAAGAAACAAAGGGAGTTCAAGATCTTCCCTCTCTCAAGGTGTACAGATCTCTCTCTCCAATCCTAAGCTCTCTCTCTCCAGAATAGTATGAAGCATAGCCGTCAACAATGGCTTAGAAAACAATAAAATAGGATTTCTGGTCGTCCAAGGGTATATTGGTAATATGTGGTGACTTCTGGGCCTAAATTGGTCATAGAATATGCTTGGCCCGTATTATGGCATCCATATCGATCGATGTCAAGAGTTCTGCATTGATCGACATACGTTCCTCTTCTCGATAGCTTCGTCTCACGAGGTAGACTGACCACTCTTCAGTAAAACAGGCATAATGTCTGCTACAAGATGCTGATTGGCCTCAAACTGTGGCGCTGGAAAGCAAACGCAAATATCTATCGTGTGTCAAAAGATGAGTTCAATCTAACGGTGGGAAGGTCTCCATCCATAGCTAAACATGTGATGCGTCTGTGCAGTTCTGCACCTCAAAATGCTCTAAAATCACCATATTTCTCTAGAACGTACCTGAACCTGTAAACACTCTAAATAGACTCTATATAGTAGTAAATATATATTAAAACACTTATAAACCGTGGCTAAAAGTGGGTAAAATCTATGGTCTATCATTTATGATAGCCTAGAGTGTAACTTATGTATTATGAATGTATGAATGATGTATGGATCTCGTTTATTATCTATGAAACATCGATTTGCCCTTACTTGAATCTGATTTTCTAAGTATGATTGAATTAACCTCAAAACTGTGATAAATACTTAGAAAATATTACACCTGAAATCGGAAGTAAAGGAGTCAAACTGAATAGAAATGTTTAAGTAAGCCGCGGTCTGGTTGGGTTAAAGAATCCAGGATCGGGTCTTACAAGTTGGTATCAGAGCATACTTGATTCTAGGATTTGTTTGGGTTATTGGGATCACCACACGTTCGGCTATTGAGACTCACGGCAAGGGTGTTGTTCCCTTGTGTTGATTGCTTGTTTGTATAATCTTAGGATTGGATTGAGGTTCTAGTTTCTGTTATGAACTAACCTTTGTGTGTTGTGAATCCTAAGGGTACAAAGAGGAAGTCTAAGAAAGGAAAGGAGGCTTCTGGAGCATCCAGAAATGTTGAGGCTGATGGGGTCAATCAGACTCAAGTGTTGCCTACTCAGGTGTTGCCGACCCAGACGGGTCTGGTCAACAATGAAACCGGATTGTAGGAGGGACCAATCCTTCCAACTGAGATTCATATGGAGGATGCTGGAGATCAACGTGATCAGAACCAGGAGCATGAAGCTGAAACTTCCCATACTGATGAACGGGTTGGTCTTAACACAGCTGGCGGTGGTGATGATGTTGAGACTGGTTCAAAAGGGGAAGTGGCAGAGCCATCCATGAGGGAAGTGCTGGAGGCTGTGAAGCTCATGGGAGCACATATGGTGACACTGACCCAGGCGTTCACACCTTTGGTGAATTCATCTGTGGGTCAGGTTACTCCTCCGGTTCGTGTGGCTGCACGGGCTACTGGCGATGTAGGAATCCGGAGATCGCGGTTGGAACCCAGAGGATTCACAAGAGTACAGGGTTTTCCTTTAGATCTAGAGATCGTATCGGGACCCTGGTGTATTTGGACCCTGAGGTCGCATGAGAACCCGGAGGTTCTTTAGGGATGTAATGACCCCGATGTGCCCTATGCTGCTCATGGGTTCTGCCCTTTTTTCAAAAATTGTATTAGGCATTTGAGGCCGTGTTGGAACCCGGAGGTTTGGATCCGGAGACCGCCGTTTGGAACCCGGATGTTCTTTGAAGTTGTAATGACCCCGATGCGCCCTAGGCTGCACAGGGGTTCTAGCTTCTTTTTTATCTTGTTGAACCCTAAGGCCATATTGGAACCCGGAGGCTATAGGTGAACCCAGAGGTTCTTCCTTGGATTTTATGCATATGACCCAAAATCGTTTGGGGAACCTTGGGTTTCCTCTTTAGATCGGGGGCTTGCATTAGGACCCGAAGTTCCTTGGGAACCTGAAATGTTTTTGTTTTCCGCAGGGACCGTACTCCACCTTCCTAGGCAAGACTACTACCGTTACCTGTTTGGATTTCGCATTCTGCCACTTGGAATCTGGCCACTATCGAGTTCCTATGTTGTATTCTACTTCTGCAGGAAGTCACTGACAGGCTTAGAGGGTGCTGGTGTGGGTGTTATGACCCAAGTTCCAAGCTTACGCTGCTTTCCACGTCTTGAGAAGAAGGATTAGATTGCTTCATGTATTTCACAGTACTTTTGGATGAATATATGTCATGTATTCCCCGTATAGTGTAGCTCGTAGCGTTTGAATACATGTACTTTTTACATTGGTACTCTAGGGACCCCGGTACGCCTTAGGCTGCACAGGGATTTTAGGTAGTTTTGACAGCATACTCGGGCTTGCGCATACCCATTCCTGCTTTATGTCTCATACCCGTTTTGATTTTTTGTGGGCGTTCCACTGTGGTTGTGCCACGTTTTGCGAGGGTTGGCCATGATCGGGGGTCTCTGGAGACCTGATCCAGCTCGTATGCCCCTTTAAGTATAATGATTTCCATTTATAGTCGGAACTATCTTATTATAATCTTTGTCCGAAGACTTTTAGCATACATAGGAGTAGGAAATCATAATGCTTAAATAGTATATAGTAGTATAGAGATCATGGTCCGGGGACCTTATTAAAAATGATAGGCTTTGAGGTGCAGGCGTTCCAGCAGTTGGGTTGTATTTTACCTTTGCTATCTTGCAGCCTGTAGGCGCCTGCTCTCCGCACCTCGATGACCTTATAGAGTTCTTCCCACCTGGGGGTGAGTTTCCCCGTTGTTTTTTCAGCTCGTAGTAGAATCCAATCCCCTTGCTGGAAGGTCCTGGTTCTGAGTTTCTTGTTGTACGTCCTGGCGACGTCTTGGTGGTAGGACCAGTTTCTTAGCCGAGCGGCCTCTCTTTTTTCGTCGAGTAGGTCGAGGCTTAGCGCCATCAGCTCATTGTTCTCCTGAGAGGTGGATCCGGAGACCATCGTTCTTACGTGTATCTCTATAGGTACAATGGCCTCAGAGCCGTAGACTAGCTTGTAGGGGGTTTCCCCTGTTGCTGTTTTGGGAGTGGTCCGGTAGGCCCAGAGGACTCCGTGTAGTTCTTCTGCCCACTAACCGTGAGAGCCCTACAGTCGCTTTTTAAGCATGTTGACCACGGTTTTGTTCGTTGACTCAGCTTGTCCGTTAGACTAGGGGTGTCGGGGTTTGGCAAAAGTTAGTTTTATGCCCCAGTCCTTGCAGAACTCCTTGAAGTTTTGGCTCGTGAACTGGGGTCCATTGTCGGTGACGATCTCGTGGGGGACCCCGAAGCGAGTGATTACGTATGCCCACAGGAATTTGCAGATCTGGAGATATGTTATGCGGCTGAGCGCTTCTGCTTCGACCCACTTGGAGAAGTAATCAGGCGCCATAGGGAATTTCCCTACTATATACATGCCCCACTTTCTGAAGGGCCATGGTGAGCTTATGGACTTGAGGTTCTCTAAGGGAAGCTTGGAGACTGGAGCGTGCCTTTGGCATTGGTCGCAGTGCTTAGCATGTATGTCGGCGTCGGTGGCCATCGTGGGCCAGTAGTAACCGGCCCTTCTGGCTCTGAGCACCAGGCTTCTGCCGCTAGAATGGGATCCACAATCTCCTTCATGTAGTTCTACAAGGATTCTAGCGGCCTCTCGAGGTGTAACACACCTTAGGTACGGGCCAGGGAAAGATCTCCGGTACAGCTTCTTCTGGGAGATACAGTACCTTGCGGCTTGTTTCTTGATCTTCCTGGCCTCTCTGCGTTCTTCTGGGAGGATGTCCGCCTCCAGGTACCGGATTAAGGGGGTCATCCAGGTTTCACCTTCTTCGACGGCAGAGACCACCTCTGACGGGGGTTCCTCCAGGGTGGCTGGCCATTGATGCACGAGCAAGGGGATACTCATCTGGCTCTTTGTTTCGAGGGCGGACCCCAGATTAGCCAGGGCATCGGCTTGTGAGTTTTGTTCCCGGGGGATTTGAGTGAGCTTGCAGCTCTTGAACTTCTTGATTAGTCGCTGAGTGACCGCCGAATACTGGATCATGATGTCGTCTTTTGCTTGGTACTCTCCCTGTACCTGGTTGATTATAAGTTGGGAGTCGCCAAAGACCTGGATGTTCTATGCCCCCATTTGGTGGGCGAGAGTTAGACCTGCGATTAGGGCCTCATACTCGCTTTTGTGGTTGGTTGCTTTGAAGTTGCATCTCACGGCCCTTGAGGCTGTGTTCCCCGTTGACGAGGTAAGCACTATCCCCACTCCAGCTCCTCTGACGTTACTGGATCCATCAACATCCAGGATCCATTCTCCCTCTTCCTTAGTTTCGCCTCGGAGGCGTACCTCCTGCTCCAAAGCTGGGAGCAAGGCAGGGGATAATTCAGCCACGAAGTCTGCTAGGACCTGTGATTTTATAGCCGTAGTGGGTCGAAATATTACGTCGTACTCCCCTAGTTCCACGGCCCATTTCGCTAGGCGTCTGGAGACTTCTGGTTTGTGGAGGACCAACTTTACAGGGAAGGAGGTAACGACCACGATTGGATGAGCCTGGAAGTAAGGGCGGAGCTTGTGAGCGGAGACTATCAGGGCTAAGGCCAGCTTCTCTAGATGGCTATAGCGGGTCTCTGCATCCAGGAGAACCTTACTTACGTAATAGATCGGTAGCTGCTTGTTTCCCTCCTCGCGACCTATGACGGCGCTCACGGCGTGTTTGGAGACTGCTAGATATAGCAGCAGGACTTCGCCGAGTAGTGGCTTGGATAAGAGAGGAGGAGTGGTGAGATATGACTTTAACTCTTGGAGAGCCGATTTGCATTCCTACGTCCACTGGAAGTCCTTCGGATTCTTGAGGGTTCCGAAGAAGGCGTGAGATTTATCCGAGAGTCAAAAGATGAACCTGCTCAAGGCCGCCATCCTTTCCGTTAGTTTTTGAACCTCCTTGACGTTCTTCGGGTAAGGGATCGAATGAATGGCCCTGATTTGCTACAGGTTGGCCTTGATGCCCCGGTGGGTAACGATGTACCCAAGGAACTTACTAGAACTGACCCCGAATGAGCATTTAGCCGGGTTGAGTTTCATGTTATATTTCCTGAGGGTGGAGAAGGCTTGCTGCAGGTGAGATATGTGATCTTCTGCCTCCAGGGACTTGACCAGCATGTCATCGATGTAGACCTCCATGGTTCTCCCGATTTAGTCCGCGAACATCATGTTCACCAGCCGTTGATAGGTTGACCCTGCGTTCTTTAGGCCGAAGGGCATCACCTTGTAGCAGTAGATCCCTTTGAACGTCATGAAGGATGTTTTCTCCTGGTCTTTCCCATGCATAAGTATCTGGTTGTAGCCGGAGAACGCATCCATGAAGCTCATCAGCTGATGCCCCGCGGTGGCGTCCACCAGCTTGTCGATATGAGGTAGCGGGAAGGGGTCCTTTGGACAGGACTTGTTGTGGTCCGTGAAGTCAATGCAGACTCTCCACTTCCCGTTCTTTTTCTTGACCACGACAACGTTGGCTAGCCATTCTGGGTATTGCACCTCACGAATAAACCCCGCGCCGAGTAGGCTTTTGACATCGTTGATGATCGCGTCTCTCTCGGGGGCAAACTTCCTTCTCTTTTGTCTGACGGGTTGATGTAGGGGGTCCACCTGCAGCTTGTGCATGATAATTTCCGGATCGATCCCAGGCATATCTGCGTGGGACCAAGCGAAGCAGTCGGAATTGGACCTGAGGAAGTCTACCAGTCTTCTTCTCAATTCTTTGGTCAGCTTTGAGCCGATCTTGAGGTGTCGGGTCTGATCTCCTTCAGTTAATGGCACGTCGTCCATTTCCTCTACCTACGGTTCTTCGGTGTTATGAGCCGGAGACTTACTCTGTAATTGTTATAAGACCTTGGTCTTTCCTTTCAGAGTGGTCTGGTTGCAGGAGCGGGAATACTCATGATCCAGGGCCGTCCCCATGCCATGAGTCAATGGCAGTCCTAGGATCATGTTGTAAGACGAGTCGCAGTCAACAACGAGGAACTTGGTTGACATTTTGACTCCTTCGGCATATACGGGGAAGGTTACTTCCCCGGCGGTTTGTTTGACTTCCCCGCTGAACACAATAAGGGGGGTTATCCTCTGTGTCCCAGGTCCTTGTATGCGTCCTGGAAGATGATGTTTCCGGAGCTTCCATTATCTACCAGTATCCTTTTTACTAGGCAGTTCGCTACAGTGAGTGATATGACCAGGGCGTCGTGATGCGGAGTGAGAATTTTCTCCTGCGCCTTGGTCGTGAAGCTTATTTCGTCCGTTCCTAGGAACACGTTTTGGCTTAGCTGCCTCTAGGCCGTGCTTAGCGTTTCAGGTGATTTTCTTCGCGGCTGCATGGCTTATGCCACTGATTTCCAAACCGCCTGATATGACATGGATCACTCGGTCCTGTCGCGGTGGCGAGACGGGAGTAGCTTCAGTGGGCTTGCATGTTCTCTCCTTGCTTTGATTGCTCTCGGCCTTCTCGGAAAGGAACTCCCTGAGGTGTCCTTTCTTAAGCAGCTCGTTGACCTCGATCTTTAGTGCGACGCAATCCTCCGTTTTCTGACCGTGGTCTCGGAGGAAGTCGCACCAGAAACCAGGGTTCCGGAAAGAGACAGGTGCTTTCATCTTATGAGGCCACTTGACCTGTTGGCCCATCTGCCTCAGAAAATTGATCAGCTCCGGCCATGAGACAGAGAGGTGAGAGATGTCTGGCCACGAGGATACTGCCATCCCTTCGGTCTTCTCGATCGGCCGGTTATGGTATCTGCCCCGGTTTTGATTTCCGGAATCTCTGGGTGGTCTTTGAGAGGGTTTCTAATCTCGCTCGGTTCGGTCTGGTCCGATTGTTTTGGGATCTTGCTTTTGTTGCGCTTTGGCAAAGCTGGCGACGTCTTCTTCCCATTTTACATGCGCCTAGGCTCGAGATAGGACGTCTTCCATGGTCTTGCACTGGTATTTGGTCAGCTCTTTATAGAGGTCCCCGTTGGGGAGCAGGCCTCTCTTGAAGGCAGAGATAGAAGTGGGGATACTGCATTCGGGGATAGCCACCTTTTCTGGATTAAAGAGGGCTATGTAGCCTCGCAGGGGTTCCGCTCGGTGCTGGAAGATTTGGTAGAGGCTGTCGGAGGTCTTCTCCAGGTCCATGCTGCTGGCGAATTGTTCCACGAACTTGTCGTTGAGAACCACGACGGAAGCTATGAACCTGGAGGGTAAGTTGATATACCATTGCAGAGCGGGTCCGGTCAGTGTGGAGCCAAACCCTTTGCACATGGTAGCTTTGTGCGACCCCTTTGGGAGTGCTACGGCGAGCATCCTTTGTCTGTATTGGGCTACGTGGTCTTCCGGATCAGTGGTGTCGTCATACGCCTTTATGCTGGGCAAGGAGAACTTCCTGGGTATCTCGATCAAGGTGATCTCATCCGTGAAGGGAGTGTCGGCGTAGGAGTCGGGGTTGGTCTTCCGGATGGGGGGAGCTACCCCAGGGAGCCTCTCAACCATGGATTGCATGGCGTCGAGCCTATCGGAGAACATCTGATGAAGGTGAGCGATCATAGGAGACTCTGCTCTTGCTGCTCAATCAGGTGTTTCTTTATTGGGTTTGGGCTCGGGTTCGCTGTCTTCCGCGTCATAGGTCTGAGCATCCTTGGCCTTCTCACGCATTGATGTGTCTCCTCCTGGCGCCGTAGTTGGGAGACTCACGCCTGTCCCGGAGTTAGGTGTCTCCAGAGTCGGCATGGGGAGAATCTGAGTCCAGAATCGACACTTCTTGTTACTTGCCGTGTTGAGGGCTTGGTTCTCATCTCGGAGGGTAAGATTCTCCGATTCGAGCTGGATGAGCTTCTCAGCGCTCTGCTCTAGTTGCTTAGATGTTTGTCGAGCTTCTCCTTTAGGATCTGGAATTCCAAGGAAAGCTCGGGATTGGTCTCTTCCCGAGTTCTATGCAATCCGGTTACTTGACCTTGCAGATCATCAATTTGCCTTTGGAGTTCAGCTTCTCTCTGGGTAGCTTCGGGTAGCTCATCCTGCTCGTCCACCGCCATTATCACGTAGTTTAGATTACTCCTCTCCTTCTAGTGCCAAACTGTTAGGGGGGTTTTTGTGTAGGATCTTTGTGAGTACAATGGAACGTTGGACAAGGCTTAGAATTCATGAGTATTTGTATTTATTTGCAAGTAAGTAAGTAGAAAGAGACGTTTTATTAGATCAAAGAGCTGGAACTACAACAGTTTTGAGTAAGAACCCTAGTTCTAGCCGCCTAGCTCTAATCTCTAAGTCTCGAAGTGTTGATCCCTTGCTCTAGGATTTAGGTTTCCTTTATATAGTCTTCTCAAGGCGGGCCTTAGTCGGTTGGAGTAGGTTAAACTCTTCCATATTCGGAAATATGGAAGGTTCTCCTTATCGGAAGTTTTTCTTTTCCCGGGAGAAGGGGGCCAGTCTCGGGACCAGACCCGGCGAACCGGGGCAGAAATCCAGCCTTTGAGGTGGCTAAAGCGGATTCCAAACCAAAATCTCTTATCTTTCTCTCTTAAGAAATTCCCTTGTGTTTGCTTGGAATTGTCCATTGGGATTCTTTGATATGTTTTTCTTAGACCTTGAGTGGAAACTTGTTTGTGTGATCACTATAAAATCTGAGAGAAACACGTGTGTGGGTGAGGATCAAACACTTGAGAGTGTAAGGTTTTTTATCTACTGTTTTGTGTTTACGAAACTTCAGGAACAATGAGTAGTGGAGAAGAAACAAAACCGACCCGGAAACTCAGTTGTTGGATTATCTTAGCTTCAAATGCGTGCTTTGAATGATTCTATGACTAACTTGATGAATGCAGGTTTAGATCAGATCCATCAAAGGCTTGATGAGCTTCAGGCCAGCCGACAGACTCATCCTAGAACAGGAGCAAGGAGAGACCGCCCAAGGAGGCACAATCGGTCCGATGATGAGATCCAAGAGGAGGATTTCCAAGAGGATGAAGTTAGATCAGCCTACCGACCTAGAAGAGGTCATAGAAACCGAGAGCAAGGTGATATCAATCCATTTGCTATAACTGGTCGTGTTGATGATAGCTTAGGAGGATTGAAACTGAATATTCCAACTTTTGATGGTAAAAACGATCTTGATGCTTTCCTTTAGTGGGAAAGAAAGATTGTACTTGTTTTTGATTGCCAAAACTTCTCTGATCTTAAGAAAGTTAGATTGGCTGCTACTGAATTTTCTGGCGATGCTATTAATTGGTTTGATCAAGTTGTGACTCACAAAAGGATAAAAGGTGAAAGACCAAATGAAATATGGGATGAGCTTACCATGCTGATGAGAAAACGATTTGTGCCTACTCACTATCACCGTGACATCCACCAAAAGCTGAGACGTTTGCTTCAAGGTACCAAGTCCGTGGAAGACTATTACCATGAGATGGAGATCTTGATGATCAAGGCAGATGTGGATGCGCCTATGGATGCCACAATGGCACGATTTCTTTCAGGTCTCTACCGTTACATCCAAGATCGTATGGAGCTTCAAGAGTATGGTAGTGTTGAGCAGATGTTACACAAGGCCATCTTGATCGAACGTGATGATTCTCATGGAGAATGGTGAGGTTGAGTCTGAGGATGAAAAGGAGGATAAGAAGGATGAGGGTCCTATCTTTGATGAGGAAGAGGAAGCCTTTGACTATCCCCATCGTGGACCAGTACTTGTTGCTAGGAAGACCTTGGATGATCCCATTTTCGATGAGGAGGACGACCACTTGGTCGATTTCTTTGGACCGACCTTTGATGCTGATTTTGGTCCTATCTTTGACGATGAGGACAGTCTTGATTACCCAGCCTTCGGTCCACTTCTTGTCACTAGAAGATCCTTGAGTGTGTTGCCCAAAACTCACGACAAAGAACAAAGGGATAATCTCTTTCACTCTGGTTGTTTGATTTCTGAAAAAGTTTGTTCTTCGATCATTGATGGAGGTAGTTTCACTAATGTGGCTAGTGATGCCCTTGTAAGGAAACTTGGGCTTGTTACTCGGCCTCTTTCTTATCCTTTCAAGTTGGAATGGCTCAATGAAGGTGGCGAGCAGTATGTGGTGTTGGGGAAAAATATCCCGGTATAATTTCCCCCAGCCTCCAGGCAGGACTCGGATCCCCCGATCCCTGGTAAATGGGTTCCCCGGGTCCCCACCAGAGGGAACCCTGGGCTCGATCCCTGGACCCTACTCCCTTCCAAGAAATGGGAAACTTCCGAGAAGGAGAACTTTCCATATTTCCGAATATGGAAGAGTTTAACCTAATGAAACCGACTTCTAGACGACTATATAAGAGCGACAACAGCTCTCAAGCAAGGGATCGACTTCTCCAAGGCTTAGAGACTAGGGTTAGACGGCTAGAATTAGGGTTCTTATAAAACATCTTGTAACGATACCTTGTTCTTGCCTATTCATCTAATAATACGTCTCTTCAAGCCTATTATATTATTATTCTCTTTAAACATCCTAAAACCCTTACTAAGTAACCACAAACACTCGAGGTTTACTAGCTTATCTATTGTTCCGTGGTACTCTAAAAGAGCCTACACAAAAATCCCCTAACAGTTTGGCGCTAGAAGGAGGGAAGTAATCTAAGCTACATGACGATGGCGGTGGATGAGCAAACAATACATCAGAATTTACCCCAAGAGAAGCCGAGCTTCAACGGCAGATCGACGGACTGCAGAGCCAAGTAACCGACTTGCACAAGGCTAGGGAAACAACCGAAAATCCAGAGCTTTCCTCCGAGGTTCAGAGCCTGAAGGAAAAACTTGGTGAACACTCCAAACAGCTGGAGTTAAGCGCCGAGAAACTCAACCAACTACAGACGGAGAACGCTGCACTCCGAGACCAGAAAAAAGCTCCCAACACGGCGAGCAACAAGAAGCGTCGCTTTCGACCTATAGGAAGCCTGAGCACTCTCAACACCGGAGAAGGCACCACTAACGCGACTCCTGCATCCGGAGCGGCCGGGGCAACATGAGAAGGGACCGAGGATCACCAGATCCACGACCTAGAGGAAAGTGATTCCGAACCTGAACCCGAGAAAAAATAACCCGAGAAGACAGCAGCCGAGTCTTCCATAACCGCCTATCTGGAGGCAGATGTTTTCCAAGAGGTTCGACCCCATGCAATCCATGGTGGAACGTCTACCAGGAGTAGCTCCTCCAATCCGGAGGAGCAACCCCGACTCGTACACAGATACTCCCTTCGCAGAGGAGATCGCCTCAGTCGAGATGCCTCGGAAATTCTCCTTCCCTAGCATCAAGATGTACAAATATAAACAGAGGATGCTAGCGGTTGCGCTCCCCAAGGAGGCCCGTGAAGCTACCATGTGTAAAGGGTTTGGCTCCACTCTAATTGGACCCGCCTTGCAATGGTATAGCAATCTCCCTACCAGCTCCATCTCTTCCTTTGCCGGTCTGAGCGACAAGTTCGTAGAACAATTCGCGAGTAGCAGGAGCCTGGAGAAGACTTCAGATGGTCTCTACGAGATCCTCCAGCATCGAGTAGAACCCCTGCGGGACTGCATAGCCTGTTTCAATCAAGAGAAGGTAGCAGTCCCTGAATGCAGCATCCCTACCGCAATCTCTGCCTTCAAGAGAGGCCTACTTCCAGATGGAGGGCTCTACAAAGAGCAAACCATGTACCCTTGCAAAACCATGGAGGATGTGCTATCCCGAGTGTGGGCACAGGTGAAGTGGAAGAGGACGTCGCTAGCTGCGCCAAGTCTCAACCCAACAGTATCAGAGGTCCACCCGATCAGACCGGGGAGACCGAGAAGAAAGATCCTCCCAAAAGGGATCCAAGGACTCCGGAAGCAGGAACCGGGGCAGGTTCCAATACCGGCCATTAGAAAAAAAAAGAGGGGATGTCTGTGTTTACCTGGACCGATATCTCCCATCTCTCAATATCCACACTAGTGCTGGTCAACACGCTGAGTCAGATGGGCCAACAGGTCAAATGGCCCCCAAAGATGAAAGCACCTGACTCATTCCGGAACCCGAGACTCTGGTGCGACTTCCATCGCGATCACGACCACAAAACTGAAGACTGCGTCGCCCTGAAGATCAAGGTCAACGAAATGCTCCAAAAGGGACATCTCCGAGAATTCCTTTCAGAGAAAGCCAAGGCTCATCTTAGCAAAGAAGCATCAGGGAAATCCAAAGGAGACGCATCAAGCTCACCACCTCGCCAGGACCGGGTGATTCATGTCATCTCAGGAGGCTCTGAAGTAAGTGGCGTGAGTCATGCAGCTGCAAAGAAGAGCACCCGTAATGCTAAACACGGCCTGGAGACTGCTCAACCTAAAACCCTACTTCTAGGTACCGACGAGATAAGCTTCACAGCCAAGGAGCAAAAGAAGATATTAGCTCCCCACCATGACGCTCTAGTTTTCTCTCTCACCATAGCGAACTGTTTGGTGAAAAGAATACTAGTAGACAACGGGTCCTCCAGCAATATCATCTTCCTGACAGCGTACCAAGACCTAGGGTTAGAGGAGAATACCCTGACGCGCAAAGTAACTCCACTCATCGGGTTCAGCGACGAGGTCAATTGATACCACTCAAATTACCCTAAGGAGTGTTACTCTCATCAAAAGAGGTTCAGATGTAGTACTTAGGGATCGAATCCACAAGGAGCTAGGGAACAATTAAAGCTAGTGTTTATTAATTCTAAGAGTTGTAAATGTTTAAATGAAATAATAGTAACTAGCGAAGTAAATAGTAAATATAACTTGATTGGAAATGATATTAGATGCAGGGCCACTATTCAGGTGTTGGAGATTATAATATCTATAGATGCCTATTTGTTGCATGCATGATATGTTAGAGCTCAACCGCTTAACTCAGTGATCAGCTGTCGCATGTTTCACTGGTTAACAAGCTAGATCTCGTGTCTCAACGGTTAGTATGTTGACAACGAGAAAGTGTCGATCGATGGTCCTATAGGGACATCGACCGATACACCTTTACCTACGTCGACCGATAGTCAGTTGAGAACATCGATCGACGGGTTCTAGCCAGGCCTATGCGCAAGTATGATATGCCCTATTAAGATACTAAATTGGCGGTTAGCCCTCTCTAGCAGTCCTAATATGATAGATCGATGTCAGGATGGGATAACAATGGTGCTTGAGTATGCAATCCTATGATCAAGTTCTAGTTAGCAAGGTTAAAACAAGCAATGAATACAAATCTATCATGAATATCACAACAAGGAAGATTTATAGTTTGGGGCTAATCCCACTAACCTATCTGAACCCTGTATCTAATAAATGAACTACTCAGATATAGCAAAGCAATTCATGACAATGAAGAAATGGAAATTCATAGTATAGATGAAAATAATTGAAAACAAGGAGTTCCAATCACAAGTGATCTTCTCTCCAAAAGTCTCTTTCTCTCTCAAAGTAAAACTGTAACAAAAAGCTCTCTCTGCCGTCAAAACATTTAGGAAGTATATAATCTACTAGGTTCAAAACTCGTCAGGGCATTTTCATAATTTGGCTTGGCCTTGGGCTTTAAGTCCGCTGGTTCCAAAATGTCGCATGTCCAATGTCTCGACATCAATCGATGGTACTTGTGTACATTGATCGATATTAATCTTCATTTGTCGAGGCATCTCATGGTGTCGATCAACAGCACTGGATGTGCATCGATCGATTGTGCTTCCTCTCGTCGACCTCTACATGGTCAGCTCGGGTGAAATGTCTTTTAAGCTCCAAAATGCTCCAAAGTCATAGCTTTACTCCGAAATGCACCCGAACCTGAAAACATACCTAGAAGAGTAGAAAACATAGATATATATATATATATATATATATATATATATATATATATATATATAGTAAAACACCTATATACCATGAATGAAAACGGGTCAAATCCAAGGTATATCAACTCCCCGAGACTTAGCCTTTTGCTTGTCCTCAAGCAAAACATACAGGTAGTCTCTCTGAAAGAGGTTTGAAAATATTAGGGACTTATAGATTTTAAACCATAGAAATCATTTCCTCAACAATTTTGCAACCACATCTAAAAAGTCCTAATCACATAAGCACACTATGCAATATCCTAGCTTAGCAACCATTTCTAACATAACATAACTCAGCAATTCACGTCTGACATCCCCTTTACTGACTTCATTTCTTAGCATAAATATAAAGTGAATGCTTTACCTTGGGAGTATCGATCATAGGATGCAAGGATTTCAGACAAGTATCTGGAGCTGCAGGTAAAAGTTAGTTCCTAATTTCTCTCTCTCTAATTTTCTCTCTTGAGTCAAAGTCTGCTTCCATTGCAGGATCAGTGACCAAGATTGGACAGGCTTCCATGAATTAAAACTTAATGGTGGTTTCCACCAAGCTCTGTTCACTTCTTTTTGACCTATATCCAAGAATTCTTTGTGAAAGCGAGCCTTGAAGATTGCCGCCTCCAAGTCCCGTTTCGAATTCTTATATTGGAGTCTTTATGAATCAAGCCTTAATGGTTTTAGCCACAAAGTCCTGTTCAGACTCATCCTAAGTAAACAATAGATCTTATTTTATTTTTATTTAATATAATTCACTAACTAATCTAGGATCGAAATTTAGAGAGAGAAAATGTGATAAATAATCTACACAAGGCGTTACCTTCCAGACCTGTCTGAAGAATCCGATCCCATGTATACCAAGCCCCAAGACAAGTGGTTATGTCAGGTTTAGTGTTGGAAATTAGCTTCGGTTACTGCATACGTTCAAGGCAAGTGTGTAGTTGATAGGTTGATCTGCTTTAGCATCTACAGTGCTATCTGCAATCAGTAAATCTAAAATGGTGCTAAAGATTGGTTGGATATTCAAGTTTAAATCGATATAAAATTATAGTCCCTATTTTCAATAGCTAAGCATAATTTATTAAAATTCCTTTCTGTATAAGAATAAAATAAATTATATCAGTAAATCTCCCCCCAGACTTAAATTACACTGTCCCAGTGTAACTCAGCCGGAGTTATGATGGAATAATTTATAGGTACGAAATGTAACAAGTGAGGAAGATACATCTGACCGGATTAGATATCGATCGATGGGAACATGTTACATCGATCGTCGTGTGTTTGTCTATGTCGAGCGATGTCGACGTCTCGTCGGCGGTCGATATTAATGTCCTCCTACTTGTGTCTCCTAAATCTGAAAGAAATAAAACGAAAGTAAATAAATGCTAGATAATAAAACCTAAATAAAATACTTAATAGTGGGTTGCCTCCCACTCAGCGCTTGGTTATAGTCATTTAGCTTGACTGTGGTATTGATTGGCTAGTTGGTGGAGAAACAGTGGCTTGTTGGAAAACAAGCATCGACGTTATCTCTGCACATACTTGACCAAGATGCAATGAAACTTCTTGTGGCCTCATCATTTCTTGTCCATTTGTCATCCATCTTCTCAAGTACATTGGAGATGTGCTGTAGCCTATCTTGAACGTTGTCAATGCTGACCTGGTGCCAGCCTATGTTGTTATAGGCGTATGCTGAAAGTTCTGTCAGTTCTTTGCCATCGAGCGATTTCGCTCACTTCCTGTCGATCGATGCTGATATCTGGTGTTGGGCTGCGAGTTGCCTCTTAATGGCTTTGACTTCTTTCTGTAGCCATTCTGCGTGGCTGGTCCACTGATTCTGTTGTTGAATGGAAAGTAGATGTCATCGCAGCGTTTGTCAAGTCGTTCCTCCATGGTGGCTATAGCAGTGTAGATCTTGGATGTGATCTTGTCAACCTCTGCTGCTGTGTAGGGAAGTGACTCCACAGGATTCTTGCCATCGATCCATGGCTCTCGTAGCCTGTCGATCGAAAATGAGTTTGCCTGCAAAAATTTTTGATTAGTAATGTTATCAATATCCCTTTGGGCATGAAGTATTTGACTAGGCAATTTGTTTAAATCTAGCATGACTGGTGATACGAAGCGGTCATGCATGATTTCGTAAGTCTGCAGCCTAGTATCCATGGCTGAGATCTTAGCGTCGAGCGATGTGATGGTACACACGTCGATCGATGTGGCTGGTTGTTGGTCCTTCTAGCGAATGGTGTCCAGATCTTGCTGTAGTAGCTCGATTTTAGTGTTCAGCCAGTCCACGTTGTTGTTGAGAGGGTAGTACACGTCGTTTATCCTCGTGTTGATGTATGAGACTTCCCATTCATCCTTGTGTTCTGCTGAACATTGCGGTTCTGCAGGGATCTGGGCTGTAGGAAGACTGACGTCGATCGATGGTGCATGTGGTGCGTCAATCGATGCTGAGGTCGTGGCTTCCTTCTCAAGGTTATGTCGTAAACTCTCAATTTTTGTCCTTATTTCTACCATACTTCTGAAAAGCTCATTGTAGCCTCTATCCAAAGGTTGATGTGTATCTTCTACCAATGATTTGAGCTCCTCTCCCAGTTTTTCCTGAGCTCCACAAATACCAGTCACCATCTCGTTGATTTCATCTTTGGTGTAGAGTTCTGGTGCCAGTCTTGTGAGTGTGAAGGAAGTGGCGTGTTCTGGAAGACAGATGTGGCTCTCTTCAAAAAGGAGAAAGACTTGCTGTACTCAGACGATCCTGCTCATTTGGAACGCACCATCCGTAGAGGTCAACGTTCCACATCGCTCGACGCAACAACTTCGTCGTTGATCGATACGCACAACCAACCGTCGACCGACACCAGACCTTCATCGTCGATCGATCCCAATCGTTCGAAAACGATCGATACTACACCGCGTACGTCGATCGATACCGTGTCGTCAAAAATGGTAAACATTATTATTCTAACACAGGCCGAGAACGGAAACCTGTATGACCAGGCCGGTCATCTGCGTAATACAACAGGTCAGAAAATAGACGCTCAGGGGACTGTAATCCCTGATGCTGATGCTACAGGAGCTGCTCAACCTGTAGATGAGGACGCTCGATCGAAACCACTGGCCGACTACAATCGCCCAGATGAGTACTATTCCAACAGATCAGCTATTCGACTTCCGAAGATCCAGAAGCAGAATTTTGAGCTGAAACCTCAATTCTACACTCTTGTGTCGCAGATACCCTACTCTGGGTTACCGCACGAGCATCCTATGGACCATCTGGAACGGTTCGAGGATCTAATCGCTGCTCTATTCGGATGGAAGGAGTCCCCAAAGATTACCTGCTGTGCATACTCATCAGATACACGCTGAATGGAGAAGCGATGAACTGGCTTAGGCAGCAACCCACATGATCTTTAACATCCTGGGCTGACATCAAGAATGCTTTCTTACGAAACTTCTTCGATGAGGCGCGCGCTGAAGAACTTCGGAACAAAATTTCCACATTCTCGCAGGAGGCTGGAGAGTCCTTCAAAGATGCATGGATTAGATTTAGGTTCTTCCAGCGAGACTGTCCACACCACGGATTTAACGAAGTGCAGCTGCTAAGCACTTTCTTCCGAGGTCTCGCCTTACAGTATCAAATGGCTCTTGATACAGCGAGTGAAAGAAACTTCACTACTCGGAATCCGTTGGAAGCTGTGAGACTTATCGAAAACCTTGCTAACAGCAACAACACCAAAAACACTGACTCAGAACGAAAGAAGTCTGTAGCCTCTATCGGGAAGGAACAGATGGACGAAGTAAGAGCTAAGTTAGATGTGGTGCACGAGCTTCTTAGGAAGCAAGTCTGTTCAGCTGGAGGAGAAGTAGCAGATAAGGAAGGAGAAGAAAATGTGAACTACATCGGAGGTACCGGATTCCAGAAATTTGGAAACCATGGCGGAAATAGAAACTTCTTTGGAAATGGTCAAAGAAGTAACCAAAGTTCACAATTTCAAAAACCCTTCAACAACAGCAAGAGCTACTCAAACTCTTATTGCCAGAATCCACCACCCCAGACTCAGGAAAGCAAGATCGAAGAGATGCTTGATCGAGTACTGTTGGGACAACAACAAATCACCGTGGATTTCAACAGTAAAATAGACTCCGCCTACAACAATCTGAACACCAAAATCGAGACCTTAGGGACTCAGGTGAGAAAACTTGAAACGCAAGTAATTCAGACGGGCGAGACTATAAAGAGGCAAGAAGCTTTCGCTAGAGAGGCAGGAGCTGATAAAGGAAAACACCACGTAAATGCCATCATAGATGATGATTTCTGGCAAGTGGTGAGAAATGAAAAGCTTGAGGAAGGAGACTTCGAAATCCAAAGCTCCATGAGTCTCGGCAGATCCCAATGGTGTCGACCGATGTCGATGAACTCGCATCGATCGACAGACCATGACGAAAATCAATGGACGGATTACTCCAGTCATCGATCGACGTCGTCCGCTGAATCGACTGAATGCAATGCGGTTCGAATTCCAACTCATGAAGAATTCGCAGCTAAACATCCTCACCCACCCTCCCCTTTCTATGATAAAATCGATCGATCGGTTGAGCCAACCATCGATCGACAGAGTGAGTCCGACGTCGATTGTCACAATCCACCTCGCATCGATCGACAGGCACCTCTGACATACCGAGTGCGGTTACCCTCAATCGATAATGGTTATATCAACGCACTCAGACCACCACCTAAACCATTAGCTAATCCACCCAAACCAAAACCCAACCCTTTAAATAGTTCACCAGAACCAGTTCAAGAAAATCAGGAAGCTAAAGGGAGAAGGTTAAAGAAAAGAAAGGAGAAAATTCTTAAGAACCTTAAGAGGGAAGCTAACGATAAGGAGATGGATGGTTTCACTAAAAGAGTCCTCAGAATCCCAATCGAAAAAGCTTTTGATGAAGCTTACTTCACACACCGGTTGTGGATGTTCTTCAGAGAAAAAAAGGTAACTGAGGAGGACATTAGGAGAATGTTTCATCAAGTCAGAGAGAAGATGAAACACAGGATCACATTGACGAAGAAGAGTGATCCTGGGAAGTTCGCAATACCATGCGTAGTCAAGGGTGTTGAATTTCCCCATTCAATGTGTGACACAGGAGCATCAGTTAGTATCCTCCCTAGGATCATGGCAGACCAGCTTGGTTTGACCATCGATCCTTCAACAGAATCCTTCACCTTCGCGGATCTTTCAGAGAAACGATCAGGAGGTATAATAAGAGATCTCGAGGTACAGATTGGTAATACCCTTGTCCCTGTAGATTTTCATGTCCTAGACATCGAGCTTAACTGGAACTCTTCACTTCTGCTTGGAAGATCTTTCCTAGCTACAGTAGGAGCTGTATGTGACATGAACAAAAACAAATTGTGTCTGACGCTCATAGACCCCAACATCCACTACGACCCCATCCGACCTAAGCGAAAGGTCATTAATTCTGTAGATTACGGGAAAGAACTTGGCTTCATTGGCGCATGCCATTGTGGAGCAGAGTACGAATCGGAGTACGAAACAGAGTACTCGGAATCGATCGACACCCCAACCTTTCCATCGATCGATTCCAATGAGTCAACGGTGACCGATGACCGCAACGACATGTCACTCGACGTAAAGCACCTGGTTGACCATTTCACTCCACCTAATCATTGTTACCAACACTTTGCCTTCCAACCTCCAAGCAAGAGAGGACATGATGATTATTCCATAGGCAGTTGGGCAGACAGTGGTTTCCATGAAAGTTTTGCAGTTGACACTGTAATCACTTCATCTAACGAGGAACATACAGAGGAATACGATGAAGATTATTGGAAAGAACGTGCAATTGAAATGTCTTTGAAGGATGAAAGATTCGAACCACATAAGTTCACCAACACATTTCCAACATCGTTTGACGCTGTGCACTCCACATCAGTCGATACCCACCCTCGTCCAGCAAAACAACCGCTCACATCGATCGACACTCACATAGGAACATCGATCGATATTCGTGCCGCAACGAAAATTCAAGAGCATGAGAATATTCCCTCTCCAACTAGGTTTAGAGATGCCTATATAAAATGTTTTGCACCCCCGAAACCACCTGCACACACCAGAGTAGACACACAAGCAAAAAAAGATGAACACTCTTCCATCTACATCAACAGGAAAATCCATGAAGAGCAATCATCTCAAGAACACAAGTTCTGCAGAAATTACTTTGCCATCGATCGATGCATTTGTATCGACATCGATCGATACTTCTCTAAACCCTAATCTTTCTATTTCTAAATTGAATGATAATGCAAACATTGATTACGGTTTTCTAACACCTGATGAATTTGGTATTTTCAGGGACCCAGATGGCAACGCACGTGCAATGGATGGAAGGATCTTACAAGTGTCCAGAGAGGACATAGCAGATATCCTTCAAGTAGCCAATGGACCTGACAACCTATTCTCACAGCAACGTGGAACTCCAGACGTCATTCAAACAGATCCTAACAACCACGTAAGAGTCGCCACAACAGAAATCAATCCAGATCTATCACGCCAACCAAAAGGGCAAGCATCGATCGACGGGACACCTGAGACATCGATAGATAGGGTAACACCAACGTCGATCGATAAGGATGACCCGACGTCGATCGCAGACGTTATGAATTTGGGAACCGCGCTTTTGACATGTACGGAGCCAGAAAGTTCACTTGGGAACAAAGGGACGAGTATGGAGTCTACAGAGATGAGTGTGGACACGCACGAGGCGTAGCTGGTGAGATGATACCTGTCACAAAGGACGACATCAGGAAATTACTGGAAAGAGCATCTCTTTTTGAAGAGAGCCACATCTGTCTTCCAGAACATGCCACTTCCTTCACACTCACAAGACTGGCACTAGAACTCTACACCAAAGATGAAATCAACGAGATAGTGACTGGTATTTGTGGAGCTCAGGAAAAACTAGGAGAGGAGCTCAAATCATTGGTAGAAGATACACATCAACCTTTGGATAGAGGCTACAGTGAGCTTTTCAGAAGTATGGCAGAAATGATGACACAAATTGAGAGTTTACGTCAGCAACTTGAGAAGGAAGCCACGACCTCAGCATCGATCGACGCACCACATGCACCATCGATCGACGTCAGTTTTCCTACAGCCCAGATACCTGCAGAACTGCAATGTTCAGCACAACACAAGGATGAATAGGAAGTCTCATACATCGACACAAGGATAAACGACATGTACTACCCTCTCAACAACAACGTGGACTGGCTAAACACTAAAATCGAGCTACTACAGTAAGATCTGGACACCATTCGCAAGAAGGACCAACAACCAGCCACATCGATCGACGTGTGTACCATCACAGCGCTCGACGCTAAGGTCTCAGCCATGAATGAGAGACTGAGGACTTACGAAGACATACATGACCGCATTATATCACCAGTCATGATAAATTTAAACAAATTGTCTAGTCAAATACTTCATGCCCAAAGGGATATTGATAACATCAGTAATCAAAGTTTTTTGCAGGCAAAATCAGCATCGATCGATAGGCTACGAGGGCCTTGGATCGATGGCAAGAGGTTGACAAGATCACATCCAAGATCTACACTGCTATAGACACCATGGAGGAACGATTTGACAAACGCAGCGATGACATCTACTTTCCATTCGACAACAAAATCAGTGGACTAGACAGCCATACAGAATGGCTACAGAAAGAAGTCAAAGCCATTCAGAGGCAACTCGCAGCTCAACACCAGATATCAGCATCGATCGACAGGACACGAGCAAAATCTCTCGATGGCAACTCACCGAGATCGACCGACGAACACCTAATCGCATCGATCGACGCCGAGTCTACACCAGTCGGCGAGCAGCTGATACACAAGAAGATAGAGTCAATGCAAAAGGAACTGACAAAACTTTCAGCATACGCCTATGACAACATAGGCTGGCACCAGGTCAGCTTTGACAACGTTCAAGAAAGGCTACATAACATCTCCAATGTACTTGAGAAGATGGATGACAAATGGACAAGAAATGATGAGGCCACAAGAAGTTTCATTGCATCTTGGTCTAGAATGTGCAGAGATGACGTGGATGCTTGTTTTCTAACAAGCAGCTGTTTCTCCACCCAATTGCCAATCACTACCACAGTCAAGTTAAATGACTATAACCAAGCGCTGAGTGGGAGACAACCCACTATTAGGTATTTTATTTTGGTTTTATTAGCTAGCATTTATTTACTTTCGTTTTATTTCTTTCAGATTTAGGAGACCCAAGTAGGAGGACCTGAATATCGACCGCCGACGAGACGTCGACATCGCTCGACATAGACAACCACACGACGATCGATGTAACACTTACCCATCGATCGATATCTAATCCGGTCAGATGTATCTTCCTTACTTGTTACATTTCGTACATCATGAACTATTTCATCATAACTCCGGTTGAGTTACACTGGGACAGTGTAATTTAAGTCTGGGGGGAAATTTACTGATATAATTTATTTTATTCTTATATAAAAGGAATTTTAATAAATTATGCTTAGCTATTGAAAATAAGGACTATAACCTTATATTGATTTAAACTTGAATATCTAACCAATCTTTAGCACTATTTCAGATTTACTGATTGCAGTTAGCACTATAGATGCTAAAGCGAATCAACCTATCAACTAGACACTTGCCTGGACCGTATGAAGTAACCAAAGCTGATTTCCAACACTAAACCTGACATAACCGCTTGTCTTGGGGCTTGGTATACATGGGATCGGATTCTTCAGACATGTCTGGAAGGTAACGCCTGGTGTAGATTATTTATCACATTTTCTCTCTCTAAATTTCGACCCTAGAATAGTTAGTGAGTTCTATTTTAAAAAAAATATAATAATAATAATAATAAATATAATAATAAAAAAAAGATCTATTGTTTAATTAGGATGAGTCTGAACAGGACTTGGTGGCTAAAACCATTAAGGCTTGATTCATAAAGACTCCACTAAAAGAGTTCGAAACGGGACTTGGAGGCGGCAATCTTCAAGGCTCGCTTTCGTAAAGAACTCTTGGATATAGGTCAAAAAGAAGTGAACAGAACTTGGTGGCAACCACCATTAAGTTTTGATTCATGGAAGCCTGTCCAATCTTGGTCACTGATTTTGCAATGGAAGCAGACTTTGACTCAAGAGAGAAAATTAGAGAGAGAGAAACTATGAACTAACTTTTACCTGCAGCTCCAGATACCTGTCTGAAATCCTTGCATCCTATGATCGATACTCCCAAGGTAAAGCATTCACTTTATATTTATGCTAAGAAATGAAATCAGTAGAGGGGATGTCAGACGTGAATTGATGAGTTGTGTTATGTTAGAAATGGTTGCTAAGCTAGGATATTGCATAGTGTGCTTTTGTGATTAAGACTTTTTAAATGTGGTTGCAAAATTGTTTAGGAAAAGATTTCTATGCTTTAAAATCTTGAGTCCCTAATATTTTCAAACCTCTTTCAGAGAGACTGCCTGTATGTTTTGCTTGAGGACAAGCAAAAGGGTAAGTCTGAGGGAGTTGATATACCTTGGATTTGACCCATTTTCATCCATGGTATATAAGTATTTTACTATATATATATCTATGTTTTCTACTCTTCTAGGTATGTTTTCAGGTTCAGGTGCATTTCGGAGTAAAGCTATGATTTTGGAGCCTTTTGTCGCTTAAAGGACATTTCACCCGAGCTGACCACGTAAAGGTCGACGAGAGGAAGAACAATCGATCGATACGCATCAGTGCTGTCGTTCGATACCAGGAGATGCCTCGACAGAGGAAGATTAATATCGATCGATGTACACAAGTACCATCGATCGATGTCAAGACATCAGACACACGACATTTTGGATCTAGCAGACTTAAAACCCAAGGCCAAGCCAAATTACCAAAATGCCCTGACGAGTTTTTAACCTAGTAGATTATATACTGCCTAAGTGTTTTTGACGGCAGGGAGACCTTTTTTGTTACAAGTTTCACTTTGAGAGAGAGAGAGAAGAGAGTTTTGGAGAGAAGAACACTTGTGATTGGAACTCCTTGTTTTCATTTGTTTTCATCTATACTATGAGTTTCTATTTCTTTATTGTTATGAATTGCTTTGCTATGTCTGAGTAGTTCAATTATTAGATCCCGGGTTCAGATAGGTTTGTGGGATTAGCCCCAAACTATAGATCTGCCTTGTTGTGATATTTATGATAGATTTGTATTCATTGCTTGTTTTAGCCTTGCTAACTAGAACTTGATCATAGGATTGCATACTCAAGCACCCTTGTTAGCCCATCCTGACATCTATCTATCATATTAGGACTGCTAGAGAGGGCTAACCGCCAATTTAATATCTTAATAGGGCATATCATACTCGCGCATAGGCCTAGCTAGAACCCGTCGATCGATATCCTCAACTGACTATCGATCGACGTTGGCAAAGGTGTATCGGTCGACGTCCCAATAGGACCATCGATCGACACGCTCTCGTTGTCGACATACTAACCGTTGAGACACGAGATCTAGTCTGTTAACCAGTGAAACATGCGACAGCTGATCACTGAGTTAAGCGATTGAGCTCTAACATATCATGCTTGCAACAAATAGGCATCTATAGGTATTATAATCTCCAACACTTGAATAGTGGCCCTGCATCTAATATCATTTCCAACCAAGTTACATTTATTATTTACTTCGCTTGTTACTATTGCTATTCCATTTAAACATTTACAACTCTTAGAATTAATAAACACTAGATTTAATTGTTCCCTAGCTCCTTGTGGATTCGATCCCTAAGTACTACATTTGAACCTCTTTTGATGAGAGTAACACTCCTTAGGGTAATTTGAGTGGTATCACTCTAACATATCATGCATGCAACAAATAGGTACCTATAGGAATTATAATCTCCAACACCTGAATAGAAACCCTAGATCTAGCAACCATCCTTCCATCAAACAACTCCTTGCCAAGCTGAACAATTATCCTGTTCATCTTGTTTACTGCTTTCTAGTTTACTATATTTATTTTACTGCTTTATAATTTATTAGCCTAGTTTATTATAAATTGTTTAGATCTAATTGGTTTCCTAGCTCCTTGTGGATTTGATCCCTAAGTACTATAACTCGACATCTTTTGATGAGAGTAACACTCTTTAGGGTAATTTGAGTGATATCAAATTTGGCGCCGTTGCCGGGGAGCTTTGATCGCCATAAGATCTTGTTTAGTTAGATTTAGTCTCGGTTTTGTTACTGTTCGAAAAACTCATAAAATTTTTTCTTCTATTTCAGGTACATACATATCAGTACCAGAGCAATGAAGAGAGGATTTCTAGGTCCTTCAAAGAAGGAGCTTGCTGGTCTATGCACGATGCGTAAGTCTAAGATGGAAGTATCGATCGACACCCTCCAAGGAGCATCGATCGACAGCATACACCATCAATCGATCGACACCATTCATCCGACGTCGATCGAAAAACGACAAGCAGCGGTGATCGACAGAGCCAACAAATCCTGAAACAACACTGTTCACCGAGGTACTATTCACCGAGGTACTATTCATCGAGGTCCTGTTCATCCAGGTACTGTTCATTATAATACTATTCATCCTAGTACTGTTCATCGTGATACTATTTATCCTGACACTATTCACCTACCCTCGATCGACACTATTTAAATTCCGTCGATCGACACTATTCATGTCCCGTTGATCGATGCACCTAGCCTCAGCAAACAAGCACGATGAAATATCTGCAGACCACATTATCTGCAAGATCTTCCCCTATTGTTTATCTAGAGATGCTTTTAGCTGGTTCAGTAAGCTGCAACTAAGATCTCTAACCTGCTGGGAAGACATCAAAGGCGCCTTCCTAGGTAAATTTTTTAGCGAAGCTGTAGCAACTCAAAGTAAAAGGTTTGATTACATGGTGGACAATATGATTGAAGATCACGAGAAAGGAATAATCACTAGTCTTAGTCAGATTAGTATTAGTCAGATTATGAATTTTGCCTATAACGAGCAAGATGAAGATTTTGAAATCCCGACCACTCATGTCAAGCAGCCAGACATTCAGGTTCACCATGCAGATGAGAGTAAGCAGAAAGACGAACTGAACAGAGAAAAGCTGGTCAACCATGATACAATTAAGGATGATGAATATCATGTATCAGGAGAGAAGAGCAAAGTAGAAGAAGCTGATACAAAAGATCCGACTTCAGCATCGATCGACAGTAGTAACTCAGAATCGACCGATATCCGCACTTCAGAAACGATCGATACATATATTTGTCATCGATCGATACCTTCTACAATCCCTGATGCTACCACTGTGTATGTTAGCACTGGACGACCGAAGGCAATTAGAGACTATAACAGTCCTGAGGATGCCTATGCTAAAAGGTCCGCATTGCGTCGTTCAGCACTTCAGAATACTGTCCTTGAGCTGCACCCTGCATATATCTCTCTTGTGGGTCAGCATTCTTTCCATGGTTTTCCTCATGAAGATCCCACTAGCCACCTGGAGACATTTGTAGATCTGGCATCGACCATCAAATGCAACGGAGTCTCTGAAGACTACTATTTATGCAAATTATTCTCATACTCTCTTGCTGGGGAAGCAGCATATTGGTTCAGGAAATTGCCACTAGGATCTCGACATCAAATACGCCTTCCTCAACAAATTTCTCTATGATGCTGCAGCAAATCTAGAGATTGAGATAAGGTCTATGCTGGAATATATGGTGGAGGATGATGAGCAACATGAGTCTGGAAAGCTGAGCACAGTAGAAGTAGCTGATATTAGTGACATGAGCTCAGAACCGATCGACACTCCCACCTCATCGTCGATCGACCCCAATACCTCAAAAATGATCGACACAGACTTTTGTCATCGATCGATTCCACTTGAAATCCTTGAAAGATCGAGTTGTCCTCAGGACATTGCAAACTCGACATAGGAGAGCATCAATGAATCAAGCTGTGATCTTACCTCAGATGTCGACAAAGTCACTCTGAAAGACTTTCTGGAGTTGGAAGAATGGCTTCGGCAGAAGCTTGATGATCAGCCCGCTTCGGGAAAAGGTCTGGAAAATTCCTTAAAGGCTGACGACATCGACTGACATAAACCTGATGAGATCGATCGACACCCACCCTACGACATCGATCTACAGTCGCCGTCTAACATCGATTAACATACACTCGACTGTATCGCTCGATACCCACCCGATTACCTCGATCGACACTCATGTTTGGATGAACTATCAGGATACATGATTGAACCATAACTGGTTGGAAGAAAAGAACACACATCTGGAGCCTCACACCTTGCTGTCGCCGAAAATCTAAGACCACCTCTATGCGAAGAAGAAGCTGTTGGGATTTGCAAAAGAGTGAAGAGGATACATGATCCTGTGAAGTTTGTTGTTCCATATGAAGTGTTTGAAGCTGAATCTCCTATCCCACCAGATAAAAGTATGGAGTTAAGTTCCTATGGTGGAGTATTTGATGATAATAAGTACGTAGAAGCTTCTCAAAGAGGGCTGCGATTTAGAGATGAAGTAGATGAAGGCCCAGCAGAAGCACCATCGAGCGACATCAGCAAATCGGAATTGATCGACACTAACACTTCATCAACGATCGATACCGATCAGATACCATCGATCGACACCAGACGCGAATCAGAGCAGAACGAGTATGAATTGTGTGGAAATATTTTTTATGGAGATACCACCACGCATTCAGACAAGTCTGGGGGAAAGAGGTGGAGGAACTGGAAGAAGAGAAAAAGAATCAATGAAGGTTCTCAGTTATCATTGATTCCTCACTTCTCAGATGATGCCAGGAAGTCCAAAGTGAGATTACACAAGTCTGTGGGAAAGAAGGGGAGAAATTGGAAGAAGCGGAAACGAACCAAAGGAGGTTCTCAATTACCATTGACTCCTTACTTCTCAGATAGTGGCAGAAAACCCAGAGTGCGCAGCAGATGCTTCTCACAGCCTTTTGCAAAGCTCAAAGCACTCCTTATTGCTGAAATGATAGACAAAGGAGAAGGGTATATGGAGGAGGCTTTCACACAAAAATGATAAATATTCAAAGAGTAGACATTGAGACTTGGTTTGGAGCAAGTTCTCATTCTTATGCGGACTGAATCAGATCTCCAGAAGTCAAGCTAAGGACTAAAAATAAGCGCTGAGTGGGAGGCAACCCACTGTTAGGTTTGTTTTAAATATGGTTTAATTTTCATTTATTACTGATTTTTCTTGTTTTCTAATGATTTCAGGTAAAAAAAAATTATTAGTTAATTGGTTTTATTAGTTATATATTACTAACTTTTAGACTTTTAGTGTTTTATTTATGTTAGGTACAAGGAAAAGATTCAAGGAAGACGAGTTTCCATAGAAATCGACGATGGCTAGCTAACATCGATCGACATAGTATCAAGGGCATCGATCGCCACTTAACTGTGTTGGTCAATATTCATATCAAAGTTAGGTATATTGTTCTTCCTTGTTAAATATTGTCCTTATGATTTATTCTCCCACCGATCTTAGGCTGAATAACATTGGACACAATGTTATTTAAGTCTGGGGGAGGTTATATTAATATTAGGTTTTAGTTAGATGTTTAGAATGGAGACTCAAGTAAACGATTGCCATGATATTGACCGACGAGAACAAATCGATATCGATCGACATTGCTACATCTTCCACGACCGATGACAACACGTTTACATCGATCGACATCCATTCCGGTCAGGTATAACATTCTAAATTGTTAAATTGAGTACTTATGATTTATTTACACCATAACTCCGACTGGATATACACTGGTCACAGCGTTATCTAAGTCTGGGGGAGGTTCTACTGATATTGTGTTTTAGTTATGAAAAAAAAAAAAAAACAGATCCATTGCTCAGATCATCGACCGATGAGACCATCTCGATATCGATCGACAACACTTCATCAACAACGATCGATTGTCACTTCATTATATCGATCGATACTGAGCAGGTTATCGTTCTTACTTGTTAAATTGTGTACTTCTGCTTTATCATTTTCACTTTACCACCGACTGTGTTACACTGGGGACAGTGTAATTTAAGTCTGGGGGGATTACTAACGTTTATCTACCTTTATGAGTCTTATTTAAAATATTTTCAAAATCTGTTTTTATTGAGTCAAGAAGGGGATAATGAACTTATTAGATTCATGCTTGTTATCTAACCACTCTCTAGCACCATTCTAGACTTACTGATTGCAGATAGTACTAAAGATACTAAAGTGGATCAACCTGTCAACTATGTTCACACTTGCTGAGATTGTTTGAAGGAACCGAAGCTGACCTCCAACCTAATTTGACTTAACTGCTTGTCTTGGGGCTTGGTATACACTGGATCGGATTCCTCCTTCAGGTCTGAAGTGTAAAAGTCTGAGTGATTTTGGTTTCCTTCTCTCCTCCCTTTGGCATCCTAATAAAATAAAATAAAAGATTGAGATGATTTCTTGCGGTTTAGAGGGGTAGGAGCGTCTCCTGTGACCCCATTATTCTACTCTAATAGAATGATCACACATTGTTGGAAGCGAGGGGTAGGTACATTACCGATGACCCCACTATTCGCCTACACTTTGTCAAGAAAAGAAAAAAAATATATATATATAATTTAAAAAAAGAAAAATCGAAAAGAAGGTGAATAAGATGGACTGCATCAGCATCTTTGTTCATTGGTATTGAGATAAAAAGGATTCAGAGAAGGGAGATATAGAGTAAAAGAAACCAGAACAAGACTACATGTTTACTCAGATACCTGTTGGGGTAAGAGTCCATGTGTCTTGCGATCGATACTCCCAAGGTAAAGCATACACATTTATTTATGTTAAGAAATGAGGTTGGTAGAGGGGAATGTCAGACATGATTTGCTAAGATGTTGGCTAGGTGAATTTGGTTACTAAGCTAGGATATTGTATAATGTGCTTCTGTGATTAGGACTTCTTAGATGTGGATTGCAATATTGTAGAGGTGATGATTCTCAGTTTTAAATCATGTGAGTCCCTACTGTTTTCAAAACCTCTTTCAGAGAGACTGCATGTCTGTTTTGCTTGAGGACAAGCAAAAGGGTAACTCTGGTGGAGTTGATAGGCCATATATTTTACCCATTCTTAATCATGGTCTATAAGTGTTTTAAAGTGTTTTCAGATACAATTATTATGTTTTGGAGTCTATTTAGAGTATTTACAGGTTCAGGGACGTTTAGGAGAAATATGGTGATTTTGGAGTCTTTTAGAGCCTTTGGAGGTGCAGAGTTGCACAGACGCGTCAGATGTTTAGCTATGGATGGAGACCTTCCGACCGTTAGATTGAGCCCATATGTTGACAGAAGATATAGATTTGAATTAGCTTTCCAATTCCACCGGTCTCAGGTCAATCAGCATCATGTAGCAGAAGTTATGCCCGTTTTACTGAAGAGTGGTCACTCTGCCTCGCGAGACGAAACTGCCGAGAAGAGGAAGCCACGTCGATCGATGCAGCATTCTGCACGTCGATCGATGGAGATCCCAGATCTTGCGCCTTGTATATTTTATGACTGCGTGAAGCCCAGAAGCCACAAATTACCAGAATTCCCTTGGACGACCAGAAACCCTATTTATGTCATTTCTAAGCCATTGTTGACGGCTACGCTTTCTAGACTTCTTTACGCTTTCTGTTTCATTGGTTCTCTTAGAGGAGAGCAGGGAGGAACTCCTATTAGAGTCCTCCTGGAACTCCATTGGTTTTCTTATCTATTTCATTTCAGTTTTATATCTATTCATCTATGATTTCTGTTTTCATGTCTGAGTAGATCCACCTGTTAAATCTAGAGTTCAGATAGGTTTGTGGGATTAGCCCTGTGGGAACCGAAATTTGCACTGTCGATTTCTGTTAAATAAGGAAACTAGGAAAACCCTAATTTCCCAGAGGACCCGGATAACTGCTAATACCACACGTCAAGCAATCAGAACACGAGAATAACAACGATAAAGTATAAGAAATCGAAAAGAGAGCAAAGAAGATCTTATTCTGAATTTGCGTATGAGCGTTTACAACAAGGTATAAGCCTGGGCTCGAGAGCTTTCGGCGAGATTCCTAGTTCAAGAAACCCTAAGACGGCTAAACCTAATTGAGTCGCAGCTCGAAATAACAAAAACGGAAAAATTGCCTAAATTGCTCTAAGTGCTAAGTTTTGTCTGAAAAAAGTCCCTCCCCCATGCCTCTCGCCTAGGACTCCTTATATACTCGCTCCAAGGTCGGTTTATGCTTTTACTCTTCTGCCCTTAAGCCGTCATAGCATAAAATGGAGATATTCCATTTTTCCCGATCTTCGTAATTATCCTCAAAATTTCGTATTTATCCGCGAAAACTTGACATTTATCTTTCCTTGCGCGCCAAGCGTAAACCGTGCTACGGTTTACGGGCTTTTGGTTAAGAAATCGTAGGATGGGCCTCGAGTCGTGTTTTAGGTCCCTTTGGGCCGTCTTCCGACTCGAAGCGTTTACTGCGACTTCTCATGATAAATAACGAACTTTCCGCGGTTTTAATCCGCAAAGTTTGATCGATGATTTAAAATAGCGGAAAACATGAACCGAGCTCGCTATGGTCTTCGGGAGATAGAATCGAAGGTTTTGACGAGAATGCATGGACTGGTGTCGTAGCGACCGAGCGCTTGTCCCGCTCGGTCGCTACGTAGCGGGCGGATTGATGATTTTGGTAAGGTTAAGCGTATTGGACGAAGTTCACACTTTAAACTCCGCGGAAGAAAAGTTATCGAGACAGTATGTGTGTTAAAGATACGAACTCCGAACCCATACTTCTATAAGTAGTGAGCTCTTGTCATTCATTTTCTTCACACCTTCCCTTCTTCATACCATAAAAAACCTCTCTAGATCCAAAACTTTTGCTTTCAACATGTCTTCCTCCCAAGGTGACAAGAGTGATTTCAACGTCGAGATGGGCGAGGCCACTTCTCCGGCTCCGTTTCCGACTTCTCCGGCTGAAGCGCCGGCTTGTGTTGCTGTTCATCTCTCCTTCCGAGAGAAACTAGTTCGTCGCCAAGCCGAGAAGGAACTGGTTCAAGCTGGCTCCGAGTTCCCGTCTTCTTCTACGCGGGTTGTTGCCCCGGGTCATGGGACCGAGGTCTTGGCTCCTCTTCCGCAAGCTCTACCTGCCGGATCGTCCACGACTCCGATCCTTGTCGAGGACAAGGAGAGGGCCGCTGACTCTATGCCTCCTCCCCCGGCCAGGAAAGAAATCGTTCTGGCGTTGCGTGCTCCTAGTGCTGTTCCGGTTGCTCAGCCTAAGAGCCGGATGAGGAAGCTTACCAAGAGTGGTGACGGGGAATCTTCACAGCAAGGTGGATCGAGCCTAGTGTCGGGACTTCGCGGAAAGGTTTGCCTCTCACATGAATTCTCGATCGTTTCATGTACACTCTTTCTCAGACTTAGTCTTAAAAAAATTTATTGTTTGCAGTTCAAGTCGTTGATCGATGGGATGATCAGCGATTGCGGTTCCGAGACCAATCGTCTTGTCGGGGAGTTGGTGGAGCTTCAGGGTAGATGGTCTGAAACCGAGGCCATGCTGACGGCTGTCAAGGATTCTCATTCTGCGAAAGTGTCGAAGCTCGAGGTCGTGATAGGAGAGCTCGAGAGAGACCTTGGGAAGACGGCGAGTTCCTTGCTTAAGGAGAAGAAGGCCAGGAAGGCTAAATCCTCGGAGGTGCGTAGGCTCCAGCGTCAGATCGAGGGCGATGCGGGACTAGCGAGCCGTGGGATCCAGGAGGCCACGGATGCTCTTCGCGCAGAGTTTCAGGCTCGCTTGGCGAAGATTTATGCTTCCCTGGGTTCCCTCGAGTGTATCCGGAGCAGGGACTTAGTTTTGGCGACGATTGAGGGCGGGATGGCCGTGGTTTGGTCGTTCCAAAGTGAGGCTCCCCCGACCTTGGAGGCTGAAGAGGCCCGACTGTCCGGCTGTAAGGGATATATGGCGGCCGTGGATGGAGATTTCGATCTCATCCTAGCTGACCTGAAATCCGCATGCTTCCTTCCGACGTGTTCAGAAGACCTAGAGGGGAAATATCCGATGGTTGGAGAAAACAGAGGTGACGCGGCTCCAGGCTTGGACGAGGCGACGGGTGAAGAGGGGGTGTGAGTTTTAAGGATGACTTGGGTTAGATCTCTTGCGAGAGATTTGTTTTTATGTTTTTATGTTTCGGCCTTAAACGGCCTTATTTCTTGTTTCGGGACTGGCCGCGTGTGGCTTTGAATCCCTGCCACTCTGCGGTTTTTTATGATGAGATAGTCAAATGGTACTTTTTTATGAGTTAGTGTATAGTGGGGAAGTAAGGTGATGAGTTGTCGTCCCATATCCTTCTTCGATTGTGAAATGTTTCATTCGAGATCTGTTTCGAGAGTTCTTCCGCGAGATGTAGGCTTCACGGGGGTGCTGAAGATGTTGAATATAAACATAGAGGCATGGTTTAGGGATCTCGTATCTTTTGATATCATGCCTTGAGATGTTAGAGACCAGTGCACTGGGTTTAGGGCAAGACCTAGGTTTACTTTCGGTTTTAAGGTTTGTGCAGTGACTAGCCGGCTATCGTTTTTCCTGTTGCAATTTCTTCCTGATTTGTACCAGTTTAAAGTCTGTGATAGGTTCTCGGCTTATACGACTTGTTTGATATGAATCGAGCATCTCTCCGGAGACAATTTTTAAGCCAACCGGAAGTGCTGGACCAAAATTTCGGATTTCTTTTATAGCGCTATTATCCTTGTGTCGGATGTACGAGAGTCATCTTTGCGAGATGACTATGTCTGTTTAGGACGTTTGGGAGTTTGATGTGATCAGCATCGGACTTGGCGACATATGTTGTCGTTTTGAGTTTTTTGCGCAAAATATGTTGTTAAAGTGTACTTTATACATAAAAAATTCGTTGACAGAGGTTCCGTTTTTTGTTGTTCGGAAGAAATAACTCTCTGAGGCATTTCTTGCGACGTCTCGCGATGCTTGATATACCTTAGATTTGACCCATTTTTATCCATGGTATATTATTATTTTACTATATATATATCTATGTTTTCTACTCTTCTAGGTATGTTTTCAGGTTCAGGTGCATTTCGGAGTAAAGCTATGACTTTGGAGCATTTTGGAGCATAAAGGACATTTCACCCGAGCTGACCACTTAGAGGTCGACGAGAGGAAGAATAATCGATCGATTCGCATCAGTGCTGACGATCGATATCAGGAAATGCCTCGACAGATGAAGATTAATATCGATCGATGTACACAAGTACTGACGATCGATGTCGAGACACCAGACGCGACATTTTGGATTCAGCAGACTTAAAGACCAAGGCCAAGCCAAATTACCAAAATGCCCTGACGAGTTTTTAACCTAGTAGAATATATACTGCCTAAGTGTTTGACGGCATAGAGAGCTTTTTCTTTTCTAGACCTAGTTTTGTTACAAGTTTCATTTGGAGAGAAGATCACTTGTGATTGGAACTCCTTGTTTCATTTTCTTATCATCTATTCTATGAGTTTCTATTTATCTATTGATATGAATTGCTTTGCTATGTCTGAGTAGTTCAACTGTTAGATCCAGGGTTCAGATAGGTTTGTGGGATTAGCCCCAAACTATAGATCTGCCTTGTTGTGATATTCATGATAGATTTGTATTCATTGCTTGTTTTAGCCTAGCTAACTAGAACTTGATCATAAGATTGCATATTCAAGCACCCTTGTTATCCCATCCTGACATCTATCTATCATATTAGGATTGCTAGAGAGGGCTAACCGCCAATTTAGAATCTTAGTAGAGCATTTTCATACTCGCGCATAGGCCTGGCTAGAACCCGTCGATCAATGTCCTCAACTGACAATCGATCGATGTTGGCAAACGTGTATCGGTCGATGTCTTAATAGACTATCGATCGACACTCTCTTGTGTCTGCATCTAACCGGTGAGACACAAGATCTAGTCTGTTAACCAGTGGTACATGCGACAGCTGATCACTGAGTTAAGCGAATGAGCTCTAATATATCATGCATGCAACAGTTAGGCATCTATAGGAATTATAATCTCCAACACCTGAATAGTGGCCTTGCATCTAATATCATTTCCAACCTAAGTTACATTTATCATTTACTCGCTAGTTACTATTGCTATTTTATTTAAAACATTACAACCTTTAGAATTAATAAACACTAGATTTAATTGTTCCCTAGCTCCTTGTGGATTCGATCCCTATGTACTACATCTGAACCTCTTTTGACGAGAGTAACACTCCTTAGGGTAATTTGAGTGGTATCAAATTTGGCGTCGTTGCCGGGAAGCTTTGATCGCCATTAGATTTAGTTTTATTAATTCTTATTCTTTTCTTTACCCCCTTTTCTAATAATCTTTCTTTTTCTTGTCTTTTCAGTTGCATGCCCATCGGTACCAAAAGCAACAAGGAGAAATACTTGCTGTTCTCAGACGATCCTGCTCATTTGGAACGCACCATCCGTAGAGGTCAACGTTCCACATCGCTCGACGCAACCACTTCGTCGTCGATCGATACGCACAACAAACCGTCGACCGACACCTGACCATAATCGTCGATCGATCCAAATCATTCGACAACGTCGATACTACACCGTGTACGTCGATCGATACCGTGTCGTCAAAAATGGTAAACATTATTAATCTAACTCAGGATGAGAACGGAAACCGGTATGACCAGGCCGGTCATCTGCGTAATGCAAATGGTCAGAAAATAGATGCTCAGGGAACTGTAATCCCTGATGCTGATGCTACAGGAGCTGCTCAACCTGTAGATGAGGACGCTCGATCGAAACCACTGGCCGACTACAATCGCCCAGATGAATACTATTCCAACAGATCAGCGATTCGACTTCCAGAGATCCAGAAGCAGAATTTCGAGCTGAAGCCTCAATACTACACTCTCGTGTCGCAGATACCCTACTCTGGGTTACCGCACGAGCATCCTATGGACCATTTGGAACGGTTCGAGGATCTAATCGCTGCCATTCGATTGGAAGGAGTCCCCGAAGATTACCTGCTGTGCAAGCTCTTCAGATACACGCTGAATGGAGAAGTGATGCACTGGCTTAGACAGCAACCCACAGGATCATTAACATCCTGGAGCGACATCAAGAATGCTTTCTTACGAAAATTCTTCGATGAGGCGCGCGCTGAAGAACTTCGGAACAAAATTTCCACATTCTCGCAGAAGGTGGAGAGTCCTTCAAATATGCGTGGATTAGATTTAGGTTTTTCCAGCGAGACTGTCCACACCACGGATTTAATGAAGTACAGCTGCTAAGCACTTTCTTCCGAGGTCTCGCCTTACAGTATCAAATGGCTCTTGATACGGCGAGTGAAGGAAATTTCACTACTCGGAATCCATTGGAAGCTCTGAGACTTATCGAAAACCTTGCTAACAGCAGCAGCACCAAAAACACTGACTCTGAACGGAAGAAGTATGTAGCCTCTATCAGGAAGGAACATATGGACGAAGTAAGAGCTAAGTTAGATGTGGTGCACGAGCTTCTTAGGAAGCAAGTCTGTTCAGCTGAAGGAGAAGTAGCAGATACAGAAGGAGAAGAAGATGTGAACTACATCGGAGGTACTGGATTCCAAAAATTTGGAAACCAGGGCGGAATAAGAAACTTCTTTGGAAATGGCCAAAGAAGTAACCAAAGTTCACAATTTCAAAAACCTTTCAACAACAGCAAGAGCTACTCGAACTCTTACTATCAAAATCCACCACCCCAAACTCAGGAAAGCAAGATCGAAGAAATGCTTGATCGAGTACTGTTGGGACAACAACAAATCACCGTGGATTTCAACGGTAACATAGACTCTGCCTACAACAATCTGAACACCAAAATCAAGACCTTAGGGACTCAGGTGAGAAAACTTGAAACCCAAGTAATTCAGACGGGCGAGACTATTAAGAGGCAAGAAGCTTTCTCTAGAGAAGCAGGAGCCGACAAAGGGAAACACCACGTAAATGCCATCATAGATGATGAATTCTGGCAAGTGGTGAGAAATGAAAACCTTGAGGAAGGAGATTTCAAAATCAAAAGCTCCATGAGTCTCGGCGGATCCCAATGGTGTCGACAGACCATGATGAAGATCGATGGACGGATTACTCCAGTCATCGATTGACGTCGTCTGCCAATTCGACTGAATGCAATGCGGTTCGAATTCTAACTCATGAAGAATTCGCAGCTAAGCATCCTCACCCACCCTCCCCTTTCTATGAAAAAATCGATCGATCGGTTAACTCAACCATCGATCGACAGAGTGAGTCCGATGTCGATCGTCACAACACACCTCCCATCGATCGACAGGCACCTCTGACATATCGAGTGCGGTTACCCTCAATCGATAATGATTACATCAATGCACTCAGACCACCACCTAAACCATTAGCAAACCCACCCGAACCAAAACCCAACCCTTTAAATAGTTCAACAGAACCTGTTCAAGAAGAACAAGAATCTGAAGGGAGAAAGTTAAGGAAAAGGAAGGAGAAGATTCCTAAAAACCTCAAGAGGGAAGCTAATGATAAGGAGATGGATGGTTTCACTAAACGAGTCCTCAGAATCCCAATCGAAAAACCTTTTGATGAAGCTTACTTCACACACCGGTTGTGGATGTTCTTCAGAGAAACAAAGGTAACTGAGGAGGACATTAGGAGAATGTTTCATCAAGTCAGAGGAAAGATGAAACATAGGATCACATTGACGAAGAAGAGTGATCCTGGGAAGTTTGCAATACCATGCATAGTCAAGGGTGTTGAATTTCCCCATTCAATGTGTGACACAGGAGCATCGGTTAGTATCCTCCCTGGGATCATGGCAGACCAGCTTAGTTTGACCATCGAACCCTCAACAGAATCTTTCACCTTCGTGGATCTTTCAGAGAAACGATCCGGAGGCATCATAAGAAATCTGGAGGTACTGATTGGTAATGCCCTTGTCCCTGTAGATTTTCATGTCTTAGACATCGAGCTTAACTGGAACTCTTCACTTCTGCTTGGAAGATCCTTCCTAGCTACAGTAGGAGCTGTATGTGACATGAACAAAAACAAATTGTGTCTAACGCTCATAGACCCAAACATCCACTACGATCCCATCCGACCTAAGAGAAAGGTATTAATTCTGTGGATTATGGGAAAGAACTTGGCTTCATTGGCGCATGCCATTGTGGAGCAGAGTATGAATCGGAGTACGAAACAGAGTACTCGAAATCGATCGACACCCCAACCTTTCCATCGATCGATTCCAATGTGTCAATGGTGACCGATGACCACAACAACACGTCACTCGACGTAATGCACCCACTTGACCATTTCGCTTCACCTAATCATTGTTACCAACATTTTGCCTTCCAACCTCCAACCAGGAGAGGACATGATGATTATTCCATAGGTAGTTGGGCAGACTGTGGTTTCCATGAAAGTTTTGCAGTTGACACTGTAATTACTTCACCTCATGAGGAACATACCGAGGAATACGATGAGGATTACTGGAAAGAACGTGCAATAGAAATGTCTTTGCAGGATGAAAGACTTGAAATACACAAGTTCACCAACATGTTTCCAACATCGTTCGACGCTGTGCACCCCACATCGGTCGATACCCACCCTCGTCCAGCAAAACAACCGCTCACATCGATCGACACACCAAAAGAAACATCGATCGATATTCGCGCAGCAACGAAAATTCAGGAGCAGGAGAATATTCTCTCCCTAACTAGGTTTACAGATACCTATATGTGGGAACCGAAATTCGCACTGTCGATTTACGTTTAAATTAGGAAACTAAGAAAACCCTAATTTCCCAGAGTTCCCGGATCTCTGCGAGTGCCAACGACAAGTGACCAAATATATGCGGAAATCGTGAAAAGATAACAAACGAGTTTAGAGAAAATAGTAGATCTTATTTCGAGTCTGCGTAAGAGCGTTGCGATCATTACAAGAGATCATATAAGCTTTGGCCGCAAAGGCTGTCAGCGAGTTACCTAGTTCTAGCAGCCTAAAAGCTCGAACCTAGTTGAGTCGCAGCTCAATAACAAAAGACGAAAAAGATACAAAAAAGGTTTTTGATTGATTTCGGACTGAACCTTGTTAAAGGCTTGATATGATCATGGACCGGCACAAGGATGGAGATAAAGAGTTCAAAGACCAATCAAGGGAAGAAGATGATGCCTTAGTCATTCCACCAGGTCCCATCACTCGCGCCAAAGCTAGAAGACTCAAAGAAGCTGTTGGAAGTCTACTTATGATCTCATGGAAGCAAGAAGACGGTCTTGATGGACGTTTGATCAATCAAGACACTCTTATCACCATTCAAGCAATGGTTTCAAACTGATCATCATCTAAGCAAGTGCTTGTGTGTGCTCTTTTCCTAGCCTTTGGTTTTGTCCCATTGGGTTTTCCAAAGGAAGGTTTTTAATGAGGCCACAAGTTACTTACATAAACCTTAGATGATGTATCACGGTTCCACCTTAGGTTATTTTTAAACTATGGTTTTTATTTCATGTTTTAAAAACTCTTTTCGAATTTGAATAAGTCTTTAGTCTTTGTTGTAGTTCCAAGGGAGCCTGTTCCCTTTAATGATCTCGAGAATATGGAGCCTGTTCCATACTTCTCTATATAAGTGTGTTTGCGTTCTCTCTTTTAAATCACAATCCTTTTTCTACAAATCTATCAGATTTCTTTGTTCTCTCTTTACTTCTCATCAAGTCTTGAGTGAATCTCGTTGGTGTGTCATATCCAACAACTAAGGGTGTCTATTTTGGTGTGTAATATCCAAGCTAGTCATCTAGGAGTATCAAGGAGCCATTCCGCAACTCTTTGTGTCACCAAACGATCCATCACCTTGATAAACTTGAGTCTCTGATTCGTTTATACAAGGATCTATCCAATTCAATCCAAAGAAGCATCCTAGGAGTTCATTAAGTGGTATCAGAGCCACTCTGAAAGCGGTATTCACTTCTGTTATTCACCATTCTCATCTATCCATCTTCTAAAAAAAAAAAAAGAAAAAAAAAAAAGTTTTGTTATTTATGTTCTACAAATCTGCTGGATCTTTTGGGAAGTGTGTATTCAAGTTTTTCTTTCTTCGGAGAGCAAGATTTGAGGACAAATCTTTTTGAAGAGGAGGAGTATGATGTGAGCAATAGTTTTAATATCACTGACTTGGTTCCTTATTTTGCAGATGAGCCAGATTTGAGGAACCTTGAGAGTGATTCTCAAACTTGTTTTCGATCATGGTGTGTCATATCCATTGGTCAAAACTTTTATGATTGTTGGTGTGTAATATCCTTCAGTCTAACTTGGTCTAATCTAGTGTGTCATATCTAGAGGCGATCATTATAGGGTAGTATCAAGAGACTTTCCGCCTCTCTTGTGTCACCTTTCGATCCACATCCCTTGATCGTTTGTTGCTTTCGGGCTCATTCGGTGCAAGGCTTATCCCTTACCAATTTCAGAGTGTATTCCTTGGGAGGTTTTTATCATTTGGTATCAGAGCCACTCTGAAAGCGGTATTCACTTCTGTTATTCACCATTCTCATCTATCCATCTTCTAAAAAAAAAAAAAGAAAAAAAAAAGTTTTGTTATTTATGTTCTACAAATCTGCTGGATCTTTTGGGAAGTGTGTATTCAAGTTTTTCTTTCTTCGGAGAGCAAGATTTGAGGACAAATCTTTTTGAAGAGGAGGAGTATGATGTGATATTGGGCTCATATGTGAGGCTATGGACATGGAAGACATTCAGAAATTGACCCAAGATATTAGCTAACATGTCCAGCCCATTTTTATCAAGTTACAAGCCCAAGAAGATTCTAAATCAAATGGTTTCTTTGCTGGCCAAAGAGAGTGACGAAAATTAGGTGGTTAATTGCATGGAAAGCTTCTCTCTCCTACATGCAAAGAATGCTTGTTTCAAAAACACTCTCTCTCCTCCATGCACTAGTTTTATCATTTCCAATGTAATAACTATCTAGCTTTGTGATCAAGTTTAGTCTCTTATAAATAAGTTGTAATCTCCATTGAAATAAAATAAGCTTTGAGTGATTATTTTTGGAACCTTGAGAGTGATTCTCAAACTTGTTTTAGTTCATGGTGTGTCATATCCATTGGTCAAAACTTTTATGATTGTTGGTGTGTAATATCCTTCAGTCTAACTTGGTCTAATCTAGTGTGTCATATCTAGAGGCGATCATTATAGGGTAGTATCAAGAGACTTTCCGCCTCTCTTGTGTCACCTTTCGATCCACATCCCTTGATCGTTTGTTGCTTTCGGGCTCATTCGGTGCAAGGCTTATCCCTTACCAATTTCAGAGTGTATTCCTTGGGAGGTTATTATTTGAAACAGAAGAGAAATCGAAAACTTCCCAATCCAAAGCAGCTCTGATACCACTTAAAGGGATTGAGCATCAGATTGATTTTGTTCCTGGTTCTACGCTTCCAAATAGGCCAGCTTATAGGACTAATCCCGTGGAGACTAAAGAACTGCAAAAACAAGTTGAGGAGTTGATGGCAAAGGGGCATATCCGTGAGAGCATGAGCCCATGTGCAGTACCAGTGCTTCTTGTGCCTAAGAAAGATGGAAGCTGGCGCATGTGTGTTGATTGTAGAGCCATCAACAACATCACTGTAAAGTATCGCCATCCTATTCCTAGATTAGATGATATGCTTGATGAATTGCATGGTTCCTGCATATTTTCTAAGATTGATTTGAAAAGTGGATACCATCAGATTAGGATGAAAGAAGGAGATGAATGGAAAACTGCATTCAAAACTAAACATGGTCTTTATGAGTGGTTAGTCATGCCATTTGGATTAACCAATGCACCTAGTACATTCATGAGATTAATGAATCATGTTCTTAGATCATTCATTGGCATATTTGTTGTGGTATACTTTGATGACATCCTTGTATACAGTAAGAGCTTTAATGATCATATATGACATCTTAGAGCTGTTCTTGATGTGCTTAGAAAGGAATCTCTTTTTGCTAACCTTAAGAAGTGTACTTTTGGAACGGATCACTTGGTTTTTCTAGGCTTTGTTGTGAGTGCAGATGGAGTAAAGGTAGATCAAGAGAAGGTGAAAGCAATACAAGAGTGGCCGATTCCTAAAACCATCAGTGAAGTGCGAAGCTTCCATGGATTAGCTGGCTTCTACCGACGGTTTGTAAAAGATTTTAGCACCATAGCCGCTCCATTGACTGAGGTGATCAAGAAAGAAGTTGGATTCAAATGGGGAGAAGCACAAGAACTTGCCTTTCAATGCCTAAAAGAGAAGCTTACTAATGCCCCTCTTCTTATACTTCCTGATTTCAATAAAACTTTTGAAATTGAATGTGATGCTTCAGGAATTGGAATTGGTGCTGTTCTTATGCAGGAGAAGAGACCCATAGCATATTTCAGTGAGAAACTAGGAGGAGCGACTCTCAACTATGCTACTTATGACAAGGAACTCTACGCTTTGGTGAGGGCTTTGCAGACATGGCAGCATTACCTATGGCCCAAGGAGTTTGTCATTCACACTGATCATGAGTCTCTCAAGTACCTTAAAAGCCAAAACAAACTCAGCAAGAGACACGCAAGGTGGGTTGAGTTCATTAAGACATTTCCTTATGTCATCAAGTATAAACAAGGTAAGGAAAACATAGTTGCTGATGCACTATCCAGAAGGTATGTTCTCTTGAACACTCTTGATGTTAAGCTATTAGGATTTGAGCAGATTAAAGTAATGTATGAGAATGATCCTGAATTTAAAGATGCTTATAAGTCTTGTGAGAAATTTGCTGCTGGACATTACTTTAGGCAGGATGGATTTCTTTTCTATGATAATAGACTTTGTGTGCCTAATTGTTCTTTGAGAGATTTATTTGTTAGGGAATCTCATGGAGGAAGCCTCATGGGACATTTTGGTGTCGCAAAAACTCTCAAGACCTTGCAGGATCACTTCTACTGGCCGCGGATGAAAAGAGATGTGGAAAGACTCTGTGAAAGGTGTGCAACTTGTAAACAAGCTAAGTCCAAAGTCCAAAACCATGGTTTGTACACGCCTTTACCCATCCCTTATCATCCTTGGAATGATATCTCTATGGACTTCATTGTTGGATTGCCTAGAACTCGTACTGGTAAAGATTCAATCTTTGTGGTAGTTGATAGATTTTCTAAGATGGCACACTTCATTGCTTGTCATAAAACTGATGATGCATTGCATGTAGCTAACTTGTTCTTTAAGGAGATTGTGCGTTTACATGGCATGCCTAAGACTATTGTATCTGATAGAGATACTAAGTTTCTAAGCTACTTTTGGAAAACTCTCTGGTCTAAACTAGGCACTAAGCTATTATTTTCTACTACTTGTCACCCACAAACTGATGGTCAGACTGAAGTAGTTAATAGAACTCTTGGTACACTCTTGCGTGCAATTATAAAGAAGAACTTGAAATCATGGGAAGATTGTTTGCCTCATTGTGAATTTGCATATAATCATGCTGTGCATTCTGCTACTAAGTTTTCTCCATTTGAAATTGTTTATGGGTTCAATCCCATCTCTCCTTTGGATCTAATACCTTTACCTGAGTGTGAAAGAGTTAGTCTTGATGGCAAGAAGAAGGCAGAGAAGGTACAACAACTTCATGAACAAGCAAGGCGCAACATAGAAGAGAAGACTAAGCAATATGCCAAACAAGCAAACAAGGGAGGCGTGAAAGAGTCTTTGAAGTGGGTGATCAAGTCTGGATTCACCTAAGGAAAGAAAGATTTCCTAATGAGAGGAAATCCAAGCTCATGCCAAGGATTGATGGACCATTTGAGATCATAAAGAAAATCGGCAACAATGCTTACAAGCTGGATCTCCAAGGAAGGTATGATGTGAGCAATAGTTTTAATATCACTGACTTGGTTCCTTATTTTGCAGATGAGCCAGATTTGAGGACAAATCCTTTTCAAGAGGGAGGGGATGATATGATCATGGACCGGCACAAGGATGGAGATAAAGAGTTCAAAGACCAATCAAGGGAAGAAGATGATGCCTTAGTCATTCCACCAGGTCCCATCACTCGCGCCAAAGCTAGAAGACTCAAAGAAGCTGTTGGAAGTCTACTTATGATCTCATGGAAGCAAGAAGACGGTCTTGATGGACGTTTGATCAATCAAGACACTCTTATCACCATTCAAGCAATGGTTTCAAACTGATCATCATCTAAGCAAGTGCTTGTGTGTGCTCTTTTCCTAGCCTTTGGTTTTGTCCCATTGGGTTTTCCAAAGGAAGGTTTTTAATGAGGCCACAAGTTACTTACATAAACCTTAGATGATGTATCACGGTTCCACCTTAGGTTATTTTTAAACTATGGTTTTTATTTCATGTTTTAAAAACTCTTTTCGAATTTGAATAAGTCTTTAGTCTTTGTTGTAGTTCCAAGGGAGCCTGTTCCCTTTAATGATCTCGAGAATATGGAGCCTGTTCCATACTTCTCTATATAAGTGTGTTTGCGTTCTCTCTTTTAAATCACAATCCTTTTTCTACAAATCTATCAGATTTCTTTGTTCTCTCTTTACTTCTCATCAAGTCTTGAGTGAATCTCGTTGGTGTGTCATATCCAACAACTAAGGGTGTCTATTTTGGTGTGTAATATCCAAGCTAGTCATCTAGGAGTATCAAGGAGCCATTCCGCAACTCTTTGTGTCACCAAACGATCCATCACCTTGATAAACTTGAGTCTCTGATTCGTTTATACAAGGATCTATCCAATTCAATCCAAAGAAGCATCCTAGGAGTTCATTAAGGCTGCCTACGTACCCCTTTCGAGGATCAAGACGAACGTAGTTCAATTGATAGAGCTGGACCAGAGATCGAACTGCCTGGGCGAGTTCGTCTAGTAATTGAGTGCCAGTCATAGAAACCGAACTTGTCGAGAATAAAGCCTAAAGTTTCTAAGTGCAGAGAATTCCGAGTCTAAAAAGCTCTCCTCCATGCTCCTCGCCTAGGCCTCCTTATATACTAGCTCCAAGGTCGGTTTACACTTTTACTCTTCTGCCCTTAAGCCGTCATAGCATAAAAATGGAGATATTCCATTTTTCCCGATTTTCACAATTATCTTCAAAACTTCCGTATTTATCCGCGGAAACTTGACATTTATCCTTCCTTGTGGACCAAGCGTAAACCGGGCTGTGGTTTACGGGCTTTTGGTTAAGAAATCACAGGATGGGCCTCGAGTCGTGTTTCAGGTCCCTTTGGGCCGTCTTCTGACTCGAAGAGTTTACTACGATTTCTTTTAACAAAGAAAGAACTTTCCGCGGTTTCTAATCCGCAAAGTTTGATCGATGATTTAGAATAGCGGAAAACATAGACTGAGCTCGCTACGGTCATCGGGAGATAGCATTAGAAGGTTTGACGAGAATGCATGGACTGGTGTCATACCGATGTTCGGAAGAGATCGGTCGCTACGCAGCGACCGAACTTTGGCTCGAGCCCGGTCGCTACGTAGCGACCGAGCGAGATGGACGCTCGGTCGCTACGTAGCGACCGAGCGTCACGTAGCGACCGAGCGAGACGAACGCTCGGTCGCTACGTAGCGACCGAGCGAGACGGACGCTCGGTCCCTACATAGCAACCGAGCTTGGCTTAGGCTCGGTCGCTACGTAGCGACCGAGCGAGACGGACGCTCGGTCGCTATGTAGCTACCGAGCTTGGCTCGGGCTCGGTCGCTACGTAGCGACCGAGCGAGACGGACGCTTGGTCGCTACGTAGCGATCGAGCGAGATGGACGCTCGGTCGCTACGTAGCGACCGAGCGAGACGGACGCTCGTTCGCTACGTAGCGACCGAGCTTGGCTGGGCTTGGTCGCTACGTAGCGACCGAGCGAGATGGACGCTCGGTCGCTACGTAACGACCGAGCTTGGCTCGGGCTCGGTCGCTACGTTGCGACCGAGCGAGATGGACGCTCGGTCGCTACGTAGCGACCGAGCGAGATGGACGCTCGGTCGCTACGTAGCGACCGAGCTTGGCTTAGGCTCGGTCGCTACTTAGCGACCGAGCGTCACGTAGCGACCGAGCGAGACGGACGCTCGGTCGCTACGTAGCGACCGAGCGAGACGGACGCTCGGTCGCTACATAGCAACCGAGCTTAGCAACCGAGCTTAGGCTCGGTCGCTACGTAGCGACCGAGCGAGACGGACGCTCGGTCGCTATGTAGCTACCGAGCTTGGCTCGGGCTCGGTCGCTACGTAGCGACCGAGCGAGACGGACGCTTGGTCGCTACGTAGCGACCGAGCGAGATGGACGCTCGGTCGCTACGTAGCAACCGAGCGAGACGGACGCGTTCGTTCGCTACGTAGCGACCGAGCTTGGCTCGGGCTTGGTCGCTACGTAGCGACCCGAGCGAGATGGACGCTCGGTCGCTACGTAACGACCGAGCTTGGCTCGGGCTCGGTCGCTACGTAGCGACCGAGCGAGACGGACGCTCGGTCGCTACGTAGCGACCGAGCGAGACGGACGCTCGGTCGCTACGTAGCGACCGAGCGAGACGGACACTCGGTCGCTACGCAGCGACCAAGCCCAAGCCAAGCTCGGTCGCTACGTAGCGACCGAGCTGTGTGCATGCTTGGTCGCCGCGTACCGGTCGAGCTTGGCTTGTCCGCGGTCTGATTTCCATACTCGAGCTTGTCCGCGGCCGATTTGGATACATGTCCGTTGCCTTCGGACAATCGGTATTTAGTGGTTCGATTGAGATTTGGACGAGATTTTACTGCAAGGCTCTTCGTAAAGATATCTTTGCGAAGATTACTTTTCGTAAAAACGTTTATGCTGATTTTTACGGACTTTCAGACATTGATTCCGTCGTGACCGATTTTGACCCCAACAGTTAGCCCCCCAGCTCGTTAGAACCATGAGCTTCTAGTGTGAGGTTCTAGCGAGTGGCTTGGCAAGTTAGGCAAGTTAGGTGAGTTAGGCGGAATTAATGGTTGAAAAGGTATGTGGTAAGTGATCTTCTCGCTCTCCTAAAAGTAGAAACGCGATAAGATTGGGGCTGCGCCTTAGGACGGCTGCCTACGTACCCTTGTTGAAGGGATCAAGCCTTTCGTAGTTCGTCTTGGAGTTAAGGTTCTTATGACTAGTTTTCCAGTAGGACCTTTATGGTCTAGTTTTTATGTAGCGGTTATAAGGCGTGTTGCTGCCGATGGCATTTTGTATGGGTGTAGAGGGAAGACTACGAGTTGTCGTCTCGTAATCTAACTCTGTGTGGATTGCCATATCCATAATCTGTTTCGAGAGTTTTTCGCAGGGTGTAAACTTGCGGGATTTTTCTGAAGACGTTCGAATATTGGCAAAGAGACAAATTTGGGATCTCGTATCAGGGTGTTTGATACTATGCCTAGAGATGTTAGAGACCAGTGCGTTGGGTTTAGGGCAAGACCTAGGTTTACTTTCGGTTTAAGGATTGTGCGGTGACTGGCCGGCTATCGTTTTTCCTGTTGCGATTTCTTCCTGATTCGTATCGATTTAAAGTCCGCGATAGGTTCTCGGCTTATACGACTTGTTTGATACGAATCGAGCATCTCTCCGGAGACCGGAAGTGCTAGACCAAAATTTCGGATTTCTTTTATAGCGCTAGTATCCTTGTGTCGGATGTAAGAGAGTCATCTTCGTGAGATGGCTATGTCTGTTTAGGACGTTGAGAGTTTGTTGTGATCAGCAACAAACTTAATGGTAAAAAATACCGTTTCGAGTCTTCGCGAAGAATATTTTTTGAGAAGATGTTAGTGCGTATGACTGTTGGTCTTCCATGAAGGTGTTTTTATCGAGGAAGGAAAGTTTTCATCGAAGAAAACTAATCTTCAGGCGTTGCGACGTCTCGCGATGCTGAAGATTTGTATTCTTTCGTATGCCACGTTTCGTGCTTGAAATGTTCGCGGGCTTGAAGATATTCGCGATGTTGCAAGGGTTTAGTCTTAGCCATGCGTTTGAAAAACATTCTAGTTTGACTACGAATGTTCGCAGCCAAAAATTGTTGTTCATGTTTGGATGCTAATAGTTTTTATTTGCGATCAAGGAATTATGACTGATGGTGTCGTGTAAATTTGTCCATGGGAACAAGCGTTTTCCTTCATAGTGCTTTGTGAAGTGTAGGCCTTCCGGGATGTATTTCGTGCATTTTTTTAAGGATGTTTCGTATAGCTCTAGAAGCTTTGTTACGAATTTTTCCTTACATGCCGCGTATTATGGTTAAAACGTTGAGGGGGCTTAAAGTTGAATTGTAGAGCATATTGAACTTGGTCAATTTTCGAAAACGTTTAGATTTTCCGTTAACCGTTTGGTTGTCAGGACTTAGTTTCGTTACGAAGAATTTATCATATGATTTCCGACTGTGGGCTATACGATAATTTATCATATCATATAACCGATTTTACGAAGGTCGTAAATCAGTGATATGTATACATATGTCAAAGTAGCATTGTTTCTGCGGGTTCTACGAGAAACGTTCCAGCTGTGATTTTGATCTTAGGTGAAAGTTGCTTGGAGTTATCCATGGAGTATTACCAAAGTTTATTTCAATACGATATAGTCGCGGAACGTTTTTCATAGGTTTTTCGAGAGGATTCTCATGACACATTCGTTTCTTGAACGAATTGGTCAACCAGAAGTGGATCTAGCTAACCATCGGGAGGAAAGTGCTCCTTTTAATGTGCACGATGCTACATATATTCTCGAGTTTTCTTCGTCGCAAATGTTTTCGATGTTTTTCCGTGACTTACTTGGTACAACGGAAACTGAAAGAAATGCTTTGGTGATTGAAGATTTCTCGTAGAAAATTTTAAAACGAAACTGGCTTTCTGAAGCCGGAAAATGCTTCAATACTTTGGCTAATCGTCGAGTTTCAGTTTGATATTGGTACAAGTTTTCTGTACGCATGATTGCGACAAGAAATGATGTATAGTTTTTGAGATTATGTTCATGATCGTCTGGATATGTTGCTAGCGTTTAGACGAATATTAAGATTGTCGTTTGCCTATTCTTGATGATTTGCAGAAGTTTTTCAAAGTTTGGGAGTATACGAGTATAGTATACGTACCTACTCCCCCCCTTTTTTTTTACGAAAGAAAACGGTTGAACCGATACTTTGAAGGGTTGAGTACGTTTCCTCTTCTGATGTTTGGAATGATCGATAATTCGAGACGATTTATAGACGACGCTTGGACTGTGATTTGGTTGTTTTCCACGTTGACGACTTGGGATATGTCGGTTCCGAGAAAATTGCCAGAAACGAATCGGTTTTAAGACGACGTTCATGTCTCTAACTTTTTCTCTCTTTAGGAAGCGAGCTTGATATGCGTGGCGATCGTTTCTCGACTTTCGGAGAGTTAGATCGGTTTGCAAGATCTGTATGAACAATTATGGAACAATATATCGAGACAGGAAAAATCGCTTAAAACTTAGTTCGCTAGACTATCCGCCTAGGTTTTACATTCCCTAAAGTTCTATGGCAGCCTCAAAGTAATTTCCTACGAAAATTCCAAGTCTGATTTCAAAAATTTCAAGTCGGAAATACCTTAGTTCTCTCGAAGATGCAGTTTTGTCCCTTCTCAGTTTTGCGTGCTCATTTCCGTTTCCTATTCTCGTGTATGTTCGCCATTTCCGATATTGGTGTTTATCCTTTGAAACTTGACATTTATCTTCCGAACTTGACTGTTATCTTCTCCTTAGATAAGACGTCGATTTTTGTAAAAAGGTTCAACGTAATCGTATAGTTAAGGCGGCTAAGGTGTTAAGTTAACCGTTGCCGTTTTATACGATTAATCTGAATCCATGCGAGAAAATAGGTCTTTGCGGTTTTTTTTTATATCATAAAGTCTCAATGGTAACTTCAATCGAGGCGAAACAAGATACGTTTCGATCGAGATTCGAAAGTGAACGCAAAGATGGAGGTGGGTGGGGCGAGCAGGAACAAGCCAAGGAGTTTAAGATGAGTTTTACTTGTTTTTGTCGTAAAATCTCAACGGAAATTCCGATTGAGACGAAACAAAAAGCGTTTCGATGAGGATTCAAAGGAGAACGCAAAGGAGGACCCCTTTGAGGCCTGATAGGTCGCTATAGCGAGTGAGGATGTCATTTCGGTCGCTATAGCGAGTGGAAGGCAGCCAAGACGAGTCCAACTTGTTTTCGTCGTAAATTCTCGACAGAAACTCCGATTGAGACGAAACGGAAAGCGTTTCGATGAGGATTCAAAAGAGAACCCAAAGGAGGACCTTCCTGAGGCCTTACAGGTCGCTACGTAGCGACTGACAGTCTGACAGGTCGCTACGTAGCGAGTGGAAGCAAGCCAAGAAGAGTCCTACTTGTTTTCGTCGTAAAATCTCAACGGAAACTCCGATTGAGACGAAACGAAAAGCGTGGCGATGAGGATTCACAAGAGAACCCAAAGGAGGACCTTTCTGAGGCCTTACCGGTCGCTACCTAGCGACTGACGGCCTGACAGGTCGCTACGTAGCGAGTGGAAGCAAACCAAGAAGAGTCCTACTTGTTTTCGTCGAAAAATCTGAACGGAAACTCCGATTGAGACAAAACGAAAAGCATAGCGATGAGGATTCACAAGAGAACCCAAAGGAGGACCTTTCTGAGGCCTTACCGGTCGTTACGTAGCGACTGACGGCCTGACAGGTCGCTACGAAGCGAGTGGAAGCAAGCCAAGAAGAGTCCTACTTGTTTTCGTCGTAAAATCTCAACGGAAACTCCGATTGAGACGAAACGAAAAGCGTAGCGATGAGGATTCACAAGAGAACCCAAAGGAGGACCTTTCTGAGGCCTTACCGGTCGCTACGTAGCGACTGACGGCCTGACAGGTCGCTACGTAGCGAGTAGAGAGTTGGCTTGAGCTCGGTCGCTAAGTAGCGACCGAGCAGTGTGCGTGCTCGGTCGCTGCGGTGCGTGCTTGGTCGCTACGTAGCGACCGAGCAGCGTGTGCGGGCTCGGTCGCTACATAGCGACCGAGCAGCGTGTGCGGGCTCGGTCGCTACGTAGCGACCGAGCAGCATGTGCAGGCTCGGTCGCTATGTAGCGACCGAGCAGCGTGTGTGCTCGGTCGCTACGTAGCGACCGAGCAGTGTGTGTGCTCGATCGCTACGTAGCGACCGAGCAGCGTGTGTACTAGGTCGCTACGTAGCGACCGAGCCGTGTGCGTGCTCGGTCGCTACGTAGCGACCGAGCAGCGTGTGTGCTCGGTCGCTACGTAGCGACCGAGCAGCGTGTGTGCTCGGTCGCTACGTAGCGACCAAGCAGCGTGTATGCTTGGTCGCTACGTAGCGACCGAGCAGTGTGCGTGCTCGGTCGCTACGTAGCTACCGAGCTGTGTAATCGTTTTGTTGTGTTTCCTTTTTCCGCGATTAACGTAGGGGTTTTTCAGCGGTTTTTTTGGGAGAACAAGTTTTATCCTTCTGAAATGTTTTCGGAAAACGTGTTTTGGTAAAACCCTTACGCATCGAGATTTCTTTACTGGGTTTTGATAAGATTTATCGTTTCCCTTCGTGTTTACAGGGAGAAATCGCGAGCTTGTTTTAGTGCTCTTCCTGTGGCGGAAGGTCGCGACTAAGTTTTCGATTTTGTTGAAAACTACGGCGTTTGTGTAAGCGTTGGCCATAGGAGCAGTCAGTGCTGCGAGTTTGTCTTTCATATATCCAAACATCGTTTCGGTCAAGCGTTTTGTGGCCATGAGTAAGAGTAATCCGTAACCCCCCCTCCTTCTAGCGCCAAACTGTGGGAACCGAAATTCGCACTGTCGATTTACGTTTAAATTAGGAAACTAAGAAAACCCTAATTTCCCAGAGGTCCCGGATCTCTGCGAGAGCCAACGACAAGTGACCAAATATATGCGGAAATCGTGAAAAGATAACAAACGAGTTTAGAGAAAACAGTAGATCTTATTTCGAGTCTGTGTAAGAGCGTTGCGATCATTACAAGAGATCATATAAGCTTTGGCCGCAAAGGCTGTCAGCGAGTTACCTAGTTCTAGCAGCCTAAAAGCTCGAACCTAGTTGAGTCGCAGCTCGATAACAAAAGACGAAAAAGATACAAAAAACGTTTTTGATTGATTTCGGACTGAACCTTGTTAAAGGCTGCCTACGTACCTCTTTCGAGGATCAAGCCGAACGTAGTTCAATTGATAGAGCTGGACCAGAGATCGAACTGCCTGGGCGAGTTCGTCTAGTAATTGAGTGCCAGTCATAGAAACCGAACTTGTCGAGAATAAAGCCTAAAGTTTCTAAGTGCAGAGAATTCCGAGTCTAAAAAGCTCTCCTTCATGCTCCTCGCCTAGGCCTCCTTATATACTAGCTCCAAGGTCGGCTTACACTTTTACTCTTCTGCCCTTAAGCCGTCATAGCATAAAAATGGAGATATTCCATTTTTCCCGATTTTCACAATTATCTTCAAAACTTCCGTATTTATCCGCGGAAACTTGACATTTATCCTTCCTTGTGGACCAAGCGTAAACCGGGCTGTGGTTTACGGGCTTTTGGTTAAGAAATCACAGGATGGGCCTCGAGTCGTGTTTCAGGTCCCTTTGGGCCGTCTTCCGACTCGAAGAGTTTACTACGATTTCTTTCGACAAAGAAAGAACTTTCCGCGGTTTCTAATCCGCGAAGTTTGATCGATGATTTAGAATAGCGGAGATATTCGGAGATAGCATTTGAAGGTTTGACGAGAATGCATGGACTGGTGTCATACCGATGTTCGGAAGAGATCGGTCGCTACGCAGCGACCAAACTTTGGCTCGAACCCGGTCGCTACGTAGAGACCGAGCGAGACGGACGCTCGGTCGCTACGTAGCGACCAAGCATGGCTCAGGCTCGGTCGCTACGTAGCGACCGAGCGAGATGGACGCTCGGTCGCTACGTAGCGACCGAGCTTGGCTTAGGCTCGGTCGCTACTTAGCGACCGAGCGAGACGGACGCTCGGTCGCTACGTAGCGACCGAGGTTGGCTCGGGCTCGGTCGCTACGTAGCGACCGAGCGAGACGGACGCTCGGTCGCTACGTAGCGACCGAGGTTAGCTCGGGCTCGGTCGCTACATAGCGACCGAGCGAGACGGACGCTCGGTCACTACGTAGCGACCGAGCTTGGCTCAGGCTCGGTCGCTACGTAGCGACCGAGCGAGACGGACGCTCGGTCGCTATGTAGTGACCGAGCTTGGCTCGGGCTCGGTCGCTACGTAGCGACCGAGCGAGACGGACACTCGGTCGCTACGTAGCGACCGAGCTTGGCTCAGGCTCGGTCGCTACGTAGCGACCGAGCGAGACGGAAGCTCGGTCGCTACGTAGCGACCGAGCGAGACGGACGCTCGGTCGCTACGTAGCCACCAAGCTTGGCCCGGGCTCGGTCGCTACGTAGCGACCGAGCGAGACGGACGCTCGGTCGCTACGTAGCGACCAAGCGAGACAGACGCTCGGTCGCTACGTAGCGACCGAGCTTGGCTCGGGCTCGATCGCTACGTAGCGACCAAGCTTGGCTTAGGCTCGGTCGCTACGTAGCGACCGAGCGAGACAATCGCTCGGTCGCTACATAGCAACCGAGCTTGGCTCGGGCTCGGTCGCTACGTAGCGACCGAGCGAGACGGACGCTCGGTCGCTATGTAGCCTTTGGATAGAGGCTAAAATGAGCTTTTCAGATGTATGGCAGAAATGAGGACAGAAATTGAAAGTTTACGTCAGCAACTTGAGAAGGAAGCTACGACCTCAGCATCGATCGACGCACCACGTGCAACATCGATCGACGTCAGTCTTCCTACAGCTCAGATCCTTGCAGAACCGCGATGTTCAACACAACACATGGATGAATGGGAAGTCTCATACATCGACACGAGGATAAACGACGTTTACTGTCCTCTCAACAACAACGTGGACTGGCTAAGCACTAAAATCGAGCTACTACAGCAAGATCTGGACACCATTCGCAAGAAGGACCAACATCCAGCCACATCGATCGCTCGCCGCCAAAGTCTCAGCAATGAATGAGAGGCTGAGGACTTACGAGGATATTCATGACCGTTTTATATCACCAGTCATGATAGATTTAAACAAATTGTCTAGTTAATTACTTGATGCCCAAAAGGATATTGAGAACATTACTAATCAAAATTTTTTGCAGGTAAAATCAGCATCGATCGACAGGCTAAGAGGACTCTGGATCGATGCAAGAAACCTGTGGAGTTACTTCCGTACACAGCAGCAGAGGTTGACAAGATCACATCCAAGATCTACACTGCTCTAGACACCATGGAGGAACGACTTGACAAACGCTGCGATGACATCTACTTTCCATTCGACAACAAAATTAGTGGACTAGACAACCACGCAGAATGGCTACAGAAAGAAGTCAAAGCCATTCAGAGGCAACTCGCTGCTCAACATCAGATATCAGCATCGATCGACAGGACAAAAGCAAAATCGATCGACAGAAACTCACCCAGATCGACCAACAAACACATAATCGCATCGATCGACGCCGACTCTATACCAATCAGCGAGCAGCTGATACACAAGACAGTAGAGTCAATGCAAAAGGAACTGACAGATCTTTCAGCATACGCCTATGACAACATAGGCTGGCACCAGGTCAGCATTGACAACATTCAAGAAAGACTACAGAACATCTCCAATGTACTTGGGAAGATGGATGACAAATGGACAAGAAATGATGAGGTCACAAGAAGTTTCATTGCATTTTGGTCCAGAATGCGCAGAGATGACGTGGATGCTTGCTTTCCAACAAGCAGCTGCTTCTCCACCCAATAGCCAATCACTACCACAGTCAAGCTAAATGACTATAACCAAGCGCTGAGTGGGAGGCAACCAACTATTAGGTATTTTACTTTGGTTTTATTAGCTAGCATTTAATTTCTTTCGTTTTTTCTCTTTCAGATTTAGGAGAACCAAGTAGGAGGACTTGAATATCGACCGACGACGAGACATCGACATCGTTCGACATAGGCAACCACACGACGATCGATGTAACACTTACCCATCGATCGATATTTAATCCGGTCAGATGTATCTTACCTACTTGTTACATTTCGTACATCATACACATTTCATCATAACTCCGACTGAGTTACACTGGGACAGTGTAATTTAAGTCTGGGGGGAGATTTACTGATATAATTTATTTTATTCTTACGTAAAAAGGAATTTCAAATAAATTATGCTTAGCTATCGAAAATAGGGACTATAATCTTATATTGATATCTAACCAATCTTTAGCACCATTTTAGATTTACTGATTGCAGATAGCGCTAAAGATGCTAAAGCAGATCAACCTATCAACTACACACTTGCCTTGAACCGTATGAAGTAACCAAAGCTGATTTCCAACACTAAACCTGACATAACTGCTTGTCTTGGGGCTTGGTATACATGGGATCCGATTCTTCAGACAGGTCTGGAAGGTAACGCCAGGTTTAGATTATTTATCACATTTTCTCTCTCTAGATTTCGACCGTAGATTAGTTATAGAGTATTTAAAAATAATAATAATAATAATAAGTAAGATCTATTGTTTAATTAGGATGAGTCTGAACAGGACTTGGTGGCTAAAACCATTAAGACTTGATTCATAAAGACTCAAATAAAAGAGTTCGAAACTGGACTTGGAGGCGGCAATCTTCAAGGCTCGCTTTCGCAAAGAACTCTTGGATATAGGTCAAAAAGAAGTGAACAGAACTTGGTGGCAACCACCATTAAGTTTTGATTCATGGAAGCCTGTCCAATCTTGGTCACTGATCCTGCAATGGAAGCAGACTTTGACTCAAGAGAGAAATTTAGAGAGAGAGAAACTAGGAACTAACTTTTACCTGCAGCTCCAGATACCTGTCTGAAATCCTAGCATCCTGTGATCGATACTCCCAAGGTAAAGCATTCACTTTATATTTATGCTAAGAAATGAAATCAGTAGAGGGGATGTCAGACGTGAATTGACGAGTTGTGTTATGTTAGAAATGGTTGCTAAGCTAGATATTGCATAGTGTGCTTTTGTGATTAGGACCTTTTAAATGTGGTTGCAAAATTGTTGAGGAAAGATTTCTATGTTTTTAAAATCTTAAGTTCCCAAATATTTTCAAACCTCTTTCAGAGAGACTGCCTGTATGTTTTGCTTGAGGACAAGCAAAAGGGTAAGTCTGGGGGAGTTGATATACCTTGGATTTGACCCATTTTTATCCATGGTTTAGTTTTATTTTACTATATATATATATCTATGTTTTCTACTCTTCTAGGTATGTTTTCAGGTTTAGGTGCATTTCGGAGTAAAGCTATGACTTTGGAGCATTTTAGAGCATGAAGAACATTTCACCCGAGCTGACCACTTAGAGGTCGACGAGAGGAAGAATAATCGATCGATGCGCATCAGTGCTGACGATCGATATCAGGAAATGCCTCGACAGATGAAGATTAATATCGATCGATGTACGCAAGTACCATCGATCGATGTCGAGACACCTGACGCGACATTTTGGATTCAGCAGACTTAAAGACCAAGGCCAAGCCAAATTACCAAAATGCCCTGACGAGTTTTTAACCTAGTAGAATATATACTGCCTATGTGTTTGACGGCAGAGAGAGCTTTTTCTTTTCTAGACCTAGTTTTGTTACAAGTTTCATTTGGAGAGAAGATCACTTGTGATTGGAATTCCTTGTTTCATTTTCTTATCATCTATTCTATGAATTTCTATTTATCTATTGATATGAATTGCTTTGCTATGTCTGAGTAGTTCAACTGTTAGATCTGCCTTGTTGTGATATTCATGATAGATTTGTATTCATTGCTTGTTTTAGCCTAGCTACCTAGAACTTGATCATAGGATTGTATATTCAAGCACCTTTGTTATCCCATCCTGACATCTATCTATCATATTAGGATTGCTAGAGAGGGCTAATCGCCAATTTAGAATCCAAGTAGAGTATTTTCATACTCGCGCATAGGCCTGGCTAGAACCCATCGATCGATGTCCTCAACTGACAATAGATCGATGTCCTCAACTGACAATAGATCGATGTTGGCAAACGTGTATCGGTCGACGTCTTAATAGACTATCGATCGACACTCTCTTGTGTCTGCATCTAACCGGTGAGACACAAGATCTAGTCTGTTAACCAGTGGTACATGCGACAGCTGATCACTGAGTTAAGCGAATGAGCTCTAATATATCATGCATGCAACAGTTAGGCATCTATAGGAATTATAATCTCCAACACCTGAATAGTGGCCTTGCATCTAATATCATTTCCAACCTAAGTTACATTTATCATTTACTCGCTAGTTACTATTGCTATTTTATTTAAAACATTACAACCTTTAGAATTAATAAACACTAGATTTAATTGTTCCCTAGCTCCTTGTGGATTCGATCCCTAAGTACTACATCTGAACCTCTTTTGATGAGAGTAACACTCCTTAGGGTAATTTGAGTGGTATCAATGTTAAAGGTTGCTTCTCTCTAACGGTCGAGTACTCTGCGAGTAGATAGTTTGCTTGGTTAAGATGAGTCGGAAACATCGGGGGTGTTGTCAGATGTTTTCGAATTTGGGAGTATACGAGTATATGTATCCACTCCCCCCCCTTTTTAACGAGGGGGGACAGCTGAATTTGTCTTTTGACAAACTGCCTACGTACTCCTTATGGAGATCAAGTCGTCTCGTAGTTCGGTGATTGCGAGTTGGTTTGTTTAGTGAGTATTTTTTGAGATGCATCGCGTTCCAGGTTCTAGGAATTTTTACGCCTTGTATGTTGGCTATTTTGTAGGAGCCTGGTCGGACGACTTTTTCGATTTTATAGGGACCTTCCCAATTTGCTCCAAGTTTTCCCGCGTTTCGTTCAGCGGTGTTTTGGAAGACTTTGCAAAGGATCAGATCTACTTGATTAAACCTACGGTTCCGAATGTTGGAATTATAGTACTTTTCAATGGCGTGTTGGTAATTTTTGATTCGGATGAGCGCTCGATCTCGGCGCTCGTTAATGAGATCGAGATCGTCCAGGAGCATGGCATCATTGAGTTCCTCCCGTTCGGGTAGTAACCTTCTTTGGACGCCGAGGAATTCCACTTCCGCGGGAATCATGCATTCCGGGCCGTACACCAGAGCGAAAGGAGTTTCTCCCGTTGCTTGCCTTGGGGTGGTACGGTGAGACCAGAGGACTCCCTCGAGTTCGTCGGCCCACTTGCCTTTTTTGGCCTAAGCGTTTTTTCAGTCCGTCGAGAATGGTATTGTTGATTGTTTCAGCTTGTCCGTTGCACTGCGGATATCTGGGAGTTGACTTGTTGAGTCGTATCTTCCATTTTTCGTAGAATGCCTCCAACCGGGTGGAGATGAACTGAGACCCGTTATCGGTTACGATCTCGTAAGGAACTCCATGCCTACAGATGATGTTTTTCCATACAAAATTTTCGACTTGGAAATCTTTTATACTTGTGTACGAGTCTGCCTCTACACATTTTGAGAAAAAATCGGTGAGGACCAGAAGGAAACGCTTTTGCTTTGAATTATGAAGAGGTCCGACAATATCCATGGCCCATCGCATAAAGGGGTAGGGCGATGTGATGGAGGAAAGAACTTCGGCCGGTTGTCGGATGGTTGGTGCATGCCTTTGGCATTTTTAGCATTTCCGTGCGCATTTCTCCCAATCTCCGATCATTGTTGGCCAGTAGTATCCATGGCGTTTGATTTTCACGGCTAGCGATCTTCCACCGGAATGGTTGCCGCAGGAGCCGGAATGTACTTCCTCCATTACTTTTCTCGCTTTTTCCCCTTCCAGACACGTCATTAGTGGTCCGAAGAATCTCCATTTGTAAATATCGCCGTCCACTATCACGTAGCGTGCGGCCTGTGTTCGGACTTTGCGGGCTGCCCATTTTTCGGCGGGCAGTTGCATGTCGATAATGTAGTCTCGAATCGTCTGGAGCCATGGGGTATCGCAGCCGTAATCAGATTGCTCCGATGGTGATTGAATCGTAACTTCTTCTTCCTCGTCATCTTGACCTTCTATGAGATTGACGACGATTGGTGGTCCGATGCTTGGATGTTGGATGAACTCGACTGGAATTACCCTTTTAAGTCCCGGGTCGGAACTTGATGCTAGGGCCGCGAGGGCGTCAGCCTGGACGTTCTCGGAACGGGGGATTCGCGTAAGGGCAAAACAGTCAATATCTTGAGCTAGACCTTGGACCAGTTTGAGGTATGCGTCCATCCGTTCGTCTCTGGTTTCATAATCTCCGCTAAATTGACTGGCCACTAACTGGGAGTCGCAGTAAGCGTGGAGGTTACGTACCTTTAAGCCATGAGCCAAGCGTAGCCCTGCGATGAGTGCTTCGTATTCGGCTTCGTTGTTTGAGGCATGGAATTCCAACCTGAAAGATTGTTCCAAGATCTCGCTCATTGGAGATGTGAGACGGATTCCGATACCCGATCCTTGCTTGGATGAGGATCCATCGACGTGGAGGAGCCAGGTGGAATTTGGTTCCTCGTTAGTTATTGTCCCCGTTGGTAATTCGACCAAGAAGTCTGTGAGCACTTGTGATTTTGCGCTCGTCCTTGGTCGGTACTCGATATCGTACTCGCTCAATTCGACTGCCCACTTGGCCAGTCGGCCCGACTGACTTGGGCTATTGTTGGGGTCAAAATCAGTCACGACAGAATCAAAGTCTGCAAGTCCATAAAAATCAGCATGAACGTTTTTACGAAAAAGTAATCTTCGTAAAGATATCTTTACAAAGAGCCTTGCGGTAAAATCTTGTTCAAATCTCAATCGAACCACTAAATACCGATTGTCCGAAGGAAACAGACATGTATCCAATTTGGCCGCGGACAAGCTCGAGTACGGCAATCGGACCACGGACAAGTCAAGCTCGATCGATACGCGGCGACCAAGCATGCACACAGCTCGGTCGCTACGTAGCGACCGAGCGTCCGTCCTGCTCGGTCGCCACGCTTTTCGTTTCGTCTCAATCGGAGTTTCCATTGAGATTTTACGACGAAAACAAGTAGGATTCTTCTTGGCTTGCTTCCACTCGCTACGTAGCGACCTGTCAGGCCGTCAGTCGCTACGTAGCGACCTGTAAGGCCTCATAAAGGTCCTTCTTTGGGTTCTCTTTTGAATCCTCATCGAAACGCTTTTCGTTTCGTCTCAATCGGAGTTTCCGTTGAGATTTTACGACGAAAACAAGTAGGACTCTTCTTGGCTTGCTTCCACTCGCTACGTAGCGACCTGTCAGACCGTCAGTCGCTACGTATCGACCTGTAAGGCCTTAGAAAGGTCCTCCTTTGGGTTCCCTTTTGAATCCTCATCGAAACGCTTTTCGTTTCGTCTCAATCGGAGTTTCCGTTGAGATTTTACGACAAAACAAGTAGGACTCTTCTTGGCCTGCTTCCACTCGCTATGTAGCGACCTGTCACGCCGTCAGTCGCTACGTAGCGACCTGTAAGGCCTCAGAAAGGTCCTCATTTGGGTTCTCTTTTGAATCCTCATCGAAGCGCTTTTCGTTTCGTCTCAATCGGAGTTTCCGTTGAGATTTTACGACGGAAACAAGTATGACTCTTCCTGGCTTGCTTCCAGTACGTAGCGACCTGTCAGACCCCCAGCTCACTACATTGCGATCTTTAAGGTTTCAAAAAGCTCCTCCTTTGTGTTCTCTTTTGAATCCCGATCGAAACACTTTTCGTTTCGTCTCAATCGGAGTTTCCGTCGAGATTTTACGACAAAAACAAATAAGACTCGTCTAAACTCCTTCGGTTGCTCCTACTCGCCCTTACCTCCAGCTTTGTATTCTCCTTCAAATCTCGATCGAAACGTCTCTTGTTTCTATCGGAGTTACCATTGAAACTTTACGATAAAAAAAAACGCAAAGACTTGTTTTCTCGCATGGATTCAGATTAATCGTATAAAACGGCAACGGTTAACTTAGCATCTTAGCCGCCTTAACTATACAATTACTTTGAACCTTTTTACAAAAATCGACGTCTTATCTAAGGAGAAGATAACAGTCAAGTTCGGAAGATAAATGTCAAGTTCAGAAGATAAATGTCAAGTTTCAAAGGATAAACACCAATATCGGAAATGGCGAACATACACGAGAAGAGGAAAGGGAATTGAGCAAGCAAATCTGAGAAGAGACAAAACTGCATCTTCGAGAGAACTAAGGTATTTTCGACTTGAAATTTTTGAAATCAGACTTGGAATTTTCGTAGGAAATTACTTTGAGGCTGCCATAGAACTTTAGGGAACATAAAACCTAGGCGGATAGTTTAGCGGACTAAGTCTTAAGCGATTTTTCCTGTCTCGATATATTGTTCCATAATTGTTCATCCAGATCTTGCAAACCGATCTAAACTCTCCAAAAATCGAGAAGCGATCGCCACGCATATCAAGCTCGCTTCCTAAAGAGAGAAAAAACTAGAGACATGAACGTCGTCTTAAAACCGATTCGTTTCTAGCAATTTTCTCGGAACCGACATATTCCAAGTCATCAACGTGGAAACAACCAAATCACAGTCCAAGCGTCGTCTATAAATCGTCCCGAATTATCGATCATTCCAAACATCAGAAGAAGAAACGTACACAACCCTTCAAAGTATCGGTTCAACCGTTTTCTTTCGTAAAAAAAAGGGGGGGGGGAGTAGGTATGTATACTATACTCGTATACTCCCAAACTTCAAAAACTTCTGCAAATCGTCAAGAATAGGCAAACGACAATCTTAATATTCGTTTAAACGCTAGCAACATATCCAGACGATCATGAACATAATCTCAAAAACTATACATCATTTCTTGTCGCAATCATGCGCACAGAAAACTTGTACCGATATCAAACTGAAACTCGACGATTAGCCAAAGTATTAAAGCCTTTTCCGGCTTCAGAAAGCCAGTTTCGTTTTAAAAATTTCTACGAGAAATCTTCAATCACCAAAGCATTTCTTTCAGTTTCCGTTGTACCAAGTAAGTCACGGAAAAGCATCGAAACCATTTGCGACGAAGAAAACTCGAGAATAGATGTAGCATCGTGCACATTAAAAGGAGCACTTTCCTCCCGATGGTTAGCTAGATCCACCTCTGGTTGACCAATTCGTTCAAGAAACGAATGTGTCATGAGAATCCTCTCAAAAAACCTATGAAAAACGTTCTGCGACTAGATCGTATTGAAATAAACTTCGGTAACACTCCATGAGTAACTCCAAGCAACTTTCGCCTAAGATCAAAATCACAGCAGAAACGTTTCTCGTAAAACCCGCAGAAACAATGCTACTTTGACATATGTATACATATCACTGATTTACAACCTTCGTAAAACCGGTTATATGATATGATAAATTATCGTATAGCCCACAGTCGGAAAGCATATGATAAATTCTTCGTAACGAAACTAAGTCCTAACAATCAAACGGTTAACGGAAAATCTAAAATTTTCGAAAATTGACCAAGTTCAATACGCTCCACAATTCACTTTAAGCCCGCAACGTTTTACCTATAATACGCGGCATGTAAAGAAGAAAAAATCGTAACAAAGCTTCTAGAGCAATACGAAACATCCTCAAAAATGCACGAAATAGATCTCGTAAGGCCAACACTTCAAAAAACATTATGAAGGAAAACGCTTTTTCCCATGGATAAATTTACGCTACACCTCAATCCTAATTCCTCGATCGAAAATCAAATTATTATCATCCAAACAGGAACATCAATTTTTGCTGCGAACATCCGTAGTCAAACAAGAACGTTTCTCAAACGCAGGGCTAAGACTAAACCCTTGCAACATCACGAAACATCTTCAAGCCCACAAACATTTCGAGCACGAAACGCGGCATACGAAAGAATAACAAATCTTCAGCATCGCGAGACGTCGCAAACGCCTGAAGATTCTTTCTTCGACGAAATTTCCTTCCTCGATAAAAACATTTTCTTGGAAGACCAGACAGTCATACGCACTACATCTTCTCAAAACATATCCTTCGTGAAGACTCGAAACGGTATTCTTTACCATTAAGTTTGTTGCTGATCACAACAAACTCTCAACGTCCTAAACAGACTTAGCCATCTCGTAGAGATGACTCTCGTACATCCGACACAAGGATTATAGCGCTATAAAAGAAACCCAAAATTTTTGGTCAGCACTTCCAGGAGGCTTAATAATTGTCCTTGGAGAGATGCTCGGTTCCAACCATACAAGTCGTATAAGCCGAGAACCTATCGCGGACTTTAAATCGGTATGGAATCAGGATGAAACTGAAAAGGGATACGTAAGTCGAATTAGTCATCGCACCCTCTAAAACCAGGAGTAAACCTAGGTCTTGCCCTAAACCCAGCGCACTGGTCTCTAACATCTCTAGGCATAGTATCACACACCCTGATACGAGATCCCAAAATTTGTTTCTTTGCCAATATTCGAGAATCTTCAGAAATCCTGCAAGTTTACACACTGCAGAAAACTCTCGAAACAGATTACGGATATAGCAGTTCACACAGAGTTAGAATACGAGATGACAACTCGTAGTCTTCCTTCTACACCCATACAAAATGCCATCGGCAGCAACACTCCTGATAACCGCTACATAAAAACTAGACCGTAAAGGTCTCGCTGGAAAACTAGTCATACGAACCTTAACTCCAAGACGAACTACGAAAGGCTTGATCCCTTCAACAAGGGTACGTAGGCAGCCGTCATAAGGCGCAGCCCCAATCTTATCGCGTTCTACTTTTAGAAAAGCGAGAAGACCATTTACCACTGACCTTTTCAACCATTAATTCCGCCTAACTCACCTTACTTGCCTAACTTGCCAGGCCACTTGCTATAACCTCACGCTGTAAGCTCATGGTTCTAACAAGCTGGGGGGCTAGCTGTTGGGGTCAAAATCAGTCACGACGGAATCAATGCCTGAAAGTCCGTAAAAATCAGCATGAACGTTTTTACGAAAAAGTAATCTTCGTAAAGATATCTTTACAAAGAGCTTTGAGGTAAAATCTTGTTCAAATCTCAATCGAACCACTAAATACCGATTGTTCGAAGGAAACAGACATGTATCCAATTCGGCCGCGGACAAGCTCGAGTACGGCAATCGGACCACGGATAAGCCAAGCTCGATCGATACGCGGCGACCAAGCATGCACACAGCTCGGTCGCTACATAGCGAATGAGCGTCCCTCCCGCTCGGTCGCTACGTAGCGACCTAGATCAGCCAAGCTCGGTCGCTACGTAGCGACCAAGCTCGAGCCAAGCTCGGTCGCTACGTAGCGACCAAGCTCGAGCCAAGCTCGGTCGCTACGTAGCGACCGAGCGTCCGTCCTGCTCGGTCGCTACGTAGCGACCGAGCGTGCGTTCTGTACGGTCGTTACGTAGCAACCGAACTCTTCCGAAACGTCGATACGACACCAGTTCATGCATTCTCGTCTATCCTACGATGCTATCTCCCGAAGACCGTAGCAAACTCAGTTCATATCTTTCGACCATTCTAAGACATCAATCAAACTTTGCGGTAAAAACCGCGGAAAGTTCGTTCTTTATCAAAAGAAGTTGTAATAAACGTTTCGAGTCGGAAGACGGCCCAAAGGGACCTAAGACACGACTCGAGGCCCAACTTACGATTTCTTAACCAAAAGCCCATAAACCGTATGACGGTTTACGCTTGGCGCGCAAGGAAGGATAAATGTCAAGTTTCCGCGGATAAATACGAAATTTTGAGGATAATTACGAAGATCGGAAAAAATGGAATATCTCCATTTTATGCTATGACGGCTTAAGGGCAGAAGAGTAAAAGCGTAAACCGACCTTGGAGCTAGTATATAAGGAGTCCTAGGCGAGAGGCATGGAGAGAGCTTTTTAGACTCGGAATTCTCTGCACTTAGAAACTTTAGGCTTTGTTCTCGACAAGTTCGGTTTCTATGACTGGCACTCAATTACTAGACGAACTCGCCCAGGCAGTTCGATCTCTTGTCCAGCTCTATCAATTGAACTACGTTCGGCTTGATCCTCGAAAGGGGTATGTAGGCAGCCTTTAACAAGGTTCAGTCCGAAATCAATCAAAAAACCTTTTTTTTGTATGTTTTTCGTCTTTTGTTATCGAGCTGCGACTCAACTAGGTTTGAGCTTTTAGGCCGCTAGAACTAGGTAACTCGCTGACAGCCTTTGCGACCAAAGCTTTTATGATCTCTTGTAATGATAGCAACGCTTTACGCAGACTCGAAATAAGATTTACTATTTCTCTAAACTCGTTTGTTATCTTTTCACGATTTCCACATATATTTGGTCACTTGTCGTTGGCTCTCGCAGAGATCCGGGACCTCTAGGAAATTAGGGTTTTCTTAGTTTCCTAATTTAAACGTAAATCGACAGTGCGAATTTTGGTTCCCACAGCTTTGCAGAATTGTCCGTAGGGGAAAGGTCGTGAGGATGACGATTGTGTGGGATTGGAATTATAGTCTTAGTTTTCGGGCCGATGTTACGACTGCGCATGCTAATTTCTCCATTAACGGGTATGTAGACTCGGCATCCAGCAAGGTTTTGCTTATGTAGAAAATAGGTTTCTGCTCCCCGCGTTCTTCCCTGATCAGGACTCCACTCACGGCCATTGCTGACACAGTGATGTATAAGAATAAAGGCTCCCCTTCCACGGGTTTTGCGAGGACTGGAGGAGTAGCTAAATAACGCTTCAGCTGTTGGAAGGCGTTTTTTCGCATTCTTCTGACCATCCGAATTTTTAATTTCCTCGCAAGACATCATAGAAGGGCAGGTACTTGTCTGTTGATCGCGAAATAAATCGGTTAAGTGCTGCGATCCTGCCGGTCAGCCTTTGGAGTTCCTGCTTATTCTTTGGAGAAGCCATCTCGATCAATGCGTTGATCTGTTTTGGATTTGCTTCGATGCCGCGGAATGTGACCAGGTAGCCGAGGAATTCCCCTGATGCTACAGCGAATCTGCATTTTGTCGGATTGAGCTTCATGTTATGGGAATTTAAATGAGCGAAACATTCCTCGAGATGCGACACGTGATCCTTTGCTTGGAGGGATTTGACGAGCATGTCGTCGATATAAACCTCCATTGTTTTTCCGAGTTGTTTGGAGAACATTCGGTTCACGAGTCGTTGGTAAGTTGCGCCAGCGTTTTTGAGGCCGAAGGGCATTACCTTATAGCAATAGGTTCCGTGATCGGTAATGAATGCAGTCTTCTCGCGATCGTCGGGATTCATCCTAATTTGATTATAACCTGAGAAGGCGTCCATGAAGGATAAAAACTCGTTGCCCGCTGTTGCTTCTACCAATCGATCGATATGCGGTAGAGGGAAACTATCCTTTGGACATGCTTTGTTCAGGTCGGTAAAATCCACGCAAACTCGCCATTTCCCGTTTTTCTTTTTGACTACTACAGGGTTGGCGAGCCAGTCTGGGTATCTTACTTCTGTTATCGACCCGACTTTAAGCAGTTTTTCGACCTCGTCGTTTACTGCAGAAGCATGTTTGGGTCCTAGCTTCCGTCTTTTTTGTTTGACGGGTTTGAACGTTGGGTCGATATTCAGCTCGTGACACTTTATGTTAATGTCAATCCCTGGCATATATTCCGCGGCCCATGCGAAAGTATTGAGATTCTTTTTAAGACAGGTTACGAATTCCGTCCTCAAAGGCTCGCGGAGATTGGCTCCGATCTCGACGCAGCGTTCCGGGAATGCTTCGTAAAACCGGTTATATGATATGATAAATTATCGTATAGCCCACAGTCGGAAAGCATATGATAAATTCTTCGTAACGAAACTAAGTCCTAACAATCAAACGGTTAACGGAAAATCAAAAATTTTCGAAAATTGACCTAGTTCAATACGCTCCACAATTCACTTTAAGCCTGCAACGTTTTACCTATAATACGCGGCATGTAAAGAAGAAAAAATCGTAACAAAGCTTCTAGAGCAATACGAAACATCCTCAAAAATGCACGAAATAGATCTCGTAAGGCCAACACTTCAAAAAACATTATGAAGGAAAACGCTTTTCCCATGGATAAATTTACGCTACACCTCAATCCTAATTCCTCGATCGAAAATCAAATTATTATCATCCAAACAGGAACAACAATTTTTGCTGCGAACATCCGTAGTCAAACAAGAACGTTTCTCAAACGCAGGGCTAAGACTAAACCCTTGCAACATCACGAAACATCTTCAAGCCCACAAACATTTCGAGCACGAAACGCGGCATACGAAAGAATAACAAATCTCCAGCATCGCGAGACGTCGCAAACGCCTGAAGATTCTTTCTTCGACGAAATTTCCTTCCTCGATAAAAACATTTTCTTGGAAGACCAGACAGTCATACGCACTACATCTTCTCAAAACATATCCTTCGCGAAGACTCGAAACGGTATTCTTTACCATTAAGTTTGTTGCTGCTCACAACAAACTCTCAACGTCCTAAACAGACTTAGCCATCTCGTAGAGATGACTCTCGTACATCCGACACAAGGATTATAGCGCTATAAAAGAAACCCAAAATTTTTGGTCAGCACTTCCAGGAGGCTTAATAATTGTCCTTGGAGAGATGCTCGGTTCCAACCATACAAGTCGTATAAGCCGAGAACCTATCGCGGACTTTAAATCGGTATGGATTCAGGATGAAACTGAAAAGGGATACGTAAGTCGAATTAGTCATCGCACCCTCTAAAACCAGGAGTAAACCTAGGTCTTGCCCTAAACCCAGCGCACTGGTCTCTAACATCTCTAGGCATAGTATCACACACCCTGATACGAGATCCCAAAATTTGTTTCTTTGCCAATATTCGAGAATCTTCAGAAATCCCGCAAGTTTACACACTGCAGAAAACTCTCGAAACAGATTACAGATATAGCAGTTCACACAGAGTTAGATTACGAGATGACAACTCGTAGTCTTCCTTCTACACCCATACAAAATGCCATCGGCAGCAACACTCCTGATAATCGCTACATAAAAACTAGACCGTAAAGGTCTCGCTGGAAAACTAGTCATAAGAACCTTAACTCCAAGACGAACTACGAAAGGCTTGATCCCTTCAACAAGGGTACGTAGGCAGCCGTCATAAGGCGCAGCCCCAATCTTATCGCGTTCTACTTTTAGAAAAGCGAGAAGACCATTTACCACTGACCTTTTCAACCATTAATTCCGCCTAACTCACCTTACTTGCCTAACTTGCCAGGCCACTTGCTAGAACCTCACGCTGTAAGCTCATGGTTCTAACAAGCTGGTAGGCTAACTGTTGGGGTCAAAATCAGTCACGACGGAATCAATGCCTGAAAGTCCGTAAAAATCAGCATGAACGTTTTTACGAAAAAGTAATCTTCGTAAAGATATTCTTACAAAGAGCCTTGAGGTAAAATCTTGTTCAAATCTCAATCGAACCACTAAATACCGATTGTCCGAAGGAAACAGACATGTATCCAATTCGGCCGCGGACAAGCTCGAGTACGGCAATCGGACCACGGATAAGCCAAGCTCGATCGATACGCGGCGACCAAGCATGCACACAGCTCGGTCGCTACATAGCGACCGAGCGTCCCTCCCGCTCGGTCGCTACGTAGCGACCGAGAACAGCCAAGCTCGGTCGCTACATAGCACCGAGCGTCCGTCCTGCTTGGTCGCTACGTAGCGACCGAGCGTGCGTTCTGTACGGTCGTTACGTAGCAACCGAAGTCTTCCGAAACGTCGATACGACACCAGTTCATGCATTCTCGTCTATCCTACGATGCTATCTCCCGAAGACCGTAGCGAACTCAGTTCATGTCTTCCGACCATTCTAAGACATCAATCAAACTTTGCGGTAAAAACCGCGGAAAGTTCGTTCTTTATCGAAAGAAGTTGTAATAAACGTTTCGAGTCGGAAGACGGCCCAAAGGGACCTAAGACACGACTCGAGGCCCAACTTACGATTTCTTAACCAAAAGCCCATAAACCGTATGACGGTTTACGCTTGGCACACAAGGAAGGATAAATGTCAAGTTTCCGCGGATAAATACGAAATTTTGAGGATAATTACGAAGATCGGAAAAAATGGAATATCTCCATTTTATGCTATGACGGCTTAAGGGCAGAAGAGTAAAAGCGTAAACCGACCTTGGAGCTAGTATATAAGGAGTCCTAGGCGAGAGGCATGGAGAGAGCTTTTTAGACTCGGAATTCTCTGCACTTAGAAACTTTAGGCTTTATTCTCGACAAGTTCGGTTTCTATGACTGGCACTCAATTACTAGACGAACTCGCCCAGGCAGTTCGATCTCTTGTCCAGATCTATCAATTGAACTACGTTCGGCTTGATCCTCGAAAGGGGTATGTAGGCAGCCTTTAACAAGGTTCAGTCCGAAATCAATCAAAAAACCTTTTTTTGTATCTTTTTCGTCTTTTGTTATCGAGCTGCGACTCAACTAGGTTTGAGCTTTTAGGCTGCTAGAACTAGGTAACTCGCTGACAGCTTTTGCGACCAAAGCTTTTATGATCTCTTGTAATGATAGCAACGCTCTTACGCAGACTCGAAATAAGATTTACTATTTTCTCTAAACTCGTTTGTTATCTTTTCACGATTTCCACATATATTTGGTCACTTGTCGTTGGCTCTCGCAGAGATCCGGGACCTCTAGGAAATTAGGGTTTTCTTAGTTTCCTAATTTAAACGTAAATCGACAGTGCGAATTTCGGTTCCCACAGCTATGCAGAATTGTCCGTAGGGGAAAGGTCGTGAGGATGACGATTGTGTGGGATTGGAAATATAGTCTTAGTTTTCGGGCCAATGTTACGACTGCGCATGCTAATTTCTCCATTAACGGGTACGTAGACTCGGTATCCAGCAAGGTTTTTCTTATGTAGAAAATAGGTTTCTGCTCCCCGCGTTCTTCCCTGATCAGGACTCCACTCACGGCCGTTGCTGACACAGTGATGTATAAGAATAAAGGCTCCCCTTCCACGGGTTTTGCGAGGACTGGAGGAGTAGCTAAATAACACTTCAGCTGTTGGAAGGCGTTTTTCGCATTCTTCTGACCATCCGAATTTTAATTTCCTCGCAAGACATCATAGAAGGGCAGGCACTTGTCTGTTGATCGCGAAATAAATCGGTTAAGTGCTGCGATCCTGCCGGTCAGCCTTTGGACTTCCCGCTTATTCTTTGGAGAAGCCATCTCGATCAATGCGTTGATCTGTTTTGGATTTGCTTCGATGCCGCGAAATGTGACCCGGTAGCCAAGGAATTCCCCTGATGCTACAGCGAATCTGCATTTTGTCGGGTTGAGCTTCATGTTATGGGAATTTAACTGAGCGAAACATTCCTCGAGATGCGACACGTGATCCTTTGCTTGGAGGGATTTGACGAGCATGTCGTCGATATAAACCTCCATTGTTTTTCCGAGTTGTTTGGAGAACATTCGGTTCACGAGTCGTTGGTAAGTTGCGCCAGCGTTTTTGAGGCCGAAGGGCATTACCTTATAGCAATAGGTTCCGTGATCGGTAATGAATGCAGTCTTCTCGCGATCGTCGGGATTCATCCTAATTTGATTATAACCTGAGAAGGTGTCCATGAAGGATAAAAACTCGTTGCCCGCTGTTGCTTCTACCAATCGATCGATATGCGGTAGAGGGAAACTATCCTTTGGACATGCTTTGTTCAGGTCGGTAAAATCCACGCAAACTCGCCATTTCCCGTTTTTCGTTTTGACTACTACAGGGTTGGCGAGCCAGTCTGGGTATCTTACTTCTGTTATCGACCCGACTTTAAGCAGTTTTTCGACCTCGTCGTTTACTGCAGAAGCACGTTTGGGTCCTAGCTTCCGTCTTTTTTGTTTGACGGGTTGAACGTTGGGTCGATATTCAGCTCGTGACACTTTATGTTAATGTCAATCCCTGGCATATATTCCGCGGCCCATGCGAAAGTATTGAGATTCTTTTTAAGACAGGTTACGAGTTCCGTCCTCAAAGGCTCGCGGAGATTGGCTCCGATCTCGACGCAGCGTTCCGGGAATGCTTCGTCGAGACAGATTGTTACCACGGGTTCACAAGTTGGCTCGCATTTTTCATCCAGGGCTGCGATGTTACGAGATTGCCAGAAGAGTTCCGCTGAATCCCGACTTTGTGTGTCTTCGTTGGAGATCTTTTTCTCCACCTTTCTGGGAGTGATCGCAAGGACAGGTCTTTTTCGTTTTAGTTATGCGGCGAAACACACCTGTGATACTCTCGGATTTCCCAATATTACCTCGACTCCGTTAGGGGTCGGGAACTTGAGGCAAGGATGGTACGTTGATGGGATTGCACGCATGGCGTTCAACCATGGCGTCCCCATGATAACGTTGTAGGATGCAGGACGGTCAACGACTAAAAACTCTGTGACTTTCGTCATGGTTCCGGCTTTGACGGCGAGATTAATTTACCCGTAGGCCATGGTCGTTTCCCCCGAAAGTCCCAGCAGTGGGCTAGGGTATTTCGCGACTTCGGATTGATTGATCCCCATTTTTTCGAGAGTATCTTTGAAGATGATATCGGCCAAACTTCCGGTGTCGATTAGCACCCTAGCGACGTCGATATACCGAATTGTCAATTCAATAACAAGGAGATCATTTCGAGGTTTGGCTCGACCCCCCTTGAATGAGATGACGTTCGCGCCCGTCGAATCTTGCATATCGTTCCTGATCGTTGAGTGGCTTTTGCGGGTTAGATTGATCCGTATCCCCCTCCTTCTAGCGCCAAACTGTGGGAACCGAAATTTGCACTGTCGATTTCCGTTTAAATAAGGAAACTAGGAAAACCCTAATTTCCTAGAGGACCTGGATATCTGCTAATACCACACGTCAAGCAATCAGAACACGAGAATAACAACGATAAAGTATAAGAAATCGAAAAGAAAGCAAAGAAGATCTTATTCCGAATTTGCGTATGAGCGTTTACAACAAGGTATAAGCCTGGGCTCAAGAGCTGTCGGTGAGATTCCTAGTTCTAGCAACCCTAAGACGGCTAAACGTAATTGAGTCGCAGCTCGAAATACCAAAAACGGAAAAATTGCCTAAATTTCTCTAAGTGCTAAGTTTTCTCTGAAAAAATGTCCCTCCCCCATGCCTCTCGCCTAGGACTCCTTATATACTCGCTCCAAGGTCGGTTTACGCTTTTACTCTTCTGGCCTTAAGCCGTCATAGCATAAAATGAAGATATTCTATTTTTCGCGATCTTCGTAATTATCCTCAAAATTTCGTATTTATCTGCGGAAACTTGACATTTATCTTTCCTTGCGCGCCAAGCGTAAACCGTAGCACGGTTTACGGGCTTTTGGTTAAGAAATCGTAGGATGGGCCTCGAGTCGTGTTTTAGGTCCCTTTGGTCCGTCTTCCGACTCGAAGCGTTTACTGCGACTTCCCTCGATAAAGAACGAACTTTCCGCAGTTTTAATCCGCAAAGTTTGATCGATGATTTAGAATAGCGGAAACATGAACCGAGCTTGCTACGGTCTTCGGGAGATAGCATCGAAGGTTTTGACGAGAATGCATGGACTGGTGTCATATTGTCGTTTCGGAAGAGCTTGGTCGCTACGCAGCAACCGAACTTTGGCTCGAGCCCGGTCGCTACGTAGATCTAGCAACCATCCTTCCATCAAACAACTCCGTGCCAAGCTGAACAATTATCTTGTTCATCTTGTTTACTGCTTTATAGTTTACTATATTTATTTTACTGCTTTATAATCTATTAGCCTAGTTTATTATAAATTGTTTAGATCTAATTGGTTCCCTAGCTCCTTGTGGATTCGATCCGTAAGTACTATAACTCGACCTCTTTTGAAGAGAGTAACACTCTTTAGGGTAATTTGAGTGATATCATCCGGCCTATGCGCGAGTATGATATGCCCTATTAAGATATTAAATTGGCGGTTAGCCCTCTCTAGCAGTCCTAATATGATAGATAGATGTCAGGATGGGATAACAAGGGTGCTTGAGTATGCAATCCTATGATCAAGTTCTAGTTAGCAAGACTAAAACAAGCAATGAATACAAATCTATCATGAATATGACAACAAGGCAGATCTATAGTTTGGGGCTAATCCCACAAACCTATCTGAACCCTGGATCTAATAAATGAACTACTCAGACATAGCAAAGCAATTCATGACAATGAAGAAATGGAAATTCATAGTATAGATGAAAAGAATTGAAAACAAGGAGTTCCAATCACAAGTGATCTTCTCTCCAAAACTCTCTTTCTCTCTCAAAGTAAAACTGTAACAAAAAGCTCTCTCTGCCGTCAAAACATTTAGGCAGTATATAATCTACTAGGTTAAAAACTCGTCAAGGCATTTTCGTAATTTGGCTTGGCCTTGGGCTTTAAGTCCGCTGGTTCCAAAATGTCGCATGTCCAATGTCTCGACATCGATCGATGGTACTTGTGTACATCGTTCGATATTAATCTTCATTTGTCGAGGCATCTCATGGTGTTTATCGACAGCACTGGATGTGCATCGATCGATTGTGCTTCCTCTCGTCGACCTCTACATGGTCAGCTCGGGTGAAATGTCTTTTAAGCTCCAAAATGCTCCAAAGTCATAGCTTTACTCCGAAATGCACCTGAACCTGAAAACATACCTAGAAGAGTAGAAAACATAGATATATATATAGTGAAACACCTATATACCATGGATGAAAACGGGTCAAATCCAAGATATATCATCAAGCAAACCGCTAGGGAGATTGTTCTGCCAGTATATGCTGAAGGGATCAACCTATATACCAAATTCCTGGTGGTGGACTGCCAATCGGCATACAACATGATCTTAGGACGACCCTGGATTCACGACATGGGAGCAGTCCCCTCAACCCTCCATCAAATAGTGAAGTTCCCTACACCCTGGGGCATCAGAGCAATCCGAGGAAACCAGGAGAATTCTAGGTCCTGCTACCATACCACCTTAAAAGGGAAGACCAAGGTCTTATATCAATTACAGAGGAGACCTTAGATCCCGCGAAATCGGGAATCAGGGGTCAACAATAGGGGTAATTTAGGAACCCTCTGCATAGTCCGGACCCTACATCCAAAAAGCTTTCAGAGAGCTTACGTCGTCCGCTTCCCATGGTCTCCCCTAAGAACCTGCAAGGCTGCACCTGCTCGAAAAATCTGGTCCCCACAGGACCCTCGTCCTCCGCCTCACATAAATAAGATAGCCAGAAGCTTCAACAGTTATCAACCGGCGATCTCACAGATAAACGAGTGGGGCACGAACACCTCGACAAAACCCCCTCGGTAGAGAGCACCCAGCAGGCACCGGACGAAGATAGGAGACCTCCGAACACATTTGCTCCAGTGGATGAATGCGACTACATGCTTCATAGAAGTGCTGAAAACTTTCATCGATAGGAGACAGTGGCCCCCAAACGTCAACAACACAGAGATCCGCAAGGGCTGGGGCATGAAACAACTCCCAAACGAGGTCCCTATATTCAAAAAGATGCAGAACCGTACAGAGGATGAAGAAACCCTCCAGCGAAGACATTCGTCTCAAAAGCAAGTTGAACCCCACGGGTCACGCAGTAATAAGAGGTAAAACATGGCCTAACCACCGGGGTATCTCGCAAGTTGATATCTTGTACGGTCTCCTGACCATAATTTCTATATAATTATTCTATCTTTTATTTAAGCATTATGTTTTTCTACTCATATGTACGCTGAAAGTCTACGGACATAGCCTATATAATAAAATAGTTCCGACTATAAGAGAGAGTACGAATACCATAATACTTAAAGGGGCAAACAAGCTGGATCAGGTCAAAGAGACCTCCGATCCTGGCCAACCCTCAACGATAAGTGGCACGACCACATAAAAACAAAACGGGTATAAGACATAAGGTAGAAATTGGTATGCACAAGCCCGAGTATGCCGTCAATACTACCTAAAACCCATGTATAGCCTCAGGCATATCGGGTCCCAAACTAAAATACCAAAAAAGTGAAAGGTACATGTATTAAAACGCTACGTGCTAAATTAATACAGGGGACACGAGGTATAATTGCCACTGAGCAAGTGCAAAAGTCCGGGAGCACCTTAAAAATATCATGTTTCTCCAGACGTGGAAAACAGCGTAAGTCTGGCACTTAGGTTTTCACCCACACCAGCGCCCTCTAAGACTGATAGTGGCTTTCTGCAGAAAGCAGAGTGCAGCACGGGAACTCGATAGTGACTAGCTTCTGAGCAGTAGAATACGAAATCCCCACAGGTACCGTTAGAGGCCTCACCTAGGATGGCAGCATACGGTCCCTTTAAAATACAAACCGAATGCCCAGGGTTATCGAGAACTTTTGGGTCCCCATGAAGTCTCCGGGTCTTAAACAAATTTCTTCAGGACCTGGAAAAGGTAAACATCCAAGTTCTTTATAATGCTCGGGCCCAACTCCAATACAAAGGCCTCAGGGTCAAGAAATCTACGGGTTTCGTAAAAAAAAACTTCAAGGTCTAGGGACTACAAGTCCAAATCAAGACCTTAGGGTCCAGGACCTACGGGTTCCTTAAGAAGGGACCTCAGGGTCCTAACATTATTCAAAACCTCTAAGTGATCCTAGGGTCCCGAAAGAGATCCAATCCTACAAGACCTATGAGGTCCGGTCATTTTAAACGTCCAGAGGTTCTAAGGAACCCAGACACCCAAGATCCCTGAGTCCTTTGACAATCATCAAGAAGCCTGCAAAAGAGCTCAAAAGAAGAAAAAAGAAAATCCGGAATGCATAAAAGGCCACAACAGGGCCATTGTTCAAAACAACAAAATAAAGGCACGAAGGCCTGGTTTAGAGTTTTAAGCCCTCGCCGAGGGCAGTGACAAAATAAACCCCCATCTGAGGTAAATACAAAAAGATATCCCTTCACGGAGTTAAAAACGCAACTAGCAGAAATAGGAATCAGTTGACAGGAGGATCATCGGCAGGAGGTTCTGATGCCCCCCTTCATCTCATCACTACCAGGAACCTAAGGCTTATACTCGAAGGAAGGAGGTGGATGTCCAAGGAACTCGGCTTCACTGATCTTCACCACCTTATATTGCTCAAAGGAAGTTATCGGATCCCAACGGTCGGTCTGATCATCAAGCCACTCCCGCATCAGTTCCCAACGAACTACAACCTTTGCGTCATTCACGGCCTTTATCTTCTCAGCATCAAAGACTTCAGCGGCATGCCTAAGTTCGCACATCTCCTCCTCCTTATCCTCTAGCCGTCGCCGCAAGGAAACATCCTCCGCTTCCACACGTTCCCTTTCCTCATCCAAATCCTGCACTCTGAGCTTCCAAGCCTCAATTTCCTCATCCTTGGCCAGGATAGTGTCCTTCTCTACACGAAGCCGGATAGCCAACGCATCCCTTTCAGCCTTAGTAGCGCTTCTGTTTTTCATCCTCCCCTTAAGGTGGAACAATTGAGACGTCACCTGCACCAACAAAACTCAGCTCTGAGCTCAAAAAGAAAGGAGTCACGAGAGCAATAGGAAGATTATTACCTTGAGAACATCACCTTGAAGGGAGCAGATAACCTTGGAGGTATCCTCATTTAATGACGGATGTGTGGGAGTCATAGGGAACACCTCCGAGTTCAAATTAGCCAGAGCCTTAGAGCAGCTGCGAGAGGCGGAAATGAATGGCTTGAAAACAGAGGCTCTAGACCTCTTCTTAGAAGACAAAGGAGCCACAATAGGAGCTGCTTGGCGCTTACCACTTCGGGTAAACTGAATATTACTGCCTCCAGTAGGAACTACCCGATGAATCGCAGCCTTCCTCGCAGCCATCACCTCGACGGCTTTCTTATACTCCTCCAACGCCTCCACACCCCTAGGGTCCAATATCACGCCTGAGGGACAAGAATCATTCAACAAACAACGAGAAGGAAACAGGGAAGTTACAGATATGAAGCTTACCCCTGATACTACACCGATCTAATGCCTCTTCACTCACAAGAAACGAAATCTCATGGCGATCAACAGGAAGCCCCAGCAACTGCTCAATTACGTGCCTCCCTGAAGAGAAATCCGCGCGAGAAATAGCTATGGAAGGAAAAATGAAGAACGTTAATATCATAAAAGTCGACAAGAATCGCGATACTCTGGGCAACTCACCAACCGTGTGCCAAGTTGAAGAAAATCCTGGAAGAGGCATAAAAGCAAACTACGATGCCCAGTTCCCTTCAAAAACCGGATGATGCTTTTTCTCCGACCTCGATAGCTCCTGAACTGGGAACATCCTGCCGCGAGTATGCAGATGATAGCTACGTTCTCCACCATTTAGAGGAGAAACAGAGTAACAGTACAGAACCTCGGTGACCCCAACAACTAAACCTTCGAGGTCACCAAGATTTTGCATAGCTATCAAAATCCTCCAGGCGGGAGAATTCAGCTGTCCCGGAGAGATATTCACCGCTCTCGAAACTTCGGCAATCAAAGAAGGAACTTGATCACTGAAACCTGATTCAAAAAGCCTTCATAGACCGGGACTTCACCTGCCCTGAAATCCGAAACCGTGTCGAAAGGACCGGGAATTCGAATAACAAGATTCTCGGAGAGATGGAACTTCTGTATCTAAAAGGCAACCTCCTCTACTTCTATCTCCGATACGGGACCCACCGGCGAACTGTTGGGGAAAACATCCCGGTATTATTTCCCCGACTTCGATGACAAAGTCGAGAAATAAGGGGCAAATTGTTGGGGAAAACATCCCGGTATTATTTCCCCCAGCCTCCAGGCAGGACTCAGATCCCCGTATCCCTGGTAAATGGGTTCCCCGGGTCCCCACCAGAGGGAACCCTGGGCTCGATCCCTGGACCCTACTCCCTTCCAAGAAATGGAAAACTTCCGACAAGGAGAACCTTCTATGTTTCCGAATATGGAAGAGTTTAACCTAATGAAACCGACTTCTAAACGACTATATAAGAGCGACAACAGCCCTCAAGCAAGGGATCGACTTCTCCAAGGCTTAGAGACTAGGGTTAGACGCCTAGAATTAGGGTTCTTATAAAACATCTTGTAACGATACCTTGTTCTTGCCTATTCATCTAATAATACGTCTCTTTGTAGGATTAAGCTTGAAGACAAAAGAAGCTTAGAGATAAACATGAGACCTAATCCTATTGTGATATGGACTTAGAATATATTTAGGAGTTAACTAAATGTAGTGTTTAATAGGATTAGGAAATAATAAACTCTATATAAGGAGATGTCAAGTTGTGACATAACTTACAAGAGTTTAGGGATTGAGAACTTGAGTTTTGAGATATTTTCTCAGGTTATAATAAGAGAGTCATTCTTGTTTGCATCCATGAATTCTATATTTGGTATCAGAGCCTTACGAAAATCAATATTTGATCGACATACGGCTTATTGAGAATGGGGGATCTTTCAGTTGTGACAACACCGAATTTGAAGGATGGAAATCATTCTTCCATTAAGTGTCCGATGTTGAACTCGACGAACTACACTGTATGGGCCATACGAATGAAGAACGTGTTGAGCGTCCAGAAGGTGTGGAGTATAGTCGAGACATGAACGGATGAAGATGATAAGAACAATATGGCAATCGCTCTGTTGTTTCAGGCGATTCCAGAGGCTTTAGTGCTACAAGTTGGGGAGTTGGATACAGCAAAGAAGGTGTGGGACGCTATCAGGATGCGTCATATTGGTGCAGAGAGAGTAAAAGAGGCTAGACTGCAGACTTTGATGGCAGAATTTGATAGATTGAAGATGAAGGACAGTGAGAATATAGATGACTTCGTCGGTAAGCTATCGGAAATTTCTTCAAAATCTCATGCCTTAGGAGAAGAGATTGAAGAATCAAAACTTGTTAAAATGTTTCTGAAGAGTCTTCCTCGCAGGAAATTTATACACATAGTAGCCTCTCTTGAACAGGTTCTTGACCTCAAGAACACAAGTTTCGAAGACATTGTGGGACGTCTGAAAGCTTATGAAGAGCGTGTCCAAGAAGAAGAAGAAAGTCAAGAAGATCAGAGCAAACTGATGTACTCTAATACAGAGCAACAGACCAATCGTGATTATCATGAGGAGTATAAAGGAAGCAGAGGAAGAGGAGGACGGTTCAATAGGGGCAGAGGCCGTGGTCGTGGGGGGAGAGACACGTCAAGGATAATGTGTTTCAGATGCGATAAGATGGGTCATTACGCTTCTACCTGTCCAGATCGTCTTCTCAAACTGCATGAGGCACAAGAACCTGATAAAGATTCAACACAAGATGCAGACGAACTTATGTTGAATGAAGTGGTATATCTAAACAAAGAGAAGGTGATGCCGAGCAAGTACGAATCTAATGGTGAGGACAACATGTGGTACCTTGATAATGGAGCTTGTAACCACATGACAGGAGATTGTAGGTACTTCAAATGGATCGATAAAGAGATAACAGGGAAGGTCAAGTTTGGAGATGACTCACGCATCGACATTAAGGGGAAAGGCTCGATTGAATTTGTTGACAAAAACGGAGAAACAAGGACAATGTGTGACGTCTACTATATACCAGACCTAAGGAGCAACATCATCAGTCTTGGACAGGCCACTGAAGCAGGCTGCGACATAAGATTAAAAGGAGAATGCTTGACAATGCATGACCAAGCCGGGAAACTACTTGTCAAGGCAACAAGGTCAAGGAATCGATTGTATAAAGTCGGATGGGGATAAAAGAAACAGTATGTCTACTGTCCACGACGATAAGCGAGTCGAGCAGATGGCACGCACGATTGGGACACGTGAACATAGATACAATCAAGGTAATGGTTCAAAAGGATCTTGTGATCGGAGTACCTCACATCAATTTTGAGAAAGGGATCTGTGGCTCCTGTTTGCTTGGCAAGCAGACAAGACAAGTGTTTCCACAAGCAACTGCATATAGAGCAGACAAGGCTCTTGAGCTCGTGCATGGTGACCTGTGTGGACCAATATCTCCGAGCACAGCATCTGGAATCAGGTATGTCTTTGCACTCATCGACGACCATACTCGTTACATGTGGACGATATTGTTGAAAGAGAAGAGTGATGTGTTTGATAAATTCAAAATCTTTCGAGTAATGGTGGAACAAGACACAGGATACAAGATACACACGTTCAGAACTGATAGAGGAGGTGAATTCGTCTCAACCGAGTTCAACGCATACTGTGAACAAACAGGAATAAGAAGGCATCTCACAGCCCCATACACACCGCAACAAAACGGGGTTGTAGAGAGACGCAATAGAACGATGATGGAGATGACCAGAAGCATATTGAAGTATATGCGAGTTCCTAACTACCTATGGGGAGAGGCAGTGAGACACACAACATATCTTCTGAACAGAGTTGCAACCAGAGTACTCAAGGAAAAGACACAATACGAAGCACTACGAGGAAGAAAACCGAATCTCAGTCACATTCGAGTTTTTGGCTGTATAGGCTATGCAAAGACAGTAAAACCTCACCTGAAGAAGCTCGAAGACAGGTCTCGAATGCTAGTCCATCTGGGGACAGAACCAGGGTCAAAGGCCTATCGAATGTTTGATCCTCAAGATCAAAAGGTTGTGGTGAGTAGGGACGTCGTCTTTGATGAAACAAAATGGTGGAATTGGAACCAAAATCAAATAAATCGACACGAAGCTGGAAGTTTCAGAATAGCTATTGGAACTTATGGAAACCGTGGGATACACGGCACTGGTGAAAGCGAAGCTAAGGTTGATGAAGAGACTGTCGGGAATGAAGAAGCAGAGCACCATGACATCATAAATTCCACCTCGATCCCTGATGGAACCGAGGATGATGAGGAAGAGACGGAGACTGAGACCACATTGAGAAGATAACAGCGTCAGATCACCAAACCGAAGTACCTTGCTGACTATGTGCTATATCTTGCAGAGGAAGAAGGAGAAATACTGCTCATAGTTCTAAACGATGAACCAAAGAGCTTCAGTGAAGCGAAAGGATCAAATGATTGGACTCTAGCTTGTGAGGACGAGATGTGTTCAATCATTGAGAATGTCACTTGGACACTCGTAGATCTGCCTCATGGAGCAAAGGCAATCGGCTTGAAGTGGATCTTTAAGCTCAAGCGAAACTCAAATGGAAGTGTTAAGAAACATAAAGCTCGACTGGTCGCTAAAGGGTATGTACAACAACATGGAATAGATTTTGACAAAGTCTTTGCAACTGTGGCACGTATAGAAACAATCCGGCTTCTCTGTAACTTAGCAGCTTCAAATGGATGGATCATTCACCATCTAGACGTTAAGACGGCATTCTTGCACGTGGAGTTGAAAGAGACTGTCTATGTAAGTCAACCAGAGGGCTTCAAAGTTAAAGGTTCTGAGAGCAAGGTTTATAGATTGAACAAGGCTTTATATGGGTTTAGACAAGCCCCACGTGCGTGGAACAACAAGCTTAATGTGATCCTAAATGAGCTTAAGTTCTGCAAGTGTTCGAAAGAGCCTTCGGTCTATTGAGCATCCCAAGGGATTGCCACCAGTACAAGGCATTGAGCATGAGATAGATTTTGTTCCAGGTGCATCTCTACCAAACCGACCAGCTTATTGTACCAATCTGGTAGAGACCAAGGAACTTCAGAAAAGATTGGTGACCTTCTTGAGAAAGGCTACTCCATGAGAGCCTCAGTTCTTGTGTCGTACGAGTTCTCCTTGTACCCAAAAAGGATGGCTCTTGGCGCATGTGTGTGGACTTCCGTGCCATCAACAACATCGCGGTAAAGTATAGGCATCCCATTCCTAGGCGAGATGACATGCTTGATGAGTTGCATGGTTCAAGTGTTTTCTCTAAGATTGATTTGAAAAGTAGCTATCACCAGATTAGGATGAAAGAAGGTGATGACTGGAAAACTGCATTTACAACCAAACTAGGATTGTATGAATGGCTTGTGATGCCATTTTGGGTTACTAATGCACCTTATACTTTCATGCGTTTGATGAATCACATCTTGAGATCCTTCATTGGTCATTTTGTTTTAGTTTACTTTGCTGACATTCTCATTTACAGCAAGAACCTTGATGATCATAGGATGCACTTGAAATCTGTTCTTGAAATTCTTAGGAAAGAAAGGCTTTTTGTAAATCTTGGTAAATGCTCTTTTGGAACAGATAACGTGGTTTTCTTAGGTTTTGTTGTAGGTGCTGATGGAGTTAGAATGGACAAGTTGAAGATCAAGGCCATCCGTGACTGGCCTAGTTCAACGATCTTGGGTGAAGTGAGGAGTTTCCATGGTCTTGCTGGTTTCTATTGGCGGTTTATTCCAAACTTCAGTACCATTGAAGCCCCATTGACTGAAGTGATTAAGAAAAATGTTGGATTCAAATAGGAACAGACTCAAGAAGAGGCATTTCAGATTCTAAAAGGGAAGTTGACTCAAGCTCATTTCATTATCTCCACTTGATCTTTTGTCTTTGCCTTTGAGTAAAAGAGTTAGTACAGATGGCAAGAGGAAGGTGGACACTATTGATACCACTCAAATTACCCAAAGGAGTGTTACTCTCATCAAAAGATGTTCAGATGTAGTACTTAGGGATCAAACCCACAAGGAGCTAGGGAACAATTAAATTTAGTGTTTATTAATTCTAAGAGTTGTAAATGTTTAAATGAAATAGCAATAGTAACTAGCGAAGTAAATTGTAAATGTAACTTGATTGGAAATGATATTAGATGCAGGGCCACTATTCAGGTGTTGGAGATTATAATATCTATAGATGCCCATTTGTTACATGCATGATATGTTAGAGCTCAATCGCTTAACTCAGTGATCAGCTGCGCATGTTTCACTGGTTAACAAGCTAGATCTCATGTCTCAACGGTTAGTATGTTGACAACGAGAGAGTATCGACCGATGGTCCTATAGGGACATCGACCGATACACCTTTACCTACGTCGACCGATAGTCAGTTGAGGACATCGATCGACGGGTTCTAGTCAGGCCTATGCGCGAGTATGATATGCCCTATTAAGATACTAAATTGGCGGTTAGCCCTCTCTAACAGTCCTAATATGATAGATAGATGTCAAGATGGGATAACAAGGGTGCTTGAGTATGCAATCCTATGACCAAGTTCTAGTTAGCAAGACTAAAACAAGCAATGAATACAAATCTATCATGAATATCACAACAAGGCAGATCTATAGTTTGGGGCTAATCCCACAAACCTATCTGAACACTGGATCTAATAAATGAACTACTCAGACATAGCAAAGCAATTCATGACAATGAAGAAATGGAAATTCATAGTATAGATGAAAAGAATTGAAAACAAGGAGTTCCAATAACAAGTGATCTTCTATCTAAAACTCTCTTTCTCTCTCAAAGTAAAACTGTAACAAGCAATGAATACAAATCTATCATGAATATCACAACAAGGCAGATCTATAGTTTGGGGCTAATCCCACAAACCTATCTGAACCCTGGATCTAATAAATGAACTACTTAGACATAGCAAAACAATTCATGACAATGAAGAAATGGAAATACATAGTATAGATGAAAAGAATTGAAAACAAGGAGTTCCAATCACAAGTGATCTTCTCTCTAAAACTCTCTTTCTCTCTCAAAGTAAAACTGTAACAAAAAGCTCTCTCTGCCGTCAAAACATTTAGGCAGTATATAATCTACTAGGTTAAAAACTCGTCAGGGCATTTTCGTAATTTGGCTTGGCCTTAGGCTTTAAGTCCGCTGGTTCCAAAATGTCGCATGTCCAATGTCTCGACATTGATCGATGGTACTTGTGTACATCGATCGATATTAATTTTCATTTGTCGAGGCATCTCATGGTGTCGATCGACAGCACTAGATGTGCATCGATCGATTGTGCTTCCTCTCGTCGACCTCTACATGGTCAGCTCGGGTGAAATGTCTTTTAAGCTCCAAAATGCTCCAAAGTCATAGCTTTACTCCGAAATGCACCTGAACCTGAAAACATACCTAGAAGAGTAGAAAACATAGATTTATATATAGTAAAACACCTATATACCATGGATGAAAACGGGTCAAATCCAAGGTATATCAACTATCAAGAAGCTACATGAGCAAGTTCATGCCAATATTGAAACCAAAACCGAGGGTTACAAAAGATTGGCCAACAAGAAAACAAAAGGAGGTTTTTTTCAAGGAGGGCGATCTTTTTTGGGTTCACTTAGGAAGGAACGATTTCCAAAAGAAAGAAAGTCCAAACTCATGCCTCGGGTCGATGGACCATTTTAGATCCCTAGGAAGATCAATGACAATGCTTATCAGCTTGATTTGTAAGGTAAGTATGACATTTATTCAAGCTTTAATGTTTCTGATCTTTCTCATTTTCTTGTAGATGATCCGGTTTTGTGGACAATTCCTTTTGACGAGGGAGGGAATGATGTGCCTCAGTCTGTGGATCAGTCCGTGGAACCAGACCAGCATGCAGATCAGGACGTCCCGAACATTTCAACCGAGGTTCACTCTTCCGACCATACCGTACAGACTGACCAAGCTGTGTACCGGATCAACCCGCGTACGTCCAAAATGGAGCTTTGGCTAGATCCTCGGCCAGACGACCAAACTGATCGACCTGAGCTCTTCTTCTCCGACCAACTCGACATTCTAAGACCAACGGTAAATCCAGGATCAACTTCGAACGAGCAGGATCTGATTAAGTCTGCAACGTCTCCCTTTTGAACCATTTGATTCGTAACGCATGTACCAGCGACCGTAGTGATGGACTGATTGGACACTTTGATCAGTTCATGAACTTTTAACATCTGAATTTCTCTAAGGCAAGGATCCTTCACCTTTCTGAAGACTTAGGCCGTGCTTGGTCCAGTCTCGTTCATGGAACATACCCGGCGGATCATTCGGACAGTCCCACATACGTCCTTCTCCTTACCGCCGTGCACACATCAGGATACATCGAACCTGGACAAGAGTAGCCGAAGGGACTGATCGACCAGTCTCCTCCCATTTCCGTGCCTTGACCATCTGTAATAACCCTCACGAGCAGATAGAATTTCGGTAGAGAAAATTCTTTAAGATCCGTTTGAAGATTGATCGATCAGAATTTAAATGAAAATCGACACGGTAAATTAATCTCTCGACGGGCTGTCTTTTGGTCGAAAAACCATCTCTTTGATGGTTCTGGTCGAGTGTTAATTATTATTGTCGATTTTTATTCATGCTGGGCGAGTTTATTCAGAGCAGGACGAGATTCGAATGATGAAATATATTTAGTAGAAACAGTCCGAAAAATATCGACAAAACTCTTAAAATTATTTTTGAACAGTCACATGCCTTGCACCTTCTAGCCTACTTGCTTCCTCAGTAATTAGGTCACATGACATGCACCTACTTGCTTACCTGCTTGCTCATTAGAAGTCACATGCTGGTCACAAGCTGTTTGCTTCAGCTGCTTGTATCTTTCTTCATGGAAGAGAAATGTTCAGCTGCTTGTGCTGCTTGGTGTGCTGAAGCATGTCACCAGCTGTCTAACCTCAGCTTTGTTTTTTGTGAGAGCAAACCCTCATATGAAGCAACTCCTTATGATATAAAATACCCTCTTCTCTCCTCTGGACGTCCTGTTACTGCAAGAAAAAACAGAGAAAAATTCAGAGAGAAAGAGAGAAAGAAGAGAGAAAAATTAGTTGAAAAATGCAGAAAAAAATCAGGGAAGAGAAGTGAGCTTGGACGACCCTTTCTCACCATCCTGTAAATTTAATCAGTGTGTTCTGGTGTGGTTAAGAGCTGAAGGTTTTGTGTTCAAGAGTTTAGAATCACCCAAGTTCTTTAGCCTTGGATTTTATCAGTAAGAACATATGGGTTTGATGAGATCAGTTTTGCTTGAGCATTAGTTCTTGTTAGGTAACCAAAACGTTTTGGTCTGTTTCTGATCTCGAACCTATCATGGGTATCTTGTCCTGATCAGGTTAGACGTGTGTTCAGCTTGAAGTTTATATCAACCAAGTTCATCTTAAAGCTTGAGGAAATCGGTAAGCCATAGCTACTAGTTCAGAGAAGTTTTGTTTGGAACAAGTGGACTGATTTGTTAAGCTTCCTGTCCAGATTAGTTTTTAAACCTGTATGTGGATTGATCTTGGTTCAGTTATGTCTTGTAGATATTTTTTTAAAGGCTTAGCTGAACTGAATTATCCTTCAACCGAACTGAACTGCTTTGAACTAAGCTGAGTAGAGTTTCTAATGGAATCAACCTGACTGATCTTGTATCCACACATTCTGAATCAGGAGTGAAATGGAGTGTTATTAGTTGAGCTCGAGTCTAGTCTTCCCTAGCCAATCTCATGGAATCAAAGGTGAGTCTAGATAGATGATTGATGAGTAGTGAATGAATATTTCTTGATTGAACGTACTGATTGTAGATGATTGATAGGCTTTGTCTCTTGATCAATATTGAATTGGTAAGGTGTTTACTTAGTGTAAACACTTATTAATTATTTATGAATGATCATAGAGGTTTATTCTAAACCTTAGTACTTGTTCTCAAGTTTTAATACATATGTATAGTATTAAATATAATTAAGTATGGAAGTATTAATCATGTAAAATCTTATTATAAACCTGTCTTCCAAAATATTCTCGTATGAATGATGATTACCGTGAATTGGTCCTGCGATATGGAACAAGGTCACCAAGACACGATGATGGGGTCGCACCCTGGAGGCCGTGTAACTGCATGCAGCGTTAGATGTTCAATTTTTGAATATCTGATGGCGATGATGGTGATGCTAACTCGCTAGACTCGTTTAGCCTTTGTGGTTTCTCGGGTCTGGTATATATATATATAAATATGATTATATGAACGATATGAGAGACGGGAATAGGAAGTGAGGTATATGATTAGATTCACAATGATGGAAGAATATTCCTTATATATAAATATCCAGATATGGAATATATGTTCACTGCATACAAATGAAGTTGATTGCTTGAGATATTATTGATATATGTTGGGGTGCGGGACTAGGCTCACTGAGTAAACTAGTTACTCATGACTCATTTGTGATGCACGTAACCAATAGGCGGGAGACCTTACTCTAGGACGGGAAGGAACAGCATTAGCCAGCAGTAGTTTTATTATCCTTGCAAAGTCATTTTGATATATCTTATGTATAAGATTTGTAGACCGAAAACCTCGAGATTAATTTATAACAAATTTTGAAAGATGCTTTTAAATGATATATAAAGAATGTTTTTAAAGTATGGGTTCCATATGATATTAGTCCTTGTCCGGACGAACTAACTATCGGGTATTGCTTTTTGGGGTTGAAAAGCCTAGAGTGATATCTGATAGGAGTGTTGGTGTTCTTTGGTTGTTAGTCTAAGGTGATCGGAAGTATTCTGAGAACCTCGGATCGACCATCGAGGAACATCGACCATGTCATTTCCGGTTATCTACGATCGGGGGTGTCACAAAGGTGGTATCAGAGTATGGTTATACGATGCTAGAATGGGACTTGTTTCAAATGTTTTTCGAGTCAAAATGAGTCGCAAGGATAACTAGGATATGCTGGCTTGTTCCTTCATTTTAGGATAGATAGTCATGGGTAGTTACCTAACAGTGATATTTCATAGCAGAAGCACCAAGACAAGCTTGAACGGGTGGACCGTACTTACCGATGTTAGTATCATCATGCTAGAGTTTGCTACCCTCATGGTGGGGTTCACTATCGCCCTGTTAAGAGTCAGTAACGTCATGCCTTCCTGACGTTCTTTTGAATTCTAGTGGGGGGTGCCAATTCTTTAGAGAGAGATATGGGACAAAATTGATACATCAAATACATCTCCGGACTCGTGTGTTATCGATGTCAAGGTGGGCGTTTTTTGTGGTCCGATTCCGAGCGATGCGACTGCACATGATCACCTAGATGCACTTATTCTTCCAGCTTCTCAAGTCTCCAGCTTATGCTGAGATGTACAAGAAACAGAGCCGTACAAGCCTGAATTGTTCAACATTTGTTTGGAGCTTAGTGTTGGAGGAAGAGATGGTTCAACTGTAGTACAAGACGATGGACACACATGCACCTTTCTGTTGGCAACAAGACATCTTAAAGCTTATGATGGAAAGAAGTGGTGGGACAATAAGATACTGAAGAAACACTAAACCGTTTGAGGTATACTTTGGCTTGAGGCAGATTTGGGATAAACACCCAGAGAAAAACATTGATGTGGCCAATTTTCAGAGAATTACATGAAGGATTTGGTAGCAAGCTATTTGGAGATGAATGCGATGACTTGTTGGCCGAGAGTCAAGAATTACTTCAGAGAGGTGAGATCGAGTTGGACAGATCTCAAGAGTTCATGAAGTAGAATTTTCTATACAAGATATGGGACCGATTGAAGATTCAGTTTACGGAGTTGGTACAGTGGGATGTTTCCTCCAGGAGGTTCAGGTTGAGTTAATCATATACAACAATTTCAGCATCAAGATATGTGGTCGAGTGAATTTCATTCATCGATTATGGTTTGGAGAATAAGCCAAAGATCAGATGGAAAATATTTGGGAACTTAGCCAAGAATTTTGTAGTAGATAAAAGACCATGGAGTCTCAGAGCTTCGATGGGATGTTAGAGTATGACGCGAATACTAAAGAAGTTATTTCTGAAGATGTTCACCAAATTCTGCAGACCGTTTAATTCCCAACCAGTGAAGATCAAAGATTATTTTAAATCAGTGGATTAAGTCGCTGGGATGATTTTGGGTGTACGTTTCATCAGATCAAGATCGAGGAGGCTGAGTTGTTATGGTGGTGACATGCCAGGACAGCATAGTCGGGATCGTCCAAGTGCGAGTAATTCTTGATTATTTGCATCAATGCGCTTCATTGATTCCCTTGTGAAGAGTAAGGATGATTATTTTACCCTTGCCCATAAAGTTACCCGGTTCCTTTACCTTTACCTAGGGTACCAGTAGTTGGACTTGTTCACGCTTCCTTACTATTAGTCTTGATCCAAGTGTTAGGCTATTTGGGTAGAGCCTACACTTTATGGTTGTCTGGACCGTCAAAACCCCTGAAAGGTTCAATCACAGGTTTGCTTCTTATCCCATTGTGTGTTGTGTGCATTTTTAAAATTTTATGAATGATTGAAATAAAAAAAAAACTTATGTGAATTGTGATCAAGGTGTCGTAAGAGACCTTGCCTATGGATGGAATTCTCCGCCCATATTGTGTTTGATTCGGGAACAACACATGGTTGTAGTTCCTGAGCAATGTCATAGTATTAGAGAGGATTCACTTTTGTGAATTCAAGTCTACCGTTCTTATTTGGAAGTACGGGCTGCCAGTTAAAGTTATGGTATGCCTTCCCCATTCCATAGTACTTCCGTTAGATCGGTATGTTTCTATCTAGAGTGAGATTGGCTATCTAGTTACCGAGCTCAATTAGGATGTCGAGGAAATAAGTATTACGAAGAAGACCCGTCACTGTTGGCCTACAATGGTACTCTACCAAGTGTTTGAGCATCCCTCATATCAGTCTGGCAAGTTGAAAAACTTTTGGGAAAAAAATGAAGAAGTGTAATCTAGTAACTTGATCGTTTAGAAAGTAGAAGATGAAAATGAAATAAGGATTTCATTTAATAGAATATATTCAAAATTATTATGGTTTATTTGTTAAAGATTTGTAGTTGAAAATCAATAGATAGAAATACCATGTCAAGAGATGGAATTTGAAAGTAATGAGTAATCTTTTTAAATTGAACTTTTACGCAGAGAAGAAAAATAAATCTACTTGTTAGAGAATAGAAATATCATTGTTGATCGGCTCCTCGAGAAAAAAACAACTATATTCTATGTTTGTGTGATCCAAACATTAGACTTTTATTAAGCAATTACTATGTACAAAGTTTATAATGATTACAGATTTATTCAGTTCTATGTTTATTTAATCCTATTTCACTCACGACTATGTGATGAGAAGATAAATTTTTTCTTCTCCACAAAACGATAAGGTTTTTGTATTGTCTTTGTGAATTGTATATCTCCGTTCAGAACAGGCGCAAGGGAGATTTTTGGCTCTGTTCTCAAGTCATTCGATGTTATTGTGATGAAGGGTAAGGAATAGTTTCTGAATCGGAGGCTTGCACATCTCGGGAAGTTCCTTGCATAAGAATCTAACATGTGTAGATACATTAGGAATGAATGAGGTATTGTGTCAGAGTTTGTTTGCACTCAATATCGCAGGAATCGGAACACATACACTCGAGGCTGCTAGGAAGATCTATCAAATAGTCACAAAACAGGAGAATCATGCCTCAGACCAACCTTCAAACTCTGCCACTCTCTGGTTGAGAATCAAGGGTTTAACTTTGAGTTTTACAGCCAATTGCAGACTTTATCTGCAGTGGGTATTTTGCAATTGGTGGCAGCAACTGTGATGGATGACATGTCCAAAAAGATACCATTGGAGCTTCTTCGCAAGGTGGTGTTCCGCGTTGCACTTGAGTTTTTGTGCTACCAAGAGGATAAATGGTTCGAACTATGAGACTATATTGCATCAGAATGTAGTACACAGTTCCAGAGAGCAGTTTATATCTTTTTTTGCTTATCAATTGTAACACCCGCCCCTCCCCCCATTTTCGACCGGGGTTCGTGTGTTCCGTTACTGGTTCCACGAGTTTCAGGTGCGTATCCTTCGTTACCAACGACACTTCCACTTAAGGTTCTGCAAAAAGGGAGGGAACAAGAGAGGTGAGTAAAGAATACTCAGTGAAGCGATTCTAGACGAGTCTACCCCATGAGTCTTTATACTGCTCAATACGAAACGAGAACCGACTAGCCACTACACTCAATTCGATGCAACTTACTTAACTAGTTACTACATTTCCATTTCAAGAACTCATGCAATGTAATGAACTCAGTCATCACTCAATTCACATTATTCGATTTAAGACTCCAATCATCCTAGAACTCTAGGACCTACACAGCTCAAGCGGTCCATCCCACCCCTTTTCTTGCTGCGTCCCTATGAAGCTGCCTGCGCGGGTATGCTCAACATCCAGTGCCCTTGGATGTGGTCTGCCCCTGCAGTGTATTACGACCCCTTCCCGTCAAGACTCCGCGTGACTCAATCTTACCGGCGTCTCTAACCTGATCCGCCATTTTTGAATGCTACGGCCCCACATTTCCACCGTTTTTTGTACGCTACGGTCCCACGCTTCCCATATCCGCCACCATTCCCTCGGTGGATCGTATTACAATAAACTTTCATTTCCTTTTTCATTTATTCTTTCCTTTTCCTTTTCATTTCCTTTTTCCTTATCCCTTAGACTCATTTATTCTTTCCTTTTAGACGCCTACCGTTCTCGGTGTCACACTCAATTCATTTAACAACCATTCACGTATGTCCCACCATTCATTTAACGAACCCGTTTAACCGTATTCTAAGATCCTAGGTCTTTCTATACATCCTAGCTTTCACACACACTCAAGCCACACAATCGGATCAGAAAATCATATCAATATGATCGTTAACACAAGGCAGTCCATTTAAAGTCCTTTAACAGTATGAGCGTTCTTATGCAATATGATCTATCAACCTAACATCAATCAGGATCTATTCAATCCTAGCTCCTCATTCAACAATATAAAGGAGCATGAAAAAGATCTAGGTAGAACACCTCACCTTAGCATAGATCTGGATCTGAAAACAAGAGAAAATAGATGAGATCTGAATCAGCAACACCATACGGTCACCACCACCAATCGCGGCTACACGGCGAGGAGAGAGAGAGATTCGGCTGGGAGAGAGAGAGAGAGAGAGAGAGAGAGAGAGAGAGAGAGAGAGAGAGAGAGAGAGAGAGAGAGAGAGAGAGAGACAGGAGAGCGCGGCAAAGAGAGAGAAAGATAGAGAGACGGCGCGAGGAGAGAGAGAGCTTGAAGGCTAGGGCTTCCTGTCTCTGGTATTTCTCTGCAGAGCTTCGCTTCTAATTGTCTGATGAGAGACAAGGGAGGTTGAGGCTTTGTTTGGGAAGGGGAACCCTAGGGTTTTCTAGTTGGACTGTAGAAAACCCAATACCCCTTTTAAATTTTAATTGGGCCAGTTTCGGGGTGTTACAATTTTCCCCCTGTTAATCGGGATTTGTCCCGAATTCCAATCTTCAGGCTTCAGACCTTAACATCCCAAAACCCGATGTGAGTTTCAAACACAATCAAGGGAGCCACATATAAAACATCCTACTTGCTAAAGATTATTTTTAAACCAACAATTAATTTCAATAAATGAAATGGAGCAGGACTACAATAGTTTAATAGGTTTCAAGGTATCGCCCAAATCTGCAGATAACCTTATAACAAGAAATGAAAAGCTAAAACCAATACGAAATAAAGAAAATTGTGTCTTACTCCTACTAGCTGACTCAGGAACCGCAGCTATCCACTATGAGGTGGTGACTTGTGTTCCGCCTCCATTTCAGGACCAACCACGCGACCACTCCTAGTCGGCGACGCCAGTTCCACTTCCTACTCTGAGTCTTTCGATGGATCCTCTTCCACTTCCACTTCCTCCTCAGAGCTCGAGATGGCGACGACCCGACGGGTAAGTGTTCGTTATGCCTCCATTGCCTGACCGGCCATCCACTTCACCAGAGCGAATTCCCATGGTTCCAACACACCAATCAGCTTTCCCTGAATTTCCTCGTGGAGCCCTGCGTTATACCACCGGCACCAATCCGCCGACTTCGGAAAATTGCCTAAATGATCTAAGTGCTAAACTTTTGCTCTGAGTAGAAAAATTGCATCCCCATGCATCTTCGACCTCGACATCCTTATATACTCCTTTAGAGGCGGTTTTCTCTTTTCCTTTCTGCCCTCGGTCGAGTTTATCACTTCGCGAAAATATTCCATTTTTCTTCGATCTTTGTATTTATCTTCGGAAACTTCACATTTATCTTCTGAACATGACATTTATCTTTTCCTGCATAACAAAAGATAAACCATCATAACAATTGGACTTGTTTTAGTATAAAATCGTAAGTGGGCTCTTGGCCGCATTCTGAGCCCTTTTGGGCCGTTTTCCGACTTAGGCGTTTTTACTATTTTATAAAAAGAGCGCTTTTGAAATGACGTTGATTCCGAATAACATTCAAAATCCTCGTATAGTGTAGGCAATTTAGGTGCTCAGCTAACCGTTGCCTTTCTATATGATCAATACGAATGTTATTCAAGAAAATGAGTTCTTGCGATTTTTAAATCGTAAAGTTCCAACGGTGACTCCGATCGAGATGAAACAAGAGCAGGTTTGATATAATCCCGAAGGGAAGAGCTACAAGGACGGGACGAAGGCAGGCTGATTGATCCAACTCGCCGAACAGGCGAATTGGACTGCATGTTCGGTCCAACTCACCCGTTCGGCGAGTTGGACGGTGCGGTAGGTCCAACTCGCCCGTTCGGCGAGTTGGTCGGTGCATACGGTCCAACTCGCCCCTTTGGTGAGTTGGACGATGGGTGTTTCACTGTTCGGGATCCGTTTTCCGAGGCTTTGTGTAACCTTTCTCGAAGACTTATCGTGTGAATCATTTTTGGAATTGTTACGAACTTGATTTTAGATTTTCACACTTCCCTTTTCTTCTGAATTTTACTTCTTCTTTTCAAAGAGGATATTTCTTCGGAAGTTTCTGACGGCGATTTCGTCGTGACCGATTTTGACCCCAACAATTAGTATAAACAGACACTTTGGTTTCGTGAATTGTGTCTTCCAAGTGGGATGAGTCTAATTGTGTAGAAAAAAAAAAGATAAAAGTGTCTCTTATGAAAACTCACTCTTCAAATCTCCCTTATTGAAAAATAAGGATTTCATTTAATAGAATATATTCAAAATTATTATGGTTTATTTGTTAAAGATTTGTAGTTGAAAATCAATAGATAGAAATACCATGTCAAGAGATGGAAATTGAAAATAATGAGTAATCTTTTTAAATTGAAGTTTTACGCAGACAAAAAAATTAAATCTACTTGTTAGTAGAAATATCATTGTTGATCTGCTCCTCGAGAGAAACAACTATATTATCTTTTTGTGTGATCCAAACATAGACTTTTATTACTATGTACAGAGTTTATAACGATTACAGATTAATTCAGTTCTATGTTTACTTAACCCTATTTCACTCACGACTACGTGATGAGAAGAGAAAATTTTTCTTCTCCACAAAATAATGTTCACTAACCCTTGACAAAACAAAACTTTTATTCGACATAAGGTTTTTGTCTTGTCTTTGTGAATTGTATATCTCCGTTCAGAACAGCCGCAAAGGATATTTTTGGCACTGTTTCAAATCATCTGATGATCTTGTGATGAAGGGTAAGGAATAGTTTCTGCATTGGAGGCTTGCACATCTCGTGAAGTTCCTTGCATAAAACTCTAACATGTGTAGATACATTAGGAATGAATTGTGTCTGCACTCAATATCGTAGGAATCAGAACACATACACACGAGGCTGCTAGGAAGATCTATCAAATAGTCATAAAACAGGAGAATCATGCCTCAGACCAACCTTCAAACTCAGCCACTCTCTGGTTGAGAATCAAGGGTTTAACTTTGAGTTGTACAACAAATTGCAGACTCTATCTGCACTGGGAATTTTGCAAATGGTGGCAGCAACTGTGATGGATGACTAAGAGGATAAATGGTTCGAACTATTAGACTATATTGCATCAGAATGTAGTACACAGCTCCAGAGAGCAGTTTATATATTTTCGTGCTTAACAATTGTAACGCCCGCCCCTCTCCCATTTCCGACCGGGGTTCCCGGGCACGGGGCTAAAGACACACATGTCTACATACCCGACATCTCCGTGTGTTTCGTTACTGGTCCCACGAGTTTCAGGTGCGTTTCCTTTGTTACCATCGACACTTCCACTTAAGGTTCTGCAAAAAGGGAGGGAAAAAGAGGGGTGAGTAAAGAATACTCAGTGAAGCGATTCTAGACTAGTCTCCTCCATGAGCTTTTATACGCTCAATGAGAAACGAGAACCGACTAGTTACTACACTCAATTCGATGCAACTTACTTAACTAGTTACTACATTTCAGTTTCACGAACTCAAGCAATGTAATAAACTCAGTCATCACTCAATTCACATTATTCGATTTAAGACTCAATCATCCTAGAACTCTAGGACCTACACAACTCAAGCGGTTCATCCCACCCCTTTTTTTGTTGCGTCCCTATGGAGCTGCCTATCCTGGTATGCTCAACATCCGGTGCCTTTGGATGCGGTCCGTCCCTGCAGTGTATCACATTCTTCATCTCGTAACATCCCATTCTCATCAAATCTCAGTATGAGTACTTTGACCTTTTCTGTCTCCCCACAAGTGGTGTCGTTTGGCATCGGATGAACAGTGATGGGATGATTAGTGACAGGATGAACAGTACCAGGTCAAAAATACCAAAGCGAACAGTGTCGAGATAAACAATGTCGAGATGAACAGTATCATTCGACGCAGGATGAACAGTGCCATTCGATGCGAGATAAACAGTAGCGTTTGACACAGGATGAACGTTCGGTGGTTGGTTCACACTATCGATCACTGATGCTTGGAGGGTATTGATCAATACTTCATTCGTAGACATACGGATCGTGCGTGAATCAGTAGGCTCCTTGTTTTAAGAATCCAAAAATCCTCTCTTCATAGTTGTTTTTGGTACTGAGATGTATGTACCAAAAACAAAAGAAAAGTTTTTATGTAAATAACTTATAGAAAAACCTAGACAAAATCAAACAAAATGAGTCTAATGGCGATCCATGCTCCACGGCAACGGCGCCAAATTTGATATCACTCAAATTACCCTTTGGTAACTTTACTCTCTCAAATAAGAGGTTGAATTGTAATACTTAGGGTTCGAATCCACATGGAGCGTGGTCACACAATAAACTCAATACAGTTGCGATTAAGCTAGGCTAGTAATTTAATAATACATTAAATAAAGTAAATCATGTCGAACAAGGTAGTTGTTCTAAAGAGATTGATTGATGAGTTGATGGAAGGATGGTTGCTAGACCTAGGATTTCAGGCAATCAAGATTATAGAGATATAGAATGCAAACAGTATGTAATGACAATCCTAGAACTTGAATTCTAATGCAAATATATCCAGCTTTCGTATGTAAGTCTTATGGTGACTAAGTCCAGTATCTCAGTTGTCGCTTGTTGATACTGATCTAGCATCGATCGATAATATTGAGTTAGCGTTGATCGATGCTTCGTTAGGCAAGCGTTATCAATCTGATCGAATCGTTCACTATGCTTTATAAATCAGTTGTCACTTATTTCTAGCAATCCTAGCTTAAGAGAATTAATTAAGGTAATAGACTATGCTGTCGCGTGCGCCTAACTATCCTAAGTTTAGGGTTATAGTTCACGACTCTAGAACACAAGAAGTAAGAACAATTCTATTGAAGTATATCTAATTATCACCCTATTAATTCTATAGTTTTGGCTATTCCATCAAGAACCCTAATTAACCTTAAACCTAGCACGTGGATCCATTCAGAAATGATAATTGTCACAGAAAACAATAGATGAATAGATGCAATAGATTAAATATAAAAAACAAAGGAGTTCCAAGAAGACGCTGAAGGAGTTCCTCTATTTTCTCCTAACCTAAGAGAAAACCTAAAACAATAAAATAAAAAGCGTAGCCGTCAACAATGGTTTAAAAAACATATAAATAGGGTTTAAGCCGTGAGGGGCATTCTGGTAATAGGTGGTGACTTATGGGCTTACGTCGGTCAAAAAATACGCTCCGCTCGTCTTCTAGTATCACCGTCGATCGATACCAAGGATGTGTCGTCGATCGACGTTCCTTCTAATCCTCGACAGCTTCCTCTCGCGAGGCAGAAGTACCACTCTTCAGTAAAACGGGCATAATTGCTGTTATAGGCTGCTGATTGACCTCAAACCAGTGGTATTAGAAAGTTAACTCAAATCTATATCTTGTGTAAAAATATGGGCTCAATCTCACCGTGGGAAGGTCCAAAGTTCTCCAAAACGTACATGAACCTGAAAATACTCTAAAATGTACTCCAAACCCATATATTATAACTCTAAATAGGTCATATACCATGGCCTAAAAGTGGTAAAATCTATTGTATATCAATTATAGAAGTATTTTTAAACTAAAGATTAGATTACTTTTACATGATAAAACGAATATAAAAATTTAAATACAAAACATAATACAAAACACACCACTAATAATTTTCTCAAAACTAAATAATAGTTTTTTATTTTGAAAATATTAATCAGTTAAGATGTTGTGTTTGTCATTTTAATACCATAAAATGAAAGAGTCGATAACGGTTTGGGACACTTTTTTGTCTTTTTTGACACAATCAGACACAACTTGCTGGAGGGACACTTTGTCTAGTTTCTGAGCTGGTTTCGGACCATTGTGCCCCTCGCTTCCTTAACTGAGACCAAGGTTGAGTCAGTGTTTTTTTATTATTTCTCGCCAACTGGAAAGCGACCGTACAGCCCTGCGTTTTGTAGGAGTTATTAAGTTTGGTTTTTGGGGAAAAGGTAACAGCAACAGCCGTTGGATGAAAGAAAATCTGAAGGCGATGGAGAGCTGAGCTAGAGAAGCAACTTTGGTAATAAATGATTTGTTATCTTGTCTTTTTCTCTACGGAAGCAGCCCCATCTGCACTACGTTTGTTCGCAAGGTGATTGAGAGTGTTGTGATTTGAGTTTTTCAGCCGCCAGCTTCCTTCATTGGTGAAGGGTTTGGACGATGGAGGAAAACTGCATGGTTTTAAGTGGTGATTGGGTTTGTAGCGATGTAGGAACGTGGGATTTTGTTATCGAGAAAAACAGGATGGGTCGTATGGTTGATATTTACGAGGGCATTGGGTGCAAGGAGCTTGAGGGGAATGTTCTGCGTGAGTTTAAACTCGATGAGGGGCGTTACCGTGTGTCTTTAAGGTACTGGCCACCAACAAGCTTCGAACTTGCGACCGGGATTAGGACCCCACCGGTTCTGATAACTAACCATGGTGCGGTGAAGTATTTCTGCGAACATCAGAAAGTTAAAGGGGGGATGAATCTGTTTGCAAAGTTTGAACTGGAAAACAGATAGCGTGGACATTGAGGTTGTGGACGCCTCAGGAATGGCTTTTGTGTCACCAGAAGCGGCGAGGTTTGTGGAGAAGAGGGATTTTAGATCTGCTTCCTCCAAGAAGGGTTATTTCTCATCCGCTGCGTCGAAAACCAGAGTAATGAACAGTGCCGACGGCTCAGGGTTGGGATTTGTCTCAGAAAAGGCTGCTAGTTTTGGAGGCATGAGGGATTTTGGCTGTGGTTCCTCAAAGAAGCGTAACGTGACATCCCCTTACAAAAAGAGCAGAGTAATCGACATTTCAGATGAGGATGAACTGGTGAGGGAAGTGGAGAAATTAGAGGAGACAATCATGAGTGAAGGTGTTAAAGGAGGGAGTGGCAAAGGCGAGGATGAGAGTGGTTTTAATTTGGCAACAGATAAAGAAGATAACTTTGAAGTGGACGAGATTTCAGTGAGGCTTAGAGGTTACGACAAGGAGTTCTGGTCACCTTTACTAGCTGGAGATTACGGGGGTTCTGCTGCTGTTAATGTTGTTTACAATGAGGAAGAGATTGTTGAGGATTTAACGAAGAAGAAAGGGCCTCGTACTTATTTTTGTGACACAAACAGTTATTTTGACCATTATGTAGAGGTGGGTGGTGGTAGCCGGGGAGAAGATAAAGCGAAAGATGAGATGCCGGAGGAGGCTAATCCTTGTAGTGGAGGCGGTGGTGTTAACAGGAACAATGAGCCCAAACGAAGACTTGAAGACATCGATGATGAAGAGTTTGATATACCACCACTGTTTGATGATACAGAGTTTGATGCCGCTGAAATCCCCGATATGGACGTGGATGAGCATGATGGTAAGATTGAATTTGGCAAGGTTTTTGGAAGCAAAGAGGATTGTCAGATAGCTCTAGCTATCTATGCCATAAAGAAGCAGTTCAAGTTCACGCAGACGAGGACAAAGATAGATTCATTCGTTGTTGAGTGTCCTGATAGTAGATGTGATTGGCGAGTAACAGCACACAAAGTCAGGGGCTGTGGGTATTATGAGATAAGGAAGGCACAACTTGATCATAGCTACCCAATTGAGTTTCGTAATGGGTACAAGAGCAAGGCGGCATCTCGTGTGATAGCTGCAGTTTACAAGGCAAAATTTGGAGACTCGGGTAAGCTGCCGGTGGCTAGGGAGTTGCAAAAACTTGTTTTAGAGGATCTGCGGGTGGACGCCTCCTACATGAAGTGCTATAGGGCGAAGGAGCAGGGCGTTTTGGGATTGCGTGGTTCTGATGAAGACTCTTACTTGAAGCTGCCGGAGTATTTGTATATGTTGAAGCTGGCAAATCCCGGTACTATTGCTGATTTGGAAACTGATGTAGATGACGATGGGGACGAACATTTTCTATATTTGTTTCTAGCTTTTGGTGCTTTAATTAGTGGGTTTAGGAAGCTGAGGCATGTTTTGGTTATTGACGGTACACACCTCAGTGGCAAGTACAAAGGAGTGTTGTTAACCGCTAGTGGGCAGGATGCAAATTTTCAAATATTCCCACTTGCATTTGCAGTCGTGGACAGTGAGGATGAGGATGCTTGGACATGGTTTCTTCAGAAAGTTGAGAGGATTCTATGTGATTCTCCTTCTCTAGCGATTATTTCAGACAGGGCTGTGAGCATATCTAATGCAGTAAGTAAGATCTACCCTCAGGCAAAGCATGGGGCTTGCATTATTCATCTTGCTAGGAATGTGAATTCGAGATTCTTGAGTAAGAACCTTGCAAAGATGGCTACTCCCGCTGCGATGGCACATAGTGCGGGGGAGTTCAGAGATTATTACGGGAAGATTAGGGCGGCTAACAGTGCGTGTGGCATTTATCTGGGACATGTTGGTGTTGCTCGTTGGTCAAGAGCAAATTTTTCTGGAGATAGATATAACATTATGACCAGCAATATTGCTCAACAACTTAATGATACCACTCAAATTACCCTAAGGAGTGTTACTCTCATTAAAAGAGGTTCAGATGTAATACTTAGGGATCGAATCCACAAGGAGCTAGGGAACAATTAAATCTAGTGTTTATTAATTCTAAAGGTTGTAATGTTTTAATGAAATAGCAATAGTAACAAGCGAGTAAATGATAAATGTAACTTAGGTTGGAAATGATATTAGATGCAAGTCCACTATTCAGGTGTTGGAGATTATAATTCCTATAGATGCCTAATTGTTTCATGCATGATATATTAGAGCTCATTCGCTTAACTCAGTGATCAGTTGTCGCATGTACCACTGGTTAACAGACTAGATCTTGTGTCTCACCTGTTAGATGCAGACACAAGAGAGTGTCGATCGATAGTCTATTAAGACGTCGAACGATACACCTTTGCCAACATCGATCGATTGTCAGTTGGGACATCGATCGACGGGTTCTATCCAGGCCTATGCGCGAGTATGAAATGCCCTACTAAGATTCTAAATTGGCGGTTAGCCCTCTCTAGCAATCCTAATATGATAGATATATTTCAGGATGGGATAACAAGGGTGCTTGAATATGCAATCCTATGATCAAGTTCTAGTTAGCAAGGCTAAAACAAGCAATGAATACAAATCTATCATGAATATTACAACAAGGCAGATCTATAGTTTGGGGCTAATCCCACAAACCTATCTGAACCCTGGATCTAACAGTTGAACTACTCAGACATAGCAAAGCAATTCAAATCAATAGATAAATAGAAACTCATAGAATAGATGAATAGAAACAAGGAGTTCCGATCACAAGTGATCTTCTCTCCAAATGAAACTTGTAACAAAACTAGGTCTAGAAAAGAAAAAGCTCTTCTGCCGTCAAAAACACTTGCAGTATATATTCTACTAGTTTAAAAACTCGTTAGGGCATTTTGGTAATTTGGCTTGGCCTTGGTTTTTAAGTCTGCTGAATCCAAAATGTCGCGTCTGGTGTCTCGACATCGATCGATGGTACTTTTGTACATCGATCGATATTAATCTCCATCTGTCGAGGCATTTCCTGATATCGATCGTCAGCACTGATGCGCATCGATCGATTATTCTTCCTCTCGTCGACCTCTAAGTGGTCAGCTCGGGTGAAATGTCCTTTATGCTCCAAAATGCTCCAAAGTCATAGCTTTACTCCGAAATGCACCTGAACCTGAAAACATACCTAGAAGAGTAGAAAATATAGATATATATATATATAGTAAAATACTAATATACCATGGATAAAAATGAGTCAAATCCAAGGTATATCAACTCTCCCAGACTTACTCTTTTGCTTGTCCTCAAGCAAAACATACAGGCAGTCTCTCTGAAAAAGGTTTTAAAATATTTGGGAACTTAAGATTTTAAAAACATAGAAATCTTTCCTCAACAATTTTGCAACCACATTTAAAAAGTCCTAATCACAAAAGCACACTATGCAATATCCTAACTTAGCAACCATTTCTAACATAACACAACTCATCAATTCACGTCTGACATCCCCTCTACTGATTTCATTTCTTAGCATAAATATAAAGTGAATGCTTTACCTTGGGAGTATCGATCACATGATGCAAGGATTTCAGACAGGTATCTGGAACTGCAGGTAAAAGTTAGTTCCTAGTTTCTCTCTCTCTCTAAATTTCTCTCTTGAGTCAAAGTCTGCTTCCATTGCAGGATCAGTGACCAAGATTGGACAGGCTTTGATGAATCAAAACTTAATGGTGGTTGCCACCAAGTTCTGTTCACTTCTTTTTGACCTATATCCAAGAGTTCTTTGCGAAAGCGAGCCTTGAAGATTGCCTCCTCCAAGTCCTGTTTCGAACTCTTTTATTTGAGTCCTTATGAATCAAGCCTTAATGGTTTTAGCCACCAAGTCTTGTTCAGACTCATCCTAATTAAACAATAGATCTTTTTTTTTTAATATAATTTTTTTTTTTTAAATAGAAACTCACTAACTAATCTAGGGTCAAAATCTAGAGAGAGAAAATGTGATAAATAATCTAAACCAGGCGTTACCTTCCAGACCTGTCTGAAGAATCCGATCCCATGTATACCAAGCCCCAAGACAAACGGTTATGTCAGGTTTAGCATTGGGAATCAGCTTTGGTTACTTCATACGGTTCAAGGCAAGTGTATAGTTGATAGGTTGTCCGCTTTAGCATCTTTAGTGCTATCTGCAATCAGTAAATCTAAAATGGTGCTAAAGATTGGTTAGATGTTCATGTTTAAATCAATATAAGATTATAGTCCCTATTTTTAATAACTAAGCATAATTTATTTGAAATTCCTTTTTACGTAAGAATAAAATAAATTATATCAGTAAATTTCCCCCCAGACTTAAATTACACTGTCCCAGTGTAACTCAGCCAGAGTTATGATGAAAAGTTTATGATTTACGAAATGTAACAAGTAAGGAAGATACATCTGACCGGATTAGATATCGATCGATGTGTAAGTATTACATTGATCGTCGTATGGTTGCCTATGTCGAACGATGTCGACGTCTCTTCGTCGATCGATATTCAAGTCCTCCTACTTGGGTCTCCTAAATCTGAAAGAAATAAAAGGAAAGAAATTAAATGCTAGCTAATAAAACCAAAGTAAAATACCTAATAATGGGTTGCCTCCCACTTAGCGCTTGGTTATAGTCATTTAGCTTGACTGTGGTAGTGATTGGCTATTGGGTGGAGAAGCAGTTGCTTGTTGGAAAGCAAGCATCCACGTCATCTCTGCGCATTCTGAACCAAGATGCAATGAAACTTCTTGTGGCCTCATCATTTCTTGTCCATTTGTCATCCAACTTCTCAAGTACATTAGAGATGTTCTGTAGCCTTTCTTGAACGTTGTCAATGCTGACCTGGTGCCAGCCTATGTTGTCATAGGCGTATGCTGAAAGATCTGCCAGTTCCTTTTGCATTGACTCTACTGTCTTGTGTATCAGCTGCTCGCCGACCGGTATAGACTCGGCGTCGATCGATGCGATTATGTGTTTGTTGGTCGATCTCGGCGAGTTGCCGTCGATCGATTTCGCTCTTGTCCTGTCGATCGATGCTGATATCTGGTGTTGAGTCGAGTTGCCTCTGAATGGCTTTGACTTCTTTCTGTAGCCATTCTGCGTGGTTGTCTAGTCCACTGATATTGTTGTCGAATGGAAAGTAGATGTCATAGCAGCGATTGTCACGTCGTTCCTCCATGGTGTCTAGAGCAGTGTAGATCTTGGATGTGATCTTGTCAACCTCTGCTGCTGTGTAAGGAAGTAACTCCACAGGTTTCTTGCCATCGATCCAGGGTCCTCGTAGCCTGTCGATCGATGCTGATTTTGCCTGCAAAAAACTTTGATTAGTAATGTTCTCAATATCCTTTTGGGCATGAAGTAATTGACTAGACAATTTGTGTAAATCTATCATGACTGGTGATATAAAACGGTCATGCATATCCTCGTAAGTCCTCAGTGTAACACCCCTGAACCGTCCTAGACATATGGTCGATCAACCGGCCAACAATTAAACAAGAACATGACCGATCGACCGTCCAACACCCAGGGTTAGAGATGAATGAGCCAACCGGCCAGCCAACAATCAAACAAGAACATGACTGACCGTCCAACCCAACACCATGGTCCGGAAGCGCTACGTGACGGGTTAGGGACGATCCGGTCAGAGTCACAAGATTTACTCCATGACCTAGACCAGTTCATCCACTCACTCGTCCCGTTGCGTCAAGGCACAAGGCTTTGCAACCCATACCTAGAGTTAGCGTTTTCCGTTAGATCGAGGCCTAAGGCTTTTCAACCCGTACTACGACCTAACGTTGTGTTAGACCGGACTAGTCAAATATCAGAGTACTCATGAAGCGCATATAAAACAATTACTTTATTGATTCGAGATATATCCATACATTGATATAATTCGAGACCGGTCCCGGCCTAATGCCAAATCGAGTCAACTAAACACAAATCCACAATACCGTTTACAAAAGGCATGAAAATCTACACCGGCGGTCCTAACGTCCAGCACCAAGCTATCCGATCATCCTTACCTAAAGTGACCTGCAAAAAGGACAACGGAGTTGGATGAGTAACCTAATGTTACTCAGTGAGCTGGCGGCCTCTACCCGCAACCTAGACTCTAACCCGGACAACCCAAAATAACAATCAATCCAGCCCTAGCATGCAATAAAAGCTAAGGCTAAGCAAACCGTTACTAAGTTAGACTTGGCCTCCTGCCATGATCTAGCTTCAAGTAACGGGAACCTGCATTAAAACAAGTCAACAAGCAATCCCTAGTTAACCATATATACGCCTGAGTTCAATACTCATGTAGTGTTAGACACTTAGACTATACAAGTATCATTAATCGATCGACCAACAATCAAACAAGAACATGATCGGCCAACCAATGATACCGCATAGCTTTAATATCCACCACCCTTCACAAGCAATCACTCAAACACATACAGGCCAACGTCAGGCCTACACTAACGAAATACACATCAAGCCTAATCTGGTACCTAAACCAGACTTAGACTTAACGTCAGAACCTGCAAGCAAATCAATCAACCACAAACACAATCACAATAATAAGACAATGAGTAACTACGACTCGATCTAACTTGTAACACCGTATATCGGTGCTACACTAACTCGAGGGTTCCATAACCCTCTACGACACTCTAACACAACACTCTAACCTGGGCCCTGGTGACATCGTGTTCCTCCTCTCTATCGGCAATATCCTATCTCCCTACCACAAAGGCCAGAAGAAGGAACTTTCAACCGACCGTGGCCCACAGTCATTCGGGTCACCGCGCGACAGCCCACAGTCCTTCGGGTCACTGCCACATTACACCGTCGTGTAATACTCAGCCATAGTACATGACACCGTTCGTCTGAGTCTTCCCGATCCAGCGAATAAGGGGTTTCCTTGAACCCGCTGGGTACGAGGCTGAGGAAACACTAATCACCCCTACACAAGCCTAGTATGGGCGGGTCACGCACATACTGTTGGCACACTCACACAACACAAACTCAATCTAGAACCTAACCTAAAGATAAAGTTCCAGATCCTAACTAGACACGACTCCACAAGACTAACAATAGTACCAGTAGTCCGGCCTATATGGCCTAAGACCCTTAGTACTAATAACTAAACAATAATATCAATACTAAACAAATAAATCAAACCGTTATCAATATAGTCCAGCATCCTGCTATGAAACTATCCTTATAGATAACGGGAACCTGCACTCAACCATATCAACACGCAAGAATAGAAAACATGATGCATCCTAGCCCTAGTCCTAATCAGGTTATTAACTCAGTCTTAATTCCATTCATCTCAGCTTAGCCCTTGCTAAACTGAGTCCGGTTCCATAAATAAAATAACCCTAAGGACTCTACCATTCAATAACGTGATCATTCTACTCTATATGCGACTCGATCTACCCTAAATTCCAAGTGGAATTCAAACAAACCAACTCACAGTGTTCTAGGCGAGAAGCCGCTGGTTGATCGGAGAGGACTTGGCCAAAACCCCATGGACGACTTGACTGGACTGGACTGGACTGATCTTGACTTGGACATAACCTCGGCTTCATCATGAAGAAACTGACACGTCTGGACAGACTGATCTGGACAGAATCTCCTTTAGCTGCTGGACAGTTCTTCGGACATCCTGGCGGAGTATCGAGCAGAACTTCGACTGATCTGAATTCGTGGATCAGAACTAACCTTGGACAGCACCTCCACTTGATTGTAGGAGAATATGACTGGCTTGGACGGATTGAATTGGACAGAGGTTCCGCGTCACAATTGTAAAGAATCGACGATTGGACGGAACTGGCCTTCTCGGTCTTCAGAATCGATCAAACTCTAGATTGAACACTTTCTTTCTCTCTCTCTTTCTCTCTGGCCACGTTGACTTGATTCCCATCTGAGCTGATCTTCATTTGATTGGCCTTCAGTTGGACAGAACCTTCCCAAGGCGATGACTCGAAATCAATAGAGAACTGATCTCGAAAACTCTCTAAAACTCTCGAAATAGCTCGGAATCACTTGCTTTCTTTTTCTACTTTTCTCTCACATTTTGAAATGGCTTTGGACAGGTCTGGATGTGAAGGAATGAGCTGGGGTCGTGTGGTATGTATAGGAGACACCCGCCAATCAGCTTCAGGTTGGTGGCAGCCCGTGTGTCGCTCCGCATGGCTCCGGATGCATGCACGGCGACACCTCGTGCTCCACATGGCTGGCTGCATGTCCAGGACACATGCAGGACGCCACCACTCCTCCCAGATGTCAGGCTGCATGACTGGAGCTCATGCAAGGCGCCACACATCCTCACACATGTCGATCAGCATGCTTCGATTGCATGCGTCGCGACATCTCGTGCTTGGCCGATCCACCTCGTGCTCCACATGGCTGGCTGCATGTCCAGGACACATGCAGGACGCCACCACTCCTCCCAGATGTCAGGCTGCATGACTGGAACTCATGAAAGGCGCCACAGCATCACACACATGGCTGGCCGCATGCTTCGGTTGCATGCGCGGAGACACCTCGTGCTTGGTCGATCCACCTCGTGCTTCTACATGTCAAGCTGCATGTGCAGCTTCCATGCACGGTGACACCTCGAGCTTCTCTTGACACTCAGCTGGTTAGACAGTTGCCACCACGTTCTTATCCCTTCTGATCAAGCTACCTCGAGCTTCGCGGTTCCTTTGCGCGATTTCGACCCTTCTTGTGAATTTCTGACCCGCGATCAATCCCGAATATTTTTTCGCTCCCATTCTGATTCTCTGAATATTTTTAATAAACTACAGATGATGTCTGATATCCTTTAAAAATATTTCCCGAGCCTCCGGCTTCCTCAAAGAATTTCGTAATACCGAAATTAGGGTTTTCGCCCAACTTCGGGTTTTCCCGTCGTGCTTCAATCCCGTCGTGCTTGCTTCCCGTCCTGCTTAATTCCCGTCCTGCTTCCGACTTATAATGTCTTCAGAATAATATTTTACTGATACGAAGATATTCCGAGAAAACTTCGCGATGAAGAAACGTCAATCTTCAAAAACGTCGAGCTTCTAAACCGTCGTGCTTCAAAAATGTGATTCTTCCAAAACTGCCGTCTGATCAATCTAAGACATTTCTAACAATGGTAGAGAAGCTTATCTCAACTCATGCTTCACTCACGATCCATTCTTCAACCTTCTCGTACTTCAAATTTCCCGATCGATTTGTATTGCCCGCGACTCAACCACAAAGTTGATTCTCGACCAATCTTCTATTTTCTTCGATCCATGTTAAGTCTTAAGTGATCAAAACTTAACATTCCTTCAATTGCTTTGATTCCCAAAAGCTCGGCTCTGGATTCTGACTTTTGCTCTCTCGACCATTTTATCCCAAAGGGCGGGTTATCACATTCTCCCCCCCCCCCTTAATAGAATTCGTCCTCGAATTCTTAGTTGCGCAATTGCTTAGCTTCACGAAATGTTCCTCCTTGATGTGTAGTGATGATGTTCAGCTTTTGAATAACTTCGTCTTGCGGTCTTGGTCATAAGATATGGTTCTTTGCTGGCTCGCCTTTATTTCGGTTTCTTTGGATCTCCATAAACACTTTGGATTTTGAACTTGCTCCAGCTTGATAACAACTCCTCCATAACTCCTCATTACATAACTTTGTGTTGATCACTAGATGTGCTTCTTTATCGGTTGGCCTTAGATATCTCCCCTTGATTTCTTCAGTCTTCTTCTAGATTTTCTGATTCTGAACTCGCTCCATCTTAATACATCTCCATGCATTTCCTCGGTCTTGAATCCTTTCATTTCTTCACTTCTTGATTTCTCATGCTTCACTTAATCTCAACTCGTCTTCATAACTCTTTACTTTGCTTGCCCATGTCCCTTTGTGTATACTGTCTAAAGTCGCCATAATCGTCTTCATATCTCTTGACTGAGTCGTCCTCTTTCTCTTATTCTGCCATAACACCTTGATTGCCCATGATACTATCTTGTCCATGATCGTTCCTGATTACTCCAACCATTTTCTCGATCTTCGTCTTCCCAAGTGTTGATGAAGTCCTTTCCCAACGAAGTCTTGTTTCCTCCCATCTATCCAGTCCATACCACAGCCCATTTCTCTGAATCTGTCTCTCCTCTTTCGCTTCGGGTTTGGGTTTGGCCTCGAACTCCCTCCACTTTAAGGTTTTCATCCCTTAAAGTACCGATCAACAAACGCACTTACTCGCTGCAACTCAAAAGAACACCTCACATGCAAGCTAGTAGACAATTAATCATATAATCTACTAACCCAGCAAATACTAACAATGCAACCTAACCGCAATTCTAACCAGCAACCTAACAGTGCTACCCAATCAACGTAGCAATTCTAGATTCCACTATCTCAATCCTAATTCCTAAAACCACAAATCCTATCGCTGGACGTGACCGGTTTCCCTAATGCCTTTTGTGACTCTTTTTGACTCGATAAATATTTGAAAACCGATTAAATCATGAGTTCCGGAAGCATGGACGAAACCATGCTCTGATACCACCTCTGTAACACCCCCGAACCATCCTAGACATATGGTCGATCAACCGGCCAACAATCAAACATGAACATGACCGATCGACCGTCCAACACCCAGGGTTAGAGATGAATGAGCCAACCGGCCAGCCAACAATCAAAGAAGAACATGACTGACCGTCCAACCCAACACCATGGTCCGGAAGCGCTACGTGACGGGTTAGGGATGATCCGGTCAGAGTCACAAGATTTACTCCATGACCTAGACCAGTTCATCCACTCACTCGTCCCGCTGCGTCAAGGCACAAGGCTTTGCAACCCATACCTAGAGTTAGCGTTTTCCGTTAGATCGAGGCCTAAGGCTTTTCAACCTGTACTACGACCTAACGTTGTGTTAGACCGGACTCGTCAAATATCAGAGTACTCATGAAGCGCATATAAAACAATTACTTTATCGATTCGAGATATATCCATACATTGATATAATTCGAGACCGGTCCCGGCCTAATGCCAAATCGAGTCAACTAAACACAAATCCACAATACCGTTTACAAAAGGCATGAAAATCTACACCGGCGGTCCTAACGTCCAGCACCAAGCTATCCGATCATCCTTACCTAAAGTGACCTGCAAAAAAGACAACGGAGTTGGATGAGTAACCTAATGTTACTCAGTGAGCTGGCGGCCTCTACCCGCAACCTAGACTCTAACCCGGACAACCCAAAATAACAATCAATCTAGCCCTAGCATGCAATAAAAGCTAAGGCTAAGCAAACCGTTACTAAGTTAGACTTGGCCTCCTGCCATGATCTAGCTTCAAGTAACGGGAACCTGCATTAAAACAAGTCAACAAGCAATCCCTAGTTAACCATATATACGCCTGAGTTCAATACTCATGTAGTGTTAGACACTTAGACTATACAAGTATCATTAATCGATCGACCAACAATCAAACAAGAACATGATCGGCCAACCAATGATACCGCATAGCTTTAATATCCACCACCCTTCGCAAGCAATCACTCAAACACATACAGGCCAACGTCAGGCCTACACTAACGAAATACACATCAAGCCTAATCCGGTACCTAAACCAGACTTAGACTTAACGTCAGAACCTGCAAGCAAATCAATCAACCACAAACACAATCACAATAATAAGACAATGAGTAACTACGACTCGATCTAACTTGTAACACCGTATATCGGTGCTACACTAACTCGAGGGTTCCATAACCCTCTACGACACTCTAACACAACACTCTAACCTGGGCCCTGGTGACATCGTGTTCCTCCTCTCTATCGGCAATATCCTATCTCCCTACCACAAAGGCCAGGAGAAGGATCTTTCAACTGACCGTGGCCCACAGTCATTCGGGTCACCGCGCGACAGCCCACAGTCCTTCGGGTCACTGCCACATTACACCGTCGTGTAATACTCAGCCATAGTACATGACACCGTTCGTCTGAGTCTTCCCGATCCAGCGAATAAGGGGTTTCCTTGAACCCGCTGGGTACGAGGCTGAGGAAACACTAATCACCCCTACACAAGCCTAGTATGGGCGGGTCACGCACATACTGTCGGCACACTCACACAACACAAACTCAATCTAGAACCTAACCTAAAGATAAAGTTCCAGATCCTAACTAGACACGACTCCACAAGACTAACCATAGTACCAGTAGTCCGGCCTATATGGCCTAAGACCCTTAGTACTAATAACTAAACAATAATATCAATACTAAACAAATAAATCAAACTGTTATCCAGATAGTCCAGCATCCTGCTATGAAACTATCCTTAAAGATAACGGGAACCTGCACTCAACCATATCAACACGCAAGAATAGAAAACATGATGCATCCTAGCCCTAGTCCTAATCAGGTTATTAACTCAGTCTTAATTCCATTCATCTCAGCTTAGCCCTTGCTAAATTGAGTCCGGTTCCATAAATAAAATAACCCTAAGGACTCTACCATTCAATAACGTGATCATTCTACTCTATATGCGACTCGATCTACCCTAAATTCCAAGTGGAATTCAAACAAACCAACTCACAGTGTTCTAGGCGAGAAGCCGCTGGTTGATCGGAGAGGACTTGGCCAAAACCCCATGGACGACTTGACTGGACTGGACTGGACTGATCTTGACTTGGACATAACCTCGGCTTCATCATGAAGAAACTGACACGTCTGGACAGACTGATCTGGATAGAATCTCCTTTAGCTGCTGGACAGTTCTTCGGACATCCTGGCGGAGTATCGAGCAGAATTTCGACTGATCTGAATTCGTGGATCAGAACTAACCTTGGACAGCACCTCCACTTGATTGTAGGAGAATATGACTGGCTTGGACGGATTGAATTGGACAGAGCTTCCGCGTCACAATCGTAAAGAATCGACGATTGGACGGAACTGGCCTTCTCGGTCTTCAGAATCGATCAAACTCTAGATCGAACACTTTCTTTCTCTCTCTCTTTCTCTCTGGCCACGTTGACTTGATTCCCATCTGAGCTGATCTTCATTTGATTGGCCTTCAGTTGGACAGAACCTTCCCAAGGCGATGACTCGAAATCAATAGAGAACTGATCTCGAAAACTCTCTAAAACTCTCGAAATAGCTCGGAATCACTTGCTTTCTTTTTCTACTTTTCTCTCACGTTTTGAAATGGCTTTGGACAGGTCTGGATGTGAAGAAATGAGCTGGGGTCGTGGGGTATGTATAGGAGACACCAGCCAATCAGCTTCAGGTTGGTGGCAGCCCGTGTGTCGCTCCGCATGGCTCCGGACGCATGCACGGCGACACCTCGTGCTCCACATGGCTGGCTGCATGTCCAGGACACATGCAGGACGCCACCACTCCTCCCAGATGTCAGGCTGCATGACTGGAGCTCATGCAAGGCGCCACACATCCTCACACATGTCGATCAGCATGCTTCGATTGCATGCGTCGCGACATCTCGTGCTTGGCCGATCCACCTCGTGCTCCACATGGCTGGCTGCATGTCCAGGACACATGCAGGACGCCACCACTCCTCCCAGATGTCAGGCTGCATGACTGGAACTCATGCAAGGCGCCACAGCATCACACACATGGCTGGCCGCATGCTTCGGTTGCATGCGCGGAGACACCTCGTGCTTGGTCGATCCACCTCGTGCTTCTACATGTCAAGCTGCATGTGCAGCTTCCATGCACGGTGACACCTCGAGCTTCTCTTGACACTCAGCTGGTTAGACAGTTGCCACCACGTTCTTATCCCTTCTGATCAAGCCACCTCGAGCTTCGCGGTTCCTTTGCGCGATTTCGACCCTTCTTGTGAATTTCTGACCCGCGATCAATCCCGAATATTTTTTCGCTCCCATTCTGATTCTCTGAATATTTTTAATAAACTACAGATGATGTCTGATATCCTTTAAAAATATTTCCCGAGCCTCCGGCTTCCTCAAAGAATTTCGTAATACCGAAATTAGGGTTTTCGCCCAACTTCGGGGTTTCCCGTCGTGCTTCAATCCCGTCGTGCTTGCTTCCCGTCCTGCTTAATTCCCGTCCTGCTTCCGACTTATAATGTCTTCAGAATAATATTTTACTGATACGAAGATATTTCGAGAAAACTTTGCGATGAAGAAACGTCAATCTTCAAAAACGTCGAGCTTCTAAACCGTCGTGCTTCAAAAATGTGATTCTTCCAAAACTGCCGTCTGATCAATCTAAGACATTTCTAACAATGGTAGAGCAGCTTATCTCAACTCATGCTTCACTCACGATCCATTCTTCGACCTTCTCGTACTTCAAATTTCCCGATCGATTTGTATTGCCCGCGACTCAACCACAAAGTTGATTCTCGACCAATCTTCTATTTTCTTCGATCTATGTTAAGTCTTAAGTGATCAAAACTTAACATTCCTTCAATTGCTTTGATTCCCAAAAGCTCGGCTCTGGATTCTGACTTTTGCTCTCTCGACCATTTTATCCCAAAGGGCGGGTTATCACACTCAGCCTCTCATTCATTGCTGAGACTTTGGTGTCGAGCGATGTGAAGGTGCATATGTCGATCGATGTGGCTGGTTGTTGGTCCTTCTTGCGAATGGTGTCCGGATCTTACTGTAGTAGCTCGATTTTAGTGCTTAGCCAGTCCACGTTGTTGTTGAGAGGGCAGTAAACGTCGTTTATCCTCGTGTCGATGTATGAGACTTCCCATTCATCCCTGTGTTGTGTTGAACATCGCGGTTCTGCAAGGATCTGAGCTGTAGGAAGACTGACGTCGATCGATGTTTCACGTGTTGCGTCGATCGATGCTGAGGTCGTAGCTTCCTTCTCAAGTTGCTGACGTAAACTCTCAATTTCTGTCCTCATTTCTGCCATACATCTGAAAAGCTCATTGTAGCCTCTATCCAAAGGTTGATGTGTATCTTCCACCAATGTTTTGAGCTCCTCTCCCAGTTTCTCCTGAGCTCCACAAATACCAAACACCATCTCATCGATTTCTTCTTTGGTGTAGAGTTCTGGTGCCAGTCTTGTGAGTGTGAAGAATGTGGCATGTTCTGGACGACAGATGTGGCTCTCTTCAAAGAGAGATGCTCTTTCCAGTGTTTTCCTGATGTTGTCCTTTGTGACAGGTATCATCTCACCAGCTGCGCCTCGTGCGTGTCCACGCTCATCTCTGTAGATTCCATACTCGTCCCTTTATTCCCAAGTGAACTTTCTGGCTCCATACATGTCGAAAGCGGGGTTCCCACATTCATACCGTCTGGCGATCGACGTCGGTTCATCCATATCGATCGACGTTGGTGTTACCCTGTCGATCGATGTTTGCGTTGTACAGTCGATCGATGCTCGCCCTTTTGGTTGGCGTGATAGATCTGGGTTGGTCTCTGTTGTGGCGACTCCTGCGTGGTTATTAGGATCTGTTTGAATGACGTCTGGAGTGCCACGTTGCTGTGAGAATAGGTTGTCAGGTCCATTGGCTACTTGAAGGATGTCTGCTATGTCCTCTCTGGACACTTGTAAAACCCTTCCATCCATTGCACGTGCGTTGCCATCTGGGTCCCTGAAAATATCAAATTCATCAGGTGTTAGAAAACCGTAATCAATGTTTGCATAATTATTCATTTTAGAAATAGAGAGATTAGGGTTTAGAGTAGTATCGATCGATGTAGATACAGTTACGTCGATCGATGGCAGCGTAATTTCTGCATAACTTGTGTTCTTGAGATGATTGCTCTTCATGGATTTTTCTGTTGATGTAGAAGGAAGAATGTTCATCTTATTTGCTTGTGTGTTTGCTCTGATGTGTGTAGGTGGTTTCGGAGGTGCAAAACTATTTATATAGGTATCTGTAAACCTAGTTAGGGAGGGAATATTCTCCTGCTCCTGAATTTTCGCTGCGGCGCGAATATCGATCGATGTTCCTTTCGGGGTGTCGATTGATGTGAGTGTTTGTTTTGCTGGACGAGGGTGGGTATCGACCGATGTGGAGTGCACAGCGTCGACCGATGTTGGAAACGTGCTGGTGAATTTATGTGTTTCAAGTCTTTCATCCTGCAAAGACATTTCTATTGCACGTTCTTTCCACTAATCCTCATCGTATTCCTCGGTATGTTCCTCATTAGGTGAAGTAATTACAGTGTCAACTGCAAAACTTTCATGAAAATCACTGTCTGCCCAACTGCCTATGGAATAATCATCATGTCCTCTCCTGGTTGGAGGTTGGAAGGCAAAATGTTGGTAACAATGATTAGGTGAAGCAAAATGGTCAATTGGGTGCATTACGTTGAGTGACGTGTTGTTTTGGTCATCGGTCACCGTTGACACATTGGAATCGATCGATGGAAATGTTGGGGTGTCGATCGATTCCGAGTACTCCGATTCATACCCTGCTCCACAATGGCATGCGCCAATGAAGCCAAGTTCTTTCCCATAATCCACAGAATTAATTACCTTTCTCTTAGGTCCGATGGAGTCGTAGTGGATGTTTGGGTCTATGAGCGTTAGACACAATTTGTTTTTGTTCATGTCACAGACAGCTCCTACTGTAGCTAGGAAAGGTCTTCCAAGCAGAAGTGAAGAGTTCCAGTTAAGCTCGATGTCTAAGACATGAAAATCTACAGGGACAAGGGCATTACCAATCAGTACCTCCAGATCTCTTATGATACCTCCTGACCGTTTCTCTGAAAGATCCACGAAGGTGAAGGATTCCGTTGAGGGTTCGATGGTCAAACCAAGCTGGTCTGCCATGATCCTAGGGAGGATACTAACTGATGCTCATGTGTCACACATTGAATGGGGAAATTCAACATCCTTGACTATGCATGGTATTGCAAACTTCCCAGGATCACTCTTCTTCGTTAATGTGATCCTGTGTTTCATCTTTTCTCTGACTTGATGAAACATTCTCCTAATGTCCTCCTCAATTACCTTTGTTTCTCTGAAGAACATCCACAATCGGTGTGTGAAGTAAGCTTCATCAAAAGGTTTTTCGATTGGGATTATGAGGACTCGTTTAGTGAAACCATCCATCTCCTTATCGTTAGCTTCCCTCTTAAGGTTTTTAGGAATCTTCTCCTTTCTTTTCCTTAACCTTCTCCCTTCAGATTCTTGTTCTTCTTGAACTGATTCTGGAGAACTATTTAAAGGGTTGGGTTTTGGTTCGGGTGGGTTTTCTAATGGTTTAGGTGGTGGTCTGAGTGCATTGATGTAATCATTATCGATTGAGGGTAACCGCACTCGGTATGTCAGAGGTGCATGTCGATTGATGGGAGGTATGTTTTGACGATCGACGTCGGACTCACTTTGTCGATCGATGGTTGGCTCAACCGATCGATCGATTTTTTCATCGAAAGGGGAGGGTGGGTGAGGATGCTTAGCTGCGAATTCTTCATGAGTTAGAATTCGAACCGTATTGCATTCAGTCGATTTGGCAGACGACATCGATCGATGACTGGAGTAATCCATCCATCGATCTTCATCATGGTCTATTGATCGATGCGAGTTCATCGACATCGGTCGACACCATTGGGATCCGCCGAGACTCATGGAGCTTTCGATTTCGAAATCTCCTTCCTCAAAGTTTTCATTTCTCACCACTTGCCAGAATTCATCATCTATGATGGCATTTACGTGGTGTTTCCCTTTGTCGGCTCCTGCCTTTCTAGCGAAAGCTTCTTGCCTCTTTATAGTCTCGCCCGTCTGAATTACTTGGGTTTCAAGTTTTCTCACCTGAGTCTATCTTACCGTTGAAATCCACAGTGATTTATTGTTGTCCCAACAGTACTCGATCAAGCATCTCTTCGATTTTGCTTTCCTGAGTCTGGGGTGGTGGATTTTGGTAGTAAGAGTTCGAGTAGCTCTTGCTGTTGTTGAAGGGTTTTTGAAATTTTGAACTCTGGTTACTTCTTTGGCCATTTCCGAAGAAGTTTCTGTTTCCGCCCTGGTTTCCAAATTTTTGGAATCCGGTACCTCCGATGTAGTTCACATCTTCTTCTCCTTCTGTATCTGCTACTTCTCCTTCAGCTGAACAGATTTGCTTCCTAAGAAGCTCGTGCACCACATCTAACTTAGCACTTACTTCGTCCATCTGTTCCTTCCCGATAGAGTCTACAGACTTCTTCCGTTCAGAGTCAGTGTTTTTGGTGCTGCTGCTGTTAGCAAGGTTTTCGATAAGTCTCACAGCTTCCAATGGATTCCGAGTAGTGAAGTTTCCTTCACTCGCCGTATCAAGGGCCATTTGATACTGTAAGGCGAGACCTCGGAAGAAAGTGCTTAGCAGCTGCACTTCATTAAATCCGTGGTGTAGACAGTCTCGCTGGAAGAACCTAAATCTAATCCACGCATCTTTGAAAGACTCTCCAGCCTTCTGCGAGAATATGGAAATTTTGTTCCGAAGTTCTTCAGCGCGCGCTTCATCGAAGAAGTTGCGTAAAAAAGCATTCTTGATGTCGCTCCAGGATGTTAAAGATCCTGTGGGTTGCTGCCTAAGCCAGTGCATCTGTTCTCCATTCAGCGTGTATCTGAAGAGCTTGCACAGCAGGTAATCTTCGGGGACTCCTTCCATCCGAATGGCAGGGATTAGATCCTCGAACCGTTCCAAATGGTCCATAGGATGCTCGTGCAGTAACCCAGAGTAGGGTATCTGCGACACGAGAGTGTAGTATTGAGGCTTCAGCTCGAAATTCTGCTTCTGGATCTCCGGAAGTCGAATAGCTGATCTGTTGGAATAGTACTCATCTGGGCGATTGTAGTCGGCCAGTGGTTTCGATCGAGCGTCCTCATCTACAGGTTGAGCAGCTCCTGTAGCATCAGCATCAGGGATTACAGTTCCCTGAGCATCTATTTTCTGACCTGTTGCATTACGCAGATGACCGGCCTGGTCATACAGGTTTTCGTTCTCATCCTGAGTTAGAATAATAATGTTTACCATTTTTGACGACACGGTATCGATCGACGTACGCGGTGTAGTATCGATCGTTGTCGAACGATTGGGATCGATCGACGGTGACGGTCTGGTGTCGGTTGACGGTTGGTTGTGCGTATCGATCGACGACGAAGTGGTTGCGTCGAGCGATGTGGAATGTTGACCTCTACGGATGGTGCGTTCCAAATGAGCAGGATCGTCTGAGAACAGCAAATCCTTCTCCTTGTTGCTTCTGGTACCGCTAGGCATGCACCTGAAAAGACAAGAAAAAGAAAGATTATAAGAAAATGGGGTAAAGAAAAGAATAAGAATTAATAAAACTAAATCTAATGGCGATCAAAGCTCCCCGGCAACGGCGCCAAATTTGATACCACTCAAATTACCCTAAGGAGTGTTACTCTCATCAAAAGAGGTTCAGATGTAGTACTTAGGGATCGAATCCACAAGGAGCTAGGGAACAATTAAATCTAGTGTTTATTAATTCTAAAGGTTGTAATGTTTTAATGAAATAGCAATAGTAACAAGCGAGTAAATGACAAATGTAACTTAGGTTGGAAATGTTATTAGATGCAGGGTCACTATTCAGGTGTTGGAGATTATAATTCCTATCGATGCCTAACTGTTGCATGCATGATATATTAGAGCTCATTCGCTTAACTCAGTGATCAGCTGTCGCATGTACCACTGGTTAACAGACTAGATCTTGTGTCTCACCGGTTAGATGCAGACACAAGAGAGTGTCGATCGATAGTCTATTAAGACGTCGACCGATACACCTTTGCCAACATCGATCGATTGTCAGTTGAGGAAATCGATCGACGGGTTCTAGCCAGGCCTATGCGAGTATGAAATGCCCTACTAAGATTCTAAATTGGCGGTTAGCCTTCTCTAGCAATCCTAATATGATAGATATATTTCAGGATGGGATAACAAGGGTGCTTGAATATGCAATCCTATGATCAAGTTCTAGTTAGCAAGGCTAAAACAAGCAATGAATACAATTTATCATGAATATCACAACAAGGCAGATCTATAGTTTGGGGCTAATCCCACAAACCTATCTGAACCTTGGATCTAACAGTTGAACTATTCAGACATAGCAAAGCAATTCATATCAATAGATAAATAGAAACTCATAGAATAGATGAATAGAAACAAGGAGTTCCGATCACAAGTGATCTTCTCTCCAAATGAAACTTGTAACAAAACTAGGTCTAGAAAAGAAAAAGCTCTTCTGCCGTCAAAAACACTTGCAGTGTATATTCTACTAGGTTAAAAACTCGTCAGGGCATTTTGGTAATTTGGTTTGGCCTTGGTTTTTAAGTCTGCTGAATCCAAAATGTCGCGTCTGGTGTCTCGACATCGATCGATGGTACTTTTGTACATCGATCGATATTAATCTTCATCTGTCGAGGCATTTCTTGATATCGATCGTCAGCACTGATGCGCATCGATCGATTATTCTTCCTCTCATCGACTTCTAAGTGGTCAGCTCGGGTGAAATGTCCTTTATGCTCCAAAATGCTCCAAAGTCATAGCTTTACTCTGAAATGCACATGAACCTGAAAACATACCTAGAAGAGTAGAAAACATAGATATATATATATAGTAAAATACTAATATACCATGGATAAAAATGGGTCAAATCCAAGGTATATCACTTAACAAGGCTTTGTTGGAAGGAAGGGGAGCTGCTATAGTAGAGTTGCTGACTTTCATACAGAGGATGATGACCAGATGGTTTTGTGCAAGAAGGAAAAAGGCTGAGAAACACAGGGGTTTGGTTAGCGTTGAAGTGGACAAACAGATGACAAAGAACATGGCAACTATGAAGGGGAGCAAGATAAATGCCGTGAATAGCTGGAGCAGCCAAATTTTGGGGAAATTTGGAAGATCAGACAAAGTGATGCTAGCAGAGAGGAAGTGTAGTTGTACGTATTTTGATAATATCAAAATCCCGTGTGGCCATGCTATGCTTGCAGCTGACGGGATAGGCGTGCCTTACGACACCTTGTGTGGGCATTGGTACAAAACGAGTGTGTGGAGGGAGACGTACGCTGGCGTTATCAACCACCACGGTGCAGCTAGAGATGTTGATATACCTGAAGAAGTGGGCAGTCAGGTTGTTTACCCTCCTAGTACGAAGAGACAACTTGGGAGACGTCGCAAGACACGCATACCATCGACGGAGAGATAAGGGTGAGATGTTAAGAACGTATTAGGCTAGTTATTGTAAATTTACCCTATTAAGGTAGGTAACTGACTTGTGATTGTCACTGCAGGCGCCTAAGAAGAAAGTTACAAAGAACAAATGTGGTAGGTGCAGGGAGGAAGGACACAACAGGACTAACTACAGTGTGCCTATATAAGGTTGTCGAAGGAGGGCTTCATTTGGATATATAATTTTGTGGGATCAAGGCAATTTTTTTTTTGGAACTTCTTTTAAATTGCTTGAAACCTAGTGTTGGTGGTTTGAATGTTTGTCGGAATGTAGGTGCTTCCTCTTATTTGGGAAGTAGTTATGTTCGACTAAATCCTGAAAACGTTTTGTTGTTTTTGGTTGGTCTAATCGCACTGCTGTTATTGTTAAGCAAAATTAAACTAATAGAAGTAAATCTGTGGATCTGGATGTGGATGGTAGTCGTAAAATCATTTTTTGTTTAGATGGGAGTTTCCAACAAATGGCATGAGTGTATAAAAGTCACTGAGGTTGAGACAGAGAGTGTTTGTATGTTGGTATGTAAAGTTTAAAAGAAAAACCTTGGAATGCAACTCATAAATTGAAGAAGCATTGGAAAACATTGTGTAATTAAGCAGCATTGTTTTGAAAATGATACAGAAAAATTAAGAGAAACATTAGTTGAGTGAAGTAGTGGGGACAATGGAAACAGAGGAACATTAGTTATGGGCATACAACGACGCTAGGGACATAAAATCAGATGCTGGTCATTTTTGCATACAACCACGCCAAGGTACCTAGAGCAATGGCAGCAGCAGCCACGTTGAGGAGCGGGCAATGGGATTTAGCATCCAGAACTGAGGTTGATTTGTTTCTTAATTCTTCAAGGAGGATTGTTTGGTCATGAAAAATCCTTTTCATCTCCAGGAGGCTCTCGTCAATCTTTTTGCCATGTTCCTGCAGACGCATAGTTGTTGTCCTCTTGATTGATTGGAAATCGGACTGAAGGTGGGTGACCTTTTTATCAACCATTCTAATCTCGTCGATGATGGCCTCGTCTATCCATTTGAAAAGGTGGTGCTCAGATTGCCTCTGGAATTTGTATGGTGTAAGAACTCTATAAGTGTTATTAATAGTATGGTAATTGTCGGAAAGAGAGAAAATCGGAGGATACCTTGATGGCGATTTCACATCTGTAGAAACGGCGGTATAAGTTTTCTTTGGTCTGAGCACCAAAGGTAGTCAGGTTCGACCCACACCAATATTTGGAAGGAATGCCCCGTGTAGTGTGTGTTTGAGAGCGAGATGCAGAACTAGATGAACTCATGGTGAGCCTGGGTTTGGAGAAGATGAGGAGGGAGTGAGATCTTTTATCGCAAAGGAGACCTAATAATAGCAGGTCATTGATTTGGGATTTTCTTTGGTAACAGAGTTAAAAGAACAAAGGTGATGGGGTCCATTTAATAGGGAAGTACATTTGGGTCTTAGGCCATTTAGATTTTAAAATTTGAAAGTTTTTTGTGTCCGGAAAGTTGAAATTAAGAGGGAAATCCAAAATTTGCGAGTAAGACTGAAGTGTAAATGTTGGCATTGTTGTTTGTGGACGTGAACATGGTATAAGAGTGTGTTATGGAAGCTAAGAAGGTTCATTGAATTCAATGAAAAAGATGGTTGACTCATCTTTTGCAATAACCAGAAACTCATTAATCAAACAAAGCAGACTTAGAGTATAGAAGAGTTTGAAATCCTAGCATAGCTGAGAGTAGGAAAAGATAGAAGCATAGTCGGGTTCAAAAGACAGAATAAAAAAACAAGCCAAGATGCCCCATTGTTACACAAAAGGTGGGCTTAGTGATTCAGCATAAACAACTTAGGCAGAATAAGCAGGCATGACAATGGTTTTGTAGATGTCCAAGGCATAATGTTTGCGGAAGTCGTCAACGGTTTGGTCGGTGATGCCTGACATATGAGGTGCTGGGTCTCCAAGAGCGTGCATCTTCAGAAACTTCATGCTGACGGGGCCACAGTCACCAGATCTGGAGGTGTTGTAGAGGTCAAGTATGTGTTTCCAGACAAACCTTTTAACTCCACGGAACTGAGTAAGCTCACACATGGCCACTTTCCTTACTAGATAAGGGAGTATGGTAACCAATGGTAGCATGAAGCGCTCGACACGACTATCTGCATACAAAGCGGGCAGAGGATCTAGGATCTCAATATACCCCATGTCAAGGTTTATGGCTAGGCCGACCCAATGTTTACAGTTCCAGAGCATCGGAGTGTAGATGGTGTGTATGTCCTCCATCCATTTCTTCCCTTGGTGGAGAACAATGTCGAAAATACGCTCATCCCACAGGAAGGTTGATCTCTTTCTGCAAGGGGCAAAATCGGGCCAACTGTCGAACATATAAGCAGGTAAGAGGGGTGTGGTGAATGCGGAATTTTCAGTGAGAAGATGTGTTGAGTGTCTGGCAGCGAGCATGTGGATTAAAACTTCCATGTGCTGAGTGAAATAAAAAAGAATGTGTATTAGTAAAGTTAGTGGTCGTAGGTACGGTGCGTATAGTTTAGAAAATAGAGAACTCTTACGCGGGTGGAAGTCCATTGCTTAGGTTTAGCGAGATCGAGAAGAAATTTGTTGGAGAAGTTAAAAGAAGACGGTGTGGTGTGGTAGCTGCAACATAAAGGTGTAAGGAAGCAAATAGATTGGAAAAGTGTAGTTTGGCAAATAGCTTGGAAACTTACACGTCCATCTTAGTAGAGACTGTGTTGTAGAATAGATCCCACTCGAGACCTGGAAGTGGCGAGATGAGTGTAAGCGCATGGATTAATGGAAATTTGGACAATTTATTAGCAAGGTGGTTCTCCTCCAAAGATGGAACATTGCTCTCCACGTCTTTTGTCGCCGTTAGGTCGAAAACTCCATGGGTGTTTGCCTCCTGAAAATAGAGATCATATTTGCTTCAATTATTTGAGAGAGAGTAGCAAAGCAAGGTGTAGATTACCTTAAAAGGAAGAGAGGGTGGAGAGTTGGAGGAAGCTGTAGCTGTGAAAGCATTTACGGTAGTCGCATGAACAGCGAAGCCTGACAGACTGTCGTTGCTCTTAGTGAGTGATGTAAGCATTGTCTTAGGCTGCGGTGACAGTAGTAGGAGACTCCGAGGAATAGATGAATCGAAGATTGGTGGGTCTGGATTGATGGGATCGTAAATCCTCACACCATGATAGAGGATGTGATTAATCTCTGGGCTGTTGGGGTGATCACTCTTATCGTAGACTACTGAGCTGAGCTCATCCCAAGGAGATTGCACGCTGACTGGCGTACGAGGTGGCTCGTCGTAGTCATCTGTAGCATCGTTGGGGTGGGTGATCATCTGACTAGGTGGAGGAGTTTGATTAAAAACACGGGAGACTTGCCTTCTGTCATCGTTGTGGTCAGGAGATGTGTGGACACATGCGTTGTTGTGGTTAGGTGAAACGTGGACACTCTGTATGTGGATGCAATGGTCGCTCGCAGGGGGGCTAGCAAGAGACAGATAACTAAGTGGAGGAGTGGAGTAAACGGGGGAGAGTTGACTACTGTGAACTTTGTGGTCGGGGGATGTGTGGGCACTTGTGTTGTTGCGGTTAGGTGAAACGTGGACACTCTCTGTGTGGATGCAGTGGTCGGTGACAGGGAACTATCTTGAGGATCATCTGCAGAATCACGATGTAGCTGAGCTTCGTATTGACTGATGATAGGGGATGTCTTTTGAGGCAAGTCATCTGTCTCCATTGGGGCTTGATCCTGAAACCAAAAATGAATTCTTCATTAGTGGTGAAAACACAAAGCTATTTATCTGGCAAAAAGTGTGTTCTTTACAATTCACCTGATTATGACTTGGTTCTGGAGTGTGGGGTGGTGTGTTGGACTGCTTGCGACGAGAAAAAAGTTTGTTGAAAGATGATAGCCTTGCATGAGATCGTTTCTTCCTACGTTTCATCTCGCGTTTGAGCTGCTTCATCTGCGTTGAAAGTTGGATCACCATCTCCGTAAGTTGAACGTTGGTGAAGCTTTGGGTGGTTGAACATGTAAAGTAGGAACTTATACGCCTTTGCTTCCTTGCAGACGGCTGTCTTGTTTGTAAAGATTGCTTAATAGTAGCAGACTTCTTCTTGACCCGGATCTTTGGCTTATTGATGATAGGCTCAGATATAACCCCGCCATGCCACATATGTTTGTTGAAGGAATGTTGATCACCTATAAATTGTTCCAAATAGATAACACTGTCGTCCTTGGCATCGTCTGGAAACGGTCCCCATCCTGGTTGTGGCTGATTTTCGATGGGTATAATAGGAGTGACTACCAGCTGAGAAAATTTAAAAACATCTTAGTTTTATAAAATGATTAGATTAAAAAATACATTTTAGAGTTAGTTTAGTACAAAAGTTTTAAAATGTACTTACATTGGGGTCAAATTCGACGCGTCGGATGTGGATGGCATTGATTGACTTGTGCTGTGGTAGAGTGCCATCTTCCAAGTCCATCACGGTGAGGTTGTTTAATGGAGCCGGTATATAATCCAGAAGCTGGGGGATGGCACGAAATGCTACCAGCTGAAGTGAAAGTGGGAAGCCTTGTAATCTGAAACTGCGCTGCTTGAGCGTCTTGACAAGTGTAGCAACAGGATCTTCACATTTCTTGGGGACAAAGTTCAGTGGTTTCATGCATGAGATGGTCTTGAGGAAAGACTCTGTTTTGAGGTTTTCAACCATCCTAACATAACGAGGAGTCGGGCGTGCTTCTTGTTTGTGAGCGATGAGAACACCGTCGACAATGATAATGAGAGCAATCCATATCTTTTTCCACCCATCCATATCTTTGTCGGTCTCAAGCATCCGACAAAGATCAGCAATCGTCACAACTTTTTTCTTTCCAAAAAGTCTCTTCCATACTCTATCTTTGCCGGCGACAATAGCTTTACCGGTGTTGGGCTTGTATCTTTCAGGGTATGAACCACACGGGAGGCCCGTGACAGTGCCAAATTCCTCAAGACCATATCGGAAAGGATAACCACCAAAGGCAGACCAAAGCGTGTTCTTGGGAAGACATACTAGCTGACGAGTGAGAAACGGGTGGATCAGCTTACACGACACAGGGCATTGACGAGCAGGGAGGTCGAAGAGGTTCCCGAAACAGGACCTACGGATGGTTTCAAACTCCGGCGTGTCGCGAAGGACGTTGCGAATAAAAGGGAGAAGATCCGGGGAGGAATAGATGTTAAGACGCCTGGTGGGGAACCGGTCCATCGCGAAAAGTCTTCGAGGTAGACGGAGGTCCGGTGAAGATGGACCTACATATATAAAATCAATCAGATTCTGGAATTTTGGAAGAAAATGAGAGCACCGGGAAGAGTGAAATACCTCCGACTTTGTATTGTGGTGGCGTTTCCTCGTCCTCTACATGGACCTTTTTCTTTGACTTTGGTTTCCTCATGGTTCACGGCGGATTCGAAGAGAGGGAGTGTTGACGGCTTACAATTCGAGACGGAGAGTATGAGGCGGAGAGGAAGAAACCAAGATGATGAGAGAAATTAGGTTTTCTGATTTGGGGAAATTTAAATCTACGGTTTTGTCTTTTGGTATTTTTTTTTTAAATTGTTGTTACCCACGGTTGGTTAAAGGCAAACTGTGGTTGGGTTAGTTTAGAGGATATATGTGATATTGCAGCCAGATAAAATGTGTCACATGGATATTGTGTCTGATTGTGTAATATGAGAGACAAAAAGTGTTTTAGAATGTAAAAATTTCAAAATGAAATTGTGTTTCAGCATATTTTATTAAAAATAGAAATCTCGGTTATGTTACTATATTTGACATTTGTAAAGATAGATTCGGTGAATGAATGCTTCGGTGAATGAATGCTTCGGTGAATGAATGCTTATTTGAATCGAAACTGTAGAACATAATATATATTTTAAACATGATTATATAGAATGTCCATTCCATAATTTATAGTCATATTTTTATCTACTATACAAGAGTCTATGTTGAACCAGTTCTACATTATTAATATGTCCTATTATGTATTTTATCTTAATCAATCAAAATTCAAATATATTAAATAAAAAATGAAAAATGAATTATATTCTCCCAAATCTACTTTTTGAAATTCTAAATTTTTTAAAAAATAAACAAAATGTTATTGTTTTAGCTATTATACCCTATATATATGGTTTACATTTTATTTTTCTATAGATATCCAAAAGCGTTTCTAAGAAGAATGAAATAAAATATGTTGGTTTATTCTGCATAACAAATTGTTAGTGAACATAACTTGTCACAATAAAAAAAAGTATTATACTAAACTCAAATTATTAACATAACAGATATTTATCAAAACTAAATGTGTAACCAAAACCCTCATTATCAACATACAAATCCTAGCATTTGCAATAATACTTTGTCGACTTTGTAAACTTAAAGATATATTCTGTGTTTTAATGTGGAGTAGTATCTTAGTTTAAATTAAAACTAGGATACGTAATAGATAACAAGAATCACGGCATCTTAATCAGTATCTTCATGTTCTCATGTATTCAAGTAAAAGGTAAAAATCTATGGTAATACTATTTTGTTTAATAAAAAAATTATAAACAAAATTCAAATTAAATAACAGATTAATAATATTTATAATGAAATAATATAAAAATAAAATATAAATGACAATCTAATAAAAATAAAACATTCACTAAATGCTTTAAAAATTAAAAAAAATAATGTTTTGAAACAATAATCTCTGGTTTAAAAAATTTAATTAGTTTAGATGATACGATTTATTTGAGAATTTTTAAAAATAAGTATGTACATTTGAAATAGAAACAATCAATTTTAGATTTTTCTTCTGTCTAGCAAAACTGAGAAAATAAAATTCAGAATGAATTTACTTTTCTTATTATCTACACAAATATGCTTAAAAGAAAATAAAGTACCAATGAATTAAAAAGGAAATGAATAAATAAATAAATAAATAATCAATGATTTATGTGATGAACTTGAATACTTATATAATGAAGGTGAGTCTTGACGGTGCATCTCGATGCAGATGCATCTAGTTCAGTCCAAAATGATAAATGACAAAAATGACTTTTTAAAATAAAAATATTATTTTCAACCGTAAATTCTATTTTTTTTGCATATACATTTTTCCGCCAGAACAGAAAACTACATTTCCCGCAAAAATTGAAAAACACACTTTCCCGTCGAAACTGCAAAATGTGTTTTTTCTCAAAAAAAACATAAAACACATATTTCCATAAAAACACACTTTTCGGTCAAACCAGTAAAACCACACTTTTAGGCTTAAACCGGAAAAACGCATTTTCTCGCAAAAACCAAAATAATGCATTTTCCCGCTAAAACCCAAAAACGGATATTCCCGCCAAACCCCCCCCCCCCTCCTAAAAAGCATTTTCCGGCCAAAACCGTAAAAAGCATTTTCTCGTCAAAACTGGAAAAGCAATTTTCCCGCGAAAACCGAAAAAATACATTTTCTCGCCGAAACCGGAAAAATGCATTTACCCACCGAAACCGGAAAACATATTTTTCCGCCAAAACCGGAAAAATCATTTTTCCAACAAAACCGGAAAACACATTTTTTCCGCCGAAATCGGAAAAGCACATTTTCCAGCTGAAACCCTAAAACGCATTTTCCCGCCGAACCCCTAAAACGCATTTTCCCGCCGGACCCGGAAAATGCATTTTCCCGCCGGACCTTATACGCCCTAGATCGGGAAGGATCACTTTTGCTGGGTGTTGGATATGATCCGAGAAGGCAAACGGCACGTCTGGAACTGATATGGATTGAAAGGATCGTCAAGACATGCGGAATGGCTCTTGATATACCCACGATCTAAGGCTAACCACCTGATATACCTTGGATTTAACCCGTTTTCATCCATGGTATATAGGTATGTTTTCAAGTTCAGGTGCTATGACTTTGGAGCATTTTGGAGCTTAAAAGACATTTCACCCAGCTGACCATGTAGAGGTCGACGAGAGGAAGAACAATCGATCGATGCACATCCAGTGCTGTCGATCGACACCAGGAGATGCCTCGACAAATGAAGATTAATATCGATCGATGTACACAAGTACCATCGATCGATGTCGAGACATTGGACATGCGACATTTTGGATCCAGCGGACTTGAAGCCCGAGTCCAAGCCAAATTACAAAAATGCCCTGACAAGTTTTTAACCTAGTAGATTATATACTGTCTAAGTGTTTTGACGGCAGAGGAGAGATTTTTGTTACATTTTTACTTTGAGAGAGAAGAGAGAGTTTTGGAGAGAAGATCACTTGTGATTGGAACTCCTTGTTTTCAATTCCTTTTCATCTATACTATGAATTTCCATTTCTTTATTGTCATGAATTGCTTTGCTATGTCTGAGTAGTTCGTTTATTAGATCCAGGGTTCAGATAGGTTTGTGGGATTGGCCCCAAACTATAGATCTGCCTTATTGTGATATTCATGATAGATTTGTATTCATTGCTTGTTTTAGCCTTGCTAACTAGAACTTGATCATAGGATTGCATACTCAAGCACCCTTGTTATCCCATCCTGACATCTATCTATCATATTAGGACTGCTAGAGAGGGCTAACCGCCAATTTAGTATCTTAATAGGGCATATCATACTCGCGCATAGGCCTGGCTAGAACCTGTCGATCGATGTCCTCAACTGACTATCGGTCGACGTAGGTAAAGGTGTATCGGTCGACGTCCCTATAGGACCATCGATCGACACTCTCTCGTTGTCAACATACTAACCGTTGAGACACGAGATCTAGCTTGTTAACCAGTGAAACATGCGACAACTGATCACTGAGTTAAGCGGTTGAGCTCTAACATATCATGCATGCAACAAATAGGCACCTATAGATATTATAATCTCCAACTCCTGAATAGTGGCCATGCATCTAATATCATTTCCAATCAAGTTACATTTACTATTTAGTTCGCTTGTTACTATTGCTATTTCATTTAAACATTTACAACTCTTAGAATTAATAAACACTAGATTTAATTGTTCCCTAGCTCCTTGTGGATTCGATCCCTAAGTACTACATCTGAACCTCTTTTGATGAGAGTAAGACTCCTTAGGGTAATTTGAGTGGTATCAAATTTGGCGCCGTTGCCGGAGAGCTTTGATCGCCATTAGATTTAGTTTTATAGATTCTTATTCTTTTCTCTACCCCATTTCTAACATAATCTTTTTCTTGTCTTTTCAGGTGCATGCCCACCGGTACCAAAAGCAACAAGAAGAAAGACTTGCTGTTCTCAGACGATCCTGCTCACTTGGAATGCACCATCCGTAGAGGTCAACGTTCCACATCGCTCGACGCAAGAACTTTGTCGTCGATCGACGCACAACCAACCGTCGACCGACACCAGACCTTCATCGTCGATCGAACCTAATCGTTTGACAACAATCGATAATACACCGCGTACGTTGATCGATACCGTGTCGTCAAAAATGGTAAACTTTATTATTCTAACACAGGACGAGAATGGAAACCTGTATGACCTGGACGGTCATCTGCGTAATGCAACAGGTCAGAAAATAGACGCTCAGGGGACTGTAATCCCTGATGCTGATACTACAGGAGCTGCTCAACCTGTAGACGAGGACGCTCGATCGAAACCACTGGCCGACTACAATCTCCCAGATGAGTACTATTCCAACAGATCAGCTATGCGACTTCTGGAGATCCAGAAGCAGAATTTTGAGCTGAAGCCTCAATACTACACTCTCGTGTCGCAGATACCCTACTCTAGGTTACCGCACGAGCATCCTATGGACCATCTAGAACGGTTCGAGGATTTAATCGCTGCTATTTGGATGGAAGGAGTCCCCGAAGATTACCTGCTGTGCCAGCTCTTCAGATAAACGCTGAATGGAGAAGCGATGCACTGGCTTAGGCAGCTACCCACAGGATCCCTAACATCCTGGGCCGACATCAAGAATGTTTTCTTATGAAACTTCTTCGATGAGGCGCGCGCTGAAGAACTTCGAAACAAAATTTCCACATTCTCGCAGAAGGCTGGAGAGTCTTTCAAAGATGCGTGGATTAGATTTAGGTTCTTCCAGCGAGAATGTCCACATCACGGATTTAATGAAGTGCAGCTGCTAAGCACTTTCTTCCGAGGTCTCGCCTTACAGTATCAAATGGCTCTTGATACGGCGAGTGAAGGCAACTTCACTACTCGGAATCCGTTAGAAGCTGTGACACTTATCGAAAACCTTGCTAACAGCAGCAGCACCAAAAACACTGACTCTGAACGGAAGAAGTCTGTAGCCTCTATCGGGAAGGAACAGATGGACGAAGTAAGAGCTAAGTTAGATGTGGTGCACGAGCTTCTTAGGAAGCAAGTCTATTTAGCTGAAGGAGAAGTAGTAGATACGGAAGGAGAAGAAAATGTGAACTACATTGGAGGTACCGGATTCCAGAAATTTACAAAACCAGGGCGGAAACAGAAACTACTTTGGAAATGGTCAAAGAAGTAACCAAAGTTCACAATTTCAAAAACCTTTCAACAACAGCAAAAGCTACTCGAACTCCTACTACCAGAATCCACCATCCTAGACTCAGGAAAGCAAGATCGAAGAAATGCTTGATCGAGTACTGTTTGGACAACAACAAATCACCGTGGATTTCAACGGTAAAATAGACTCCGCCTACAACAATCTGAACCCCAAAATCGAGACCTTAGGGACTCAGGTGAGAAAACTTGAAACACAAGTGATTCAGACAGGCGAAACTATAAAGAGGCAAGAAGCTTTCGCTAGAGAGGCAGGAGCTGACAAGGGAAAACACCACGTAAATGCCATCATAGATGATGATTTCTGGCAAGGGGTGAGACATGAAAAGCTCGAGGAAGGAGACTTCGAAATCGAAAGCTCCATGAGTCTCGGCGGATCCCAATGGTGTCGACCAATGTCGATGAACTCGCATCGATCGACAGACCATGACGAAGATCGATGGACAGATAACTCCAGTCATCGATCGACGTCGTCCGCTAAATCGAACGAATGCAATGCAGTTCGAATTCTAACTCATGAGGAATTCGCAGCTAAGCATCCTCACCCACCCTCCCCTTTCTATGATAAAATCGATCGATCGGCTGAGCCAACCATCGATCGACAGAGTGAGTTCAACGTCGATCGTCACAACACACCTCCCATCGATCGACAGGCACCTCTGATATACCGAGTGAGATTACCCTCAATCGATAATGATTATATCAACGCACTCAAACCACCACCAAAACCATTAGGTTAACCCACCCGAACCAAAACCCAACCCTTTAAATAGTTCACCAGAACCAGTTCAAGAAGATCAGGAAACTGAAGGGAGAAGGTTAAGGAAAAGAAAGGAGAAAATTCCTAAGAAACTTAAGAGGGAAGCTAACGAGAAGGAGATGGATGGTTTCACTAAAAGAATCCTCAGAATCCCAATCGAAAAACCTTTTGATGAAGCTTACTTCACACACCGGTTGTGGATGTTCTTCAGAGAAACAAAGGTAACTGAGGAGGACATTAGAAGAATGTTTCATCAAGTCAGAGAGAAGATGAGACAATGGATCACATTGACGAAGAAGAGTGATATACCTTGGATTTGCCCGTTTTTCATCCATGGTATATAGGTGTTTTACTATATATATATCTATGTTTTCTACTCTTCTAGGTATGTTTTCAGGTTCAGGTGCATTTCAGAGTAAAGCTATTACTTTGGATCATTTTGGAGCTTAAAGGACATTTCACCCGAGCTGACCATGTAGAGGTCGACGAGAGGAAGAACAATCGATCGATGCGCATCAGTGCTATCGATCGACACCTAGAGATGCCTCGACAGATGAAGATTAATATCGATCGATGTACACAAGTACCATCGATCGATGTCGAGACATTGGACACGCGACATTTTGGATCCAGCGGACTTAAAACCCAAGGCCAAGAAAAATTACGAAAATGCCCTGACGAGTTTTTAACCTAGTAGATTATATACTGTCTAAGTGTTTTGACGGCAGAGGAGAGATTTTTGTTACATTTTTACTTTGAGAGAGAAGAGAGAGTTTTGGAGAGAAGATCACTTGTGATTGGAACTCCTTGTTTTCAATTCCTTTTCATCTATACTATGAATTTCCATTTCTTTATTGTCATGAATTGCTTTGCTATGTCTGAGTAGTTCGTTTATTAGATCCAGGGTTCAGATAGGTTTGTGGGATTAGCCCCAAACTATAGATCTGCCTTGTTGTGATATTCATGATAGATTTGTATTCATTGCTTGTTTTAGCCTTGCTAACTAGAACTTGATCATAGGATTGCATACTCAAGCACCCTTGTTATCCCATCCTGACATCTATCTATCATATTAGGACTGCTAGAGAGGGCTAACCGCCAATTTAGTATCTTAATAGGGCATATCATACTCGCGCATAGGCCTGGCTAGAACCTGTCGATCGATGTCCTCAACTGACTATCGGTCGACGTAGGTAAAGGTGTATCGGTCGACGTCCCTATAGGACCATCGATCGACACTCTCTCGTTGTCAACATACTAACCGTTGAGACACGAGATCTAGCTTGTTAACCAGTGAAACATGCGACAACTGATCACTGAGTTAAGCGGTTGAGCTCTAACATATCATGCATGCAACAAATAGGCACCTATAGATATTATAATCTCCAACTCCTGAATAGTGGCCATGCATCTAATATCATTTCCAATCAAGTTACATTTACTATTTAGTTCGCTTGTTACTATTGCTATTTCATTTAAACATTTACAACTCTTAGAATTAATAAACACTAGATTTAATTGTTCCCTAGCTCCTTGTGGATTCGATCCCTAAGTACTACATCTGAACCTCTTTTGATGAGAGTAAGACTCCTTAGGGTAATTTGAGTGGTATCAAATTTGGCGCCGTTGCCGGAGAGCTTTGATCGCCATTAGATTTAGTTTTATAGATTCTTATTCTTTTCTCTACCCCATTTCTAACATAATCTTTTTCTTGTCTTTTCAGGTGCATGCCCACCGGTACCAAAAGCAACAAGAAGAAAGACTTGCTGTTCTCAGACGATCCTGCTCACTTGGAATGCACCATCCGTAGAGGTCAACGTTCCACATCGCTCGACGCAAGAACTTTGTCGTCGATCGACGCACAACCAACCGTCGACCGACACCAGACCTTCATCGTCGATCGAACCTAATCGTTTGACAACAATCGATAATACACCGCGTACGTTGATCGATACCGTGTCGTCAAAAATGGTAAACTTTATTATTCTAACACAGGACGAGAATGGAAACCTGTATGACCTGGACGGTCATCTGCGTAATGCAACAGGTCAGAAAATAGACGCTCAGGGGACTGTAATCCCTGATGCTGATACTACAGGAGCTGCTCAACCTGTAGACGAGGACGCTCGATCGAAACCACTGGCCGACTACAATCTCCCAGATGAGTACTATTCCAACAGATCAGCTATGCGACTTCTGGAGATCCAGAAGCAGAATTTTGAGCTGAAGCCTCAATACTACACTCTCGTGTCGCAGATACCCTACTCTAGGTTACCGCACGAGCATCCTATGGACCATCTAGAACGGTTCGAGGATTTAATCGCTGCTATTTGGATGGAAGGAGTCCCCGAAGATTACCTGCTGTGCCAGCTCTTCAGATAAACGCTGAATGGAGAAGCGATGCACTGGCTTAGGCAGCTACCCACAGGATCCCTAACATCCTGGGCCGACATCAAGAATGCTTTCTTATGAAACTTCTTCGATGAGGCGCGCGCTGAAGAACTTCGAAACAAAATTTCCACATTCTCGCAGAAGGCTGGAGAGTCTTTCAAAGATGCGTGGATTAGATTTAGGTTCTTCCAGCGAGAATGTCCACATCACGGATTTAATGAAGTGCAGCTGCTAAGCACTTTCTTCCGAGGTCTCGCCTTACAGTATCAAATGGCTCTTGATACGGCGAGTGAAGGCAACTTCACTACTCGGAATCCGTTAGAAGCTGTGACACTTATCGAAAACCTTGCTAACAGCAGCAGCACCAAAAACACTGACTCTGAACGGAAGAAGTCTGTAGCCTCTATCGGGAAGGAACAGATGGACGAAGTAAGAGCTAAGTTAGATGTGGTGCACGAGCTTCTTAGGAAGCAAGTCTATTTAGCTGAAGGAGAAGTAGTAGATACGGAAGGAGAAGAAAATGTGAACTACATTGGAGGTACCAGATTCCAGAAATTTACAAAACCAGGGCGGAAACAGAAACTACTTTGGAAATGGTCAAAGAAGTAACCAAAGTTCACAATTTCAAAAACCTTTCAACAACAGCAAAAGCTACTCGAACTCCTACTACCAGAATCCACCATCCTAGACTCAGGAAAGCAAGATCGAAGAAATGCTTGATCGAGTACTGTTTGGACAACAACAAATCACCGTGGATTTCAACGGTAAAATAGACTCCGCCTACAACAATCTGAACCCCAAAATCGAGACCTTAGGGACTCAGGTGAGAAAACTTGAAACACAAGTGATTCAGACAGGCGAAACTATAAAGAGGCAAGAAGCTTTCGCTAGAGAGGCAGGAGCTGACAAGGGAAAACACCACGTAAATGCCATCATAGATGATGATTTCTGGCAAGGGGTGAGACATGAAAAGCTCGAGGAAGGAGACTTCGAAATCGAAAGCTCCATGAGTCTCGGCGGATCCCAATGGTGTCGACCAATGTCGATGAACTCGCATCGATCGACAGACCATGACGAAGATCGATGGACAGATAACTCCAGTCATCGATCGACGTCGTCCGCTAAATCGAACGAATGCAATGCAGTTCGAATTCTAACTCATGAGGAATTCGCAGCTAAGCATCCTCACCCACCCTCCCCTTTCTATGATAAAATCGATCGATCGGCTGAGCCAACCATCGATCGACAGAGTGAGTTCAACGTCGATCGTCACAACACACCTCCCATCGATCGACAGGCACCTCTGATATACCGAGTGAGATTACCCTCAATCGATAATGATTATATCAACGCACTCAAACCACCACCAAAACCATTAGGTTAACCCACCCGAACCAAAACCCAACCCTTTAAATAGTTCACCAGAACCAGTTCAAGAAGATCAGGAAACTGAAGGGAGAAGGTTAAGGAAAAGAAAGGAGAAAATTCCTAAGAAACTTAAGAGGGAAGCTAACGAGAAGGAGATGGATGGTTTCACTAAAAGAATCCTCAGAATCCCAATCGAAAAACCTTTTGATGAAGCTTACTTCACACACCGGTTGTGGATGTTCTTCAGAGAAACAAAGGTAACTGAGGAGGACATTAGAAGAATGTTTCATCAAGTCAGAGAGAAGATGAGACAATGGATCACATTGACGAAGAAGAGTGATATACCTTGGATTTGCCCGTTTTTCATCCATGGTATATAGGTGTTTTACTATATATATATCTATGTTTTCTACTCTTCTAGGTATGTTTTCAGGTTCAGGTGCATTTCAGAGTAAAGCTATTACTTTGGATCATTTTGGAGCTTAAAGGACATTTCACCCGAGCTGACCATGTAGAGGTCGACGAGAGGAAGAACAATCGATCGATGCGCATCAGTGCTATCGATCGACACCTAGAGATGCCTCGACAGATGAAGATTAATATCGATCGATGTACACAAGTACCATCGATCGATGTCGAGACATTGGACACGCGACATTTTGGATCCAGCGGACTTAAAACCCAAGGCCAAGAAAAATTACGAAAATGCCCTGACGAGTTTTTAACCTAGTAGATTATATACTGTCTAAGTGTTTTGACGGCAGAGGAGAGATTTTTGTTACATTTTTACTTTGAGAGAGAAGAGAGAGTTTTGGAGAGAAGATCACTTGTGATTGGAACTCCTTGTTTTCAATTCCTTTTCATCTATACTATGAATTTCCATTTCTTTATTGTCATGAATTGCTTTGCTATGTCTGAGTAGTTCGTTTATTAGATCCAGGGTTCAGATAGGTTTGTGGGATTGGCCCCAAACTATAGATCTGCCTTATTGTGATATTCATGATAGATTTGTATTCATTGCTTGTTTTAGCCTTGCTAACTAGAACTTGATCATAGGATTGCATACTCAAGCACCCTTGTTATCCCATCCTGACATCTATCTATCATATTAGGACTGCTAGAGAGGGCTAACCGCCAATTTAGTATCTTAATAGGGCATATCATACTCGCGCATAGGCCTGGCTAGAACCTGTCGATCGATGTCCTCAACTGACTATCGGTCGACGTAGGTAAAGGTGTATCGGTCGACGTCCCTATAGGACCATCGATCGACACTCTCTCGTTGTCAACATACTAACCGTTGAGACACGAGATCTAGCTTGTTAACCAGTGAAACATGCGACAACTGATCACTGAGTTAAGCGGTTGAGCTCTAACATATCATGCATGCAACAAATAGGCACCTATAGATATTATAATCTCCAACTCCTGAATAGTGGCCATGCATCTAATATCATTTCCAATCAAGTTACATTTACTATTTAGTTCGCTTGTTACTATTGCTATTTCATTTAAACATTTACAACTCTTAGAATTAATAAACACTAGATTTAATTGTTCCCTAGCTCCTTGTGGATTCGATCCCTAAGTACTACATCTGAACCTCTTTTGATGAGAGTAAGACTCCTTAGGGTAATTTGAGTGGTATCAAATTTGGCGCCGTTGCCGGGGAGCTTTGATCGCCATTAGATTTAGTTTTATAGATTCTTATTCTTTTCTCTACCCCATTTCTAACATAATATTTTTCTTGTCTTTTCAGGTGCATGCCCACCGGTACCAAAAACAACAAGAAGAAAGACTTGCTGTTCTCAGACGATCCTGCTCACTTGGAATGCACCATCCGTAGAGGTCAACGTTCCACATCGCTCGACGCAAGAACTTTGTCGTCGATCGACGCACAACCAACCGTCGACCGACACCAGACCTTCATCGTCGATCGAACCTAATCGTTTGACAACAATCGATAATACACCGCGTACGTCGATCGATACCGTGTCGTCAAAAATGGTAAACTTTATTATTCTAACACAGGACGAGAATGGAAACCTGTATGACCTGGACGGTCATCTGCGTAATGCAACAGGTCAGAAAATAGACGCTCAGGGGACTGTAATCCCTGATGCTGATACTACAGGAGCTGCTCAACCTGTAGACGAGGACGCTCGATCGAAACCACTGGCCGACTACAATCTCCCAGATGAGTACTATTCCAACAGATCAGCTATGCGACTTCTGGAGATCCAGAAGCAGAATTTTGAGCTGAAGCCTCAATACTACACTCTCGTGTCGCAGATACCCTACTCTAGGTTACCGCACGAGCATCCTATGGACCATCTAGAACGGTTCGAGGATTTAATCGCTGCTATTTGGATGGAAGGAGTCCCCGAAGATTACCTGCTGTGCCAGCTCTTCAGATAAACGCTGAATGGAGAAGCGATGCACTGGCTTAGGCAGCTACCCACAGGATCCCTAACATCCTGGGCCGACATCAAGAATGCTTTCTTATGAAACTTTTTCGATGAGGCGCGCGCTGAAGAACTTCGAAACAAAATTTCCACATTCTCGCAGAAGGCTGGAGAGTCTTTCAAAGATGCGTGGATTAGATTTAGGTTCTTCCAGCGAGAATGTCCACATCACGGATTTAATGAAGTGCAGCTGCTAAGCACTTTCTTCCGAGGTCTCGCCTTACAGTATCAAATGGCTCTTGATACGGCGAGTGAAGGCAACTTCACTACTCGGAATCCGTTAGAAGCTGTGACACTTATCGAAAACCTTGCTAACAGCAGCAGCACCAAAAACACTGACTCTGAACGGAAGAAGTCTGTAGCCTCTATCGGGAAGGAACAGATGGACGAAGTAAGAGCTAAGTTAGATGTGGTGCACGAGCTTCTTAGGAAGCAAGTCTGTTTAGCTGAAGGAGAAGTAGTAGATACGGAAGGAGAAGAAAATGTGAACTACATTGGAGGTACCGGATTCCAGAAATTTACAAAACCAGGGCGGAAACAGAAACTACTTTGGAAATGGTCAAAGAAGTAACCAAAGTTCACAATTTCAAAAACCTTTCAACAACAGCAAAAGCTACTCGAACTCCTACTACCAGAATCCACCATCCTAGACTCAGGAAAGCAAGATCGAAGAAATGCTTGATCGAGTACTGTTTGGACAACAACAAATCACCGTGGATTTCAACGGTAAAATAGACTCCGCCTACAACAATCTGAACCCCAAAATCGAGACCTTAGGGACTCAGGTGAGAAAACTTGAAACACAAGTGATTCAGACAGGCGAAACTATAAAGAGGCAAGAAGCTTTCGCTAGAGAGGCAGGAGCTGACAAGGGAAAACACCACGTAAATGCCATCATAGATGATGATTTCTGGCAAGGGGTGAGACATGAAAAGCTCGAGGAAGGAGACTTCGAAATCGAAAGCTCCATGAGTCTCGGCGGATCCCAATGGTGTCGACCAATGTCGATGAACTCGCATCGATCGACAGACCATGACGAAGATCGATGGACAGATAACTCCAGTCATCGATCGACGTCGTCCGCTAAATCGAACGAATGCAATGCAGTTCGAATTCTAACTCATGAGGAATTCGCAGCTAAGCATCCTCACCCACCCTCCCCTTTCTATGATAAAATCGATCGATCGGCTGAGCCAACCATCGATCGACAGAGTGAGTTCAACGTCGATCGTCACAACACACCTCCCATCGATCGACAGGCACCTCTGATATACCGAGTGAGATTACCCTCAATCGATAATGATTATATCAACGCACTCAAACCACCACCAAAACCATTAGGTTAACCCACCCGAACCAAAACCCAACCCTTTAAATAGTTCACCAGAACCAGTTCAAGAAGATCAGGAAACTGAAGGGAGAAGGTTAAGGAAAAGAAAGGAGAAAATTCCTAAGAAACTTAAGAGGGAAGCTAACGAGAAGGAGATGGATGGTTTCACTAAAAGAATCCTCAGAATCCCAATCGAAAAACCTTTTGATGAAGCTTACTTCACACACCGGTTGTGGATGTTCTTCAGAGAAACAAAGGTAACTGAGGAGGACATTAGAAGAATGTTTCATCAAGTCAGAGAGAAGATGAGACAATGGATCACATTGACGAAGAAGAGTGATATACCTTGGATTTGCCCGTTTTTCATCCATGGTATATAGGTGTTTTACTATATATATATCTATGTTTTCTACTCTTCTAGGTATGTTTTCAGGTTCAGGTGCATTTCAGAGTAAAGCTATTACTTTGGATCATTTTGGAGCTTAAAGGACATTTCACCCGAGCTGACCATGTAGAGGTCGACGAGAGGAAGAACAATCGATCGATGCGCATCAGTGCTATCGATCGACACCTAGAGATGCCTCGACAGATGAAGATTAATATCGATCGATGTACACAAGTACCATCGATCGATGTCGAGACATTGGACACGCGACATTTTGGATCCAGCGGACTTAAAACCCAAGGCCAAGAAAAATTACGAAAATGCCCTGACGAGTTTTTAACCTAGTAGATTATATACTGTCTAAGTGTTTTGACGGCAGAGGAGAGATTTTTGTTACATTTTTACTTTGAGAGAGAAGAGAGAGTTTTGGAGAGAAGATCACTTGTGATTGGAACTCCTTGTTTTCAATTCCTTTTCATCTATACTATGAATTTCCATTTCTTTATTGTCATGAATTGCTTTGCTATGTCTGAGTAGTTCGTTTATTAGATCCAGGGTTCAGATAGGTTTGTGGGATTGGCCCCAAACTATAGATCTGCCTTATTGTGATATTCATGATAGATTTGTATTCATTGCTTGTTTTAGCCTTGCTAACTAGAACTTGATCATAGGATTGCATACTCAAGCACCCTTGTTATCCCATCCTGACATCTATCTATCATATTAGGACTGCTAGAGAGGGCTAACCGCCAATTTAGTATCTTAATAGGGCATATCATACTCGCGCATAGGCCTGGCTAGAACCTGTCGATCGATGTCCTCAACTGACTATCGGTCGACGTAGGTAAAGGTGTATCGGTCGACGTCCCTATAGGACCATCGATCGACACTCTCTCGTTGTCAACATACTAACCGTTGAGACACGAGATCTAGCTTGTTAACCAGTGAAACATGCGACAACTGATCACTGAGTTAAGCGGTTGAGCTCTAACATATCATGCATGCAACAAATAGGCACCTATAGATATTATAATCTCCAACTCCTGAATAGTGGCCATGCATCTAATATCATTTCCAATCAAGTTACATTTACTATTTAGTTCGCTTGTTACTATTGCTATTTCATTTAAACATTTACAACTCTTAGAATTAATAAACACTAGATTTAATTGTTCCCTAGCTCCTTGTGGATTCGATCCCTAAGTACTACATCTGAACCTCTTTTGATGAGAGTAAGACTCCTTAGGGTAATTTGAGTGGTATCAAATTTGGCGCCGTTGCCGGGGAGCTTTGATCGCCATTAGATTTAGTTTTATAGATTCTTATTCTTTTCTCTACCCCATTTCTAACATAATATTTTTCTTGTCTTTTCAGGTGCATGCCCACCGGTACCAAAAACAACAAGAAGAAAGACTTGCTGTTCTCAGACGATCCTGCTCACTTGGAATGCACCATCCGTAGAGGTCAACGTTCCACATCGCTCGACGCAAGAACTTTGTCGTCGATCGACGCACAACCAACCGTCGACCGACACCAGACCTTCATCGTCGATCGAACCTAATCGTTTGACAACAATCGATAATACACCGCGTACGTCGATCGATACCGTGTCGTCAAAAATGGTAAACTTTATTATTCTAACACAGGACGAGAATGGAAACCTGTATGACCTGGACGGTCATCTGCGTAATGCAACAGGTCAGAAAATAGACGCTCAGGGGACTGTAATCCCTGATGCTGATACTACAGGAGCTGCTCAACCTGTAGACGAGGACGCTCGATCGAAACCACTGGCCGACTACAATCTCCCAGATGAGTACTATTCCAACAGATCAGCTATGCGACTTCTGGAGATCCAGAAGCAGAATTTTGAGCTGAAGCCTCAATACTACACTCTCGTGTCGCAGATACCCTACTCTAGGTTACCGCACGAGCATCCTATGGACCATCTAGAACGGTTCGAGGATTTAATCGCTGCTATTTGGATGGAAGGAGTCCCCGAAGATTACCTGCTGTGCCAGCTCTTCAGATAAACGCTGAATGGAGAAGCGATGCACTGGCTTAGGCAGCTACCCACAGGATCCCTAACATCCTGGGCCGACATCAAGAATGCTTTCTTATGAAACTTCTTCGATGAGGCGCGCGCTGAAGAACTTCGAAACAAAATTTCCACATTCTCGCAGAAGGCTGGAGAGTCTTTCAAAGATGCGTGGATTAGATTTAGGTTCTTCCAGCGAGAATGTCCACATCACGGATTTAATGAAGTGCAGCTGCTAAGCACTTTCTTCCGAGGTCTCGCCTTACAGTATCAAATGGCTCTTGATACGGCGAGTGAAGGCAACTTCACTACTCGGAATCCGTTAGAAGCTGTGACACTTATCGAAAACCTTGCTAACAGCAGCAGCACCAAAAACACTGACTCTGAACGGAAGAAGTCTGTAGCCTCTATCGGGAAGGAACAGATGGACGAAGTAAGAGCTAAGTTAGATGTGGTGCACGAGCTTCTTAGGAAGCAAGTCTGTTTAGCTGAAGGAGAAGTAGTAGATACGGAAGGAGAAGAAAATGTGAACTACATTGGAGGTATCGGATTCCAGAAATTTACAAAACCAGGGCGGAAACAGAAACTTTTTTGGAAATGGTCAAAGAAATAACCAGAGTTCACAATTTAAAAAACCCTTCAACAACAGCAAAAGCTACTCAAACTCTTACTACCAGAATCCACCACCCCATACTCAGTAAAGCAAGATCGAAGAGATGCTTGATCGAGTACTGTTGGGACAACAACAAATCACCTTGAATTTCAATGGTAAAATAGACTCCGCCTACAACAATCTGAACACCAAAATCGAGACCTTAGGGAGTTAGGTGAAAAAACTTGAAACGCAAGTAATTCAGACTGGCGAGACTATAAAGAGGCAAGAAGCTTTCGCTAGAGAGGCAGGAGTTGATAAAGAAAAACACCACGTAAATGCCATCATAGATGATGATTTCTGGCAAGTGGTGAGAAATGAAAAGCTTGAGGAAGGAAACTACGAAATCGAAAGCTCCATGAGTCTCGGCGGATCCAAATGGTGTCGACCGATGTCGATGAACTCGCATCGATCGACAGACCATGACGAAGATCGATGGACGGAATACTCTAGTCATCGATCGACGTAGTCCGCTGAATCGACTGAATGCAATGCAGTTCGAATTCTAACTCATGAGGAATTCGCAGCTAAGCATCCTCACCCACCTTACCCTTTCTATGATAAAATTGATCGATCGGTTGAGCCTACCATCAATCGACAGAGTGAGTCCGACGTCGATCGTCACAACACACCTCCCATCGATCGACGGGCACCTCTGACATACCGAGTGCGGTTACCCTCAATCGATAATGATTATATTAACGCACTCAGACCACCACCTAAACCATTAGCTAACTCACCCGAACGAAAACCCAACCCTTTAAATAGTTCACCCGAACCTATTCAAGAAAATCAGGAAACTGAAGGGAGAAGGTTAAGGAAAAGAAAGGAGAAAATTCCTAAGAACCTTAAGAGGGAAGCTAACGATAAGGAGATGGATGGTTTCACTAAAAGAGTCCTCAGAATCCCAATCGAAAAAACTTTTGATGAAGCTTACTTCAAACACCGGTTGTGGATGTTTTTCAGAGAAACAAAGGTAACTAAGGAGGACATTAGGAGAATGTTTCATCAAGTCAGAGAGAAGATGAAACACAGGATCACATTGACGAAAAAGAGTGATTCTGGGAAGTTTGCAATATCATGCGTAGTCAAGGGTGTTGAATTTTCCCATTCAATATGTGACACAGGAGCATCAGGTAGTATCCTCCCTAGGATCATGGCAGACCAGCTTGGTTTGACCATCGAACCTTCAACAGAATCCTTCACCTTCGTGGATCTTTCAGAAAAACGATCAGGAGGTATCATAAGAGATCTGGAGGTACAGATTGGTAATGCCCTTGTCCCGGTAGATTTTCATGTCCTAGACATCAAGCTTAACTGGAACTCTTAACTTCTGCTTGGAAGATCTTTCCTAGCTACAGTAGGAGCTGTATGTGAAATGAACAAAAACAAATTGTGTCTGACGATGATAGACCCCAACATCCACTACGACCTTATCCAACCTAAGAGAAAGGTTATTAATTCTGTGGATTACGGAAAAGAACTTGGCTTCATTGGCGCATGCCATTGTGGAGCAGAGTACGAATCTGAGTACAAAACAGAGTACTCGGAATCGATCGACACCCCCACTTTTCCATCGATCGATTCCAATGAGTCAACGGTGACCGATGACCGCAACAACAGGTCGCTCGATGTTGATCAGCCGGTTGACCAATTCGCTCCACCAAATCATTGTTACCCACACTTTGCCTTCCAACCTCTAAGCAAGAGAGGACGTGATGATTATTCCATAGGCAGTTGGGCAAACAGTGGTTTCCATGAAAGCTTTGCTGTTGACACTGTAATTACTTCACCTAACGAGGGACATACAGAGGAATATGATGAGGATTATTGGAAGGAAAGTGCAATAGAAATGTCTTTGCAGGATGAAAGATTTGAAACACATAAGTTCACCAACACGTTTCCAACATCGTTCGACAAAGTGCACTCCACATCGGTCGATACCCACCCTCGTCCAGCAAAACAACCGCTCACATCGATTGACACCCATACAGGAACATCGATCGAGATTCGCGCCGCAGCGATAATTCCGGAGCAGGATAATATTCCCTCTCCAACTAGGTTTATAGATACCTATATAAAACGTTTTGCACCCCTAAAACCACCTCCACACACCAGAGCAGACACACAAGCAGAAAAGATGAACACTCTTCCATCTGAATCAACAGGAAAATCCATGAGAGCAATCATCTCAAGAACACAAGTTCTGCAGAAACTATTATGCCCTCGATCGATGCATCTGTATCAACATCGATCGATACTTCTCTTAACCCTAATCTTTCTATTTCTAAATTGAATGATAATGCAAACATTGATTAAGGTTTTCTAACACCTGATGAATTTGGTATTTTCAGGGACCCAGATGGCAACGCACGTGCAATAGATGGAAGGATCTTACAAGTGTCCAGAGAGGACATAACAGATATCCTTCAAGTGGCCAATGGACCTGACAACCTATTCTCACAGCAACGTGGCACTCCAGCAGTCATTCAAACCGATCCTAACAACCACGTAGGAGTCGCCGCAACAGAAATCAATCCAGATCTTTCATACCAACCAACAGGTCAAGCATCGATCGACGGGACAACTGAGACATCGATCGACATGGTAACACCAATATCAAACGATAGGGATGATCCGACGTTGATCAACAGACGTTATGAATTTGGAAACCGCGCTTTTGACATATACGGGGCCAGAAAGTTCACTTGGGAACGAAGGGACGAGCATGGAGTCTACAGAGATGAGTGTGGACATGCACGAGGCGTAGCTGGTGAGATGATACCTGTCACAAAAGACGACATCAGGAAATTACTGGAAAGAGCATCTCTTTTTAAAGAGAGCCACATCTGTCTTCCAGAACATGCCACTTCCTTCACACTCACAAGACTGGCACCAGAACTCTACACCAAAGATGAAATCAACGAGATGGTGACTGGTATTTGTGGAGCCCAGGAAAAACTGGGAGAGGAGCTCAAATCATTGATAGAAGATACACATCAACCTTTAGGTAGAGGCTACAATGAGTGTTTCAGAAGTATGGTAGAAATGAGGACAGAAATTGAGAGTTTACGTCAGCAACTTGAGAAGGAAGCCACGACCTCAGAATCGATCGACGCACCACATGCACCATCGATCGACGTCAGTCTTCCTACAACCCAGATCCGTGCAGAACCGCAATGTTCAGCAAAACACAAGGATGAGTGGGAAGTCTCATACATCGACACAAGGATAAACGACGTGTACTACCCTCTCAACAACAACGTGGACTGGCTGAGCACTAAAATCGAGCTACTACAGCAAGATCTGGACACCATTCGGAAGAAGGACCAACAACCAGCCACATCGATCGACGTGTGTAACACCACATCGATCGACGTGTGTAACACCACATCGCTCGACGCTAAGATCTCAGCCATGGATAATAGGCTGCAGACTTACGAAATCATGCTTGACCGCTTCGTATCACCAGTCATGATAGATTTAAACAAATTGTATATTCAAATACTTCATGCCCAAAGGGATATTGATAACATTACTAATCAAAATTCTTTGCAGGCAAACTCATTTTCGATCGACAGGATACGGGGCCATGGATCGATGGCAATAAACCTGTGGAGTTACTTCCCTACACAGCAGCAGAGGTTGACAAGATCACATCCAAGATCTACACTGCTATAGACACCATGGAGGAACGACTTGACAAACGCTGCGATGACATCTACTTTCCATTCGACAACAGAATCAGTGGACTAGACAGCCACGCAGAATAGCTACAGAAAGAAGTCAAAGCCATTCAGAGGCAACTCGCAGCCCAACACCAGATATCAGCATCGATCGACAGGAAGCGAGCGAAATCGCTCGATGGAAAGTCGCCGAGATCGACCGACGAAACATAATCGCATCGATCGACGCCGATTCTACACCAGCCGGCGAGCAGCTGATACACAAGACGATAGAGTCAATGCACAAGGAACTGACAGAACTTTTAGCATACGCCTATGACAACATAGGCTGGCACCAGGTCAACATTGAAAACGTTCAAGATAGGCTACAGCACATCTCCAATGTACTTGAAAAGATGGATGACAAATGGACAATAAATGATGAGGCCACAAGAAGTTTCATTGCATCCTGGTCCAAAATGTGCAGAGATGACGTGGATGCTTGTTTTCCAACAAGCAGTTGTTTCTCCACCAAATAGCCAATCACTACCACAGTCAAGCTAAATGACTATAACCAAGCGCTTAGTGGGAGGCAACCCACTATTAGGTATTTTATTTTGGTTTTATTAGCTAGCATTTATTTACTTTCGTTTTATTTCTTTCAGATTTAAGAGACCCAAGAAGGAGGACCTGAATATCGACCGCCGACGAGACGTCAACATCGCTCGACATACACAAACACATGACGATCGATGTAACATTTTCCCATCGATCAATATCTAATCCGGTCAGATGTATCATCCCTACTTGTTACATTTCGTACATCATGAATTATTCTATCATAACTCCGGCTGAGTTACACTGGGACAGTGTAATTTAAATCTGGGGGGAGATTTACTGATATAATTTATTTTATTCTTATATAAAAGGAATTTTAATAAATTATGCTTAGCTATTGGAAATAGGGACTATAATCTTATATTGATTTAAACTTGAATATCTAACCAATCTTTAGCACCATTTTAGATTTACTGATTGCAGATAGCACTATAGATGCTAAAGCAGATCAACCTATCAACTACACACTTGCCTTGAACGTATTAAGTAACCAAAGCTGATTTCCAACACTAAACCTGACATAACCGCTTGTCTTGGGGCTTGGTATACATGGGATCGGATTCTTCAGACAGGTCTGGAAGGTAACGCCTTGTGTAGATTATTTATCACATTTTCTCTCTCTAAATTTCGACCCTAGAATAGTTAGTGATTTACATTTAAAAAATAATAATAAAATAAGATCTATTGTTTACTTAGGATGAGTCTGAGCAGGACTTGGTGGCTAAAACCATTAAGGCTTGATTCATAAAGACTCCAATAAAAGAGTTTGAAACGGGACTTGGAGGCGGCAATCTTCAAGGCTCGCTTTCGCAAAGAACTCTTGGATATAGGTCAAAAAGAAGTGAACAGAGCTTGGTGGCAACCACCATTAAGTTTTGATTCATGGAAGCATGTCAAATCTTGGTCACTGATCCTGCAATGGAAACAGACTTTGACTCAAGAGAGAAAATTAGAGAGAGAGAAACTAGGAACTAACTTTTACCTGCAGCTCCAGATACTTGTCTGAAATCCTTGCATCCTATGATCGATACTCCCAAGGTAAAGCATTCACTTTATATTTATGCTAAGAAATGAAGTCAGTAGAGGGGATGTCAAACGTGAATTGATGAGTTGTATTATGTTAAAAATGGTTGCTAATCTAGATATTGCATAGTGTGCTTCTGTGATTAGGACTTTTTAAATGTGGTTGCAAAATTGTTGAGGAAAAAATTTCTATGCTTTAAAATCTTAAGTCCCTAATATTTTCAAAACTCTTTCAGAGAGTATGCTTGTATGTTTTGCTTGAGGACAAGCAAAAGGGTAAGTCTGGGAGAGTTGATATACCTTGGATTTGACCCGTTTTCATCCATGGTATATAGGTGTTTTACTATATATATATATCTATGTTTTCTACTCTTCTAGGTATGTTTTCAGGTTCAGGTGCATTTCAGAGTAAATCTATGACTTTGGAGCATTTTGGAACTTAAAGGACATTTCACCCGAGCTGACCATGTAGAGGTCAACGAGAGGAAGAACAATCGATCGATGCGCATCAGTGCTATCGATCGACACCAGGAGATGCCACGACAAATGAAGATTAATATCGATCGATGTACACAAGTACCATCGATCGATGTTGAGACATTGGACATGCGACATTTTGGATCCAGCGGACTTGAAGTCGTAGTCCAAGCCAAATTACAAAAATGTCCTGACAAGCTTTTAACCTAGTAGATTATATACTGCCTAGATGTTTTGACAGCAGAGAGAGCTTTTTGTTACAGTTTTACTTTGAGAGAGAGAGAGAGAGTTTGGAGAGAAGATCACTTGTGATTGGAACTCCTTGTTTTCAATTCTTTTCATCTATACTATGAATTTCCATTTCTTTATTGTCATGAATTGCTTTGCTATGTCTGAGTAGTTCATTTATTAGATCCAAGGTTCTGATAGGTTTGTGGGATTAGCCCCAAACTATAGATCTGCCTTGTTGTGATATTCATGATAGATTTGTATTCATTGCTTATTTTAGCCTTGCTAACTAGAACTTGATCATAGGATTGCATACTCAAGCACCCTTCTTATCCCATCCTGACATCTATCTATCATATTAGGACTGCTAGAGAGGGCTAACCGCCAATTTAGCATCTTAATAGGGCATATCATACTCGCGCATAGGCCTGGCTAGAACCCGTCGATCGATGTCCTCAACTGACTATCGGTCGACGTAGGCAAAGGTGTATCGGTCGACGTCCCAATAGGACCATTGATCGACACTCTCTCGTTGTCAACATACTAACCGTTGAGACACGAGATCTAGCCTATTAACTAGTGAAACATGCGACAGCTGATCACTAAGTTAAGCGGTTGAGCTCTAACATATCATGCATGCAACAAATAGGCATCTATAGATATTATAATCTCCAACACCTGAATAGTGGCCATGCATCTAATATCATTTCCAACCAAGTTACATTTACTATTTACTTTGCATGTTACTATTGCTATTCCATTTAAACATTTACAACTCTTAGAATTAATAAACACTAGATTTAATTGTTCCCTAGCTCCTTCTGGATTCGATCCCTAAGTACTTCATCTGAACCTCTTTTGATGAGAGTAACACTCCTTAGGATAATTTGAGTGGTATCAAAGAGTGATCCTGGGAAGTTTGCTATACCATGCGTAGTCAAGGGTGTTGAATTTCCCCATTCAATGTGTGACACAGGAGCATCAGTTAGTATCCTCCCTAGGATCATGGCAGACCAGCTTGGTTTGACCATCGAACCTTCAACAGAATCCTTCACCTTCGTGGATCTTTCAGAAAAAACGATCAGGAGGTATCATAAGAGATCTGGAGGTACAGATTCGTAATGCCCTTGTCCCGGTAGATTTTCATGTCATGGATATCAAGCTTAACTGGAACTCTTCACTTCTGCTTGGAAGATCTTTCCTAGCTACAGTAGGAGCTGTATGTGACATGAACAAAAATAAATTGTGTATGACGCTGATTGAACCCAACATCCATTACGACCCTATCCAACCTAAGAGAAAGGTTATTAATTCTGTGGATTACGGGAAAGAACTTGGCTTCATTGGCGCATGCCATTGTGGAGCAGTGTACGAATCGGAGTACAAAATAGAGAACTCGGAATCGATCGACACTCCCACTTTTCCATCGATCGATTCCAATGAGTCAACGGTGACCGATGACCGCAACAACACGTCGCTCGACGTTGATCAGCCGGTTGACCATTCCGCTCTACCAAATCATTGTTACCCACACTTAGCCTTCCAACCTCCAAGCAAGAGAGGATGTGATGATTATTCCATAGGCAGTTGGGCAGACAGTGGTTTCCATGAAAGTTTTGCAGTTGACACTGTAATTACTTCACCTAACGAGGAGCATACAGAGGAATACGATGATGATTATTGAACGTGCAATAGAAATGTCTTTGCAGGATGAAAAATTTGAAACGGATAAGTTCACCAACACGTTTCCAACATCGCTCGACGATGTGCACTTCACATCGGTCGATACCCACCCTCGTCCAGCAAAACAACCGCTCACATCGATCGACACCCATACAGGAACATCGATCGATATTCGCGCCGCAGCGAAAATCAAGGAGCAGGAGAATATTCTCTCTCCAACTAGGTTTATAGATACCTATTTTAAACGTTTTGCACCCCTGAAACCACCTCCACACACCAGAGCAGACACACAAGTAGAAAAGATGAACACTCTTCCGTCTACATCAACAGGAAAATCCATGAAGAGCAATCATCTCAAGAACACAAGTTCTGCAAAAGTTATTCTGCCCTCGATCGATGCATCTGTATCAACATCGATCGATACTACTCTTAAACCTAATATTTCTATTTCTAAATTGAATGATAATGCAAACATTGATTACGGTTTTCTAACACCTGATGAATTTGGTATTTTCAGGGACCCAGATGGCAACGCATGTGCAATGGATGGAAGGATCTTACAAGTGTCCAGAGAGAACATAGCAGATATCCTTCAAGTAACCAATGGACCTGACAACCTATTCTCACAGCAACGTGGCACTCCAGACGTCATTCAAACTGATCCTAACAGACATGTAGGAGTAGCTGCAACAGAAATCAACCCATATCTATCACGCCAACCAAAAGGCCATGCATCGATCGACGGGACAACTCAGACATCGATCGACTGGGTAACACCAACGTCAATCGATAAGGATGACCCGACGTCGATCGACAGACGTTACGAATTTGGACACCGCGCTTTAGACATGTATGGAGCCAGAAAGTTCATTTGGGAACGAAGGGACGAGTATGGAGTCTACAGAGATGAGTTTGGACACGCACGAGGCATAGCTGGTGAGATGATACATGTCACAAAGGACGACATCAGGAAATTACTGGAAAGAGCATCTCTTTTTGAAGAGAGACACATCTGTCTTCCAGAACACGCCACTTCCTTCACACTCACGAGACTAGCACCAGAACTCTACACCAAAGATGAAATCAACGAGATTGTGACTGGTATTTGTGGAGCTCAGGAAAAACTGGGAGTGGAGCTCAAATCATTGGTAGAAGATACACATCAACCTTTGGATAGAGGCTACAATGAGCTTTTCAGAAGTATGGTAGAAATGAGGACAAAAATTGAGAGTTTACGACAGCAACTTGGGAAGGAAGCCACGACCTCAGCATCGATCGACGCACCACATGCACCATCGATCGACGTCAGTCTTCCGACAGCCCAGATCCCTGCAGAACCGCAATGTTCAGCAGAACACAAGGATGAATGGGAAGTCTCATACATCAACACGAGGGTAAACGACGTGTACTACCCTCTCAACAACAACGTGGACTGGCTGAACACTAAAATCAAGCTACTACAGCAAGATCTGGACACCATTCGCAAGAAGGACCAACAACCAGCCACATCGATCGACGTGTGTACCATGACATCGCTTGACGCTAAGATCTCAGCCATGGATACTAGGCTGCAGACTTACGAAATCATGCATGACCGCTTCGTATCACCAGTCATGCTAGATTTAAACAAATTTTCTAGTCAAATACTTCATGCCCAAAGGGATATTGATAAAATTACTAATCCAAAATTTTTGCAGGCAAACTCATTTTCGATCGACAGGCTACGAGGGCCATGGATCGATGGTATGAATCCTGTGGAGTTACTTCCTTACACAGCAGCAGAGGTTGACAAGATCACATCCAAGATCTACACTGCTATAGACACCATGGAGGAACGACTTGACAAACGCTGCGATGACATCTACTTTCCATTCGACAACAGATCAGTGGAGTAGACAGCCACGCAGAATGGCTACAGAAAGAAGTCAAAGCTATTCAGAGGCAACTCGCAGCCCAACACCAGATATCAGCATCGATCGACAAGAAGGAAGCGAAATCGCTCGATGGTAAGTCGCCGATATCGACCGACGAACTCTTAATCGCATCGATCGACGCCGAGTCTACACCAGCCGGCGAGCAGCTGATACACAAAACGATAGAGTCAATGCACGAGGAACTGACAGAACTTTCAGCATATGCCTATAACAACGTAGGCTGGCACCAGGTCAGCATTGACAACGTTCAAGATAGGCTACAGCACATCTCCATTGTACTTGAGAAGATGGATGACAAATTGACAAGAAATGATGAGGCCACAAGAAGTTTCATTGCATCTTGGTCCAGAATGTGCAGAGATGATGTGGATGCTTGTTTTCCAACAAGCAGTTGTTTCTCCACCAAATAGCCAATCACTACCACAGTCAAGCTAAATGACTATAACCAAGCGCTGAGTGGGAGGCAACCCACTATTAGGTATTTTATTTTGGTTTTATTAGCTAGCAGTTATTTACTTTCGTTTTATTTCTTTCAGATTTAGGAGACCCAAGTAGGAGGACCTTAATATCGACCGCCGACGAGACATCGACATCGCTCGACATAGACAACCACACGACGATCGATGCAACATTTTCCCATCGATCGATATCTAATCCGGTCAGATGTATCTTCCTCACTTGTTACATTTCGTACCTATGAATTATTCCATCATAACTCCGGCTGAGTTACACTGGCACAGTGTAATTTAAGTTTGGGGGGAGATTTACTGATATAATTTATTTTATTCTTATATAAAAGGAATTTTAATAAATTATGCTTAGCTATTGAAAATAGGGACTGTAATCTTATATCGATTTAAACTTGAATATCCAACCAATCTTTAGCACTATTTTAGATTTACTGATTGCAGATACCACTATAGATGCTAAACCAGATCAACCTATCAACTACACACTTGCCTTGAACGTATGAAGTAACCAAATCTGATTTCCAACACTAAACCTGACATAACCGCTTGTCTTGGGGTTTGGTATACATGGGATCGGATTCTTCAGACAGGTCTGGAAGGTAACGCCTTGTGTAGATTATTTATCACATTTTCTCTCTCTAAATTTCGACCCTAGAATAGTTAGTTCTATCCATTTCAAAAAAAAAAAAAAAGATCTATTGCTTACTTAGGATGTGTCTGAACAGGACTTGGTGGCTAAAACCATTAAGGCTTGATTCATAAAGACTCCAATAAAAGAATTCGAAACGGGACTTGGAGGCGGCAATCTTCAAGGCTCGCTTTCAAAAAGAATTCTTGGATATAGGTCAAAAAGAAGTGAACAGAGCTTGGTGGCAACCACCATTGAGTTTTGATTCATGGAAGCGTGTCCAATCTTGGTCACTGATCCTGCAATGGAAGCAGACTTTGAGTCAAGAGAGAAAATTAGAGAGAGAGAAATTAGGAACTAACTTTTACCTGCTGCTCCAGATACTTGTCTGAAATCCTTGCATCCTATGATCGATACTCCCAAGGTAAAGCATTCACTTTATATTTATGCTAAGAAATGAAGTCAGTAGAGGGGATGTCAGACGTGAATTGCTGAGTTGTGTTATGTTAGAAATGGTTGCTAAGCTAGGATTATGCATAGTTTGCTTCTGTGATTAGGACTTTTTAGATATGGTTGCAAAATCGTTGAGGAAAGGATTTCTATGGTTTAAAATCTGTAAGTCCCTAATATTTTCAAACCTCTTTCAGAGAGACTGCTTGTATGTTTTGCTTGAGGACAAGCAAAAGGGTAAGTCTGGGGGAGTTGATATACCTTGGATTTGACCCGGTTTCATCCATGGTATATAGGTGTTTTACTATATATATATCTATGTTTTCTACTCTTCTAGGTATGTTTTCAGGTTCAGGTCCATTTCGGAGTAAAGCTATGACTTTGGAGCATTTTGGAGCTTAAAAGACATTTCACCCGAGCTGACCATGTAGAGGTCGACGAGAGGAAGAACAATCGATCGATGCACATCCAGTGGTGTCGATCGACACCAGGAGATGCCTCGACAAATGAAGATTAATATCGATCGATGTACACAAGTACCATCGATCGATGTCGAGACATTGGACATGCGACATTTTGGATCCAGCGGACTTGAAGCCCTAGTCCAAGCCAAATTACAAAAATACCCTGACGAGTTTTTAACCTAGTAGATTATATACTGCCTAAATGTTTTGACGGCAGAGAGAGCTTTTTGTTACAGTTTTACTTTGAGAGAGAGAGAGAGAGAGTTTGGAGAGAAGATCACTTGTGATTGGAATTCCTTGTTTTCAATTCTTTTCATCTATACTATGAATTTCCATTTCTTTATGTCATGAATTACTTTGCTATGTCTGAGTAGTTCATTTATTAGATCCAGGGTTCAGATAGGTTTGTGAGATTAGCCCCAAACTATAGATCTGCCTTGTTTTGATATTCATGATAGATTTGTATTCATTGCTTGTTTTAGCCTTTCTAACTAGAACTTGATCATAGGATTGCATACTCAAGCACCCTTGTTATCCCATCCTGACATCTATCTATCATATTAGGACTGCTAGAGAGGGCTAACCGCCAATTTAGTATCTTAATAGGGCATATCATACTCGCGCATAGGCCTGGCTAGAACCCGTCGATCGATGTCCTCAACTGACTATCGGTCGACGTAGGTAAAGGTGTATCGGTCGATGTCCCTATAGGACCATCGATCGACACTCTCTTGTTGTCAACATACTAACCGTTGAGACACGAGATCTAGCTTGTTAACCAGTGAAACATGCGACAGCTGATCACTGAGTTAAGCGGTTGAGCTCTAACATATTATGCATGCAACTAATAGGCACCTATAGATATTATAACCTCCAACTCCTGAATAGTGGCCCTGCATCTAATATCATTTATAATCAAGTTACATTTACTATTTACTTCGCTTGTTACTATTGCTATTTCATTTAAATATTTACAACTCTTAGAATTAATAAACACTAGATTTAATTGTTCCCTAGCTCCTTGTGGATTCGATCCCTAAGTACTACATCTGAACCTCTTTTGATGAGAGTAACACTCCTTAGGGTAATTTGACTGGTATCACCACCCAAGAAAGAATGTAGTATATTGGCTAACCACCAAACAACACACAAAGATGAATTGGCTGACCACCAAATCAACAAGCCGGTTCACACCAATGAACTAGCTAAAGAACTCTCTCTCTCTCACTAAGAGAAAAGAAGAAACAAAAATATAACTCAAACTTAGACTGCTTTTATTATGAGAAGTGTTAACATATTTATACTACTTGAGGAATAGAAAAAGACTTAAGAATGTATTAAAGACAAACTTAGTAAATCGAATCTAGATGAGAAATTTAAAAACAATGCATTAAAATTCTTGGATCTCAGATCTGGTCAAAGAGACTCTTCGGCTAACGTCCAGGTGCATCTGAACCAAGTGGTTCCTTCGCGGTAAAGATCAAGATGTGGGTTGGACGATCCGTATGGCCCAAATTCGCGAGAACTGAAGATCTCCTGATTTGCAAATTGTATAACTCTCACATGTGAACTCCGTTTCGTCTGATTCTTCTTTGAGGAGCTCCGTAATTGAGTTGAAAATATTCTCCAAGTGATTTCATGCGTAGAGGACTCGTGTTTTGAAAGATATGAGTCAAACAATGAACATATATCAGTACTATTTTCCATGATCAAGCCATGCATGTTTGTTTTGCCCGGTGCGCTACTCAAGAGCGCATCATTCCCTCCCTCTTCAAAAAGATTTGTCCTCAAATCTGAAACATTAAAAGGAAAAGTGTTATAAGCAAAGGAATCATAATCAGAACGAACCTCGGTCAAATTACTCAGAACGTCCTGAACGAACCTCGGTCTGTGTGTCTGGCTAACCACCAAACGACACACAAAGATGATTGGCTGACCACCAAATCGACAAGCCGGTTCAAACCGATGAAATAGCTAAGAACTCTCTCTCTCTCACTCAGAGAAAAGAAGAATCAGAAATAAACAACCAAAATGAACTGAAAGAGAAGAAGAGTTACTTTGCTGTTTTGGTGCAGAAGAAGTGTTGGTGTTTCCCTTTTTTTGAGTTGCCGGACAACATGAATCGCCTTATGCAACAACTTTTTCCAGCTGGCATAAGTCTGAAGCTCGTTCTGATCAGGCACATCACGGTTGCTTCTCTTAGCTTTGGTGAAGGGACGATCACCACTTCTGACCCACTTTTCATCATCGCACCTGTTTTGTCTCTTCCTTTGTTTCTGCACAAAGTCAAACCCATTAGAAGAAAACTGTTTCTTATCAAAAATTAATTGCTCCTTTTCAAAAACAGTTTTAAAAGGAAAGTAGACGTCTTGCTGTGGTTTTGATTTCTTGAGAAGTCCAAACATCCTGAAAACACTTAACAAAGTTAGCAAATAAAAATTCTCACACTCTCAAGTGTTTAGCTCACGATTTTTAGATGGTCACTCAAAGTTCTTTCACTGGTTCAAAGGATGATAGGCAGTAAAAAATCAGCAGTCAAAACCCAAAACAAACTTTGTGGGAAAAAGAAAAGAGAAAGAAAAATGAAGAGATTTTTGTGTGGATCCGCCTTAACTGTTCTAAGGCTGGGTTTCTTGTTGGGGTCAAAAACGGTTACGACAAATTTAAACATTCAAAACGTTCGAAGAAGAAAATAAGAGTTTCTCCGAAGAGTACTTTTCGAAATAGGTTCTTCCTTACGAAAAAGCTTGGCGGAAGAAAGAATCGAGACGTCCGACGAAAGCTCGAAACAGGTCGTTACGCAGCGACTGAACGTCCGTCCCGCTCGGTCGCTACGTAGCGACCGAGCGCTCGAGCCAAAGCTCGGTCGCTACGTAGCGACCGAGCGATCGTCCCGCTCGGTCGCTACGTAGCGACCGAGCTCGAGCCAAAGCTCGGTCGCTACGTAGCGACCGAGCGATCGTCCCGCTCGGTCGCTACGTAGCGACCGAGCTCAGCCAAGCTCGGTCGCTACGTAGCGACCGAGCGATCGTCCCGCTCGGTCGCTACGTAGCGACCGAGCTCGAGCCAAAGCTCGGTCGCTACGTAGCGACCGAGCGATCGTCCCGCTCGGTCGCTACGTAGCGACCGAGCTCAGCCAAGCTCGGTCGCTACGTAGCGACCGAGCGATCGTCCCGCTCGGTCGCTACGTAGCGACCGAGCTCGAGCCAAAGCTCGGTCGCTACGTAGCGACCGAGCGATCGTCCCGCTCGGTCGCTACGTAGCGACCGAGCTCGGCCAAGCTCGGTCGCTACGTAGCGACCGAGCGATCGTCCCGCTCGGTCGCTACGTAGCGACCGAGCTCGAGCCAAAGCTCGGTCGCTACGTAGCGACCGAGCGATCGTCCCGCTCGGTCGCTACGTAGCGACCGAGCTCAGCCAAGCTCGGTCGCTACGTAGCGACCGAGCGATCGTCCCGCTCGGTCGCTACGTAGCGACCGAGCTCGAGCCAAAGCTCGGTCGCTACGTAGCGACCGAGCGATCGTCCCGCTCGGTCGCTACGTAGCGACCGAGCTCAAGCCGAAGCTCGGTCGCTACGTAGCGACCGAGCACTCGTTTCGCTCGGTCGCTACATAGCGACCGGGCTCGAGCCAAAGTTCGGTCGCTGTGTAGCGATTGAACCTTTCCGAACATCGATACGACACCAGTCCTTGCATTCTCGTCAAACCTTCGAATGCTATCTCCCGAAGACCGTAGCAAGCTCAGTCTATGTTTCCCGCCATTCTAAATTCATCGATCAAACGTCGCGGATTAGAAACCGCGGAAAACTCGTAGTAAACGTGTCGAGTCGGAAGACGGCCCAAAGGGACCTAAAACACGACTCGAGGCCCATCCTACGATTTTTCCTAACCAAAAGCCCGTGAACCACAGCATGGTTCGCGCTTGGCCCGCGAGGAAGGATAAATGTCAAGTTTCCGCGGATAAATACGGAAGTTTTGAAGATAATTGTGAAGATCGGGAAAAATGGAATATCTCCATTTTTATGCTATGACGGCTTAAGGGCAGAAGAGTAAAAGCGTAAACCGACCTTGGAGCTAGTATATAAGGAGTCCTAGGCGAGGAGCAAGAAGAGAACTTTTTCAGAGCAAACTTAGCACTTAGAGCGATTTAGGCAACTTTCCGTTTTTGTTATTTCGAGCTGCGACTCAATTAGGTTTAGCCGTCTTAGGGTTGCTAGAACTAGGAATCTCGCCGACAGCTCTCGAGCCCAGGCTTATACCTTGTTGTAACGCTCATACGCAGATTCGGAATAAGATCTATTTTGCTCTCTTTTCGATTTCTTATTTTTATCGTTGTTATTCTCGTGTTCTGATTGCTTGACGTGTGGTAATTAACAGATATCCGGGTCCTCTGGGAAACTAGGGTTTTCTTAGTTTCCTTATTTAAACGGAAATCGACAGTGCGAATTTCGGTTCCCACAGTTTGGCGCTAGAAGGAGGGGGACTTACGGATCAATCTAACCCGCAAAAACCACTCAACGATCAGGAACGACATGCGAGGTTCGACGTGCGCGAATGTCATCTCATTCAGGGGGGGAGAAACAGTCGATCGAGCCAAACCTCGGAACGATCTCCTTGTTATCGAGTTGACAATTCGAGATATCGACGTCGCTAGAGTACTAATCGATACCGGAAGCTCGGCCGATATCATCTTCAAAGACACTCTTGAAAAGATGGGGATCAGTCAATCCGAGATCGCAAAATGCCCAAGCCCACTGCTAGGGCTTTCGGGGGAAACGACCATGGCCTACGGATCGATTAGACTCGCTGTCAAAGCCGGAACCGTGACAAACATCACAGAGTTTCTAGTCGTCGACCGCCCCGCATCTTACAACGTTATCATGGGGACGCCATGGCTGAACACCATGCGCGCAATCCCATCAACCTACCATCTTTGCCTCAAGTTCCCGACCCCTAACGGAGTCGAGGTAATCTGGGGAAATCCAAGAGTTTCTCAGGTCTGTTTCGCCGCGGAACTAAAACGAAAGAGACCGATCCTCGAAATTACTCCTAAGAAAGCGGAGAAAGAGACCTCCAGCAAAGATACGCGAAGTCAGGACTCAGCGGAATTCTTCTGGCAATCTCGTATCTTCGCAGCTCTAGACGAAAAACGCGAGCCAACTTGTGAACCCGTGGTAACGATCTGTCTCGACGAAGCCTTCCCAGAGCGCTGCGTCGAGATCGGAGCCAATCTCCACGAGCCTTTAAAGACAGAACTCATAACCTGTCTTAAAAAGAACCTTAATACTTTCGCGTGGGCTGCGGAAGATATGCCAGGAATTGACATTAACATAACATGTCACGAGCTGAACATCGACCCAACATTCAAACCCGTCAAACAGAAAAGACGGAAGCTGGGACCCGAACGTGCTACCGCAGTAAACGATGAGGTCGAAAAACTGCTTAAAGTTGGATCGATAACGGAAGTAAGGTACCCCGACTGGCTCGCCAACCCCGTAGTAGTTAAAAAGAAAAACGGGAAGTGGCGAGTTTGCGTAGATTTTACCGACCTAAACAAGGCATGTCCAAAGGATAGCTTCCCTCTACCACATATCGATCGACTGGTAGAAGCGACGGCGGGCAACGAACTCCTATCCTTCATGGACGCTTTCTCAGGCTATAATCAAATTAGGATGAATCCCGACGATCGTGAGAAGACTGCGTTCATTACCGATCGCGGAACCTATTGCTATGAGGTAATGCCCTTCGGCCTCAAAAACGCTGGAGCAACTTACCAACGACTCGTGAACCGAATGTTCTCCAAACAACTCGGAAAAACGATGGAAGTTTATATCGACGACATGCTTGTCAAATCCCTCAAAGCAAGGGATCACGTGTCACATCTCGAAGAATGTTTCGCACAACTAAATTCCCATAACATGAAGCTCAACCCGACGAAATGCAGATTCGCCGTGGCATCAGGAGAATTCCTCGGCTACTTGGTCACCAACCGCGGTATCGAAGCAAATCCAAAACAGATCAACGCTCTAATCGAGATGGCTTCGCCAAAGAATAAACGGGAAGTCCAAAGACTGACCGGCAGAATCGCAGCACTTAACCGATTTATCTCACGATCAACAGATAAGTGCCTGCCCTTCTACGACGTCCTGCGAGGAAATAAAAAATTCGAGTGGACGGAAGAGTGCGAAAACGCCTTCCAACAGCTGAAGCGTTATTTAGCTACTCCTCCAGTCCTCGCAAAACCCGTGGAAGGAGAGCCTTTGTTCTTGTACATCGCGGTATCGGCAACAGCCGTAAGCGGAGTCCTGATCAGGGAAGAACGCGGGGAGCAGAAACCTATTTTTTACATAAGCAAAACCTTGCTGGATGCCGAATCTAGGTATCCGTTGATGGAAAAATTGGCATGCGCGGTCGACATCGGCCCGAAAACTACGACCATATTTCCAATCCCACACGATTGTTATCCTCACGACTTTTCCCTTACGGACAATTTTGCATAGCCCAAGTCAATCAGGCCGATTGGCGAAGTGGGCGGTCGATTGAGCGAGTATGACATCGAATACCGACCAAGGACGAGCGCAAAATCACAGGTGCTCGCGGACTTTTTGGTCGAACTTCCAACAGGAGCAATAACCAACGAGGAACCAAATTCCACCTGGCTCCTCCACGTCGACGGATCTTCATCCAAGCAAGGATCGGGTATCGGGATCCGTCTCACATCTCCAACAAGCGAGATCCTGGAACAATCGTTCAGACTGGAATTCCATGCCTCAAACAACGAGGCCGAATACGAAGCATTGATCGCAGGTCTACGTTTGGCTCGCGGCTTAAAAATACGCAATCTCCACGCTTACTGCGACTCCCATTAGTGGCCAGTCAATTCAGCGGAGAATATGAAGCCAGAGACGAACGGATGGACGCGTACCTCAAACTGGTCCAAGGTCTAGCTCAAGACTTCGACTGTTTCGCCCTTACCCGGATCCCCCGCTCCGAGAACGTCCAGGCGGACGCCCTCGCGGCCTTAGCATCAAGTTCCGATCCAGGACTCAAAAGAGTAATTCCGGTCGAGTTCATCGAACATCCGAGTATCGGACCCCCAGTCATTGTCAATCTCATAGAGGGTCAAGACGACGAGGAAGAGATTACGATTCCACCACCATCAGAGCAATCCGATTACGGTTGTGATACCCCATGGCTTCAGACGATTCGAGACTACATTATCGACGGGCAACTGCCCGCCGAAAAATGGTCAGCTCGCAAGATCCGAACACAGGCCGCACGCTACGTAACAGTAGACGGCGAAATCTACAAGTGGAGATTCTCCGGACCGCTCCTGACGTGCCTGGAAGGGGAAAAGGCGAGGAAAGTAATGGAGGAAATACATTCCGGCTCATGCGGCAACCATTCCGGCGGAAGATCACTAGCCGTGAAAATTAAACGCCACGGGTACTATTGGCCAACAATGATCGGAGATTGCGAAAAATTCGCACGAAAATGCGAAAAATGCCAAAGGCATGCGCCAACTATCCGACAACCCGCCGAAGTTCTTTCCTCCATCACGTCGCCTTATCCCTTTATGCGCTGGGCCATGGATATTGTCGGACCTCTGCATAATTCAAAGCAAAAGCGTTTCCTTCTAGTCCTTACCGATTTCTTCTCAAAATGGGTAGAGGCGGACTCGTACGCAAGTATAAAAGACGTCCAAGTCGAGAATTTCGTATGGAAAAACATCATCTGTAGGCATGGAGTTCCTTACGAAATCGTAACCGATAACGGGTCTCAATTTATTTCCACCCGATTCGAGGCATTCTGCGAAAAGTGGAAGATACGACTCAACAAGTCAACTCCCAGATATCCGCAGTGCAACGGACAGGCTGAAACAATCAACAAGACCATTCTCGACGGACTGAAGAAACGCTTGGAGGCCAAAAAAGGTAGATGGGCCGACGAACTCGAGGGAGTCCTCTGGTCTCACCGTACCACCCCAAGGCGAGCAACGGGAGAAACTCCCTTCGCCTTGGTATACGGCACGGAGTGCATGATTCCCGCAGAAGTAGAATTTCCCGGTGTTCGAAGAAGGTTCTTACCCGAACGAGAGGAACTCAACAATGCTATGCTCTTGGACGATCTCGACCTCATTAACGAACGCCGGGATCGAGCGCTCATCCGAATTCAAAACTACCAGCACGCCGCTGCAAGATACTATAACTCCAACGTACGGAACCGAAGGTTCAATCAGGGAGATCTGGTCCTTCGCAAAGTCTTCCAAAACACCGCTGAACGAAACGCGGGAAAACTCGGAGCAAACTGGGAAGGTCCCTATAAAATCGAAAAAGTCGTCCGACCAGGTTCTTACGAAATAGCCAACATGCAGGGCATAAAAATCCCTAGAACCTGGAATGCGATGCATCTCAAAAAATACTATCACTAAACGAACCAACTCGCAATCACTGAACTACGAGACGGCTTGATCTCCGCAAGGAGTACGTAGGCAGTTTGCCGAAAGGCAAATTCAGCTGTCCTCCCTTATTAAAAAGGGGGGAGTGGGTACGTATACTCGTATACTCCCAAAAAATCGAAAAACTTCTTACCGCACTTTTGGTGTTTTCGACTTATCAAAACATCCTCACCCGCGAAATCGCAACGAGGTCTTCGGAAATTGGTCGGCCGCTTGGGAGAATCGAACCTTTAGCATCGCGAGACGTCGCAAAAGATGCCTCAAAATTGATTTCTTCCGAGCAAACGAAATCTCCGCAAAAAGACACATATATGCACACATTAACATTTATTTTGCGCAAATTAATCAAAACAACGGCACACGCCACCAAGTCCGATGCTGATCACATCGAACTCACAAACGTCCTAAACAGACATAGCCATCTCATGGAGATGACTCTCTTACATCCGACACAAGGATAATAGCGCTATAAAAGAAATCCGAAATTTTGGTCTAGCACTTCCGGTCTCCGGAGAGATGCTCGATTCGTATCAAACAAGTCGTATAAGCCGAGAACTTTTCGCGGACTTTACATCGATACGAATCAGGAAGAAATCGCGACAGGAAAAACGATAGCCGGTTAGTCACCGCACAATCCTTAAACCGAAAGTAAACCTAGGTCTTGCCCTAAACCCAGCGCACTGGTCTCTAACATCTCAAAGGCATGATATCAAAAGATAAGAGATTCTTAAACCACGCCTCTATGTTTACGTTCGATACCTTCAGCGCCCCCGCAGAGTTCACATCTCGCGGAAGAACTCTCGAAACAGGTCTCGAATAAAACATTTCACAATCGAAGAAGGATATGAGACGACAACTCATCACCTTCCTCCCCACTATTCACAAATTCATAAAAACGTTATCCGATTATCATACCATAAAGCCGCGGAGCGGCAGGGATTCAAAGCCACACACGGCCAGTCCCGAAATACAAACAAGGCCGTTCAAGGCCGAAGCATAAAGACAAAAAAAAAAAAAAACAAATCTCTCGCAAGAGATCTAACCCAAGTCACCCTCAGAACTTACGCTCCCTCTTCACCCGCCGCCTCGTCCGAGCCTGGAGCCACGTCGCTTCCGTTCTCTCCGACCATCGGATCTTTCCCCTCTGGGTCTTCTGGACACGTCGGAAGGAAGCAAGCGGATTTTAGGTCGGCCAGGATGAGATCGAAATCGCCATCCTCGGCCGCCATATCTCCCTTGCAGCCGGACAGTCGGGCCTCTTCGGCCTCCAAGGTCGGGGGAGTCTCACTTTGGAGCGACCGAACCACGGCCATCCCGCCCTCGATCGTCGCCAAAGCGAAATCCCTGCACCGGATACGCTCAAGGGAACCCAGGGAAGCAGAAATCTTCGCCAAGCGAGCCTGAAACTCCGCACGAAGGGCATCCGTAGCCTCTTGGATCCCGCGGCGCGCTAGTCCAGCGTCACTCTCGATCTGACGCTGGAGTCGACGCACCTCCGAGGATTTGGCCTTCCTGGTTTTCTTTTCCTTAAGCAAGGAACTCGCCGTCTTCCCGAGGTCCCTCTCAAGCTCTCCTATCGCAACCTCGAGCTTCGACACTTTCGCAGAGTGAGAGTCCTCGACAGCCGTCAACATAGCCTCGGTTTCGGACCATCTGCCCTGAAGCTCCACCAACTCCCCGGAAAGACGACTGGTCTCAGAACCACATTCGCTGATCATCCCATCGATCAACGATATGAACTGCGAACAAAAAAAATTCTTAAGACTAAGTCCATGAAAAGAATGCACGACAGACGATCGAGAATTCAAACAAGAAACAAACCTTTCCGCGAAGTCCCGACGCTAGGCTCGACCCACCTCGCTGCGAAGTCTCCCCGTCACCGTTCTTGGCCAGTTTCCTCTTCCGACTCTTAGGCTGAGTAGCCTGGACAGCGCTAGGAGCACGCAATGCCAGAACGATTTCTTTTCTGGCTGGAGGCGGAGGCATAGAGTCAGCGGCCTTCTCTTTGTCCTCGACGAGGATCGGAGTCGTGGAAGATCCCGCAGGTAGGACTTGCGGGGAAAGAGCCGCGAAGCCGGTCCCGTGACACGGGGCAACGACCTGCGGAGGAAGACGGGAACTCGGAGCCAGTCTGAGCCAATTCTTTCTCGGCTTGGCGACGAACTAGTTTCTCTCGGAAAGAAAGATGACCGGCAACACAAGCCGGCACTTCCGCCGGAGAAGTTGGAACCGGAGCCAGAGAGGTGGCCTCACCCATCTCGACGTCGGAATCCTTCTTATCACCTTGGGAGGAAGACATGTTGAAAGGAAAGTTATGAAACTAGAGAGGTTTTGAAGAAAATGAAGGAGGAAAGGTGTGAAGAGAATGAATGACAAGAGCTCACTACTTATAGAAGTATGGGTTCGGAATGTCGCCTCGACAACTTTTTTCCGCGGAGTTTTAACTGTAAATTTCGTCCAATACACTTAACCTTGTCAAAGTCATCTATCCGCCCGCTAGAGTCACAACTCTAACGGGCTGGGGGGCTAACTGTTGGGGTCAAAAACGGTTACGACAAATTTAAACATTCAAAACGTTCGAAGAAGAAAATAAGAGTTTCTCCGAAGAGTACTTTTCGAAATAGATTCTTCCTTACGAAAAAGCTTGGCGGAAGAAAGAATCGAGACGTCCGACGAAAGCTCGAAACAGGTCGTTACGCAGCGACTGAACGTCCGTCCCGCTCGGTCGCTACGTAGCGACCGAGCGCTCGAGCCAAAGCTCGGTCGCTACGTAGCGACCGAGCGATCGTCCCGCTCGGTCGCTACGTAGCGACCGAGCTCGAGCCAAAGCTCGGTCGCTACGTAGCGACCGAGCGATCGTCCCGCTCGGTCGCTACGTAGCGACCGAGCTCAGCCAAGCTCGGTCGCTACGTAGCGACCGAGCGATCGTCCCGCTCGGTCGCTACGTAGCGACCGAGCTCGAGCCAAAGCTCGGTCGCTACGTAGCGACCGAGCGATCGTCCCGCTCGGTCGCTACGTAGCGACCGAGCTCAGCCAAGCTCGGTCGCTACGTAGCGACCGAGCGATCGTCCCGCTCGGTCGCTACGTAGCGACCGAGCTCGAGCCAAAGCTCGGTCGCTACGTAGCGACCGAGCGATCGTCCCGCTCGGTCGCTACGTAGCGACCGAGCGATCGTCCCGCTCGGTCGCTACGTAGCGACCGAGCTCGAGCCAAAGCTCGGTCGCTACGTAGCGACCGAGCGATCGTCCCGCTCGGTCGCTACGTAGCGACCGAGCTCAGCCAAGCTCGGTCGCTACGTAGCGACCGAGCGATCGTCCCGCTCGGTCGCTACGTAGCGACCGAGCTCGAGCCAAAGCTCGGTCGCTACGTAGCGACCGAGCGATCGTCCCGCTCGGTCGCTACGTAGCGACCGAGCTCAAGCCGAAGCTCGGTCGCTACGTAGCGACCGAGCACTCGTTTCGCTCGGTCGCTACATAGCGACCGGGCTCGAGCCAAAGTTCGGTCGCTGTGTAGCGATTGAACCTTTCCGAACATCGATACGACACCAGTCCTTGCATTCTCGTCAAACCTTCGAATGCTATCTCCCGAAGACCGTAGCAAGCTCAGTCTATGTTTCCCGCCATTCTAAATTCATCGATCAAACGTCGCGGATTAGAAACCGCGGAAAACTCGTAGTAAACGTGTCAAGTCGGAAGACGGCCCAAAGGGACCTAAAACACGACTCGAGGCCCATCCTACGATTTTTCCTAACCAAAAGCCCGTGAACCACAGCATGGTTCGCGCTTGGCCCGCGAGGAAGGATAAATGTCAAGTTTCCGCGGATAAATACGGAAGTTTTGAAGATAATTGTGAAGATCGGGAAAAATGGAATATCTCCATTTTTATGCTATGACGGCTTAAGGGCAGAAGAGTAAAAGCGTAAACCGACCTTGGAGCTAGTATATAAGGAGTCCTAGGCGAGGAGCAAGAAGAGAACTTTTTCAGAGCAAACTTAGCACTTAGAGCGATTTAGGCAACTTTCCGTTTTTGTTATTTCGAGCTGCGACTCAATTAGGTTTAGCCGTCTTAGGGTTGCTAGAACTAGGAATCTCGCCGACAGCTCTCGAGCCCAGGCTTATACCTTGTTGTAACGCTCATACGCAGATTCGGAATAAGATCTATTTTGCTCTCTTTTCGATTTCTTATTTTTATCGTTGTTATTCTCGTGTTCTGATTGCTTGACGTGTGGTAATTAACAGATATCCGGGTCCTCTGGGAAACTAGGGTTTTCTTAGTTTCCTTATTTAAACGGAAATCGACAGTGCGAATTTCGGTTCCCACATTTCTCTTCAACTAGCAAGGTTTCTCTTTCACCACTCCCCCTGGATTTCTCTTCAGAAGTGATGCAAACCAAAACATTTTATTTTCTTTTTATCGATTTTTTTTTGTTTTTTTTATAATAGGCGATCACAAGGGAGTAAAGGAACAGTCCGGATCCAAAAAGAAATAAGAAAAGAAAAACGTGGAGAGATGAGAAGATGAAAGAAAACAAACCAGCCAAAGTGGCTCTGATACCACTTGATACTCCCTAAATCGGGAAGGATCACTTTAGCTGGATGTTGGATATGATCTGAGAAGGCAAACGGCACTTCTGGAACTGAGATGGATTGAAAGGATCGTCAAGAGATGCGGAATGGCTCTTGATATACTGATATACCTTGGATTTGACCCGTTTCATCCATGGTATATAAGTATTTTACTATTTATATATCTATATTTTCTACTCTTCTAGATATGTTTTCAGGTTCAGGTGCATTTCGGAGTAAAGCTATGATTTTGGAGCATTTTGCAGCTTAAAGGACATTTCACCCGAGCTGGCCACGTAGAGGTCGACGAGAGGAAGAACAATCGATCGATGCGCATCAGTGCTGTCGATTGATACCAGGAGATGCCTCGAAAGAGGAAGATTAATATCGATCGATGTACACAAGTACCATCGATCGATGTCGAGACATCAGACACGCGACATTTTGGATCCAGCAGACTTAAAACCCAAGGCCAAGCCAAATTACCAAAATGCCCTGACGACTTTTTAACCTAGTAGATTATATACTGCCTAAGTGTTTTGACGGCAGAGAGACCTTTTTTGTTACAAGTTTCATTTTGAGAGAGAGAGAAGAGAGTTTTGGAGAGAAGATCACTTGTGATTGGAACTCCTTGTTTTCATTTCTTTTCATCTATACTATGAGTTTCTATTTCTTTATAGTTATGAATTGCTTTGCTATGTCTGAGTAGTTCAATTATTAGATCCAGGGTTCAGATAGGTTTGTGGGATTAGCCCCAAACTATAGATCTGCCTTGTTGTGATATTCATGATAGATTTGTATTCATTGCTTGTTTTAGCCTTGCTAACTAGAACTTGATCATAGGATTGCATACTCAAGCACCCTTGTTATCCCATCCTGACATCTATCTATCATATTAGGACTGCTAGAGAGGGCTAACTGCCAATTTAGTATCTTAATAGGGCATATCATACTCGCGCATAGGCCTGGCTAGAACCCGTCGATCGATGTCCTCAACTGACTATCGATCGACGTTGGCAAAGGTGTATCGGTCGACGTCCCAATAGGACCATCGATCGACACTCTCTCGTTGTCGACATACTAACCGTTGAGACACGAGATCTAGTATGTTAACCAGTGAAACATGCGACAGCTGATCACTGAGTTAAGCGATTGAGCTCTAACATATCATACATGCAACAAATATGCATCTATAGGTATTATAATCTCCAACACCTGAATAGTGGCCCTGCATCTAATATCATTTCAAGCCAAGTTACATTTATTATTTACTTCGCTTGTTACTATTGCTATTCCATTTAAATATTTACAACTCTTAGAATTAATAAACACTAGATTTAATTGTTCCCTAGCTCCTTGTGGATTCGATCCCTAAGTACTACATCTGAACCTCTTTTGATGAGAATAACACTCCTTAGGGTAATTTGAGTGGTATCATATACCCACGTTCTAAGGCTAACCACATAAGAACGAATGTAGTGTGTTGGCTAACCACCAAACAACACACAAAGATGATTGGCTGACCACCAAATCAACAAGCCGGTTCAAACCAATGAACAAGCTAAAAACTCTCTCTCTCACTCAGAGAAAAGAAGAATAAAAATAAACAACCAAAATGAACTGATTTTATTCATCAATTGGACTACATATTTATAGTGTTTTGTAGTCAAAGACAATTAAAGAAAATGTGGGAAAACAATGAATAGAAAATACAAATTTGATTAGATCTAGTCAAGGCACGAAAAATGGAGAAGACTAGATCTGGTCAAGGCACGGAAAATGGAGAAGACTAGATCTGGTCAAGGCACGGAAAATGGAGAAGACCAGTCAAGATGTCCAGGTTCATCCGAACCAGATGGATGCACGGGGTAAAGATAAGGACGCTTGCGGGACTGTCCGGATGGTCCGCTGGATGAGAATGCATGTCCATCTTCGGTTTCTTCATTACCCAAGCTAAGTGTGGCTCGACCGTGGGTCTTAGAATGTTGAGTTGGTTGGGGAAGATGAGCTTTAGTACGGGGAAATAGGTCGTCTGGTCGTGGCTCCAGCCAAAACTCCAATCAGGACGCACGCGGGACGGCTCGATCAGTGTGTCTGATACGGTCAGATGAACGAACCTCGGTCAAATTGCTCAGAACGTCCTGATTTTCACGCTGGTTGGCTGCAATAGACTGATCCACGAACCGGGGCACATCAGGACCTGGAAAAACGCATTTTCCCGCCGAACCCGAAAAAACACATTTTCCCGTCGAAACTAAAAAAACGCATTTTTTCCGTTTTGAAACCACATTTTTCCGTCAAAACCCTAAAAACGCATTTTCCCACTAAACTCGGAAAAACGTATTTTTCCGCCGAACTCGAAAAAATGCATTTTCCCGTCGAACCCGGAAAAACGCATTTTCCCGCCGAAACCGGAAAAAACGCATTTTCCCGCCTAAACCGGAAAAAATGCGTTTTTCCCGGCGAAACCGGAAAAACACATTTTCCCGCCGAAACGAGAAAAAACGCTTTTTCAGCCAAAACCGAAAAACGCATTTTCCTCCAAAACCGGAAAAACGTATTTTCTCACCAAAATCGGAAAAACGTACTTTTCCTTCCAAAACCGCAAAAACGTATTTTCCGCCAAACCTATAAAAACGTATTTTCCACCAAAACCGTAAAAATGCTATTTTTTCGCCGAAAGAAAAAAAAAATATTTTAGTCATTTCATTAATAAATAGTCCACCCGGATGAAGATGCAAGTTAAAAAAACGAACATAGCTGCATACAGATGATTCATCTGGATGCATGGACGAAATGAAAAAACGAACAACACCTAGATGAAGCATCTGGATAAGACATCTAGATGGACCATCTGGATGCATCTTCCAGATGTACAAACGAACAGGGCCTTAGTGAACTACTTACTGAACTGTAGGTTCATGAGACTTAACTAAATAATAGCAATAACTATGTATAATAAAATTAATGTAAAAAATTATTTACAAAAAGTAATTGAAATTAAACAATGTAATCACTAATTATATCATGAAAACTAAATAATAATATTTGTTTTAATAAAGTCCTAATTATTTTGGATGGTTTGATTTATTTAATAACTTAAGAAAAAAAACAAATATAAATATTCAAATAGTAGTGTTATTATACCGACTTCCACTTGATTTACGAGAATCACCTCCTCACGAAAATCATCGTTAAAAAAAAACATTTCACACACATCACTTCGAAATCCAAACCTAAAAAAATTCCAACAAGAACTTTAAATTTAATTTTACTCAAGTAAGTTAATAACAAATATGGCATATCCATCGCGCGGCGTGAACCAACCACTAGTATTAAAATAAAATTAATATTAATACAAGATGGGTTAAATTGACAATTACCATTTAGTACCATTTAATCTTCATATAATTATATTAATATAAAATTATATTTTTATCATAGAAAACTTTATATATGAACATATGTTAGTTTGTATACATTAAAATATTTACAATCCACAGAAGACTATCTGAATTTAGTTATTTTATTTAAATATTTTCTTCCTAAATTTTAATTTTTCAATTTATCACTGGTTAAATTTTATATAACAAATATATATATATTTTAGTTTGTATTGAAATTAAATATCACAAACTTAAACACTAAATATATTTTCCATGTCAAATCAAGTTTTATGTTTTTATTCATAAATTTTAGGTTTAAGAAAAAAGTAAATTAAAACATCTATTACAAAACTCAAAATGACAATTCTAATTTTCTAAAAAAAAAAAGGCTTTTTGCAAAATTGACCTACAACTCAAAGTCAAACACAAAACTAACCTTTTTTTTTTTAGAAATTAGTTTTGCCCTATTCACCCCACAAGTTTATATAATTCACGAAAATGCCATCAATTTTTTTTTTTTCGAAAATGACATTTTTACTCTCTCACCCTCATTATCTTCAAGTAATTACAAGATTGTCATTGTCATCAATACCCTAACCACCATGAACAACTAATTTGAAGCTCTTAATGCTCCCAAAATCGATTTACCCTTCTTCTTTTTCCATTTTTATGAACTAAACACAACATTTCTCTCACTTTCTCTCCACATTAAGCTAAAGAAACCCAAGATTTTGATTATACATTTTTTATGGTTCATAGAGTCAAAGAAGCTAACGATTCTGGGTGGGTCACTTTCGTCTGAGATTTTGTGTTCTTGGAGAAGCCTTATGTGTGCTAAGGAAGTTATCTCACCAATTTAAGGTATGAAATCGAGTTTTTTTCCAGATATGTTCGTCCAGACAACATACCTGTAAGTTGTCTGGCTGTAGACGACTTACCTGGAAATCATCTGGTCAACGCAGAGGTTATTTTTGCAATTGACTTTGAAATCTGTTTTTTTAGATGACTGGAAGTTAAGTCGTCTGCTTTTGTTTGGTTACAAAAAAATCTCCAAAGAACCTAGACGACTTATATTTCATACCAACATTTACGTTAATTGAAGTTTCTAACTGATCCGAAAAGACTTCCGTGGAAAACCTGCATATCAAATCCAGATCTGAAAAATCTGCATATCCAAAAACGTTCAAATGGCTTGAAAACAGAAAAATGAGTGGAAGATTAGATAAATCTACCTTTATAGAACACACAAAAATATATATCTAAAATTAATAGATCTACCTTTAAATGAGTGGAAGATGAGTACCATCTGATTAAAAACCTGCAAAAAAGATAGATTAGTAAGAAAGACATGAGACAAAACTGAAAAATTCATCTAAAGTTTGGTGTTTTCAAGTCAAAGAGATTAGAGTGGGTTTGGAGAGTTTTAGTTTGGGAAAAAAAGTAAGAACTTTATACAACAAGAAGTTACCAAATGAAGAAAAATCAGACATAAAAACTTACCAAAACGCTCAGATCTATTATGAAAAGGAGACTTTGGCAGAAGGCTTCCATGAAGTCCAGGCGACTTCCACAGGAAGTCCAGACGACTTCCAGGAAGTCGAGACGACTGAAATGGAAGTCGTCTGGAAGACTTCCTGGAACTCGTCTGGAAGACTTCCTAGAAGTCGTCTAGTGCATTATATTTTAGACGACTAACATGTAAGTCGTCCCACAAGTCTACCAGATCTGAAAAGCCTGCATATCAAATCCAGATCTGAAAAACCTGCATATCCAAAAACGTTCAAATGACTTAAAAACAGAGAAAATGAGTGGAATATTAGATAATTTACCTTTATAGAACACACAAAAATACATATCTAAAATTAATAGATCTACCTTTAAATGAGTGAAAGATGAGTACCATCTCATTAAAAACTTGCAAAAAAAGATAGATTAGTAAGAAAGACATGAGACAAAACTGAAAAATTCATATAATGTTTGGTGTTTTTAAGTCAAAGAGATTAGAGAGAGGTTTGAAGAGTTTTAGAATGATGAACATTATATTTTTGTTGCAGCCATTTGAGAGGAGGAGAGAGAATGTGTAAATTTTTCTTTATATAAGGAGACAAAAAATCCAATTAGGTTAAATATTTTTGATTCAGACGACTTCTTAGACGTGTCCAGAAGACTTTAATATTTTTAGCGGGAAATTAAAATATTTTTTTAGCGGGAAACTAAAATAGAAGACTTCCGAGACGACTTACACGTAAGTCGTCTGGTTTAAATTATTTAAGCGGGAAAATAATTTTTTTTAAATTTTAGGCGGGAATATTTGGACGACTTATAAGTCGTCTTTTTTAATTTCTTCACCAGACGACTGAAATGTAAGTCGTCTAGACCCTAAACATAACCCCTAAACTTAATTAACTAACTAGACACTTCATAAAATCAAATTAAACTTCAAAAGTGTTTACTATACACAAAAATAAACACGTATAGGTAAAAAATTAATTTTTCAAAAAAACATTCAAGCTTTCCAAAATCTAACCCTAAGAATACATACAATACTACAAAATATGTTGTCAAACCCTAGACCAAAGAATACTATGATTCACTACCTACACTCATCTATATTGAAAACAATTCAATTTTGTTATATTTTAATTTTATCACTTAAAAGTGTTTATAATTACATGATTTTAATTTTTTGTCTATCAAAATATTTTTTAAGAAATTTATAAATTATTTTTAAGATCAGCTACACCAGAAGACTTACTTAGAAGTCGTCCAGACGACTTCTAACATCTCAGACGACTTACTAGGGCTATATTCGTAACAATGGCTTCTATTTTTTTGTTTGGTCACAAGGGGCTGTACTGTAATTTCACAAGGCTTTTAGGTTAGTTTTGCATTTTATTCAAGTTTGGATTTAGGTTTAGGGTTAAAATCAAGTTGTGGGTTAGTTTTCGCAAATTCCCAAAAAAAAAATCCATATCTCAGATTAATATTCTTCTCACAACCTAAAATAACACCATCTAAATAGAATTAAACTAAGTAGCATAACAAATTTAATCATAAATTATATTGAAACTTTTAAAAATGGGTAAATAATGTATAAGTTTATAATTTTTATTAAATAGTATTTTGTCAAAATGGCAATAATACAACTGTAACAGTTTCTATTTATACGGCTATAGAAGCCAAAATCTCAATTATTCAAAAAGTAATTAGATTTACAATTATAGAGAATAAAGATACTTTACCGGTTTGGGAAGAGGCCAATTTGCTGGGGGAGAAATCTGGTGGTGCATGTGAAACTCAAATAATGAATGTATTCTCTACTAATAAAGCCATTTTGACCAAAGTCTCTTCTCGCTCTCTCTCTCTTCTTATATATTTTTTTTGTCACAGCTCTCTTCTTATATTAAATCATCAAAGCTTTGCTACTCTCCAAACTACCATAAATCCAACTCTCCTCTCTCTCACATGAGAAGCTAAGTCCAATTTTGTCAACTGATCAAATATAAACAAGTTTAAATCTCTCATGTCTCTTACAATTCCAATTGGTTGAAGAAGATGGAGACGAGACAGAACGATGTTCACTTCCACAGAGCCACTTTTTTACCATTGTTATGTTCCAGACCTTCAATCAAGAACGTGACCCGTACGGCTAAATTGAATCAAGAAGATCAACAAACTGATCCTTTGTCTCCCAAAATTAGCTGCATTGGTCAGGTCAAACGCAGCAAAAAGATCGTCGGCCTTCCCACCACCACTTCCTCCTCGGTAACTCCCGCCGCTCAACACCATTACTTTAAGCTCAAACGCCTTTTCTCCGGCAAGAATCTCACTTTCTCCGCTCCCACCACTACGACTATTAAGAGTATTCGAGGAAGAATCAAAAAGGAGGAGTTCGATAACAAAAAAACTAATGTAATCGATGTCGCTGATATGGATCCGCCTTTGCCAGTGATTAAGCTGGATAACGATGGTGGCGGTGGCGCTGGACATAAAGCAGCAGAGAATCTGTGGAAGAGGAGATCTGGTGGTGGTAATTGTCAACTACGGAATTTGCAGATTCAAAGCAGTACTCATCTTTTGAAGGTTACAACTGTTTGAGTTTTAAATCAAGGACCAGACATACGCTTTGTCTAGGGTGTGTTTATACGGACACTATTAAAGAATATTAAAGTTAAAAAAAAATTAAAACATATTGTATTGCAATATAAATTTTATATTTGAGCATACAAAATATTTTTAGCCCAAACTGAACACTCTGTTCAATTTTTAATGACTAAATATTTTGTTTGTTGATGGGTCTGTCCAAACTTTATAAGAAAAACTAGTTTAAGACCAGCGCAATTGCGCAGAATGAATGTTATCTATAAAATCTATTATTATTTATGTGTATTCATTTACTTATTATGTATATAATTAAATTAGAGTAAAGACATAAATCAAAATAATACATCTTGATTATTTACAATATTTTTTTAGTAAATAAATCGAAACAATCATTTTATTTATTTTATATGGTATATAACTAAATTTCAATGATATAGACATATCCCCTATATATTATTTGAGAAGCATTACAACATTTTTTTGTAGCGACATGTCATCACTAGAATGATTTTAGAATCTTTAGAGAAATAGATTAGTCCATCTAAATATATAATAAGCTTTTTATTAAACCACAATAAATGCATTATTAATGTGCTTTATTATTTCCTTAAATAACATTACGTAATTGCCTAATGTGGCTAAAGTATATATGACAATTAATGATTTTGAATAATAAAGATTTGATAAAAATAAGTTTGTATTATAATTATATATTTTTAATTTTAATCTATTAAAATAAATAACAATCATAGTAACCATATAATTAAAAATTAAAAAAAATTTATATATTATATTTTGAATTTTTAAAAAGGAGTATAAATTACTAAAACTGTTAAAAGTTTCACATTCAAATTTTGTGATCTACGATTTAAAACTTCTGTTATGACATATACAAATAATTAAAAATAATATAAGTTGAAAGTATCATTTAATAAGAATAAATATATGTATCATTTTAAATTAAACTATATGCCATATAAAAATACATAAATATATTAATTTTGAAATTTATTTTGAACATTTTTTTGATAAAAAATTTGAAAAAGTATTGACAACTTAATTTTTTAAAATATTATAAATGACTTAAACCATTAATCCCACAGTGAAAATTTTGTTATCACTAATTTAGACTTTTTGCTATAACAAATACAAATGATAAAAAAAATATGAGCAAAAAGCATCATCTAATAAATATTAATATTAAAATATACCATATATATGTTACTATAATTTATATTTAATTATATATCATATCAAATAGAAAAATATTTTTTTGATTTATAAAATTTATTTATATGTTGGCACCAAATTAATTATATAAGTAGTAGATAATGACTTTTTAATTATTCAATATATATTTATTATTTCATAATATGTTATAAACATATAATATATAAAATAATTTTTATATATAATGTACATCCCGTGCAAGGCGCGGGTCTTAACCTAGTATATAGTACATTTTAATATAAATATTAATTATTGAGAATTCATACTCATATGATAAACACACAGTTTCTAATGTGCAATTTTTTAATGCAAATTCCAAAAATAAAATATTAAGGTTTTAATACTTTTTCTATAAAAATTTAGAAATTATCATATTTAAGTATTTTTCTATGTTATATAGTTTCATTTTAAACTATATTAATATATAATATGAATGTCTAGTAAATGAGACTTCATATTTATACAATTTATGATTATTTGTATCTTGTTATTACCAAAAAAAGTTAAACCACTGATCACAAAATTTTAGTGTGAGACATTTAATGTTTTTAGTAATTTATAGTCGTTTTAAAAATTCAAAATATAACATATAAGAAATTTTTTAATTTTTTTTATTATATGATTAATGTGGTTGTTTAATATCTTTTAATAATATAAAATTAAACAAAAAAGAGCTAAGATACAAAAATCATTATCAAATATTTATTATTCATAATTATTGATTGTCATATATACGTTAATTATATTAGGCAATTCTGTAGATTTTATTTAAGGAAAGTGCAAAAATATTCTTTTGTACACTATTTATTAATTTAATAGTTAGTTTAATAAAAAGTATAATATAAGTTAAGATGGACCAACTTATTTCTGTAAGAATTCTGAATTTATTCTCATGCTAACACGTGGCTACAAAACAGTGTTGGAGTGTTTCTCAATTAATATATAAGGGATTAGTAGAAGTAGATAAGTTTAAGAAAAGTTGTGATGTTCTGTTATGTGACATTAATAGATTATCTAAACTATTAAAACTATTACAAATAGTAATTAACCTTGAGTTTTTTTAAAAAATTACAATTTTATGCCTTTGACCAAAACACAGTCGTTTTATAGATTTGCTAACCCACAACTTTGCTTGCTCATAAATTCACTAAACTAATCCCGCTAGACCATCTAATTAATTAAAATTGACCACCTTATATAACTTGAAACAAAACTAACGAAACCTAAGATAGTAAAAATACCTCAGTTGTATAACATTTAGATCCCCTGATATGCTTACATACGAAATATTCCTCGGTTAATGTTGGTCTGCAAAATCAAAATCAATTTATTTGATAGATACAAAATTCAATACTTAGCCACATAATCCTAATCCATTAAATATCAGGATTAAGAAAGCATGGAATTATTAAATTACTGTTTCTCATTGATATAACTCAATTACCCTAAAGAGTGACTTTACTCTCTCAAATAAGAGGTTCAATCGTAGTACTTAGGAATCGAATCCACAATGAGCTAGGAAACCAATTAGATCTAATAGTTTATGATTAAACTAGGCTAATAGTTTTAAAGCAGTAAATAAATAAGTAAATAAAGCAGTAAACAAGATGAACAAGATAATTGTTCAGCTTGGCAGAGAGTTGTTAACAGTAAAGAGAAATAGCTAGATCTAGGGATTTATCAATCAAAAGATTCAAAACTACAATTCAATGATGCTAAAGGTTTATAGATTCAATTCTAGAACTCAATTTTAATAAGTAAGAATCTCACTTTCGTATGCAATTACTAATCAGATGCCTAAGTCTTTGTCCCGGCTGTCGCACGCGAACAAGGAGTGAGCATCGATCGATGCTATGGCCTGAGCGTCGATCGATACTACCTCAGACAAGCATTAATGACCTAATCGATTATGTTCAACTAGATTCCTAGACCAACTATCGTATGCGCCTAGGTATCTAATCCAACAGAGCTCGGGTTCTGTTAATTGATAGTACTTTCGTGCCTCTCAATTATCCTATGATTCTAGGTTCAAACAAATAGTCACACTGTCGTGCTATTCTAACGATTCCAAATCCTAGTATTACAAATCACCCTGGTAAAGAGATCTATAGATAATCTAGCAATCCTAATTGATTATCAGTTTTAGATTAAACTCATGAAATCCCTAAACCTAACAAGAGAATTACTCAGACATGGAAGCAATAATAGAAATCATAGTCTGAATAATAATATAATAGAAATCAACGATAAAACCAATGGAGTTCCAAGAGGACTCTCAAGGAGTTCCTCCCTTCTCTCCTAACTAAGAACAATCAATAAAATAATGCATAGATACCGTGTAGCCGTCAACAATGGTTAAGAAATAACATAAATAGGGTTTCTGGTCGTCCAAGGGTATTCTGGTAATTTGGGATTGCTCCTGGGCTTCAGTCGGTCATAAAATATGCTCGGCCCGCATTATGGCATCCATATCGATCGATGTCAAGAGTTCTGCATCGATCGACATGCGTTCCTCTTCTCGACATCTTCCTCTCGTGAGGCAGACTGACCACTCTTCAGTAAAACGGGCATAACTTCTGCTACAGGATGGTGATTGACCTCAAACCGGTGGTATTGGAAATCTAACTCACATCTATATCTTGTGTCAAAAGATGAGCTCAATCTAATGGTCGGAAGATCTTCATACACAGCTAGACATCTGACACGTATGTGCAGTTCTGCACCCCAAAAGACTTCAAAATCACCATATTTCTCCAGAACGTACTTAAACCTGTAAATACTCTAAATAGACTCTATATAATAGTAAATTTATATTAAAACACTTATAGAACATTGTTAAAAGTGGGTAAAATTCATGGTCTATCACTCATCTTAAAATTGTTTTCATCTATCTATTTGTTTTTTGGTTGGGTATCATGGTTTGTATCATGATATCTATTATGATCAATATTAAGTAACATATTTTTGGTTTCTCGGTTTGGTATCATGGTCTGTTACCCATGTTGTCTAGACCAGCCTAATTAATAGACCAGATTATGATGTGTTCGGCTTAGTTGATATCCTAAGATTTTTGAAAGTTAGTATTAATAGATTTTACGCTGCACAGAATCAAAACATAACATTTATTATATTTCACAAACAAAATTACGTTCTAAAACAAATTCCTATTTCGAAGCAATGATATCAATCAATTAACACAATGTCCATCTTATATTCAAATCTTGCTAATCATGTATGCCTAATTTAAAAAAAAAAGAATATTCTGGTTATTGCTATAATTTAATGTAAAAGGAATGTGTATTAAATAAATCAGAATCGTATGTTCGTTTTTCAATGCCTCAAAATCACAACCAACCAAATATTTTATGCGTATATCCTTTCTAACCTATCCTTTCAATTTGCCAACTATATATATCTCATCTTCAAAACTTGAAAAACATATCACATCACGCAGAACAACCTAAGAATGTTTACTCCAATCTCAAAACTCAGATATTATAAATCCAATTGGCTTGTTCAAAGCTTACATTCATGGAAGCAAAACCCATCTTTTGGAGATAGCTTCGAGATGGTTTGAGCAGACCAATGGGTAACTTACCTTTCTAAAGACATGGTGCAAACCTCAGAAAAAAACTATGAATGTTGTATTTAAAGAAGTTTTCGACAACCTTGAACAGTTGGAGCCATAAGGTATGTCAGTTTAATCTTAAATGTTTACTAGTGTTTTATGTTCAGATGTGTTCTTATTAAAAAAAATATTTGTATGCGTGTTTTCTTCTATGTACAACGAAGACAATGAATTGAAATGAATGTCCACTTTTGCTCTTTCCAGGTTTGAGTCGGTCACAAGTTCCTCTCAGGTGGAAGAATGCTTGCTGGTTTAGAAAAATTGTTTTAGTTTATGCAAACAACCAACCTTTGCTTCCAATTTCTTTAATCACACATCCATTTAAAAAAAATTCTTATTCTTGAGTTTTGAACAAATAAAGTATTTTCTTTGGTAATTTGAAGCTTTTTTTGTTTTAAATTTTGGTGTTATACAAGAGTATCATTAACAAAAACCAGCACGGCATGCATCACTCAGATAAGTAAAAACCAAACATCTATTCTTAATCCATGGTTCTTTCATACTGACAACCTATTCTAGATGGTCCTACATTGCATTCATCTTATGATTTACTTATGATAGATAAGTAATTACTAACCGTATTATAAGTCTGTTGTTCGTGAAGGTTGTTGTCTTCCTTTTGCATCTGGATTACTTGAACTCGGGTCTCAAAACTTCCAACCCAAACCATGGGGCAAATTAAAAAGGCATAATATCATCTATCAAACGATTGACAAATTCTATGTTATAGAAGATTTTAAAAAGGCCAAAGGTTTAACAATGTCTTACCATGTCGTTGTAAGTTCACTATTATTTTTCGACAACTTTGTGTCCATCTCCCTTCCCTCGGTTTCTCTAGAAAGAGGAGTTGGTCGGTACTACTAATACTTCAAGCCTGAAAGAAAAGATATAACAAAGTTGACTCTAACTCACAAGTGCAATGTTGATTCCGTGACTTCTGAACAGTCTACTAGGTGGCTCTCTCATTAAACAGAGCCTCTACAATTAAGTCAACCCGACTTCTCTAATTAATAATTGTTTATGATCGTTGCCGAAGCTCCTATAATTGGACGTTCAATCTAAACCGTCAGTTATAAGTTAATTTAGGGTTATCGCTACAAGAAAGAAGATCGTTAAATAAAAGTACCTTTGTATGTCGATTCTGATATGAATATATCAACTCATATATGTTGTTATGTTCGTCTTCTCCCTTCAACTTCTGTTAGGAGGTTAGGCTTTATAGAACAGATGTTCATGATAGAAGCTCCAGAAGCTTTTTTCAACCATTGATTGTGTTTCATGTCTAATCACCCAAATCTAGAGATTACTTTTATCTTCTCCCATTCCAGTATGTATCCTCAAAACTAGCGCTGCTCTACACGATTTAGATCAAATCTACCAATATCTCAGTAACAAAACCAAACCCTACTCTATCAATAGAAATCGATTATAATATAAATACTAATCAAACTCCTAACCTTTGTTATCAATGTTACTCACTGCCGATCTTTAAATTGCTTCGGTTTAGATTTCGATACATAAGTGTTCAGTCTCTATGTCGGGATTTTTGGTGAGGATTCGACGACAGATATGAGCTCTGTTTATAATGAAACACAAAAGTCCTTTTTCGATAAAAAGAACAAGAAACGGTTGTTGGTTTCCCGTAAAAAAAACAAACAGAGTTTTAATGGGCTGATTTCTTTTAAATAATGGAATGATATGACCCATATTACAATTTTTGTTTCTCACCAGTTACTATGGTCCAAATTACATTTACCATTTAATAGATGTTTTTGTATGATTGTAATTAATTTTGGTATGATTGTAATTAAGTTGCTGCACTAATATAGATATATGTTTTTGTATAAAGTAGTAAATAACATATATTCCAATTTTTTTAAAACGTACAAATACAGTCATATTTGTATAAACATGTAAATAATTTATATTCCAAAATTTTACAAAGTACAAATACATTCAAACAACTAATGGAACTGAATAATCTGAACAACAAATTAGAAATATAAAAAATAAAAACATTATGTGCAGACATGTAATGTAAAATAAATATGTAATATTGTAAATGTTATCTATCTATAAGATTAAAATACATATAAACTACTCATTTTTCAAAAAAAAAATGAAACCCGCGCGGGTCCAACAACTCTAGTATATTATCTATACTATACTAAAAGGGGGATATAAGCTCACCTTAGAGTGTCTACGTAGGCACAAAAAATCGTCCAATCAGAAAGCCCGAAGTTGCCACGTCATCACATTTATTTTTTGAAAAAATGAAAAAACAATGCAAAAGTAAGGATCGAACCCGGGTTAGTATGACATAAATATATGGCAGATACCACTAAGCCATTGAAACTTTCTTGGACACATATACAAGAATCACTAAATATGTAATCACACTCTTATGTACATTTACAATAATATGGATTCAACTTTCAAGACTCCGATACTTTGTTTTGTAAAAAAAAAAAAGTAAGTGACTAAGCTAATATATTCTTTGAAAGTGTGAGAACATTGACAAATATGAAAAAGCATAGATTTTTATTTTCGTGACAAAGTTAACAATTTTGTAAAAGTAAGTATAACAGATAAATTTTCGTGACAAATATGAAAAAGCATAGATTTTTGTACAATTTTGACAAAACAACTTAAAACATAGTTCTTTAATGTCTTAATAAAATATTATTTAAGGGTGCAATAATTAAATATATCAATTCAATAAATTTTGTAATTTATAGACAAAACAATAACACAACAAATTTTGAAACATTTGTTTAACCTATCGATTTCTTTTCATGAGAATTGAACTAAACAAGATAAAAAACAATTAGATTTATTTAATTACCATTTTATTCAATTTTGATTAATTTCAAATTGTAATAATGTATCTTTTTGAAGTTACAAAAAAATAAAGTTTTTTCTTTATTACACTAGCATTATATATAGATTCCATATACACAAATAAATATAATATAACAACATAAACTTGCTTTCCCCGATTCATATGAATACTTTTTAAGTTATCCACCAAAGCACATTAATTAAATCAATCAAATTGTTAGAATACAACAAATTTATATATAATTTTATTTTAAATTAAATTATTTAAAAAGTGTATTTTCATTAAACAAAAATAATAAATAAGTAAAACTGATTTGATGATAATTTTTATGACATATATATATATATATATATATATTATGTGAAAGAAATATAAGCTTAATATGGAAAAAAATCTTAAATACAAAAAAACTCTGAAATTAACAAAAAAACTAATAAAAATTAAACTACGATATCAATTGAAAGCTTCTTAGACAATATTAATAAAATATTTAAGCGATAAAAGGGGGATATAAGCTCCCCTTAGAGTGTCCACGTAGGCACAAAAAATCGTCCAATCAGAAAGTCCGAAGTTGCCACGTCATCACATTTATTTTTTGTAAAAATGAAAAAACAATGCAAATGTAAGGATCGAACCCAGGTTAGTATGACATAAATATATGGCAGATACCACTAAGCCATTGAAACTTTCTTGGACACATATACAAGAATCACTAAATATGTAATCACACTCTTATGTACATTTACAATAATATGGATTCAACTTTCAAGACTCCGATACTTTGTTTTATAAAAAAAAAAGTAAGTGACTAAGCTAATATATTCTTTGAAAGTGTGAGAACATTGACAAATATGAAAAAACATAGATTTTTATTTTCGTGACAAAGTTAACAATTTTGTAAAAGTAAGTATAACAGATAAATTTTCGTGACAAATATGAAAAAGCATAGATTTTTGTACAATTTTGACAAAACAACTTAAAACATAGTTCTTTAATGTCTTAATAAAATATTATTTAAGGGTGCAATAATTAAATATGTCAATTCAATAAATTTTGTAATTTATAGACAAAACAATAACACAACAAATTTTGAAACATTTGTTTAACCTATCGATTTCTTTTCATGAGAATTCAACTAAACAAGATAAAAAACAATTAGATTTATTTAATTACCATTTTATTCAATTTTGATTAATTTCAAATTGTAATAATGTATCTTTTTGAAGTTACAAAAAAATAAAGTATTTTCTTTATTACACTAGCATTATATATAGATTCCATATACACAAATAAATATAATATAACAACATAAGCTTGCTTTCCCCGATTCATATGAATACTTTTTAAGTTATCCACCAAAGCACATTAATTAAATCAATCAAATTGTTAGAATACAACTAATTTATATATAATTTTATTTTAAATTAAATTATTTAAAAAGTGTATTTTCATTAAACAAAAATAATAAATAAGTAAAACTGATTTGATGATAATTTTTATGACATATATATATATATATATTATGTGAAAAAATATAAGCTTAATAAGGAAAAAAATCTTAAATACAAAAAAACTCTGAAATTAACAAAAAAACTAATAAAAATTAAACTACGATATCAATTGAAAGCTTCTTAGACAATATTAATAAAATATTTAAGCGATAAAAGGGGGATATAAGCTCTCCTTAGAGTGTCCACGTAGGCACAAAAAATCGTCCAATCAAAAAGTCCGAAGTTGCCACGTCATCACATTTATTTTTTGTAAAAATGAAAAAACAATGCAAAGGTAAGGATCAAACCCGGGTTAGTATGACATAAATATATGGCAGATACCACTAAGCCATTGAAACTTTCTTGGACACATATACAAGAATCACTAAATATGTAACCACACTCTTATGTACATTTACAATAATATGGATTCAACTTTCAAGACTCCGATGCTTTGTTTTATAAAAAAAAAAAGTAAGTGACTAAGCTAATATATTCTTTGAAAGTGTGAGAACATTGACAAATATGAAAAAACATAGATTTTTATTTTCGTGACAAAGTTAACAATTTTGTAAAAGTAAGTATAACAGATAAATTTTCGTGACAAATATGAAAAAGCATAGATTTTTGTACAATTTTGACAAAACAACTTAAAACATAGTTCTTTAATGTCTTAATAAAATATTATTTAAGGGTGCAATAATTAAATATGTCAATTCAATAAATTTTGTAATTTATAGACAAAACAATAACACAACAAATTTTGAAACATTTGTTTAACCTATCGATTTCTTTTCATGAGAATTCAACTAAACAAGATAAAAAACAATTAGATTTATTTAATTACCATTTTATTCAATTTTGATTAATTTCAAATTGTAATAATGTATCTTTTTGAAGTTACAAAAAAATAAAGTATTTTCTTTATTACACTAGCATTATATATAGATTCCATATACACAAATAAATATAATATAACAACATAAGCTTGCTTTCCCCGATTCATATGAATACTTTTTAAGTTATCCACCAAAGCACATTAATTAAATCAATCAAATTGTTAGAATACAACTAATTTATATATAATTTTATTTTAAATTAAATTATTTAAAAAGTGTATTTTCATTAAACAAAAATAATAAATAAGTAAAACTGATTTGATGATAATTTTTATGACATATATATATATATATATATATATTATGTGAAAGAAATATAAGCTTAATATGGAAAAAAATCTTAAATACAAAAAAACTCTGAAATTAACAAAAAAACTAATAAAAATTAAACTACGATATCAATTGAAAGCTTCTTAGACAATATTAATAAAATATTTAAGCGATAAAAGGGGGATATAAGCTCTCCTTAGAGTGTCCACGTAGGCACAAAAAATCGTCCAATCAAAAAGTCCGAAGTTGCCACGTCATCACATTTATTTTTTGTAAAAATGAAAAAACAATGCAAAGGTAAGGATCAAACCCGGGTTAGTATGACATAAATATATGGCAGATACCACTAAGCCATTGAAACTTTCTTGGACACATATACAAGAATCACTAAATATGTAATCACACTCTTATGTACATTTACAATAATATGGATTCAACTTTCAAGACTCCGATGCTTTGTTTTATAAAAAAAAAAAGTAAGTGACTAAGCTAATATATTCTTTGAAAGTGTGAGAACATTGACAAATATGAAAAATCGTAGTTTTTTATTTTCGTGACAAAGTTAACAATTTTGTAAAAGTAAGTATAACAGATAAATTTTCGTGACAAATATGAAAAAGCATAGATTTTTGTACAATTTTGACAAAACAACTTAAAACATAGTTCTTTAATGTCTTAATAAAATATTATTTAAGGGTGCAATAATTAAATATATCAATTCAATAAATTTTGTAATTTATAGACAAAACAATAACACAACAAATTTTGAAACATTTGTTTAACCTATCGATTTCTTTTCATGAGAATTCAACTAAACAAGATAAAAAACAATTAGATTTATTTAATTACCATTTTATTCAATTTTGATTAATTTCAAATTGTAATAATGTATCTTTTTGAAGTTACAAAAAAATAAAGTATTTTCTTTATTACACTAGCATTATATATAGATTCCATATACACAAATAAATATAATATAACAACATAAGCTTGCTTTCCCCGATTCATATGAATACTTTTTAAGTTATCCACCAAAGCACATTAATTAAATCAATCAAATTGTTAGAATACAACAAATTTATATATAATTTTATTTTAAATTAAATTATTTAAAAAGTGTATTTTCATTAAACAAAAATAATAAATAAGTAAAACTGATTTGATGATAATTTTTATGACATATATATATATATATATATATTATGTGAAAGAAATATAAGCTTAATATGGAAAAAAATCTTAAATACAAAAAAACTCTGAAATTAACAAAAAAACTAATAAAAATTAAACTACGATATCAATTGAAAGCTTCTTAGACAATATTAATAAAATATTTAAGCGATAAAAGGGGGATATAAGCTCTCCTTAGAGTGTCCACGTAGGCACAAAAAATCGTCCAATCAGAAAGTCCGAAGTTGCCACGTCATCACATTTATTTTTTGTAAAAATGAAAAAACAATGCAAAGGTAAGGATCAAACCCGGGTTAGTATGACATAAATATATGGCAGATACCACTAAGCCATTGAAACTTTCTTGGACACATATACAAGAATCACTAAATATGTAATCACACTCTTATGTACATTTACAATAATATGGATTCAACTTTCAAGACTCCGATGCTTTCTTTTATAAAAAAAAAAAGTAAGTGACTAAGCTAATATATTCTTTGAAAGTGTGAGAACATTGACAAATATGAAAAATCATAGATTTTTATTTTCGTGACAAAGTTAACAATTTTGTAAAAGTAAGTATAACAGATAAATTTTCGTGACAAATATGAAAAAGCATAGATTTTTGTACAATTTTGACAAAACAACTTAAAACATAGTTCTTTAATGTCTTAATAAAATATTATTTAAGGGTGCAATAATTAAATATATCAATTCAATAAATTTTGTAATTTATAGACAAAACAATAACACAACAAATTTTGAAACATTTGTTTAACCTATCGATTTCTTTTCATGAGAATTCAACTAAACAAGATAAAAAACAATTAGATTTATTTAATTACAATTTTATTCAATTTTGATTAATTTCAAATTGTAATAATGTATCTTTTTGAAGTTACAAAAAAATAAAGTTTTTTCTTTATTACACTAGCATTATATATAGATTCCATATACACAAATAAATATAATATAACAACATAAGCTTGCTTTCCCCGATTCATATGAATACTTTTTAAGTTATCCACCAAAGCACATTAATTAAATCAATCAAATTGTTAGAATACAACAAATTTATATATAATTTTATTTTAAATTAAATTATTTAAAAAGTGTATTTTCATTAAACAAAAATAATAAATAAGTAAAACTGATTTGATGATAATTTTTATGACATATATATATATATATATATTATGTGAAAGAAATATAAGCTTAATATGGAAAAAAATCTTAAATACAAAAAAACTCTGAAATTAACAAAAAAACTAATAAAAATTAAACTACGATATCAATTGAAAGCTTCTTAGACAATATTAATAAAATATTTAAGCGATAAAAGGGGGATATAAGCTCCCCTTAGAGTGTCCACGTAGGCACAAAAAATCGTCCAATCAGAAATTCCGAAGTTGCCACGTCATCACATTTATTTTTTGTAAAAATGAAAAAACAATGCAAAGGTAAGGATCAAACCCGGGTTAGTATGACATAAATATATGGCAGATACCACTAAGCCATTGAAACTTTCTTGGACACATATACAAGAATCACTAAATATGTAATCACACTCTTATGTACATTTACAATAATATGGATTCAACTTTCAAGGCTCTGATACTTTGTTTTATAAAAAAAAAAAGTAAGTGACTAAGCTAATATATTCTTTGAAAGTGTGAGAACATTGACAAATATGAAAAAGCATAGATTTTTATTTTCGTGACAAAGTTAACAATTTTGTAAAAGTAAGTATAACAGATAAATTTTCGTGACAAATATGAAAAAGCATAGATATTTGTACAATTTTGACAAAACAACTTAAAACATAGTTCTTTAATGTCTTAATAAAATATTATTTAAGGGTGCAATAATTAAATATATCAATTCAATAAATTTTGTAATTTATAGACAAAACAATAACACAACAAATTTTGAAACATTTGTTTAACCTATCGATTTCTTTTCATGAGAATTCAACTAAACAAGATAAAAAACAATTAGATTTATTTAATTACCATTTTATTCAATTTTGATTAATTTCAAATTGTAATAATGTATCTTTTTGAAGTTACAAAAAAATAAAGTTTTTTCTTTATTACACTAGCATTATATATAGATTCCATATACACAAATAAATATAATATAACAACATAAGCTTGCTTTCCCCGATTCATATGAAAACTTTTTAAGTTATCCACTAAAGCACATTAATTAAATCAATCAAATTGTTAGAATACAACAAATTTCTATATAATTTTATTTTAAATTAAATTATTTAAAAAGTGTATTTTCATTAAAAATAAAATAATAAATAAGTAAAACTGATTTGATGATAATGTTTATGACATATATATATATTATGTGAAAGAAATATAAGCTTAATATGGAAAAAATCTTAAATACAAAAAAACTCTGAAAATAATAAAAAAACAAATAAAAATTAAACTACGATATCAATTGAAAGCTTCTTAGACAATATTAATAAAATATTTAAGCGATAATTAGACAAATTTGATTTTTTTTGCCAGCCAAAAGTTTATTATTAATTAGGATCAGTTATTTCAAGATGTTTAAGAAATGATAGAATTAAATGATATATGAATTATGAATAGTAGTACTTTGTAAAGCTGACTTAGATAACACATCTGCACATCATTTTCAGTCCTTTTTGATGCCTAAATTCAATTTCTTCAGAGCAGTTATTCCACAAAGAGATCTTATGAGATATTGTTTTGATATTCAGATTTGTTTCTTGACTGTTAAGAAGATTGATAAGTGTAAAAATGTCTCCTTCGAATATTATATGTCTATAACCGAGTCCCCAACATGAGACAACTTTGTTTTAAAAGTAAATAATTTAATTTTTTTATATTATATAATAAATATATATTATTTACTGATAATAAAATATAGTTATTCATCTATCACAAATATCAATGCAAATATGTGAATCAAGTAGAACAATCAAACAACATAATGATTTTCACAAAGAAAATTTAAAAAATATATTTATGTTATGTAGTCTTATTTTATATTCTTTAAATAATGTAATACAATATTATACATTATTTTTTTTAGAATTGAGAAATACATATATATCAGTTAGACAAATTAAGCGATAATTAGACAAATTTGATTTTTTTGCCAGCCATAGTTTATTATTAATTAGCATCAGTTATTTCAAGATGTTTAAGAAAGGATGGACAAAAAAATAGGATGGAGATAAATGATATATGAACTATGAATAGTACTTTGTAAAGCTGACTTATTTAACACATCTGCACATCCATTTCCAGTCCTTTTTGATGCATAAATTCAATTTCTTCAGAGCAATTATTCCACAAAGAGATCGTATGAGATATTGTTTTGATATTCAGATTTGTTTCTTGACTGTTAAGAAGATTGATAACTAAAAATGCCTCATTCGAATATGATATGTCTATAACCGAATCCCCAACATGAGACAAGTTTGTTTTAAAAGTAAATAATTTTATTTCTTATATTATATAATAAATATATATTATTTACTGATAATAAAAATATAGTTATTCATCTATCACAAATAACTATGCAAATATGTGAATCAAGTAGAACAATCAAACAACATAATGATTTCCACAAAGAAAATTTAAAAAATATATTTATGTTATATAGTCTTATTTTATATTCTTTAAATAATGTAATACAATATTATACATTATTTTTTTTAAAATTAAGAAATACATATAATATCTTATCCGCGCGTAGCGCGGTTAAAAAATCTAGTTATAGTTAATAACGTAGGGTTTCGTATGCACTTAATATTAGAGTATAATTAATGTTGATAGTTGTATAAAGTCCCAAAATTCTGTTGACAATTAATGTGATGAAGATTTATGGTTAATTATAATTTATTAGCGGTCATCATCACATAAACTGTATATTTAGTGTGTTTAAATCGGATGGTTGGAGCATGCCTTTGGCATTTTTCGCATTTTCGTGCGCATTTCTCGCAATCTCCGATCATTGTTGGTCAATAATATCCATGGCGTTTGATTTTCACTGCTAGTGACCTTCCACCGGAATGGTTTCCGCAAGACCCATAATGAACTTCCTCCATAACTTTTCTCGCCCTCTCTCCTTCCAGATACGTCATGAGTGGTCCGGAGAATCTCCATTTGTAAATGTCGCCGTCGACCGTTACGTAGCGCGCGGCCTACGTTCGGATTTTGCAGGCCGCCCATTTTTCAGGAAGTAGTTTTCTGTCGGTGATGTAGGCTCGAATCGTTTGCAGCCACGGGGTATCTTAGCTGTAATCAGATTGCTCCGGTTCCGGCCGTATTGCGATTTCCTCTTCCTTGTCGTCTTGATCCCCGATGAGGTTGCGAAGATTGGTGGTCTGATACTTGGGTGTTCGATGAATTCGACCGGAATTACTCTTTTAAAACTTGGGTCGAAACTTGACGCCAGGGCCGCGAGAGCATCGACCTGGACGTTTTTGGAATGGGGGATTCGTGTAAGAGCGAAGCAGTCAAATTCTTGGGCTAGATTTTGGACCAGTTTGAGATACGCGTCCATTGTTTCGTCCTGTGCTTCATATTCTCCACTATATTGACTTGCAACTAGCTGGGAATCATAGTAGGTGTGGTTGTTGTGTATCTTCAAGCCGTGAGCTAAACGCAGCCCTGCGATGAGTGCTTCGTACTCGGCCTTGTAGTTGGAGGCGTGAAATTCCAGCTTGAACGATTGTTCCAAGATCTCATTGGTCAGAGATGTGAGGCGGATTCCGATGCCCGATCCTTGCTTGGATGAGGATCTGTCGATGTGAAGGAGCCAGGTGGAATTTGGTTCCTCATTGGTTACGGTCCTCGTTGGTAGTTCGACTAAGAAGTTTGCGAGCACTTGTGATTTTGCACTCGTTCTTATCTGGTACTCGATATCGTACTAGCTCAACTCAATTGCCCATTTGGCTAGTCGGTGAAGGACCCTAAGATCGCTCACTCGAATGGATCACATTTGGATATAAACTCCGGATGGAGAACTGGATGGATTGAAGGGTCGCACGAAGGTTGCGGAAAGGCCTTCGATATTCCCGACTCCAAATGGTGCTTGATATGACTCACAAGACCACCAAGTGAAGGATCTCTCGTCGTTGCTTGATATGACTCATAAGACCAACGATTTGAGGAAGTGTTTACTTGGATATGACTCACCAAGAAACAAGACAAGGTCTTAAACGAAGAACAAAGAGTTTAACTCAAACTTTAGACAAAATCGATTTCTGCTTTATTAAAATGAAAGAGTTTCATACTTATAGAGTTTTGTAGATCTAGAAATTAAATAGAAAAGTAGATCTTGATCTTGATCTAGTCTTTAATACAAAAATAATGAGATAAGACTAGACAAGGTGACTGTTCGGCTTCTGTCAAGATGCATCCGAACCGGCTAAGTCCAAAGCGGTAAGGATCAGCACATAGGTGGGACAATCAGCAAGGGCTGCGGGACGTTCTGATCGGACAAGTTGCATTCCAACAAAGCCCAAGTCTTATGATAGCTTAAGGATCCTTGCCTTAGAGACATTTCCAAAGGAAAAGTTCATGATCAGATCGAATAAGGTAGAGAGATCATCAGCACGGTCGTCGGTATATGCGGTACGAGCCAATCAAGCCAAAAGAGAGAAGTCTCGATCATTTTGTGAAACCTCATGATCCAAGTCAAGTCTGGCATGATCCAAGTCAAGTCTGGCACGGTGAAAAACATGAACCTCGGTTGAAATGTTCAGAACGTCATGAACTCCATGCTGAGCTGGTTCCATGTACTGATCCGTGGACTGCGACACATCATTCCCTCCCTCTTCAAATGGATTTGTCCTCTTATCCATTGTACATGAATCAAAAGAAAATGAATCAGACAAAAAGAATTTTAAAAACAAGTAAAATTTATTGAAGGATAAATTTGGAGAGAAACTTCCTTGGAGTTTTGAACTTGTTTTCCTCAACTATTTCCAGTTCCATGTTCCAAGAGCACAAGTGTTGTGTCGTCCTCCTCTGCTTGCTTCCATCTGAAACTGATCCCTTATATCCTGCACTTTCAAAACAACTAGAAAAACCACATCAAATCTGCGAAAGAAATAATCAAAGGGTTTCTCTAACCTTAAGTCATCAAAAACATGATCCAAGCTCTTAGGATAATCATCAAGCATGTGGACAAACATCAAACAAGTAAAATGATTGCCAAAAATTGGTTTATCAATCTCAAAATCAGGCCAAACTGTGAAACTGTTAGGAAAATAATGAACGAAATCAAAATGATTCTTTGGCTTAAGCAATTTCGCTTCATGCTTTTTTCTACACCAAATTTCTTTCAATGCACAGCTCAATGAAAACACCTCATGAAAATGTTTAAGCAAAACGTTTTTCAACCAAGTGAAGATGTGTTTTCTATTGGAAATTCTCGGATTCAAAACGTTTTCATGATGAGCATAGACAATCAACCCATGATCCTTACAGTGCTTTTGGTTTGGACAGGAGGTTGACTGAGGAAACACCTTTGGTTCGTTGAGGATCGGTTTTGGCTCAGGCCGCTTCTTTCTTGGGCCTGAATCTCCTTTAGAAGTCTGGTAGTCGCGGATAGACGGACTGGAGAACCTCCGGTTTGTAAAATTCATATCTCCTTCCTCCGTGAAGATTTTTAAGTGATTACAAGCCTCAGTGAATCCTTTGTGAGCTGGCTTTCCAGGGAAATTGGATTCATGACAAAAGACCTTCTGAATGTTGAGATATCCGTTTTGTACTGAACCCATGTCGCTGGCATCTCCAAGGTAGCCGGTTTGGACAACAAAGCTTCTCCAAATCTCAGGCTGTTGGGCACGGTCAATGCTTTCATTTCTCAGAGGCTGAACCTGTCTTTCCTGGATACTCAAAACAAACACTAAAAGACCAGGATCATATGTGCAAGACAAGTACTTGTTCAATTCAAAAATCAAGATCTCTTTTCCAAGAACAAGTAGCACACATTTCAGCCTTTCAAGACACATCAAAGTAAACATTGCAGACCAGAATGATGTCAAAGCATGCTACAATATTACTCATTTTCAGAACATGCCTATCCTTCTCAACATCTGAACACAAAAGAGTAAGTTCAGTTTAAACAACTTCTATCAAATGGATCTAGACGATTGTCAAAGAAGTTGTTGAAGACCAAGATGTCATTAAAACTCAAAACAACACAATTATCACGAAATGATCTCAGAAAATGCCAAGTTCTATTAGTTTCAAAACATCCAAGATCAGGCTGCAAAACAGAATCGCAAAAATCAAGATCACAAAAATCAGTTTGTTTCAAATCAAGCTCAAGATATTTTTCAAAACGATCAAAGCCTTTGCTATGCTTTAAGAACTGATCAAAACTCAAACTAAGTTCAGACTTGATGCCATTTCCTTTTTGAAAACATTTTTGATCAAGAAGTTTCTCAGGTTTAAGCAATTTTAAAGAATTAATCATGTTTTCAAAAACAGATTTTGAAACACAAAAATCTTTCATCTTGTCAAGACCAAAAAAAATCACATCCTGAGAACTGATCTTTACTAACATATCAGGCTGAGAATTAAGCAAATCAGATTGCTCACAGTGCGCTTGAAGTTCAAAAGACAAAGGGGCAGGAGTTGTGCCAGGATCAAAGGAAAGATGGCTCTCCATAGCGATGGATGTGATGTTTGTTGCTTCTTCATCAAAGAGTGGACAAGGTTCGTCCTCCTCCTCAAAGATAGGATCTAGATCTTCATCAAAAGATATCCTAGTGTCAAGACATGGTCTTTGATTTGGTAAATCTAGTGGCTCTTCCTTCAAAACCTATGGAGAGAAAACAAGACTACTCGAATGCTCCGGTTGCAAAATGATTAGTTCTACAATAGCATGTTCAATATCAGTTACAAACTCAAGTTCAAGAGAAGGAAGATCACAATTTTTCTCACAAGAAAACAAGCTTTCAATTGGCTCTTCATCAGATTCATCATAGATGGGTAAAGAATCTGAAAAATCTTTCAACTCCTCAACATGGGTTTCAGATTTACCTTTGGATTTTTTGCTGATGAATAAGGATGGCTCAGCTACAGGTGCACGTGTGGATGTGCTCTTCTTATGGGTCTGGTTGACGTCCTTAAGGGTTTTCACCACTTCCTCCACAAAGTTATCACAAAACTCTTGGACATCAAACTGAAGCAAACGCCTCTTTGGATCAGCTTCACCTTGGGATGACTTGAAAGGTTCATTGCACCTCCTGTTTGGCCTATCTTGCACACTAACAAACTCATCAAAATTATTCAAAGAATATTTAAATGAAGATTGAGAGATAGTTTGTTGTGGGGATTTCTCGTTGCTACTTTTCCTTTGAAGACCAAACATCATAAGCTGAAAATCTCAACACAAAAGTTAGGAAATAAAACCTCATACTCTCAAGTGTTTAATCTCACCCACTCAAGTGTTTCTCCCAGATTTAGGTGATGACACACAAGTTTCTACTAAATGTTCTAAGAGAGCAAATCAAAGAATCCCAATGGGCAAATCTAAGCAAGCACAAAAGGAATTTCTTAAGAGAGAAAGATAATAGATTTTTTTTTTTGATTTGGAATCCGTTTTAACCACCTCAAAGGCTGAATTTCTCCTCAGCCATCATGCTTTCTCTTCCACCACCAATCCCCAAATGAAAAACTTTTCGAAAATTTTTTTTTTTGATAGATCTTTTTTTTTTCTTTGATAGATTTAGGATGGTAATGAGGGGCCCGGATTCAAGATAGATAGATGGAGAGTGTTTATGAAGAAATGGAAGATGAGAAAGATGAATGATTTAGAAGATACCAAACGAGCGGCTCTGATACCACTTGAAGGACACTAAGATCGGCTCACTCGAATGGATCAGATTTGGATATGAACTCCTGATGGAGAACTGGATGGATTGAAGGGTCGCACGAAGGTTGCGCAAAGGCCTTCAATATTCCCGACTCCAAATGGTGCTTGATATGACTCACAAGACCACCAAGTGAAGGATCTCTCGTCATTGCTTGATATGACTCACAAGACCAACGATTTAAGGAAGTGTTTACTTGATATGACTCACCAAGAAACAAGACAAGTTCTTAAACGAAGAAGAAAGAGTTTAACTCAAACTTTAGACAAAATCGATTTCTGCTTTATTTAAATGAAAGAGTTTCATACTTATAGAGTTTTGTAGATCTAGGAATTAAATAGAAAACTAGATATAGATCTAGTCTTTAATACAAAAATAAAGAGATAAGACTAGACAATGTGACTGTTCGGCTTTTGTCCAGATGCATCCGAACCGGCTAGGTCCAAAGCGGTAAGGATCAGCACATAGGCGGGACAATCAGCAAGGGCTGCGGGACGTTCTGATCGGACAAGTTGCGTTCCAACAAAGTCCAAGTCTTCTGATAGCTTAAGGATCCTTGCCTTAGAGAAATTTCCAAAGGAAAAGTCCATGATTGGATCGAACAAGGTAGAGAGATTATCAGCACGGTCGTCGGTACATACGGTACGAGCCAATCAAGCCAAAAGAGAGAAGTCTCGATCATTTTGTGAAACCTCATGATCCAAGTCAAGTCTGGCATGATCCAAGTCAAGTCTGACATGATCCTTGTCAAGTCTGGCATGATCCAAGTCAAGTCTTGCATGATCCACGTCAAGTCTGGCACGGTGAAAAACATGAACCTCTGTTGAAATGTTCAGAACGTCCTGAACTCCATGCTGAGCTGGTTCCATGTACTGATCCGTGGACTGCGGCACATCAGTCGGCCCGACTGACTCGGGTTATGCAGAATTGTCCGTAGGGGGAAGGTCGTGAGGATGACGATCGTGTGGGATTGGAAATTCGGTATTAGCTTCCGCGCCGATGTTACGACTGCGCATGCTAATTTTTCCGTTAGCGGAAACCTGGATTCATCATCCAGCAAGGTTTTTCTTATATAGAAAATATGTTTTTGTTTGCCGCGCTCTTCCGTGATCAGGACACCGCTCACAGCCGTTGCCGATAGTGAGATGTATAAGAACAAAGGTTCCCCTTCCACGGGTTTTGCGAGGACTGGAGGAGTAGCTAAGTATCGTTTCAGCTGTTGGAAAGCGTTTTCGCACTCTTCCGACCATTCAAATTTTTTATTTCCCCGTAGGATATTGTAGAAAGGCAAACACTTGTCTGTTGACCGTGAAATAAATCGGTTAAGTGCTGCGACTCTACCGGTCAACCTCTGGACTTCCCGCTTATTCTTGGGTGAAGCCATCTCGATCAATGCATTGATTTCTTTGGATTAGCTTCGATACCGCAGTATGTCACTAGGTAACCGAGGAACTCTCCCAATGCTACGGCGAATCTGCATTTTGCCTTGTTAAGCTTCATGTTATGGGAATTTAGTTGTGCGAAACATTCCACGAGATGTGATACGTGATCTTTTGCCTGGAGGGATTTGACGAGCATGTCGTAGATATAGACCTCCATCGTTGTACCGAGTTGTTCGGAGAACATACGGTTCACAAGTCGTTGGTAAGTTGCGCCAGCGTTTTTGAGGCTGAAGGGCATTACCTTGTAGCAATAACTTCCGCGATCAGTAATGAACCCAGTTTTTTTTCGCGATTGATACCACTCAAATTACCCTAAGGAGTGTTACTCTCATCAAAAGAGGTTCAGATGTAGTACTTAGGGATCAAATCCACAAGAAGCTAGGGAACAATTAAATCTAGTGTTTATTAATTCTAAGAGTTGTAAATGTTAAAATGAAATAACAATAGTAACAAGCGAAGTAAATAGTAAATGTAACTTGGTTGGAAATGATATTAGATGCAGGACCACTATTCAGGTGTTGGAGATTATAATATCTATAGATGCCTATTTGTTGCATCCATGATATGTTAGAGCTCAACCGCTTAACTCAGTGATCAGCTGTCGCATGTTTCACTGGTTAACATGCTAGATCTCGTGTCTCAACGGTTAGTATGTTGACAACAAGAAAGTGTCGATCGATGGTCCTATAGGGACGTCAACCGATACACTTTTACCTACGTCGACCGATAGTCAGGTGAGGACATCGATCGACGGGTTCTAGCCAGGCCTATGCGCGAGTATGATATGCCCTATGAAGATACTAAATTGGCGGTTAGCCCTCTCTAGCAGTCCTAATATGATAGATAGATGTCAGGAAGGGATAACAAGGGTGCTTGAGTATGCAATCCTATGATCAAGTTCTAGTTAGCAAGGCTAAAACAAGCAATGAATACAAATCTATCATGAATATCACAACAAGGCAGATCTATAGTTTGGGGCTAATCCCACAAACCTATCTGAACTCTGGATCTAATAAATGAACTACTCAGACATAGCAAAGCAATTCATGACAATGAAGAAATGGAAATTCATAGTATAGATGAAAGGAAATGAAAACAAGGAGTTCCAATCACAAGTGATCTTCTCTCCAAAACTCTCTCTCTCTCTCTCTCAAAGTAAAACTGTAACAAAAAGCTCTCTCTTCCGTCAAAACATTTAGGCAGTATATAATCTACTAGGTTAAAAACTCGTCAAGGAATTTTTGTAATTTGGCTTGGACTTGGGCTTCATGTCCGCTGGATCCAAAATGTCGCATGTCCAATGTCTCGACATCGATCGATGGTACTTGTGTACATCGATCGATATAAATCTTCATTTGTCGAGGCATCTCATGGTGTCGATCGACAGCACTGGATGTGCATCGATCGATTATTCTTCCTCTCGTCGACCTCTACATGGTCAGCTCGGGTGAAATGTTCTTTAAGCTCCAAAATGCTCAAAAGTCATAGCTTTACTCCGAAATGCACCCGAACCTGAAAACATACCTAGAAGAGTAGAAAACATAGATATATATATAGTAAAATACCTATATACCATGGATGAAAACAGGTCAAATCTAAGGTATATCAACTCCCCCAGACACCCTTTTGCTTGTCATCAAGCAAAACATACAGGCAGTCTATCTGAAAGATATTTGAAAATATTAGGGACTTACAGATTTTAAACCATAGAAATCTTTTCCTCAACAGTTTTGCAACCACATCTAAAAAGTCCTAATCAGAGAAGCACACTATGCAATATCCTAGCTTAGCAACCATTTCTAACATAACACAACTCAGCAATTCACGTCGGACATCCCCTCTACTGACTTCATTTCTTCATAAATATAAAGTGAATGCTTTACCTTGGGGGTATCGATCATAGGATGCAAAGATTTCAGACAAGTATCTGGAGCTGCAGGTAAAAGTTAGTTCCTAATTTTCTCTCTCTCTAATTTTCTCTCTTGAGTCAAAGTATGCTTCCATTGCAGGATCAGTGACCAAGATTGGACAGGCTTCCATGAATCAAAACTTAATGGTGGTTGCCACCAAGCTCTGTTCACTTCTTTTTGACCTATATCCAAGAATTCTTTGTAAAAGCGAGCCTTGAAGATTGCCGCCTCCAAGTCCCGTTTCGAACTCTTTTATTGGAGTCTTTATGAATCAAGCTAATGGTTTTAACTACCAAGTCCTGTTCAGACTCATCCTAAGTAAACAATAGATCTTATTTTATATATATATATATATTTTTAGTGGAAATTCTCTAACTATTCTAGGGTCGAAATTTAGAGAGAGAAAATGTGATAAATAATCTACACAAGGCGTTACCTTCCAGACCTGTCTGAAGAATCCGATCCCATGTATACCAAGCCCCAAGACAAGCGGTTATGTCAGGTTTGGTGTTGGAAATCAGCTTTGGTTACTTCATACGGTCAAAGCAAGTGTGTAGTTGATAGGTTGATCTGCTTTACCATCTATAGTACTATCTGCAATCAGTAAATCTAAAATGGTTCTAAAGATTGGTTGGATATTCAAGTTTAAATCAATATAAGATTATAGTCCCTATTTTCAATAGCTAAGCATAATTTATTAAAATTCTTTTTATATAAGAATAAAATATATTATATCAGTAAATCTCCCCCCAGACTTAAACTACACTGTCCCAGTGTAACTCAGCCAGAGTTACGATGGAATAATTCATAGGTATGAAATGTAACAAGTAAGGAAGATACATCTGACCGGATTAGATATCGATCGATGGAAAAATGTTACATCGATCATCGTGTGGTTGTCTATGTCAAGCGATGTCGACGTTTCGTCGGCGGTCGATATTAAGGTCCTCCTACTTGGGTCTCCTAAATCTGAAAGAAATAAAACGAAAGAAAAAAAATGCTAGCTAATAAAACCAAAATAAAATACCTAATAGTGGGTTGCCTCCCATTCAGCGCTTGGTTATAGTCATTTAGCTTAACTGTGGTAGTGATTGACTATTTGGTGGAGAAACAGCTGCTTGTCGGAAAACAAGCGTCCACGTCATCTCTGCACATACTGGACCAAGATGCAATGAAACTTTTTATGGCCTCATCATTTCTTGTCCATTTGTCATCCATCTTCTCAAGTACATTGGAGATGTTCTGTAGCCTATCTTGAACGTTGTCAATGCTGACCTGGTGCCAGCCTATGTTGTTATAGGCGTATGCTGAAAGTTCTGTCAGTTCCTCGTGCATTGACTTTATTGTTTTGTGTATCAGCTGCTCGCCGGCTGGTGTAGACTCGGCGTCAATCGATGCGATTATGTGTTCGTCGGTCTATCTCGGCGACTTACCATCGAGCGATTTCGCTCGCTTCCTGTCGATCGATGCTGATATCTGGTGTTGGGCTGCGAGTTGCCTTTGAATGGCTTTGACTTCTTTCTGTAGCCATTCTGCGTGGCTGTCTAGTCCACTGATTCTGTTGTCGAATGGAAAGTAGATGTCATCGCAACGTTTGTCAAGTCGTTCTTCCATGGTGTCTATAGCAGTGTAGATCTTGGAAGTGATCTTGTCAACCTCTGCTGCTGTGTAGGGAAGTAACTCCACAGAATTCTTGCCATCGATCCATGGCCATCGTAGCCTGTCGATCGAAAATGAGTTTGCGTGCAAGAAATTTTGATTAGTAATTTCATCAATATCCCTTTGGGCATGAAGTATTTGACTAGACAATTTGTTTAAATCTAGCATGACTGGTGATACGAAGCGGTCATGCATGATTTCGTAAGTCTGTAGCCTATTATCCATGGCTGAGATCTTAACGTCGAGCGATGTGATGGTACACACATCGATCGATGTGGCTGGTGTTTGGTCCTTCTTGCGAATGGTGTCCAGATCTTGCTGTAGTAGCTCGATTTTAGTGTTCAACCAGTCCACGTTGTTGTTGAGAGGGTAGTACACGTCTTTTATCCTCGTGTTGATGTATGAGACTTCCCATTCATCCTTGTGTTCTGCTGAACATTGCGGTTCTGCAGGGATCTGGGCTGTCGGAAGACTGACGTCGATCGATGGTGCATGTGGTGCGTCGATCGATGCTGAGGTCGTGGCTTCCTTCTCAAGTTGCTGTCGTAAGCTCTCAATTTTTGTTCTCATTTCTACCATACTTCTGAAAAGCTCATTGTAGCCTCTATCTAAAGGTTGATGTGTATCTTCTACCAATGATTTGAGCTCCTCTCCCAGTTTTTCCTGAGCTCCACAAATACCAGTCACCATCTCGTTGATTTCATCTTTGGTGTAGAGTTCTGGTGCCAGTCTTGTGAGTGTGAAGGAAGTGGCGTGTTCTGGATGACAGATGTGGCTCTCTTCAAAACGAGATGCTCTTTCCAGTAATTTCCTGATGTCGTCCTTTGTGACAGGTATCATCTCACCAGCTACGCCTCGTGCATGTCCACACTCATCTCTATAGACTTCATATTCGTCCATTCGTTCCCTAGTGAACTTTCTGGCTCCGTATATGTCAAAAGCGCAGTGTCCAAATTCGTAACATCTATCGATCGACGTCGGGTCATCCTTATCGATCGACGTTGGTGTTACCCTGTCGATCGATGTCTGAGTTGTCCCGTTGATCGATGCTTGGCCTTTTGGTTGGCGTGATAGATCTGGGTTGATTTCTGTTGCGGCGACTCCTAAGTGTTTGTTTGGATCGGTGTGAATAACGTCTGGAGTGCCACGTTGCTGTGAGAATAGGTTGTCAGGTCCATTGGCCACTTGAAGGATAACTGCTATGTCCTCTCTGGACACTTGTAAGATCCTTCCATCTATTGCACGTGCGTTGCCATTTGGGTCCCTGAAAATACCAAATTCATCAGGTGTTAGAAACCGTAATCAATGTTTGCATTATCATTCAATTTAGAAATAGAAAGATTAGGTTTAAGAGTAGTATCGATCGATGTTGATACAAATGCATCGATCGAGGGCAGAATAATTTCTGCAGAACTTGTGTTCTTGAGATGATTGCTCTTCATGGATTTTCCTGTTGATGTAGACAGAAGAGTGTTCATCTTTTCTGCTTGTGTGTCTGTTCTGGTGTGTGGAGGTGGTTTCAGGGGTGCAACACGTTTTAAATAGGTATCTATAAACCTAGTTGGAGAGGGAATATTCTCCTGCTCCTTGATTTTCGCTGCGGCGCAAATATCGATCGATGTACCTGTATGGGTGTCGATCGGTGTGAGCGGTTGTTTTGCTGGACGAGGGTGGGTATCGACCGATGTGGAGTGCACATCGTCGAGCGATGTTGGAAACGTGTTGGTGAACTTATGTGTTTCAAATCTTTCATCCTGCAAAGATATTTCTATTGCACGTTCCTTCCAATAATCCTCATCGTATGCCTCTGTATGCTCCTCGTTAGGTGAAGTAAGTACAGTGTCAACTGCAAAACTTTCATGCAAACCACTGTCTGCCCAACTGCCTATGGAATAATCATCACATACTCTCTTGCTTGGAGGTTGGAAGGCAAAGTCTGGGTAACAATGATTTGGTATAGCAGAATGATCAACCGATTGCTTTACGTCGAGCGACGTGTTGTTGCGGTCATCGGTCACCGTTGACTCATTGGAATCGATCGATGGAAAAGTTGGGGTGTCGATCGATTCCGAGTACTCTGCTCCACAATGGCATGCACCAATGAAGCCAAGTTCTTTCCCGTAATCCACATAATTAATAACCTTTCTCTTAGGTTGGATAGGGTCGTAGTGGATGTTGGGGTCTATCAGCGACAAAGGCATTACCAATCTGTACCTCCAGATCTCTTATGATACCTCCTGATCGTTTCTCTGAAAGATCCACGAAGGTGAAGGATTCTGTTGAAGGTTCAATGGTCAAACCAAGCTGGTCTGCCATGATCCTAGGGAGGATACTAACTGATGCTCCTGTGTCACACATTGAATGGGGAAATTCAACACCGTTGACTACGCATGGTATTGCAAACTTCCCAGGATCACTCTTCTTCGTCAATGTGATCCTTTGTCTCATCTTCTCTCTGACTTGATGAAACATTCTCCTAACGTCCTCCTCAGTTACTTTTGTTTCTCTGAAGAACATCCACAACCGGTGTGTGAAGTAAGCTTCATCAAAAGCTTTTTCGATTGGGATTCTGAGGACTCTTTTAGTGAAACCATCCATCTCCTTATCGTTAGATTCCCTCTAAAAGGTTCTTAGGAATTTTCTCATTTCTTTTCTTTAACCTTCTCCCTTCAGTTTCCTGATCTTCTTGAACTGGTTCTGGTGAACTATTTAAAGGGTTGGGTTTTGGTTTGGGTGCGTTAGCTAATGGTTTCGGTGGTGGTTTGAGTGCATTGATATAATCATTATTGATTGAGGGTAACCGCACTCGGTATGTCAGAGGTGCCTATCGATCGATGGGAGGTGTGTTGTGACGATCGACGTTGGACTCACTCTGTCGATCGATGGTTGGCTCAACCGATCGATCGATTTTATCATAGAAAGGGGAGGGTGGGTGAGGATGCTTAGCTGCGAATTCCTCATGAGTTATAATTCGAACTGCATTGCATTCAGTCGATTTAGCGGACGACGTCGATCGATGACTAGAGTTATCCGTCCATCGATCTTCGTCATGGTCTGTCGATCGATACAATTTCATCGACATCGGTCGACACCATTGGGATCCACCGAGACTCATGGAGCTTTCGATTTCAAAGTCTTCTCTCTCGAGCTTTTCATGTTTTACCACTTGCCAGAAATCATCATCTATGATGACATTTACGTGGTGTTTTCCCTTGTCAGCTTCTGCCTCTCTAGCGAAAGCTTCTTGCCTCTTTATAGTTTCGCCTGTCTGAATCACTTGCGTTTCAAGTTTTCTCACCTGAGTCCCTAAGGTCTCGATTTTGGTGTTCAGATTGTTGTAGCCGGAGTCTATTTTACCGTTGAAATCCACGGTGATTTGTTGTTGTCCCAACAGTACTCGATCAAGCATTTCTTCGATCTTGCTTTCCTGAGTTTGGGATGGTGGATTCTGGTAGTAGGAGTTCGAGTAGCTTTTGCTGTTGTTGAAGGGTTTTTGAAATTGTGAACTCTGGTTACTTCTTTAAACATTTCCAAAGAAGTTTCTGTTTCCGCCCTGGTTTCCAAATTTCTGGAATCCGGTACCTCCGATGTAGTTCACATTTTCTTCTCCTTCCGTATCTGCTACTTCTCCTTCAGCTAAACAAACTTGCTTCCTAAGAAACTCGTGAACCACATCTAACTTAGCTCTTACTTCGTCCATCTGTTCCTTCCCGATATAGGCTACAGACTTCTTCCGTTTAGAGTCAGTGTTCTTGGTGCTGCTGCTGTTAGCAAGGTTTTCGATAAGTCTCACAGCTTCTAACGGATTCCGAGTAGTGAAGTTTCATTCACTCTCCGTATCAAGAGCCATTTGATACTGTAAGGCGAGACCTCGGAAGAAAGTGCTTAGCAGCTGCACTTCGTTAAATCCGTGGTGTGGACAGTCTCGCTGGAAGAACCTAAATCTAATCCACGCATCTTTGAAGGACTCTCCAGCCTTCTGCGAGAATGTGGAAATTTTGTTTCGAAGTTCTTCAGTGCGCGCCTCATCGAAGAAGTTTCGTAAGAAAGCATTTTTGATGTCGGCCCAGGATGTTAAGGATCCTGTGGGTAGCTGCCTAAGCCAGTGCACCGCTTCTCCATTCAGCGTGTATCTGAAGAGCTTGCACAGCAGGAAATCTTCGGGGACTCCTTCCATCCGAATAGCAGCGATTATATCCTCGAACCGTTCTAGATGGTCCATAGGATGCTCGTGCGGTAACCCAAAGTAGGGTATCTGCGACACGAGAGTGTAGTATTGAAGTTTCAGTTCGAAATTCTGCTTCTGCATCTCCGGAAGTCGAATAGCTGATCTGTTGGAATAGTACTCATCTGGGCGATTGTAGTCGGCCAGTGGTTTCGATCGAGCGTCCTCGTCTAAAGGTTGAGCAGCTCTTGTAGTATCAGCATCAGGGATTACAGTCCCCTGAGCGTCTATTTTCTGACCTGTTGCATTACGCAGATGACCGTCCTGGTCATACAGGTTTCCGTTCTCGTCATGTGTTAGAATAATAAAGTTTACCATTTTTGATGACACAGTATCGATCGACGTACGCGGTGTAATATCGATCGTTGTCGAACGATTAGAATCGATCGACGATGAAGGTTTGGTGTCGGTCGACGGTTGGTTGTGAGTATCGTTCGAGGACGAAGTTGTTGCGTCGAGCGATGTGGAACGTTGACCTCTACGGATGGTGCATTCCAAATGAGCAGGATCGTCTGAGAACAACAAGTCTTTCTCCTTGTTGCTTCTGGTACCGCTGGGCATGCGTCTGAAAAGACAAGAAAAAGATTATGTTAGAAAGGGGGTAGAGAAGAGAATAAGAATCAATAAAACTAAATCTAATGGCGATCAAAGCTCCCCGGCAACAGCGCCAAATTTGATACCAATCAAATTACCCTAAGGAGTGTTACTCTCATCAAAAGAGGTTCATATGTAGTACTTAGGGATCGAATCCACAAGGAGCTAGGGAACAATTAAATCTATTGTTTATTAATTCTAAGAGTTGTAAATGTTTAAATGAAATAGCAATAGTAACAAGCGAAGTAAATAGTAAATGTAACTTGGTTGGAAATGATATTAGATGCAGGGCCACTATTTAGGTGTTGGAGATTATAATATCTATAGATGCCTATTTGTTGCATGCATGATATGTTAGAAATCAACCGCTTAACTCAGTGATCAGCTGTCGCATGTTTCACTGGTTAACAAGCTAGATCTCGTGTCTCAACGGTTAGTATGTTGACAATGAGAGAGTGTCGACCGATGGTCCTATAGGGACATCGACCGATACACCTTTACCTACGTCGACCGATAGTCAATTGAGGACATCGATCGACGGGTTCTAGCCAGGCCTATGCGCGAGTATGATATGCCCTATTAAGATACTAAATTGGCGGTTAGCGCTCTCTAGCAGTCCTAATATGATAGATAGATGTCAGGATGGGATAACAAGGGTGATTGAGTATGCAATCCTATGATCAAGTTCTAGTTAGCAAGGCTAAAACAAGCAATGAATACAAATCTATCATGAATATCACAACAAGGCATATCTATAGTTTGGGGCTAATCCCACAAACCTATCTGAACCCTGGATCTAATAAATGAACTACTCAGACATAGCAAACCAATTCATGACAATGAAGAAATGGAAATTCATAGTATAGATGAAAAGGAATTGAAAACAAGGACTTTCAATCACAAGTGATCTTCTCTCCAAAACTCTCTCTCTCTCCCAAAGTGAAACTGTAACAAAAAGCTCTCTCTGCCGTAAAAACATTAAGGCGGTATATAATCTACTAGGTTAAAAACTCGTCAGGGCATTTTCGTAAATTGGCTTGGCCTTGGGCTTTAAGTCCACTGGTTCCAAAATGTCGCATGTCCAATGTCTCGACATCGATCGATGGTACTTGTGTACATCGATCGATATTAATCTTCATTTGTCGAGGTATCTCATGGTGTCGATCGACAGCACTGGATGTGCATCGATCGATTGTGCTTCCTCTCGTCGACCTCTACATAGTCAGCTCGGGTGAAATGTCTTTTAAGCTCCAAAATGCTCCAAAGTCATAGCTTTACTCCAAAATGCACCTGAACCTGAAAATATACCTAGAAGAGTAGAAAACATAGATATATATATATATATATATATATAGTAAAACACCTATATACCATGGATGAAAACGGGTCAAATCCAAGGTATATCAACTCCCCCAGACTTACCCTTCTACTTGTCCTCAAGCAAAACATACAGGCAGTCTCTCTGAAAGAGGTTTGAAAATATTAGGGACTTACAGATTTTAAACCATAGAAATCCTTTCCTCAACAATTTTTGCAACCACATCTAAAAAGTCCTAATCACAGAAGCACACTATGCAATATCCAAGCTTAGCAACCAATTCTAACATAACACAACTCAGCAATTCACGTCTGACATCCCCTCTACTGACTTCATTTCTTAGCATAAATATAAAGTGAATGCTTTACCTTGGGAGTATCGATCATAGGATGCAAGGATTTTAGACAAGTATCTGGAGCTGCAGGTAAAAGTTAGTTCATAATTTCTCTCTCTCTAATTTTCTCACTTGAGTCAAAGTCTGCTTCCATTGCAGGATCAGTGACCAAGATTGGACAGGCTTCCATGAATCAAAACTTAATGGTGGTTGCCACCAAGCTCTGTTCACTTCTTTTTGACCTATATCCAAGAATTCTTTGTGAAAGCGAGCCTTGAATATTGCCGCCTCCAAGTCCCGTTTCGAATTCTTATATTGGAGTCTTTATGAATCAAGCCTTAATGGTTTTAGCCACCAAGTCCTGTTCAGACTCATCCTAAGTACAATAGATCTTCTTTTTTTTTATATGTAAATCACTAACTATTCTAGGGTCAAAATTTAGAGAGAGAAAATGTGATAAATATTCTACACAAGGTGTTACCTTCCATACCTGTCATAAGAATCCGATCCCATGTATACCAAGCCCCAAGACAAGCGGTTATGTCAGGTTTAGTGTAGGGAATCAGCTTCGGTTACTTCATACGTTCAAGGCAAGTGTGTAGTTGATAGGTTGATCTGCTTTAGCATCTACAGTGGTATCTGCAATCAGTAAATCTAAAATGGTGCTAAAGATTGGTTGGATATTCAAGTTTAAATCGATATAAGATTATAGTCCCTATTTTCAATAGTTAAGCATAATTTATTAAAATTCCTTTTTATATAAGAATAAAATAAATTATATCAGTAAATCTCCCACCAGACTTAAATTACACTGTCCCAGTGTAACTCAGCCGGAGTTACGATGGAATAAGTCATAGGTACGAAATGTAACAAGTGAGGAAGATACATCTGACCGGATTAGATATCGATCGATGGGAACATGTTACATCGATCCTCGTGTGTTTGTCTATGTCGAGCGATGTTGACGTCTCGTCGGCGGTCGATATTAATGTCCTCTTACTTGGGTCTCCTAAATCTGAAAGAAATAAAACGAAAGTAAATAAATGCTAGCTAATAAAACCTAAATAAAATACCTAATAGTGGGTTGCCTCCCACTCAGCGCTTGGTTATAGTCATTTAGCTTGACTGTGGTAGTGATTGGCTAGTTGGTGGAGAAACAGTGGCTTGTTGGAAAACAAGCATCCATGTTATCTTTGCACATACTGGACCAAGATGCAATGAAGCGCAGCTGGTGAGATGATACCTGTCACAAAGGAAAACATCAGGAAAATACTGGAAAGAGCATCTCTTTTTGAGGAGAGCCACATCTGTCTTCCAGAACATGCCACTTCCTTCACACTCACAAGACTGACACCAGAACTCTACACCAAAGAAGAAATCGATGAAATGGTGTTTGGTATTTGTGGAGCTCAGGAGAAACTGGGAGAGGAGCTCAAAATATTGGTGGATGACACACATCAGCCTTCGGATAGAGGCTACAATGAGCTTTTCAGATGTATGGCAGAAATGAGGACAGAAATTGAAAGTTTACTTCAGCAACTTGAGAAGGAAGCTACGACCTCAGCATCGATCGACGCACCACGTGCAACATCGATAGACGTCAGTCTTCCTACAGCTCAGATCCTTGCAGAACCGCGATGTTCAACACAACACAGGGATGAATGGGAAGTCTCATACATCGACACGAGGATAAACGACGTTTACTGCCCTCTCAACAACAACGTAGACTGGCTAAGCACTAAAATCGAGCTACTACAGCAAGATCCGGACACCATTCGCAAGAAGGACCAACATCCAGCCACATCGATCGACATGTGCACCTTCACATCGCTCGACGCCAAAGTCTCAGCAATGAATGAGAGGCTGAGGACTTACGAGGATATGCATGACTGTTTTATATCACCAGTCATGATAGATTTAAACAAATTGTCTAGTCAATTACTTGATGCCCAAAAGGATATTGAGAACATTACTAATCAAAGTTTTTTGCAGGTAACATCAGCATCGATCGACAGGCTACGAGGACCCTGGATCGATGGCAAGAAACCTGTGGAGTTACTTCCTTACACAGCAGCAGAGGTTGACAAGATCACATCCAAGATCTACACTGCTCTAGACACCATGGAGGAACGACTTGACAAACGCTGCGATGACATCTACTTTCCATTCGACAACAAAATCAGTGGACTAGACAACCACACAGAATGGCTACAGAAAGAAGTCAAAGCCATTCAGAGGCAACTCGCAGCTCAACACCAGATATCAACATCAAGCGACAGGACAAAAGCGAAATCGATCGACGGCAACTCACCGAGATCGACCAACAAACACATAATCGCATCGATCGACGCCGAGTCTATACCAATCGGCGAGCAGCTGATACACAAGACAGTAGAGTCAATGCAAAAGGAACTGACAGATCTTTCAGCATACGCCTATGACAACATAGGCTTGCACCAGGTCAGCATTGACAACATTCAAGAAAGGCTACAGAACATCTCCAATGTACTTGGGAAGATGGATGACAAATGGACAAGAAATGATGAGGCCACAAGAAGTTTCATTGCATCTTGGTCCAGAATGCGCAGAGATGACGTGGATGCTTGCTTTCCAACAAGCAGCTGCTTCTCCACCCAATAGCCAATCACCACCACAGTCAAGCTAAATGACTATAACCAAGCGCTGAGTGGGAGGCAACCCACTATTAGGTAGTTTACTTCGATTTTATTAGCTAGCATTTGATTTCTTTCGTTTTATCTCTTTCAGATTTAGGAGAACCAAGTAGGAGGACTTGAATATCGACCGACGACGAGACGTCGACATCGTTCGACATAGGCAACCACACGACGATCGATGTACCACTTACACATCGATCGATATTTAATCCGGTCAGATGTATCTTACCTACTTGTTACATTTCGTACATCATACACTTTTCATCATAACTCCGGCTGAGTTACACTGGGACAGTGTAATTTAAGTCTGGGGGGAGATTTACTGATACAATTAATTTTATTCTTACGTAAAAAGGAATTTCAAATAAATTATGCTTAGCTATAAAAAATAGGGACTATAATCCTATATTGATTTAAACATGAATATCTAACCAATCTTTAGCACCGTTTTAGATTTACTGATTGCAGATAGCACTAAAGATGCTAAAGCAGATCAACCTATCAATTACACACTTGCCTTGAACCGTATGAAGTAACCAAAGCTGATTTTCAACACTAAACCTGACATAACCGCTTGTCTTGGGGCTTGGTATACATGGGATCGGATTCTTCAGATAGGTCTGGAAGGTAACACCTGGTTTAGATTATTTATCACATTTTCTCTCTCTAGATTTCGACCCTAGATTAGTTATAGAGTTTCTATTTAAAAAAAAAAAGTAAGTAAGATCTATTTTTTAATTAGGATGAGTCTGAATAGGACTTGGTGGCTAAAACCATGGAGGCTTGATTCATAAAGACTCAAATAAAAGAGTTCGAAACGGGACTTGGGGGCGGCAATCTTCAAGGCTCGCTTTCGCAAAGAACTCTTGGATATAGGTCAAAAAGAAGTGAACAGAATTTGGTGGCAACCACCATTAAGTTTTGATTCATGGAAGCCTGTCCAATCTTGGTCACTGATCCTGCAATGGAAGCAGACTTTGACTCAAGAGAGAAATTTAGAGAGAGAGAAACTAGGAACTAACTTTTACCTGCAGCTCCAGATACCTGTCTGAAATCCTTGCATCATGTGATCGATACTCCCAAGGTAAAGCATTCACTTTATATTTATGCTAAGAAATGAAATCAGTAGAGGGGATGTCAGACGTGAATTGATGAGTTGTGTTATGTTAGAAATGGTTGCTAAGCTAGGATATTGCATAGTGTGCTTTTGTGATTAGGACTTTTTAAATGTGGTTGCAAAATTGTTGAGGAAAGATTTCTATGTTTTTAAAATCTTAAGTTCCCAAATATTTTCAAACCTCTTTCAGAGAGACTGCCTGTATGTTTTGCTTGAGGACAAGCAAAATGGTAAGTCTGGGGGAGTTGATATACCTTGAATTTGACCCATTTTTATCCATGGTACATTATTATTTTACTATATATATATATCTATGTTTTCTATTCTTCTAGGTATGTTTTCAGGTTCAGGTGCATTTCGGAGTAAAGCTATGACTTTAGAGCATTTTGGAGCATAAAGGACATTTCACCCGAGCTGACCACTTAGAGGTCAACGAGAGGAAGAATAATCGATCGATGCGCATAAGTGGTGACGATCGATATCAGGAAATGCCTCGACAGATGAAGATTAATATCGATCGATGTACACAAGTACCATCGTTCGATGTCGAGACACCAGACGCGACATTTTGGATTCAGCAGACTTAAAAACCAAGACCAAGCTAAATAACCAAAATGCCCTGACGAGTTTTTTAACCTAGTAGAATATATACTGCAAGTGTTTTGACGGCAGGGAGAGCTTTTCTTTTCTAGACCTAGTTTTGTTACAAGTTTCATTTGGAGAGAAGATCACTTGTGATTGGAACTCCTTGTTTCATTTTCTTATCATCTATTCTATGAGTTTCTATTTATCTATTGATATGAATTGCTTTGCTATGTCTGAGTAGTTCAACTGTTAGATCCAAGGTTCAGATAGGTTTGTGGGATTAGCCCAAACTGTAGATCTGCCTTGTTGTGATATTCATGATAGATTTGTATTCATTGCTTGTTTTAGCCTAGCTAACTAGAACTTGATCATAGGATCGCATATTCAAGCATCCTTGTTATCCCATCCTGACATCTATCTATCATATTAGGATTGCTAGAGAGGGCTAACCGCCAATTTAGAATCTTAGTAGAGCATTTTCATACTCGCGCATAGGCCTGTCTAGAACCCGTCGATCGATGTCCTCAACTGACAATCGATCGATGTTGGCAAAGGTGTATCGGTCGACGTCTTAATAGACTATCAATCGACACTCTCTTGTGTCTGCATCTAACCGGTGAGACACAAGATCTAGTCTGTTAACCAGTGGTACATGCGACAGCTGATCACTGAGTTAAGCGAATGAGCTCTAATATATCATGGATGCAACAGTTAGGCATCTATAGGAATTATAATCTCCAACACCTGAATAGTGGCCCTGCATCTAATATCATTTCCAACCTAAGTTACATTTATCATTTACTCGCTAGTTACTATTGCTATTTCATTTAAAACATTACAACCTTTAGAATTAATAAACACTAGATTTAATTGTTCCCTAGCTCCTTGTGGATTCGATCCCTAAGTACTACATCTGAACCTCTTTTGATGATAGTAACACTCCTTAGGGTAATTTGAGTGGTATCACATCTTACCAAGGGTTATGTGATGCAGCGTCATCATGCTTGGACAGCAGGAAACGAAACATTCTGATTAGTCTTTGGTTTATTTTTAATATTTTTTATATCTATATAACTGTTATTTTCCTTTTATTTTATGTCAAGGAAAACCCTAGATAGAAGTCTTATTTATACTCTTTGTATTCTTTTATTATGAGGCAGCTTTTGATATATTTTAATAAAAGAGAGGCTTCTCTGAAACCCTTGTTCTTGATTTGATTCAATTCATCAAAATAGGAAACCGGTCTCAAGCGATTCTTTGAATCCCTTGATTGAGCGAAGCAGGTCCCAAGGAGGATTATCAAATCTCTTGGTTGAGCTGATTATCTAGTTTGTATGCTGCGCCAGGCTGGTATCAGAGCCGAGAGGTGTTCCTTCTCGACGGCTAAACAGTGTGTTCCCGCTTCAGTGTTAAAAGAACAGGTATTAATACTCACATAAATCTAACATCTAGTGTTGCCGTGTCCCTAGGACAGGATAATGCTCATCTCCAAGTCATTGGCAACATCAATCAAAAGAAAGGTTATGCATTAGTGGGTTTTGAGAAGAATACTTTACAACGTGATTCTATGGGAAAAGAGCCATTGATTGCTTTTAATCATGAATGGGTTCATGAGAAGTGCAACAAAAATGCCAAATCATGATCAACAAGCTAATCCGTTTTGTTCTCGTGAGGAAGATCTTGATGGCGAGATCTATAAATATTTCATGTCTTATAGCTACTATGATGAAGATCCTTGCTATGACGTATATATACAAAACAAACAAGCCTCAACTGAAGTTCAAAAAATTAAAAGGTTGACAGGTTCAAGGTGTTCCCTTCAAAGAAGAAATTTACGCATATGAATTATGAAAAAGAAGAGTTAATGGAATTGAAAAGCAAATGAAGCAATTTTACTTATGTGTTTCAAGTCTTTCATCTTGAAAAGATATTTCTATTGCACGTTCTTTCCAATAATCCTCATCGTATTCCTCCGTATGTTCCTCATTAGGTGAAGTAATTACAGTGTCAACTGCAAAACTTTCATGGAAACCACTATCTGCCCAACTTCCTATGGAATAATCATCATGTCCTCTCTTGCTTGGAGGTTGGAAGGAAAAGTGTTGGTAACAATGACTAGGTGAAGCGAAATGGTCAACTGGGTGTATTACGTCGAGTGACGTGTTGTTGCGGTTATCGGTCACCGTTGACACATTGGAATCGATCGATGGAAAGGTTGGGGTGTCGATCGATTCCGAGTACTCTGTTTTGTACTCCGATTCATACCCTGCTCCACAATGGCATGCGCCAATGAAGCCAAGTTCTTTCCCATAATCCACAGAATTAATTACCTTTCTCTTAGGTCGGATGGGGTCGTAGTGGATGTTTGGGTCTATGAGCGTTAGACACAATTTGTTTTTGTTCATGTCACATACGGCTCCTACTGTAGCTAGGAAAGATCTTCCAAGCAGAAGTGAAGAGTTCCAGTTAAGCTCAATGTCTAGGACATGAAAATCTACAGGGACAAGGGCATTACCAATCAGTACCTCCAGATCTCTTATAATACCTCCTGATCATTTCTCTGAAAGATCCACGAAGGTGAAGGATTCCGTTGAGGGTTCAATGGTCAAACCAAGCTGGTCTTCCATGATCCTATGGAGGATACTAACTGATGCTCCTGTGTCACACATCGAATGGGGAAATTCAACATCCTTGACTATGCATTGTATTGCAAACTTCCCAGGATCACTCTTCTTCATCAATGTGATCCTGTGTTTCATCTTCCCTCTGACTTGATGAAACATTCTCCTAATGTCCTTTTTAGTTACCTTTGTTTCTCTGAAGAACATCCACAACCGGTGTGTGAAGTACGCTTCATCAAAAGGTTTTTCGATTGGGATTCTGAGGACTCGTTTAGTGAAACCATCCATCTCCTTATCGTTAGCTTCCCTCTTAAGGTTTTTAGGAATCTTCTCCCTTCTTTTCCTTAACCTTCTCCCTTCAGATTCTTGTTCTTCTTAAACTGATTCTGGTGAACTATTTAAAGGGTTGGGTTTTGGTTCGGGTGGGTTTGCTTATGGTTTAGGTGGTGGTCTGAGTGCGTTGATGTAATCATTATCGATTCAGGGTAACCGCACTCGGTATGTCAGAGGTGCCTGTCGATCGATGGGAGGTGTGTTTTGATGATCGACGTCGGACTCACTCTGTCGATCGATGGTTGGCTCAACCGATCGATCGATTTTTTCATAGAAAGGGGAGGGTGGGTGAGGATGCTTAGCTGCGAATTCTTCATGAGTTAGAATACTAACCGCATTGCATTCAGTCGATTTGGCAGATGACATCGATAGATGACTGGAGTAATCCGTCCATCGATCTTCATCATGGTCTGCCGATCGATGCGAGTTTATCGACATCGGTCGACACCATTGGGATCCGCCGAGACTCATGGAGTTTTCGATTTCGAAATCTCCTTCCTCAAGCTTTTCATTTCTCACCACTTGCCAGAAATCATCATCTATGATGGCATTTACGTGGTGTTTTCCTTTGTCGGCTCCTATCTCTCTAGCGAAAGCTTCTTGCCTTTTTATTGTCTCGCCCGTCTGAATTAATTGGGATTCAAGTTTTCTCACCTGAGTCACTAAGGTCTCAATTTTGGTGTTCAGATTGTTGTAGGCGGAGTCTATCTTACCGTTGAAATCCACAGTGATTTGTTGTTGTCCCAACAGTACTCGATCAAGCATCTCTTCGATCTTGCTTTCCTGAGTCTGGGGTGGTGGATTTTGGTAGTATGAGTTTGAGTAGCTCTTGCTGTTGTTGAAGGGTTTTTGAAATTGTGAATTTTGGTTACTTCTTTGGCCATTTCCAAAGAAGTTTCTGTTTCCGCCCTGGTTTCCAAATTTTTGGAATCCGGTACCTCCGATGTAGTTCACATCTTCTTCTCCTTCTGTATCTGCTACTTATCCTTCAGCTGAACAGACTTGCTTCCTAAGAAGCTCGTGCACCACATCTAACTTAGCTCTTACTTCGTCCATCTGTTCCTTCTCGATAGAGGCTACAGACTTCTTCCATTCAGAGTCAGTGTTTTTGGTGCTGCTGCTGTTAGCAAGGTTTTCGATAAGTCTCACAGCTTCCAACGGATTCCGAGTAGTGAAGTTTCCTTCACTCGCCGTATCAAGGGCCATTAGATACTGTAAGGCGAGACCTCGGAAGAAAGTGCTTAGCAGCTGCACTTCGTTAAATCCGTGGTGTGGACAGTCTCGCTGGAAGAACCTAAATCTAATCCCCGCATCTTTGAAGGACTCTCCAGCCTTCTGCGAGAATGTGGAAATTTTGTTCCGAAGTTCTTCAGCGCGCGCCTCATCGAAGAAGTTTCGTAAGAAAGCATTCTTGATGTCGCTCTAGGATGTTAAAGATCCTGTGGGTTGCTGCATAAGCCAGTGCATTGCTTCTCCATTCAGCGTATATCTTAAGAGCTTGCACAGCAGGTAATCCTCGGCGACTCCTTCCATCCGAATGGCAGCGATTAGATCCTCGAACCGTTCCAAATGGTCCATAGGATGCTCGTGCGGTAACCCAGAGTAGGGTATCTGCGACACGAGAGTGTAGTATTGAGGCTTCAGCTCAAAATTCTGCTTCTGGATCTCCGGAAGTCGAATAGCTGATCTGTTGGAATAGTACTCATCTGGGCGATTGTAGTCGGCCAGTGGTTTCGATCGAGCGTCCTCATCTACAGGTTGAGCAGCTCCTGTAGCATCAGCATCAGGGATTACAGTTCCCTGAGCATCTATTTTCTGACCTGTTGCATTATGCAGATGACCGGCCTGGTCATACAGGTTTCCGTTCTCATCCTGAGTTAGAATAATAATGTTTACCATTTTTGACGATACGGTATCGATCGACGTACGCGGTGTAGTATCGATCGTTGTCGAACGATTGGGATCGATCGACGATGATGGTGTGGTGTCGGTCGACGGTTGGTTGTGCATATCGATCCACGACGAAGTGGTTGCGTCGAGCGATGTGGAACGTTGACCTCTACGGATGGTGCGTTCCAAATAAGCAGGATCGTCTGAGAACAGCAAGTCTTTCTCCTTGTCGCTTCTTGTACCGCTGGGCATGCACCTGAAAAGACAAGAAAAAGATTATTAGAAAAGGGGTAAAGAAAAGAATAAGAATTAATAAAACTAAATCTAATGGCGATCAAAGCTCCCCGGCAACGGCGCCAAATTTGATACCACTCAAATTACTCTAAGGAGTGTTACTCTCATCAAAAGAGGTTCAGATGTAGTACTTAGGGATCGAATCCACAAGGAGCTAGGAAACAATTAAATCTAGTGTTTATTAATTGTAAAGATTGTAAATGTTTTAAATGAAATAGCAATAGTAACAAGCGAGTAAATAATAAATGTAACTAGGTTGGAAATGATATTAGATGCAGGGCCACTATTCAGGTGTTGGAGATTATAATACCTATAAATGCCTAACTGTTGCATGCATGATATATTAGAGCTCATTCTCTTAACTCAGTGATCAGCTGTCGCATGTACCACTGGTTAACAGACTAGATCTTGTGTTTCACCGGTTAGATGCAGACACAAGAGAGTGTCGATCGATAGTCTATTAAGACGTCGACCGATACACCTTTGCCAACATCGATCGATTGTCAGTTGAGGACATCGGTCGACGGGTTCTAGCCAGGCCTATGCGCGAGTATGAAATGCCCTACTAAGATTCTAAATTGGCGGTTAGCCCTCTCTAGCAATCCTAATATGATAGATAGATGTGAGGATGGGATAACAAGGGTGCTTGAATATGCAATCCTATGATCAAGTTCTAGTTAGCAAGGCTAAAACAAGCAATGAATACAAATCTATTATGAATATCAAAACAAGGCAGATCTATAGTTTGGAGCTAATCCCACAAACCTATCTGAACCCTGGATCTAACAGTTGAACTACTCAGACATAGCAAAGCAATTCATATCAATAGATAAATAGAAACTCATAGAATAGATGAAAAGAAATAGAAACAAGGAGTTCCAATCACAAGTGATCTTCTCTCCCAAATGAAACTTGTAACAAAACTGGGTCTAGAAAGTAAAAAGCTCTCCCTGCCGTCAAAAACTTAGGCAGTATATATTCTACTAGGTTAAAAACTCGTCAGGGCATTTTGGTAATTTAGCTTTGCCTTGGTTTTTAAGTCTGCTGAATCCAAAATGTTGCGTCTGGTGTCTCGACATCGATCGATGGTACTTGTGTACATCGATCGATATTAATCTTCATTTGTAGAGGCATTTCCTGATATCGATCGTCATCACTGATGCGCATCGATCGATTATTCTTCCTCTCGTCGACCTCTAAGTGGTCAGCTCAGGTGAAATATCCTTTATGCTCCAAAATGCTCCAAAGTCATAGCTTTACTCTGAAATGCACCTGAACCTGAAAACATTCCTAGAAGAGTAGAAAACATAGATATATATATAGTAAAATACTAATATACCATGGATAAAAATGGGTCAAATCCAAGGTATATCAGACATCAAAGGCGCCTTCCTAGGTAAATTTTTTAGCGAAGCTGTAGCAACTCGAAGTATAAGGTTTGATTACATGGTGGACAAGATGATTGACGATCACGAGAAAAGAATAATCACTAGTCTTTAGTCAGATTAGTATTAGTCAGATTATGGATTTTGCCTATAGCGAGCAGAATGGAGATATTGGAAAACTGACAACTCATGTCAAGCAGCCAAACATTTAGGTTCGCCATGCAGATGAGAGTAAGCAGAAGGACGAACTGAACAGAGAAAAGACGGTCAACCATGATACAGTTGAGGATGATGAATATCATGTATCAGGAGAGCAGAGCAAAGTAGAAGAAGCTGATACAAAAGATCCGACTTCAGCATCGATCGACAGTAGTAACTCAGAATCGATCGATATCCTAACTTCAAAAATGATCGGTACAGATATTTGTCATCGATCGATACCTTCTACAATCCCTGATGCTACCACTGTGTATGCTAGGACTAGACGACCGAAGGCAATTAGAGACTATAACAGTCCTGAGGACGCCTATGCTAAAAGGTTTGCATTGCGTCGTTCAGCACTTCAGAATACTGTCCTTGAGCTGCACCCTGCTTATATCTCTCTTGTGGGTCAGCATTCTTTCCATGATTTTCCTCATGAAGATCCCACTAGCCACCTGGAGACATTTGTAGATCTAGCCTCGACCATTAAATGCAATGGAGTCTCTGAAGACTACTACTTTTGCAAACTATTTCCATACTCTCTTGCTGGGGATGCAGCTCATTGGTTGAAGAAGCTACCACCAGGATCTCTCACTACCTGGAATGACATCAGATACGCCTTCCTCAACAAATTTCTCTATGATGCTGTAGTAAATCTAGAGATTGAGATAAGGTCTATGCTGGAATATATGGTAGAGGATGATGAGCAACATGAGTCTGGAAAGCTGAGAACAGTAGAACTAGCTGATATTAGTGACACGACCTCAACATCGATCGATATCCCAACCGTAACATCGATCGATACCAGCTTTTCAACATCGATCGACCCCAGCCTTCAAACATCGATCGACACAAACTTTTGTTGTCGATCGATACCACTCAAAATCCCTGAAAAAATCGAGTTGTCCTCATGACATTGCAGACTCGACACTGAAGAGCATCGATGTATCAAGTTGTTATCCTAACCAAAAAGTAGAAAAAGAAATCACCATGGAAGATTTCTTGGAACTAGAAGAATTCTTGGAGTTAGAGGATGGACAACAGCTTGGAGATTTGGATTCGAGTGAAGAAGTAACTATGGAAGACTTCTTGGACCTGGAGGAATGGCTTGGGGATTTAGACCAGAACCCGAAGCAGAAGTTTGATGATCAGCACACTTCGGGACGAGGTCTGAAAATTTCACCAAAGGCTGACGACATCGATCGACATCAACCTGATGAGATCGATCGATACACTCCCTGCGTAATCGATCAACACCCACCCTATGCCATCGATCGACAGTCGTCACACATCATGAATCTACATACACCCGACTGCATCGATCGACACCCGCCCAATTGTATCGATCGATACTCATGGTTGGATGAACTATTTGGATACCCAATTGAACCAGGACCGATTGAGGAGATAATGCACATGTCTAAGACATCACACATTGATGTCCCCGAACATCTAAGACCACCTATATGCGCAGAAGAAGCTGTTGGGATTTGCAAAAGAGTTAAGAGGATGCATGATCCTGTGAAGATTATGGTTCCATGTGCGGTGTTTGAAGTTGAATCTCTTATCCCACCAGATAAAGTTGTGTATCTGAGTTCTTACATTGAGGTATTGAATGATCAACATCATGTAGAAGCTTCTCAGAGAGGGCTGCGATTTACAGATGAAGTAGATGAAGGCCCAGCAGGAGCACCATCGAGCGACATCAGCAAATCAGAATTGATCGACACTAACACTTCATCATCGATCGATACCGATCAGATACCATCGATCGACACCAGACACGAATCAGAGCAGAATGAGTATGAATTGTGCGGAAATATTTTTTATGGAGATACCACCACGTATTCTGACAAGTGTGGGGGAAAGAAGTGGAGGAACTGGAAGAAGAAAAAGAGAATCAATGAAGGTTCTCAGATATCATTGATTCCTCACTTCTCAGATGATGCCAGGAAGTCCAGAGTGAGATTACACAAGCCTGTGGGAAAGAAGGGGAGAAATTGGAAGAAGCGGAAACGAACCAAAGGAGGTTCTCAATTACCATTGACTCCTTACTTCTCAGATAGTATCAGAAAATCAAGAGTGCGCAGCAATTGCTTTTCACATCCATATGCAAAACTTAGAGCACTCCTTATTGTTGAGATGATAGACAAAGGAGAAGGGTCTATGGAGGAGGCTTTCACACAAGAATGATAAAGCTTCAAAGAGTAGACATTGAGACTTGATTTGGAGCAAGTTCTCATTCTCATCCGGACTGAATCAGATCTCCAGAAGTCAAGCTAGTGAGTGAAAATAAGCGTTGAGTTGGAGGAAACCCAGTGTTAGTATTTTATTTATGTTAGGTACAAGGAAAAGATCCGAGGAAGACGAGTTTCCATAGAAATCGACAATGGCTAGCTAACATCGATCGACAGAGCATTACTAGCATCGATCGATTGCCACTTAATTGTGTTGATCGATAGAGCATCAAGAGTATCGATCGCCATTTAACTGTGTTGGTCGACATTCATATCAACGTCAGTTAGCTGTTTAGAATAGGGATCCGAGTAAACGATTGCCATGAGATCGACCGACGAGAACAAGTCGATATCGATCGACATTGTTACATCTTCCATGATCGATGACAACACGTTTACATCGATCGACATCCATTCCAGTCAGGTATATCATTCTAACTTGTTAAATTGAGTACTTATGATTTATTTACACCATAACTCCAACTGGATATACACTGGTCACATCGTTATCTAAGTATGGGGGAGGTTCTACTGATATTGTGTTTTAGTTATGAAAAAAAAAAAAAAACAGATCCATGTAGACGATTGCTCAGATCATCGACCGATGAGACCATCTCGATATCGATCGACAACGCTTCATCAACAACGATCGATTGTCACTTCATTGTATCGATCGATACTGAGCAGGTTATCGTTCTTACTTGTTAAATTTTGTACTTCTGCTTTATGATCTTCACCTTACCACCGACTGTGTTCCACTGGAGACAGTGTAATTTAAGTCTGAGGGGATTACTAACGTTTATCTACCTTTATGAGTCTTATTTAAAATATTTTCAAAATCTGTTTTTATTGAGTCAAGGAGGGGATAATGAACTTATTAGATTCATGCTTGTTATCTATCCATTCTTTAGCACCATTCTAGACTTACTGATTGCAGATAGTACTAAAGATACTAAAGTGGATCAACCTGTCAACTATATTCACACTTGCTGAGATTGTTTGAAGAAACCGAAGCTGATCTCCAACCTAATTTGACTTAACTGCTTGTCTTGGGGCTTGGTATACACTGGATCGGATTCCTCCTTCAGGTCTGAAAGGTAAAAGTCTGAGTGATTTTGATTTCCTTCTCTCCTCCCTTTGGCATCCTAATAAAATAAATAAAAGATTGAGATGATTTCTTGCGGTTTAGAGGGGTAGGAGCGTCTCCTGCGACCCCATTATTCTACTCTAATAGAATGATCACACATTGTTGGAAGCGAGGGGTAGGTACATTACCGATGACCCCACTATTCGCCTACACTTTGTCAGGAAAAGAAAAAGAACAAAAAAAAATCGAAAAGAAGGTGAATAAGATGGACTGCATCATCATCTTTGTTCATTGGAATTGAGATAAAAAGGATTCAGAGAAGGGAGATATAGAGTAAAAGAAACCAAAACAAGACTACCTGTTTACTCAGATACCTGTTGGGGTAAGAGTCCATGTGTCTTGTGATCGATACTCTCAAGGTAAAGCTTACACATTTATTTATGTTAAGAAATGAGGTTGGTAGAGGGAAATGTCATACATGATTTGCTAAGATATTGGCTAGGTGAATTTGGTTGCTAAGCTAGGATATTGTATAATGTGCTTCTGTGATTAAGACTTCTTAGATGTGGATTGCAATATTGTAGAGGTGATGATTCTAAGTTTTAAAATCTTTTGAGTCCCTGCTGTTTTCAAACCTCTTTCAGAGAGACTGCCTGTTGGTTTTGCTTGAGGACAAGCAAAAGGGTAAGTCTGGGGGAGTTGATAGACCATATATTTTACCCATTTTAATCATGGTCTATAAGTGTTTTAAAGTGCTTTAAGATACAATTATTATGTTTTGGAGTCTATTTAGAGTATTTACAGGTTCAGGGACGTTTAGGAGAAATATGGTGCTTTTGGAGTCTTTTGGAGCTTTTGGGGGTGCAGAGTTGCACAGATGCGTCAGATGTTTAGCTATGGCAGGAGACCTTACAACCTTTAGATTGAGCCCATTTGACACAAGGTAGAGCTTTGAGTTAGCTTTCCAATGCCACCGGTCTCAGGTCAATATGCATCCTGTGGCAGAAGTTATGGCCGTTTTACTGAAGAGTGGTCAGTCTGCCTCGCGAGAGGAAGCTGCCGAGAAGAGAAAGCCACGTCGATCGATGGAGATCCCAGATCGTGGGCCTTGCATATTTTATGACTGTGTGAAGCCCAGAAGTAACCACAAATTACCAGAATGCCCTTGGACGACCAGAAACCCTATTTATGTTATTTCTAAGCCATTGTTGACGGCTACGCTTTTTACGGACTTTCTTTGATTCATAGTTTTGTTAGGAGAGAAAGGAGGAACTCCTATCAGAGTCCTCCTGGAACTCCTTTGGTTTTATTTATCTATTTCATTTCAGTTTTTCTGTCTATTCATCTATGATTTCTGTTTTCATGTTTGAGTAGATCCACCTGTTAGATCCAGGGTTCAGATAGGTTTGTGGGATTAGCCCCAAACTATAGATCTGCCTTGTTGTGATATTCATGATAGATCTATACTTATTGCTTGTTCTAGAGTAATTAACTAGAATATTGATCATAGGATTCCATACACAAGCATCCTTGTTATCCCATCCTGACATCTATCTATCATATTAGGATTGCTAGAGAGGGCTAACCGCAAATTTAGCATCTTAATAGGGAAAATCATCTCGCGCATAGGCCTGGCTAGAACCCGTCGATCGGTGTCCTCAACTGACTATCGGTCGACGTAGGTAAGGTGTATCGGTCGATGTCCCAATAGGACCATCGGTCGACACTCTTTCGTGATCAAGATACTAACCGTTGAGACACGAGATCTAGCGAGTTAACCAGTGAAACATACGACAGCTGATCACTGAGTTAAGCGGTTGAGCTCTAACATATCATACATGCAAGAAATTGGTACCTATAGGAATTATAATCTCCAACACCTGAATAGAAACCCTAGATCTAGCAACCATCCTTCCATCGAACAACCCTTGCCAAGCTGAACAATTGACTTGTTCAACTTGTTTACTGCTTTGTTTATTTAATTCCTATTTTACTGCTTTATAATCTATTAGCCTAGTTTATTATAAATTGTTTAGATTTAATTGGTTCCTTAGCTCCTTGTGGATTCGATCCCTAAATACTATAACTCGACCTCTTTTGATGAGAGTAACACTCTTTAGGGTAATTTTAGTGATATCAGCCTTCCCTTCATTTATTTTCTCACCAGAGACGGGGGAGGCGATTATCTGCTGCTAATCGTTTACCTTTGGTTTTTATGGTTAGAGTCAGTCCGCTTTGATGTCTTTATCGAGTCGGTTTGTTAAGATCGAGTCAGTCCAAACTTTGTGGGAATCAGGACCTTATTCTATGATGTGTATTAACCACCCTCGTGCTTTAATTCATCTTATTCAGTGACCTTAGTAGAAGCGACAGACGCACATGTGGATCCAGAACACCCTGACATTACATCATCTTGTTCTCCAGAAGCTTTCAACATGTTGAGGTTACTCTGAAAAGACTTAACTCCATCTAACTTAAACTTAATATTGACTGAAATTTTTCTTGTTATGGGCGTTAGATTAGGGTTTAACGTAATCAAACACTCAGGACTTCTTATTCTTTTTACCCATCTTGTTGATCCTGAATGGGTAGCTCATCTTTAGCTAGTACCCACCTTAAAACCCTGAAGCCTTTGTTTCGCCCTCATGCATTTGTTATTTAGCATCTTATGTGCAGATATGTATAAAAGGGCCGGAGAGGAAAGGATCGACACAGTCTCTCACTCGTTGATGCAACAGAAGTTTCAGTTGAAGAACAGGCGGAAGCACATGGAACAGCCGCTGTCGATGATTTAACTAAGAGGAGAAGAGAGATAAGAATGAATGTAAAGTCAAGAACTCCAGTGGTATGTTTTTATCACCATTGTTACCTCCTGCTTCGTCACCATCACCTATTCAAAAAAAAAAAAATAGAAAAAAAATAAAATGTTTTATTTTTTTTTTTTTTGCTTATTGTACTTTAAGATACGGTGATGAAGGAGGAGAAGATCCGAAAGGAAAGACAGACGCCATTGGTAAAATAGAAGGAGTCTAAAAAGAACATGCAAAAAACGAGTTGAGGCTGTGGACATCAATGAATATATCCTCTCTTGCAATTTTGCGCGATATCCTGCATCCTCTACAAAATTTGGTAACCCTTATAACACTGATTAGCTCCATTTAAACCCAAAAAGGCATGTTTCATACCTAGACCGTTACCCTACCTAATGCCTATGATGAGAAGCTCATGCTACTCTTAATTGAACTTAAGGAGTTTTGTCTGGAAGGTTTTAACTTTGGCAGGTATGAGATACAGAGTATGGAGCCGATTTTGAACAGCAGTCAGTGGGGTTTTGGTAAGGGTGTGTTGTCCTAGTTTTACTACTTGTATGGTTCAGAGATTCGTGGTTAGAGTATGGTTGCTGAGAATAGGAGAGTTCCCACACTTTCAAACCCTTCTCTCAGTTCTTGGTACTTGATTTTGTTTGAGGACAAACAAGGATCTAAGTCTGGGGGAGTTGATATATTGTGTTTTTGGCACATTATATGTATGATTTATTAATAGTTTTCAAGGTTTTATCGAGTCTGTTTAGTCCTTCTCGAGTCATAACAGGTGTGGAATTCCATTGGATGGGAAATGGATCAGCTAGAGGAAAAGAAGAGAGAACAGTATGATTTGGGGTCTTTTACGCGGAACAGCCATGCGGAGCAGCCTGAGTGCTTGTTCCAGCGACAGAGAATAAAAAGGAAGTTTCCAATTATTTCGGGATTTTCCCTAGATTTCCTATTTCTTTCCTTTAGCTGCCTGTGGCTCCTATATATATAGTTTCCTATTTGTTATTTTAGACCTACCTTAGTTTTTAAGCAAGAAAGACCTAGAGAGCTTTGATTTTGGCGATTTGCTATTGTAAGGGAGACGGCTCCATCTATCTCATAGAGAAGATTATCATGAACCCTCTTGTTACCTTGATCTATTATATGCAGTATTATTCAGAAATCATGCTTCTCTATTCTTGTGTAATGTCTGAGTAGTCAACCAGATAGTTTAGGGTTCTTAGGGTTGGAATCGTAAGCTAAGTTTAAATAAGTTATGTAAAGATTTTCTACCTTCATATCTGTTTATATTGCTTGCATTAAACTGATCACTTAGTGCATGAATTAGGGTTAATCAATTTAGCTAGCCGTTAATTGATAACTTGACATGATTTGAATGAGCTTTGCATGCCTAGTCAGTGAGAGTAGATATTAGAGTGCATTGTAAACCTATCAGACTTGATCTCTAATGCTTGCTCGCGTGTCTTGATCCAAACGAGAGTTTAGGTATCAAGACCGACTTGCAAAAGAATTGATACCACGAGAGTGGATCGATTCTACATGAGTGATCTGAGTTTAGGCTTGCTGATTAACTGAACTTGAATAATAGCTTGGCTTACGATTTCCTTACCTGAAGAAGAAACCCTAGACTAGCACCTTAAATCAATTCCAAAACAACCTAATCTAGTTACTTGTTCTTTACGTTATTTACATCTTCTAAACCCCCACTTCGTTTTAGCTTAATTCTGATCCCATAGAGATATAGTGTAATCTGGTCCTCTGGAATTGAATCTAAACATATTACAACTACACTGTTAACTTGAAAGTAGACAAAGATCCAATTTTAGTGTATCAGAAGGAGATGAGGTTCATTAAAGATGGCATTAACAACCATGCCCATGCTGAGACGCTCATTCCCCCGATCGACGGGAGGATTCAGGGATTCAGGGATCCCGTTTCAGTTTCTCCCAATACTGTAGAGGCTACGACCGCGTTCGCTGGTGACGACGAGGAAGTGAACTATCCCGCGGATGCATTCGGAGCTTCCTTGTCCGGAAACTTTGATCTGTGAGAGGTGAGTATTTGACGGGAAGAAGTTTTTTTCCCTTATCTAGTATTTTGCGGCCGAGTGTGGCTTTTGTTCGTCTATGTCCGGCCGAATATGGCCTTTGAACTTTGTTTTGGCCTGTTTTGGCCGTTTTTATCTTTATCGGGACTGGCCGTCGGTGGCTTCGAATCCTTACCGCTACGCGGTTTATAAATGTAACTGATGTTTGTTTGAGTTACTTTGTTTCGAATGGGTTTGAAGTAAACATGAGTTGTCGTCTCAAATTTAATTTCGTTGAGACGTTCAATCTGTTGGTTTGTTCGAGACGTGAGTTTTCGTAAAAATTATTTATCCTTACGAACTTTCGGGAACGTTGAGACATGAACGGAGAGACATGGTTTAGGATCTCGTATCATTTTTTAGATATCATGTCTTGAGAAGTTAGAGACCAATGCGATGGGTTTAGGGCAAGACCTAGGTTTACTCTGGGTTTTAAGGTTTGTGCGGTGACTAGCCGGCTATCGATTTTCCTGTTGCGATTTCTACCTTATTCGTACCGATTTAAAGTCCGTGATAGGTTCTCGGCTTATATGACTTGTGTGGCACGAATCGAGCATATTTCCAGAGGCAATTTTTAAGCCAACTGGAAGTGCTAGACCAATATTTCGGATTTTTTTTGTAGCGCGCTTTCATCCTCGTGTTGGATGTTCGAGGATAAAAATAGTGATCGAGTTGCGTTTGTTTAAGACGACTAGCGTGTTCGTCGGGGCCAATCAACAAACGGGGTGTAAATATTTATCGGGTTTTTATGGTCGTGTTCGGACAATTGTTTGCAGAGTTTTTGATATTTAACTTGGCGACGTCTCGTGGTTGTTTAGAAGACTGTATGTATATTTTAGGTGCTGAAGAATGACTTATTTGTGATTTGGACTGGATAAGGCCGTTGACAAGAGTCTAATATTTGTAGATTTTCTAAGTGTGTCCTGAGACTTTTTGCGTTAATTGGAGCGTAAGTGTTTAATAAAAGAAAAAATGCGTATTGTAGTAAAGTTTTAAAAAACTCGATTACAATGATGCATCTTTTAAAACGTGGGAGTATACGAGTATACGTACACACTCCCCCCTCCTTTTTAGAGAGGAAGATAGCTGAACTCGTCTTTTGACGAGCTGCCTACGTACTTCTTTCGAGCATCTCGTAGTTCTGTTTTATGCCGCGAGTATTCTTACTCAGCGGTTGTCGCCATGCTGACCGCATTGATCGTGGTGACCGTGGTAGGGTCAACGTTTTTATCCGGGTTTTCCGGTTGAGTCGTAGTGTCGGCTTCAGAATCGTGCTGAGTTTTGGGGTCTGAAGCATTCGCATCAGCAGACGGTATCGAATTGCCTTTCTTTGAAGTGTTTTCGGCCGAAGGTTGAGCTGACTTCGTGCGTTCGCGAGTCGCCATTGCTGGAGTCGCGATTTTCCTTAACTTATGCTCCGCGAGGAAGCATAGCCGCGACTGTTTCTGACAACCCCAGATGGCTGCGACTCCGTTCTGGGTTGGGAATTTGACGCCGAGGTGGTATGTAGACGGAACGGCTTTCATGGCGTTGAGCCACAGGGTTCCCATGATCACATTGTAGATGGCAGGATGATCGACCACCGCGAAATCGACGATTTTTGTGATTTCCTTGGCCATGACTAGCAGCTGGATCAATCCGAGTGTCATTGACACTTCGCCCGAAAAACCCGTAAGTGGTTTTGGCGTTGGAGTTACTTGTCCGAGTTTGATGTTCATCTGATTGATAGTGTCGCGGAAGATAACATTGACAGTGCTTCCCGTGTCAATGAGAACTCTCCCGACTTCCAGATCTTGTATGACAAGATATATGACGAGTGGATCGCAGTGACGTTGATCGATCCAGCCGGCTTCATCCTCCGTAAAAGTTATCGAGCTGCTTTGACCATCTCGGGGATGGGACCATGTAGGCCAGTGTGCAATTGATTCGGCCTTTCGTTAGTAAGCCTTGATGGCCAAAACCATATCGTTGCAGTATTGCGATCCTCTGATGACCATGTTGACTCTGCGACGATTGTTGTCGTTTCCTTTGTCGTCCGGCCTCCTTTCGCGTTTATCCCTGGACTGGTTTCTTTGAGGGGACTTCTCCGCGGGCGGATTTCTGTCGGTCTTTGGGGGACGATCAGTCTCGAGGATGAGATCTTTTATGCTGGTTACTTCCGAGAGCTCTCCAGCTAGTAGTTTGCGGCCAATCTCGCTCCTAAGACTTTGCAGTTGGTCGTGGAGTGTCCACAAGACTGGTGGAACTCGCAGAAAGTATTTTCATCGTATCCTTGATTGCGAATCCATGTATTCTGATACTACTCAAATTACCCTAAGGAGTGTTACTCTCATCAAAAGAGGTTCAGATGTAGTACTTAGGGATCGAATCCACAAGGAGCTAGGGAACAATTAAATCTAGTGTTTATTAATTCTAAAGGTTGTAATGTTTTAAATAAAATAGCAATAGTAACTAGCGAGTAAATGATAAATGTAACTTATGTTGGAAATGATATTAGATGCAGGGCCACTATTCAGGTGTTGGAGATTATAATTCCTATAGATGCCTAACTGTTGCATGCATGATATATTAGAGCTCATTCGCTTAACTCAGTGATCAGCTGTCGCATGTACCACTGGTTAACAGACTAGATCTTGTGTCTCACCGGTTAGATGCAGACACAAGAGAGTGTCGATCGATAGTCTATTAAGACGTCGACCGATACACGTTTGCCAACATCGATCGATTGTCAGTTGAGGATATCGATCGACGGGTTCTAGCCAGGCCTATGCGCGAGTATGAAAATGCTCTACTAAGATTCTAAATTGGCGGTTAGCCCTCTCTAGCAATCCTAATATGATAGATAGATGTCAGGATGGGATAACAAGGGTGATTGAATATGCAATCCTATGATCAAGTTCTAGTTAGCTAGGCTAAAACAAGCAATGAATACAAATCTATCATGAATATCACAACAAGGCAGATCTATAGTTTGGGGCTAATCTCACAAACCTATCTGAACCCTGGATAGAAACTCATAGAATAGATGATAAGAAAATAAAACAAGGAGTTCCAATCAAAAGTGATATTCTCTCCAAATGAAACTTGTAACAAAACTAGGTCTAGAAAAGAAAAAGCTCTCTCTGCCGTCAAACACTTAGGCAGTATATATTCTACTAGGTTAAAAACTCGTCAGGGCATTTTGGTAATTTGGCTTGGCCTTGGTCTTTAAGTCTGCTGAATCCAAAATGTCGCGTCTGGTGTCTCGACATCGATCGACGGTACTTGTGTACATCGATCGATATTGATCTTCATCTGTCGAGGCATTTCCTGATATCGATCGTCAGCACTGATGCGCATCGATCGATTATTCTACCTCTCGTCGACCTCTAAGTGGTCAGCTCGGGTGAAATGTCCTTTATGCTCCAAAATGCTCCAAAGTCATAATTTTACTCCGAAATGCACCTGAACCTGAAAACATACCTAGAAGAGTAGAAAACATAATATATATATATAGTAAAATAATAATATACCATGGATAAAAATGGGTCAAATCCAAGGTATATCAACTCCCCCAGACTTACCCTTTTGCTTGTCCTCAAGCAAAACATATAGACAGTCTCTCTGAAAGAGGTTTGAAAATATTTGGGAACTTAAGATTTTAAAAACATAGAAATCTTTCCGCAACAATTTTGCAACCACATTTAAAAAGTCCTAATCACAAAAGCACACTATGCAATATCCTAGCTTAGCAACCATTTCTGACATAACACAACTCTTCAATTCACGTCTGACATCCCCTCTACTGATTTCATTTCTTAGCATAAATATAAAGTGAATGCTTTACCTTGGGAGTATCGATCACAGGATGCTAGGATTTCAGACAGGTATCTGGAGCTGCAGGTAAAAGTTAGTTCCTAGTTTCTCTCTCTCTAAATTTCTCTCTTGAGTCAAAGTCTGCTTCCATTGCAGGATCAGTGACCAAGATTGGATAGGCTTCCATGAATCAAAACTTAATGGTGGTTGCCACCAAGTCCTGTTCAGACTCATCCTAATTAAACAATAGATCTTACTTTTTTTTTAATTTATTTATTTATTTATTTTATTTATTTTTTTTTAAATATTCTATAACTAATCTAGGGTCGAAATCTAGAGAGAGAAAATGTGATAAATAATCTAAACCAGGCGTTACCTTCTAGACCTATCTGAAGAATCCGATCCCATGTATACCAAGCCCCAAGACAAGCGGTTATGTCAGGTTTAGTGTTGGAAATCAGCTTTGGTTACTTCATACGGTACAAGGCAAGTGTGTAGTTGATAGGTTTATCTGCTTTAGCATCTTTAGTGCTATCTGCAATCAGTAAATCTAAAATGGTGCTAAAGATTGGTTAGATATCAATATAAGACTATAGTCCCTATTTTCGATAGCTAAGCATAATTTATTTGAAATTCCTTTTTACGTAAGAATAAAATAAATTATATCAGTAAATCTCCCCCCAGACTTAAATTACACTGTCCCAGTGTAACTCAGCCGGAGTTATGATGAAATGTGTATGATGTACAAAATGTAACAAGTAGGTAAGATACATCTGACCGGATTAAATATCGATCGATGGGTAAGTGTTACATCGATCGTCGTGTGGTTGTTTTCCTAAATCTGAAAGAGATAAAATGAAAGAAATTAAATGCTAGCTAATAAAAGCAAAGTAAAATACCTAATAGTGGGTTGCCTCCCACTCAGCGCTTGGTTATAGTCATTTAGCTTGACTGTGGTAGTGATTGGCTATTGGGTGGAGAAGCAGCTGCTTGTTGGAAAGCAAGCATCCACGTCATCTCTGCGCATTCTGGACCAAGATGCAATGAAACTTCTTGTGGCCTCATCATTTCTTGTCCATTTGTCATCCATCTTCCCAAGTACATTGGAGATGTTCTGTAGCCTTTCTTGAATGTTGTCAATGCTGACCTGGTGCCAGCCTATGTTGTCATAGGTGTATGCTGAAAGATCTGTCAGTTCGTTTTGCATTGACTCCACTGTCTTGTGTATCAGCTGCTCGCCAGTTGGTATAGACTCGGCGTCGATCGATGCGATTATGTGTTTGTTGGTCGATCTCGGTGAGTTGCCGTCGATCGATTTTGCTTTTGTCCTGTCGATCGATGCTGATATCTGATGTTGAGCTACGAGTTGCCTCTGAATGGCTTTGACTTCTTTCTGTAGCCATTCTGCGTGGTTGTCTAGTCCACTGATTTTGTTGTCGAATGGAAAGTAGATGTCATCGCAGCGTTTGTCAAGTCGTTCCTCCATGGTGTCTAGAGCAGTGTAGATCTTGGATGTGATCTTGTCAACCTCTGCTGCTGTGTAAGGAAGTAACTCCACAGGTTTCTTGCCATCGATCCAGGGTCTTCTTAGCCTGTCGATCGATGCTGATTTTCCCTGCAAAAAAACTTTGATTTGTAATGTTCTCAATATCCTTTTGGGCATCAAGTAATTGACTAGACAATTTGTTTAAATCTATCATGACTGGTGATATAAAACGGTCATGCATATCCTCGTAAGTCCTCAGCCTCTCATTCATTGCTAAGACTTTGGCGTCTAGCGATGTGAAGGTGCACATGTCGATCGATATGGCTGGATGTTGGTCCTTCTTGCGAATGGTGTCCAGATCTTGCTGTAGTAGCTCGATTTTAGTGCTTAGCCAGTCCACGTTGTTGTTGAGAGGGCAGTAAACGTCGTTTATCCTCGTGTCGATGTAAGAGACTTCCCATTCATCCCTGTGTTGTGTTGAACATCGCGGTTCTGCAAGGATCTGAGCTGTAGGAAGACTGACGTCGATCAATGTTGCACGTGGTGCGTCGATCGATGCTGAGGTCGTAGCTTCCTTCTCAAGTTGCTGACGTAAACTTTCAATTTCTGTCCTCATTTCTGCCATACATCTTAAAAGTTCATTGTAGCCTCTATCCAAAGGCTGATGTGTTTCATCTACCAGTGTTTTGAGCTCCTCTCCCAGTTTCTCCTGAGCTCCACAAATACCAAACACCATTTCATCGATTTCTTCTTTGGTGTAGAGTTCTGGTGCCAGTCTTGTGAGTGTGAAGGATAGGAAGTGGCATGTTCTGGAAGACAGATGTGGCTCTCTTCAAAAAGAGATGCTCTTTCCAGTATTTTCCTGATGTTGTCCTTTGTGACAGGTATCATCTCACCAGCTGCGCTTCGTGCGTGTCCACGCTCATCTCTGTAGACTCCATATTCGTTCTTTTGTTCCCAAGTGAACTTTCTGGCTCCATACATGTCGAAAGCGGGACTCCCACATTCATAGCGTCTGTCGATCGACGTCGGATCATCCATATCGATCGACGTTGGTGTCACCTTGTCGATCTATGTCTCCGTTATACTGTCGATCGTTGCTTGCCCTTTTGGTTGGCGTGATAGATCTGGGTTGGTCTTTGTTGTGGTGACTCCTGCGTGGTTGTTAGGATCTGTTAGAATGACGTCTGGAGTGCCACGTTGCTGTGAGAACAGGTTGACAGGTCCATTGGCTACTTGAAGGATGTCTGCTATGTCCTCTCTAGACACTTGTAAAATCCTTCCATCCATTGCACGTGCGTTGCCATCTGGATCCCTGAAAATACCAAATTCATCAGGTGTTAGAAAACCGTAATCAATGTTTGCATAATTATTCATTTTAGAAATAGAGAGATTAGGGTTTAGAGTAGTATCGATCGATGTAGATACAGTTACATCGATCGATGGCAGAGTAATTTCTGCAGAACTTGTATTCTTGAGATGATTGCTCTTCATGGATTTTTCTGTTGATGTAGAAGGAAGAGTGTTCATCTTATTTGCTTGTGTGTTTGCTCTGATGTGTGTAGGTGGTTTCGGAGGTGCAAAACGATTTATATAGGTATCTGTAAACCTAGTTAGGGAGGGAATATTCTCCTGCTCCTGAATTTTCGCTGCGGCGCGAATATCGATCGATGTTCCTTTTGGTGTGTCGATCGATGTGAGCGGTTGTTTTGCTGGACGAGGGTGGGTATCGACCGATGTGGGGTGCACAGCGTCGAATGATGTTGGAAACGTGTTGGTGAACTTGTGTATATCAAGTCTTTCATTCTGCAAAGATATTTCTATTGCACGTTCTTTCCAGTAATCCTCATCGTATTCCTCGGTATGTTCCTCATGAGGTGAAGTAATTACAGTGTCAACTGCAAAACTTTCATGGAAACCACTGTCTGCCCAACTGCCTATGGAATATTCATCATGTCCTCTCCTGGTTGAAAGTTGGAAGACAAAATGTTGGTAACAATGATTAGGTGAAGCGAAATGGTCAAGTGGGTGCATTACGTCGAGTGACGTGTTGTTGTGGTCATCGGTCACCATTGACACATTAGAATCGATCGATGGAAAGATTGGGGTGTCGATCGATTCCGAGTACTCTGTTTCGTACTCCGATTCATACTCTGCTCCACAATGGCATGCGCCAATGAAGCCAAGTTCTTTCCCATAATCCACATAATTAATTACCTTTCTCTTAGGTCTGATGGGATCGTATGATGTTTGGGTCTATGAGCGTTAGACACAATTTATTTTTGTTCATGTCACATACAGCTCCTACTGTAGCTAGGAAGGATCTTCCAAGCAGAAGTGAAGAGTTCCAGTTAAGCTCGATATCTAAGACATGAAAATCTCCAGGGACAAGGGTATTACCAATCAGTACCTCCAGATCTCTTATGATGCCTCCTGATCGTTTCTCTGAAAGATCCACGAAGGTGAAGGATTCTGTTGAGGGTTCGATGGTCAAACCAAGCTGGTCTGCCATGATCCTTGGGAGGATACTAACCGATGCTCCTGTGTCACACATTGAATGGGGAAATTCAACACCCTTGACTATGCATGGTATTGCAAACTTCCCAGGATCACTCTTCTTCGTCAATGTGATCATGTGTTTCATCTTTCCTCTGACTTGATGAAACATTCTCCTAATGTCCTCCTCAGTTACCTTTGTTTCTCTGAAGAACATCCACAACCGGTGTGTGAAGTAAGCTTCATCAAAAAGTTTTTCGATTGGGATTCTGAGGACTCATTTAGTGAAACCATCCATCTCCTTATCGTTAGCTTCCCTCTTGAGGTTTTTAGGAATCTTCTCCTTCCTTTTCCTTAACCTTTTCCCTTCAGATTCTTGTTCTTCTTGAACAGGTTCTGTTGAACTATTTAAAGGGTTGGGTTTTGGTTTGGGTGGGTTTGCTAATGGTTTAGGTGGTGGTCTGAGTGCATTGATGTAATCATTATCGATTGAGGGTAACCAAACTCGGTATGTCAGAGGTGCCTGTCGATCGATGGGAGGTGTGTTGTGACGATCGTCGTTGGACTCACTCTGTCGATCGATGGTTGAGTTAACCGATCGATCAATTTTTTCATAGAAAGGGGAGGGTGGGTGAGGATGCTTAGCTGCGAATTCTTCATGAGTTAGAATTCGAACCGCATTGCATTCAGTCGAATTGGCAGACGACGTCGATCGATGACTGGAGTAATCCGTCCATCGATCTTCATCATGGTCTGTCGATCGATGCGAGTTCATCGACATCGGTCGACACCATTGGGATCCGCCGAGACTCATGGAGCTTTCGATTTCGAAATCTCCTTCCTCAAGGTTTTAATTTCTCACCACTTGCCAGAATTCATCATCTATGATGGCATTTACGTGGTGTTTCCCTTTGTCGGTTCCTGCTTCTCTAGCGAAAGCTTTTTGCCTCTTAATAGTCTCGCCCGTCTGAATTACTTGGGTTTCAAGTTTTCTCACCTGAGTCCCTAAGGTCTCGATTTTGGTGTTCAGATTGTTTTAGGCAGAGTCTATCTTACCGTTGAAATCCACGGTGATTTGTTGTTGTCCCAACAGTACTCGATCAAGCATTTCTTCAATCTTGCTTTCCTGAGTTTGGGGTGGTGGATTTTGATAGTAAGAGTTCGAGTAGCTCTTGCTGTTGTTGAAGGGTTTTTGAAATTGTGAACTTTGGTTACTTCTTTGGCCATTTCCAAAGAAATTTCTGTTTCCGCCCTGGTTTCCAAATTTTTGGAATCCGGTACCTCAGATGTAGTTCACATCTTCTTCTCCTTCTGTATCTGCTACTTCTCCTTCAGCTGAACAAACTTGCTAACTAAGTAGCTCGTGCACCACATCTAACTTAGCTCTTCCTTCGTCCATCTGTTCCTTCCCGATAGAGGCTACAGACTTCTTCCGTTCAGAGTCAGTGTTTTTGGTGATGCTGCTGTTAGCAAGGTTTTCGATAAGTCTCACAGCTTCCAACGGATTCTGAGTAGTGAAATTTCCTTCACTCGCCGTATCAAGAGCCATTTGATACTGTAAGGCGAGACCTCGGAAGAAAGTGCTTAGCAGCTGCACTTCATTAAATCCGGGGTGTGGACAGTCTCGCTGGAAAAACCTAAATCTAATCCACGCATCTTTGAAGGACTCTCCAGCCTTCTGCGAGAATGTGGAAATTTTGTTCCGAAGTTCTTCAGCGCACGCCTCATCGAAGAAGTTTCGTAAGAAAGCATTCTTGATGTCGCTCCAGGATGTTAAAGATCCTGTGGGTTGCTGCCTAAGCCAGTGCATCTCTTCTCCATTCAGCGTGTATCTGAAGAGCTTGCACAGCAGGTAATCTTCGGGGACTCCTTCCATCCGAATGGCAGCGATTAGATCCTCGAACCGTTCCAAATGGTCCATGGATGCTCGTGCGGTAACCCAGAGTAGGGTATCTATGACACGAGAGTGTAGTATTGAGGCTTCAGCTCGAAATTCTGCTTCTGGATCTCCGGAAGTCGAATCGCTGATCTGTTGGAATAGTACTCATCTGGGCGATTGTAGTCGGCCAGTGGTTTCGATCGAGTGTCCTCATCTACAGGTTGAGCAGCTCCTGTAGCATCAGCATCAGGGATTACAGTTCCCTGAGCATCTATTTTCTGACCTGTTGCATTACGCAGATGACCGGCCTGGTCATACAGGTTTCCATTCTCATCCTGAGTTAGAATAATAATGTTTACCATTTTTGACGACATGGTATCGATCGACGTACGCGGTGTAGTATCGATCGTTGTCGAACGATTTGGATCGATCGACGATGACGGTCTGGTGTCGGTCGACGGTTGGTTGTGCGTATTGATCAACGACGAAGTGGTTGCGTCGAGCGATGTGGAACGTTGACCTCTACGGATGGTGCGTTCCAAATGAGCATGATCGTCTGAGAACAGCAAGTCTTTCTCCTTGTTGCTTCTGGTACCGCTGGGCATGCACCTGAAAAGACAAGAAAAAGAAAGATTATTAGAAAAGGGGGTAAAGAAAAGAATTAGAATTAATAAAACTAAATCTAATGACGATCAAAGCTCCCCGGCAACGGCGCCAAATTTGATACCACTCAAATTACCATAAGGAGTGTTACTCTCATAAAAAAGAGGTTCAGATGTAGTACTTAGGGATCGAATCCACAAGGAGCTAGAGAACAATTAAATCTAGTGTTTATTAATTCTAAAGGTTGTAATGTTTTAAATAAAATAGCAATAGTAACTAGCGAGTAAATGATAAATGTAACTTAGGTTGGAAATGATATTAGATGCAGGGCCACTATTCAGGTGTTGGAGATTATAATTCCTATAGATGCCTAACTGTTGCATGCATGATATATTAGAGCTCATTCGCTTAACTCAGTGATCAGCTGTCGCATGTACCACTGGTTAACAGACTAGATCTTGTGTCTCACCGGTTAGATGCAGACACAAGAGAGTGTCGATCGATAGTCTATTAAGACGTCGACCGATACACGTTTGCCAACATCGATCGATTGTCAGTTGAGGACATCGATCGACGGGTTCTAGCCAGGCCTATGCGCGAGTATGAAAATGCTCTACTAAGATTCTAAATTGGCGGTTAGCCCTCACTAGCAATCCTAATATGATAGATAGATGTCAGGATGGGATAACAAGGGTGCTTGAATATGCAATCCTATGATCAAGTTCTAGTTAGCTAGGCTAAAACAAGCAATGAATACAAATCTATCATGAATATCACAACAAGGCAGATCTATAGTTTGGGGCTAATCCCACAAACCTATCTGAACCCTGGATCTAACAGTTGAACTACTCAGACATAGCAAAGCAATTCATATCAATAGATAAATAGAAACTCATAGAATAGATGATAAGAAAATGAAACAAGGAGTTCCAATCACAAGTGATCTTCTCTCCAAATGAAACTTGTAACAAAACTAGGTCTAGAAAAGAAAAAGCTCTCTCTGCCGTCAAACACTTAGGCAGTATATATTCTACTAGGTTAAAAACTCGTCAGGGCATTTTGGTAATTTGGCTTGGCCTTGGTCTTTAAGTCTGCTGAATCCAAAATGTCGCGTCTGGTGTCTCGACATCGATCGACGGTACTTGTGTACATCGATCGATATTGATCTTCATCTGTCGAGGCATTTCCTGATATCGATCGTCAGCACTGATGCGCATCGATCGATTATTTTTCCTCTCGTCGACCTCTAAGTGGTCAGCTCGGGTGAAATGTTCTTTATGCTCCAAAATTCTCTAAAGTCATAACTTTACTTCGAAATGCACCTGAACCTAAAAACATACCTAGAAGAGTAGAAAACATACATATATATATAGTAAAATAATAATATACCATGGATAAAAATGGGTCAAATCCAAGGTATATCATATTCCCTGTGGTTTGACCTTGATCTGAACTGATCGCGTAATTGTGCGCCCCTTGAAGTTCTTCCCCCTCGTGATGGGCGTACTTGTCGTTACGAGAGTTTTTCTTCTTCGTTTTTGGATCTACATCTTTCGAGGATGGTCTCGTCGACTTATGCTTTTGCGACAAGACTTTCGTTTCCTCTTCGATTATGATGTAGTCCATTGCCTTGTGGAGGGTGTCTTGGATCGTCCGGGTTTGTCGAGGGTTATCCATTTTATGAATTTCGACTTGTATCAGGTCGTCTTTCTGAACGCGTCAATGGCCACTTTGTTGTTTATCCCGCTGACCCTGGACATCACCAGCTTGAACCGGCTTATGAACTCGCGGAGGGGTTCGTCCTCCCTCTGGGACAAACTCCAGAGGTCGGCATCAGACGTTTCCCTATCTATGAACATAGAGTATTGCTTGAGAAATTCCGATGCGAGCTGTCGGAAACTTCCGATAGAGTTTCGCTTAAGGCGTGCGAACCACTCGAGCGCTGCAAATTCTGATATAGCCCTTCTCATCATGATGTGGAAAGCCTGAAGGTGCGCCTTAGGATCAGTCGTTCCATCATACTTTGGTACTTTGATTTTTTCCGGATCAGAAACCCTCATATCGGAGATGCGAGCGGTGAAGGGTGTCTTCCGAGCCCCCTCGAGCAATCTGTCGATCTCAGGGACAGCACTGGTAGCCTGATGGATCTGGGATTTCCCTTACTTTGGCTGCAGTTTTGGTGATGTAATCGCGAAGATCGCGAATGTCCGATGTCTCGTCAGCAGATTTCCGAGCTTGTCGGCGTTTGCTGCGAGTGCTCTCGGTTTTCTTTTCAGCCAGCTCTTCTTGTTCGTTCCAATAGAGGATTTCCTCCTCTTCCGTCATTGGCTTATCGAGCGGAGAGCTTTCCCGTGCAGATCGGCTTTTGGTCCTTCTTGGATGTTTGTCGGCGTCCTCCTCGGTATCGTTGGTGATGTCGCTGGGATCCAAGTCGACATGCTCGACTTCATTAACCTCCGAGTCCTTCGTGGGAGGTGGAGGACTCTCAGTGTTCCTTTTTCGGCAGGGGATTTTTCGCTAGGGTTTTGGCCCGAGGGTCGTTCCCGCGACGTTCCAGGCCTGTCGAGTGTGGTTGCGAAGTCGAGTCGTTTCCCGCGAACTTTCATGGTTCCACGGGGACGGATTGCTCGAGTCCTTGCCGTTAAGGTTTCGACCTGCTTGGTCAAGGTGTTCACAAGCTTATCCTGTTCTTCCGACCTTTTTTCATAGGTGGCAAACATCTTTTTAAACTCCTCGAGCGTCGCGGCGTTGGCTGGTGCGTTGGCCGCGGAGACGTCCGCTGCTGGAGTGTGGAGATCAGTGCCGCTTCCTCCATTGAGAGGAGTTTGCATGTTGTCCGCGTCGTTAGTTGACATGTCTGGTTGAGCGTGATGTGGTTGAGAGTCAGATTGATCTGTACCTCCTCTCCTTTTTGCGCCAAACTGTGGGAATCGAAATTCGCACTGTCGATTTTTGTTTAAATTAGGAAAGTAGGAGAACCCTAGTTTTCCAGAGGTCCCGGATATCTGCTAATACAACTCACCAAGCAATCAAAACACAAGATAACAGCAATGAAAATATAAGAAATCGTAAAAGGAGCAAAAGGGGTCTTATTTCGAATTCGCGTATGAGCGTTACACCAAGGTAGAAACCTCAGTTATGAGAGCTGTCGGCGAGATCCCTAGTTCTAACAACCTAAGACTGCAAAACCTAGTTGAGTCGCAGCTCGAAATAACAAAAACGGAAAGTTGCCTAATTGCTCTAAGTGCTAAGTTTGCTCTGAAAAATTTCTCCCCCATGCCTCTCGCCTAGGACTCCTTATATACTCGCTCCTAGGTCGGTTTACGCTTTTCCCCTTCTGCCCTTAAACTGTCGTAGACAAAAAAATGAAGATATTCCATTTTTCCTGATCTTCGTAATTATCTTCCAAAACTTCGTATTTATCCGCGGAAACTTGACATTTATCTTTCCTGGCGAACCAACCATAAACCGTCCCACGGTTTGCGGGCTTTTGGTTAAGAAATCGTAAGGTGGGCTTCGAGTCATGTCTTAGGTCCCTTCGGGCCGTCTTTTGGCCTGAAGCGTTTATTACGGCTTCTTTCGATAAAAACAAACTTTTCGTGGTTTTTATCGTAAAGTTCGATTGATGACTTCAAATGTCGAGAAACATGAAATGGGTTTGCTATGGTCTTCGGGAGATAGCATCAAAGAGTAGACGAGAATGCATGGATTTGTGTCGTATTCGACGTTTCGGACACCGATCCAGCTTGGCTCGAGCTCGGTCGCTACGTAGCGACCGAGCGGAATGCGCGCTCGGTCGCTACGTAGTGACCGGGCAGTGTGCATGTTCGGTTGTTGCGTAGTGACTGAGCTTGGCTTGTCTGTGTTCCGATCGTGACACTCGAACTTATCCGTGGCTGGTTTAGATACGTTTCCGTTACCTTAGGACAGCTTGTTTTTGATCCAACCGAGACTTGAACAAGGTTTTATCTCGAGATCATGTGTCGTGACATTTCCTTTTTTTTACCAAGCATAATTATCGCATAAAGATACTCACACTAGTTTTTGCGGAAGTTTGGATATTCACTTTGTCGTAACCGTTTTTGACCCCAGCAGTAATGAGCAAGGAGGTCCTGCATCATAGTCGTCTTTGGGGTAAATTTCTGCCTCTTAGTAGAATCTCGCCTTGGTAGGGTCTCATCTCTTCACTTTTTACTTCTCAGGGAATTTTGCGAGACTCCATGCTCCTGTCCTTTATGACGAATATCAGCAAGCTGGAACGCGAAGAAGACGCCCCTTCTATGCTCCCCCCCCCCACCTCGTTTGACTAGGGCAACATCGCCAGCCAGTAGGATTAGACCGCTCCCTTCCAGGACCGTGACTGGATATGCACCGCTGATGGGCGTTCGACAGAGGCTTCTTACTGAGTTGTTTCTTCTTCGTAACCGGGTGCAAGATATGGCAGCTCAGCGTGACTTATTGATTTGGCAGGTGAGAGCTTCGGTCAGATGGGAGCTTATGAAGCAATGGCTGGAAGGAAGAACATAACGATGGGTCGAAGAAGAATATCGTCGGTATCTGCTTTGTTCTGAAGGATCTGATCATCACTTTGGAGGGTGCCCTTGAGTAGGTTCGAGGTCTGCTGCGGTGTCTGGAGTTTCAGCTGGTCCATCGTTCTAGATGTTTGTTGCTTTCTGTCGAATTTGTTTTTCTTTGAATAATGGCTTCTTGTTGCCTTTCTTGATTCTCCTTTGGAACAATGCTTTTTCGTAACAAATTTATTTTCCTGCAAACCCTGTTTCCTTCTTTCCCGTAAGTTCGGAATTGAGAACTTAGCTCTGGGGGTACAAGGTCCGAATGTATTTTTAGGGATCCGGAGGTTTTATCTTTGGAACCTGAGATTGTAGTCGGGCCCCGGGGTTAATAAGAACCTGGAGGTTCACCTTTTCCAGGCCCTTAACAAATTTGTTCAGGACCCAGAGACTGCACGGGGACCCGAAATTTCTTGATAACCCGGGAGTATTCTACCGCTCGGAAGCTGGTCACTATCGAGTTCCCGAGCTCCATGCTGCTTTCTGCAGAAAGCCACTATCAGACTTAGAGGGTGCTGGTGTGGGTGATAACCCAAGTGCCAGGCTTTGCTACTTTCCACGTCTGGAAAAGTAGAATATTATGTGGTGCTCCCAGACTTTTGCACTTAATCAATGGCAATTATACCTCGTGTCCCCTGTATTATTCTAGCACGTAACGTTTTAATACATGTACTTTCACATTTTTGGTATTTTTGTTTGGGCCCCGATATGCCTGAGGCTATACAGGGGTTTTAAGTAGTATTGACGGCATACTCGGGCTTGCGCAGACACCGTTTTGTTTTTGCGTGGTCATACCACTTTGTCATTAAGGGTTGGCCAGGATCGAAGGTCTCTTGGACCTGATCCAACTCGTTTTCCCCTTTAAGTATTATAGCATTCCTACTACTCTTTTATAGTCGGAACTATTTTATTATATAAGCTTTGTCCGGAGACGTTTTAGTGTACATAGGAGTAGGAAAACATAATGCTTAAATAATAGATAAAATAATTAATAGAAATCATGGTCCGGAGACCGTACAAGGTATCAGCTTGCGAGGTACCCCGGTTGTTAGGCCATGTTTTACCTTTTGTTGCTAGGTGATTCGCAGGGTTTGGCTTGCTTTTGGGATCGAGCATCCTTGCTGGAAGGTTCCTCCTTTTTCTGCACGGTTCTGCCTCTTTCTTGGGTCTAGGGACCATGGTCGAGACTCGTTTCATGCCCCGGCCTTTAGTGTTCGGAGTCCGCTGTCTTCTGTCAATGAAGTTTTTCAGTACTTCAATGAAACGGGTAGTCACATTCATCTACCGGAGCGACCATGTTCGGAGGCGTCCTGCCTGGCTAAGTGTCTCCCTCATGCGTCTGTGAGGTCTCCTTGAAGTACTTGTGCCCAAATTATTTATCCGCGAGACCACTGACTAATACCTGATAAGGTTCTTGGTTGTCTTGTCTATGTGAGGCGGAGGACGAGGGTCCTGTGAAGACCAGGTCTTACGAGCAAATGCAACTTCGAAGGGCTTCGGGGGAGACCATGCGGAGTGGTCGACACAGGTTCTCTGAGGATTCCTCTTGTTCTTGGAATAATTCGGGGTCCGCCTTCTCCGGAACGACCCCCAACTACTCGTATCATTGACCTCTGATCCCTGGGTGATATCACTCAAATTACCCTAAGGAGTTAATTACTCTCTCAAATAAGAGGTTCAGATGTAGTACTTAGGGATCGAATCCACATGGACTCTAGGATTACTCAATAGATCTAAGGGATTAGAAATAAAGTAGACTAAGAGATCTATTTTTTCTAAAAGCAGTAAATGATGAGCCAAACAAGGTAATTGTTTGGCGGTTTTAACTTGAAGTTGTTCTAAAGATGGGAAAACAGCTAGACTTAGGCAAATTCTCAGGTATGAAAAGCATGCAACTTAGTTCAGACTAAGGTTTGACGGTTTTTGAACTCAAACAATGGTAAACAAGATAGATTTTCTTTACTAGATCTCGGATCTCAATTGTCGTCTATTTATCTCGAGAAAGAGTCGATCGATGTGACTTAATGCACATCGCTCGATACACCTTTCAAACAATCGATCGACGCCACTCTCGTTACCATAACTAAAAGTGGGTGAAATTCATGGTATATCAACTCCCCCAGACTTATTCTTTTGCTTGTCCTCAAGAAAAACAAACGGACATTCTCTCTGAAAGAGGTTTGAAAACATCAGGGACTCACAGATTTAAAACATAGAAGTCATCACCTCTACAATATTGCAATCCACATCTAAAAGGCCCTAATCACAAAGCACATTATGCAATATCCTAGCTTAATAACCAAATTCATCTAGCCACAACTTAGAAAATCTTATCTGATATTCCCCTTGACCAAACTCATTTCTTAGCATAAATAAAAGTTCAGGCTTTACCTTGGGAGTATCGATCACAGGATGCAAAGATTCTCAAACATGTATCTGGATCTGCAGGTAAAAGTTAGTTCCTAATTTCTCTCTCTCTAATTTCTCTCTTGAGTCAAAGTCTGCTTATATTGCAAGATCATTGACCAAGATTGGACATGCTTCTATGAATCAAGACTGAATGGTGGTTGCCACCAAGTCATGTTCACTTTATTTTGACCTATATCCAAGAATTCTTTGTAAAGCGAGCCTTGAAGATTGCCGCCTCCAAGTCCCGTTTGAATTCTTTTGGTTGGAATCCTTATGAAGCAAGCCTTAATGGTCGTAGCCACCAGGTCCTGTTCGGTTTCCACCTAACTAGATCCTAAGTCCTATTTAAATGATAAATTTCTATTTTTGTTTTAGATAACTAAATAGCTACTCTAGGGTCGAAATAGAGAGAGAAAATGCGATAAATAAATCTACATAAGGCTTTACCTTCGAGACTTGTTTGAAGAATCTGATCCCATGTATACCAAGCCCCAAGACAAGCAGTAGTGTCAAGTTAGTGTTGGAGGTTAGCTTTGGTTCTTTCAAACAAGCTAGGCAAGTGTGTATAGTTGACAGGTTGATCCACTTTAGCATCTTTAGTACTATCTGCAATCAGTAAATCTAGAATGGTGGTAAGAAGTGGTTAGCCATTCAAGTAAAAATCATAAGTTCATAGTCCGCTTCTTGACTCAATAAAATTATTTTTAAAAATATTTTGACAAAACTCAAGAAGATGGTGTTAGTACTACCTCCCCCAGACTTAAATTACACCGTCTCGCTGTAAAGTGTCCAAAGGTGGTGATAAGCTAATTTAGATGTTTGAGATGTTAAAGCAAAGGGTCATACCTCTCTGTCCCGCCTATCGATCGATACCATCCTCTCCGTATCGATCGACGGCGTAGAACAGAAAATTCTGCGTCATGTCTGGAATCTAACTCATATGGTCTGTCAGTTTGGTTATCTCTGTTAGACACTCCAAACATAAGAAATAAGTAAACAGTCTCAAACACAAAGCATAGATATGTCTAAAATATAAATCCTACAAGTCCGAAAAATAGAAAAAAAAAAACAAATGCATAAGGGAAAGAGATAGAAATGTGAGGACTAGTCGGTGTTCTCGTTGTTCGTGTCGTCGTCGCTCTCGGATGAGGGGTCTCTGCGCTGCCTAGAACGTCCTGCTGCCGCTAGTGAGTGAGCTCTGATGGTCCTCCTGCTCGTGCGAGAAACTCTAGCCCATATGGCACGAAGAGCATCCACAACTACCCTCTGAAAATCTCCCTAATCGTGCATAGGGATGTCTGGTATGTGCGGGAAATCAGGAAGAGGTGCCTCTGGTGGTCCCTGTGTAGCTCTGGCTCGATGCACTCCGGGAGGTCTGCGCGGGATGGCTGGAAGATCGCGGAGGAGCTGGGCATCGGGGAGGAACCGGAGTCTCTCGACACTGTAATCGAAGTCCGTGATTGTCTTGTTCGGCATCTGCAGTAGACGGCGCTGGTTCCCGATCCTGAAACTCCAGAGAAGGTGCTCCTTGAGCCAACATGAGTTCATCAGGTGTGTCTCGTCCAAGAAACGGTGGGAGCTGTCGGCTGTGCTCGGGTCTAGGTGGATGCGTAGATACTCAAAGATTGATGTCAGCAAACTCCCAAGCGACTCTCTCTCTTCCTGCTCTTGCCCGTGAAGGGCTTTTTCTTCAGCTCCACCAAGTGCGCAGCAAAGATGGCTCCGAGATTTGGAGTCACTACATCGTTGGCCTCATCGAGGTGAGTCAGGTCCACCAGGCCGTTAACTCCACAGAAGAGTAGTGTAAGCTCCTGTATCCTCACCTTTTTGGGCTCCATCTTGCAAACCAACGTGTTTGCAAGAGCCCATAGAAAGTACCGGAGGGTTGGGTGACGGATATATGTCTGCGTGGCGGAGTTTGAGTCCCGCGCTCCCGTGCAGATGATTTTCCAGAAGCTGTTGAGGCCTAGGAAGGGTGGCAGCTTGCTCGGAGTCGCAGTCTCATCGAAACCGTAGATGCGGCAGAGCTCGGCGATGGAAATCCTGTATTGAATCCCCCTGGCAAAGAAGGAGAGTGTACCATCTCCTGTTACCCTTGCCTTCGAGGTGTTGTACGTGAACTCGACCGTGGCCATAAACTGTCTGACCAAGTCGACGTGGAGATCGTAAGCGTGAGTGGCCATGGTGCCGAGTCCAAGCTGCGTGATCATCTCGTCGATGTCTTTCTCGATCCGTAGCTTCCATAAGACGTATGGGTCGATGAACCGTGTGGGCTCGATAGAGACGCCAAGCCAAGCATTGTAGAACAAGCTGTCGTAGTCGTCCCACTCGTCTGTGAGCGCGCGGTTGATGCACTCCTTGCTGTTGACCGCTTTCTTTGGGATTGCGAACCTCTCGACTGTGGCGATGGGTGTTTTGTCATCACAAGGCCAAGGGTTGTGGTCCTGTACGGAGGTGCTAGCTTCGTCGAATCTCCTCTTCGTCCTCCTCTCATGTCTCTGTGAGGCTTCGTCTGAGCTCTTCTGAAAACAAACAGAAAAGAGAGTAGGAGTGAGACAATGTTACGATATATTTTGATATCGATCGATGAAGTATGAGAGACAACGGTCGATATATGTCATTAAGGGTTAGTCGATAATAAGGATATCGATCGATGCTATAGAGTATGCGTCGATCGATGTCGAATCGCGAAAACTGCAAAAACCACTCGAGTCCAAATCGTACTTTCATAGTATCGACAGCATAAGATTCACAATCCTAAAACTAGATAATCATTAGAAACTTCAAAACCATCCCAAATTCAAGCCTAATCATAAGTTCTAGTTCATCTCAAAACTCAACTCTAAAAATTCCTAATAAAAGAGATTTTCGAAGTCAAACCTTGTAGATTGGGTGATTGAATGAACTAAACAGATAGGAAATGAGAAATTGAGTGGATTAGGGCGAGAAACGGAAGAAATCCGTCAAGAATTGTTGGGGTCAAAATCGGTCACGACGGAATCAATGTCTGAAAGTCCGTAAAAGTCAGCATAACCGTTTTTACGAAAAGTAATCTTCGTAAAGATATCTTTACGAACAGCCTTGCAGTAAAATATCGTCCAAATCTCAATCGAACCACTAAATACCAATTGTCCGAAGGCAACGGACATGTATCCAAATCGGCTGCGGACAAGCTCGAGTATGGAAATCAGACCGCGGACGAGCCAAGCTCGATCGATACGCGGTGACCAAGCATGCGCACAGCTCGGTCGCTACGTAGCGACCGAGCTCGAGCCAAGCTCGGTCGCTACGTAGCGACCGAGCATCCGTCTCGCTCGGTCGCTACGTAGCGACCGAGCCCGAACCAAGCTCGGTCGCTACGTAGCGACCGAGTGATCGTCCCGCTCGGTCGCTACGTAGCGACCAAGCTCAGCCAAGCTCGGTCGCTACGTAGCGACCGAGCTCGAGCCAAAGCTCGGTCGCTACGTAGCGACCGAGCGATCGTCCCGCTCGGTCGCTTCGTAGCGACCGAGCTCAGCCAAGCTCGGTCGCTACGTAGCGACCGAGCGATCGTCCCTCTCGGTCGCTACGTAGCGACCGAGCGCTCGTCCCGCTCGGTCGCTACGAAGCGACCGGGCTCGAGCCAAAGTTTGGTCGCTGTGTAGCGATTGAACCTTTCCGAACGTCAATACGACACCAGTTCTTGCATTCTCGTCAAACCTTCGAATGCTATCTCCCGAAGACCGTAGCAAGCTCAGTCCATGTTTCCCGCCATTCTAATTCATCGATCAAACTTCGCGGATTAGAAACCGCGGAAAACTCGTAGTAAACGTGTCGAGTCGGAAGACGGCCCAAAGGGACCTAAAACACGACTCGAGTCCCATCCTACGATTTTCCTAACCAAAAGCCCGTAAACCACAGCCTGGTTTACGCTTGGTCCACAAGGAAGGATAAATGTCAAGTTTCCGCGGATAAATACGGAAGTTTTGAAGATAATTGTGAAGATCGGGAAAAATGGAATATCTCCATTTTTATGCTATGACGGCTTAAGGGCAGAAGAGTAAAAGCGTAAACCGACCTTGGAGCTAGTATATAAGGAGTCCTAGGCGAGGAGCAAGAGGGGCTTTTTAGATTCGGAATTCTTTGCACTTAGAAACTTTAGGCTTATTCTCGACAAGTTCGGTTTCTATGACTGGCACTCGATTATTAGACGAACTCGCCCACGCAGTTCGATCTCTTGTCCAGCTCTATCAATTGAACTACGTTTGGCTTGATCCTCGAAAGGGGTACGTAGGCAGCCTTTAACAAGGTTCAGTCCGAAATCAATCAAAAACCTTTTCTTTATCTTTTTCGTCTTTTGTTATCGAGCTGCGACTTAACTAGGTTTAAGCTTTTAGGCCGCTAGAACTAGGTAACTCGCTGACAGCCTTTGCCGCCAAAGCTTTTATGATCTCTTGTAATGATCGCAACACTCTTACGCAGATTTGAAATAAGATCTACTGTTTTCTTTAAACTCGTTTGTTATCTTTTCACGATATCCACATATATTTGGTCACTTGTCGTTGGCTCTCGCAGAGATCCGGGACCTCTGGGAAATTAGGGTTTTCTTAGTTTCCTAATTTAAACGTAAATCGACAGTGCGAATTTCGGTTCCCACAGTTTGGCGCTAGAAGGAGGGGGGGGGTAACGGATTACTCTTACTCATGGCCACAAAACGCTTGATCGAAACGATGTCTGGATATATGAAAGACAAACTCGCAGCACTGACTGCTCCTATGGCCAACGCTTACGCAAACGCCGTAGTTTTCAACAAAATCGAAAACTTAGTCGTGACCTTCCGCCACAGGAAGAGCACTAAAACAAGCTCGCGATTTCTCCCTGTAAACAAGAAGGGAAACGATAAATCTTATCAAAACCCCGTAAACAAATCTCGATGCATAAGGGTTTTACCAAAACACGTTTTCCGAAAACATTTCGGAGGATAAAACTTGTTCTCCCAAAAAACGCTGAAAACCCCCTACGTTAATCGCGGAAAAAGGAACCACAACAAAACGATTACACAGCTCGGTCGCTACGTAGCGACCGAGCACGCACACTGCTCGGTCGCTACGTAGCGACCGAGCACACACGCTGCTCGGTCGCTACGTAGCGACCGAGCACACACGCTGCTCGGTCGCTACGTAGCGACCGAGCACACACGCTGCTCGGTCGCTACGTAGCGACCGAGCATGCACGCTGCTCGGTCGCTACGTAGCGACCGAGCACGCACACGCTGCTCGGTCGCTACGTAGCGACCGAGCACGCACACTGCTCAGTCGCTACTTAGCGACCAAGCACGCACACGCTGCTCGGCGTACGTAGCGACCGAGCACGCACACTGCTCGGTCGCTACGTAGCGACCGAGCACGCACACTGCCGGTCGCTACGTAGCGACCGAGCACGCACCACTGCTCGGTCGCTACGTAGTGACCGAGCACAACACGCTGCTCGGTCTCTAGTAGCGATCCGAGCACGCTTACGTGCTACGTAGCGACCGAGCATTGCACACGCTGCTCGGTCGCTACGTAGCGACCGAGCACGCACACTGCTCGGTCGCTACGTAGCGACCGAGCACGCACACGCTGCTCGGTCGCTACGTAGCGACCGAGCACGCACACTGCTCGGTCGCTACGTAGCGACCGAGCACACACGCTGCTCGGTCGCTACGTAGCAACCGAGCACGCACACTGCTCGGTCGCTACGTAGCGACCGAGCACACACACTGTTTGGTCGCTACGTAGTGACCGAGCTCAAGCCAACTCTCCACTCGCTACATAGCGACCTGTAAGGCCTCAGAAAGGTCCTCCTTTGGGTTCTCTTTTGAATCCTCGTCGAAACACTTTTCGTTTCGTCTCAATCGGAGTTTCCGTTGAGATTTTACGACGAAAACAAGTAGGACTCGTCTCGGCTTGCTTCCACTCGCTACGTAGCGACCTGTCAGACTGTCAGTCGCTACGTAGCGACCTGTAAGGCCTCAGAAAGGTCCTCCTTTGGGTTCTCTTTTGAATCCTCGTCAAAACGCTTTTCGTTTCGTCTCAATCGGAGTTTCCGTTGAGATTTTACGACGAAAACAAGTGGGACTCGTCTCGGCTTGCTTCCACTCGCTACGTAGCGACCTGTCAGACTGTCAGTCGCTACGTAGCGACCTGTAAGGCCTCAGAAAGGTCCTCCTTTGGGTTTTCTTTTGAATCCTTGTCGAAACGCTTTTCGTTTCGTCTCAATCGGAGTTTCCGTTGAGATTTTACGACGAAAACAAGTAGGACGCTTCTCGGCTTGCTTCCACTCGCTACGTAGCGACTTGTCAGACTGTCAGTCGCTACGTAGCGACCTGTAAGGCCTCAGAAAGGTCCTCCTTTGGGTTGTCTTTTGAATCCTCGTCGAAACGCTTTTCGTTTCATCTCAATCGGAGTTTCCGTTGAGATTTTACGACAAAAACAAGTAGGACGCTTCTCGGCTTGCTTCCACTCGCTACGTAGCGACCTGTCAGACTGTCAGTCACTACGTAGCGACCTGTAAGGCCTCAGAAAGGTCCTCCTTTGGGTTGTCTTTTGAATCCTCATCGAAACGCTTTTCGTTTCGTCTCAATCGGAGTTTCCGTTGAGATTTTACGACAAAAACAAGTAGGACGCTTCTCGGCTTGCTTCCATTCGCTACGTAGCGACCTGTCAGACTGTCAGTCGCTACGTAGCGGCCTGTAAGTCCTCAAAGGGTTCCTCCTTTGCGTTCTTTTTTGAATCCTCTTCGAAACGCTTTTCGTTTCGTCTCAATCGGAGTTTCCGTTGAGATTTTACGACAAAAACAAGTAGGACGCTTCTCGGCTTGCTTCCACTCGCTACGTAGCGACCGAGCAGACTGTCAGTCGCTACGTAGCGACCTGTAAGGCCTCAGAAAGGTCCTCCTTTGGGTTGTCTTTTGAATCCTCGTCGAAACGCTTTTCGTTTCGTCTCAATCGGAGTTTCCGTTGAGATTTTACGACAAAAACAAGTAGGACACTTCTCGGCTTGCTTCCATTCGCTACGTAGCGACCTGTCAGACTGTCAGTCGCTACGTAGCGACCTGTCAGGTCTCAAAGGGGTCCTCCTTTGCGTTCTCCTTTGAATTCTCATCGAAACGCTTTTCGTTTCATCTCAATCGGAGTTTCCGTTGAGATTTTACGACAAAAACAAGTAAACCTCATCTTAAACTCCTTGGCTTGTTTCTGCTCATCTTTGCGTTCACTTTCGAATCTCGATCGAAACGTCTCTTGTTTTGCCTCGATTAAAGTTACCATTGAGACTTTACGATATAAAAAAAAACCGCGAAAACCTATTTTCTCGCATGGATTCAGATTAATCGTATAAAACGGCAATGGTTAACTTAACACCTTAGCCGCCTTAACTATACGATTACGTTGAACCTTTTTACAAAAATCGACGTCTTATCTAAGGAGAAGATAACAGTCAAGTTCGGAAGATAAATGTCAAGTTTCAAAGGATAAACACCAATATCGGAAATGGCGAACATACACGAGAATAGGAAACGGAAATGAGCACGCAAAACTGAGAAGGGACAAACTGCATCTTCGAGAGAACTAAGGTATTTCCGACTTAAAATTTTTGAAATCAGACTTGGAATTTTCGTAGGAAATTACTTTGAGGCTGCCATAGAACTTTAGGGAACGTAAAACCTAGGCGGATAGTCTAGCGAACTAAGTTTTAAGCGATTTTTCCTGTCTCGATATATTGTTCCATAGTTGTTCATCCAGATCTTGCAAACCGATCTAAACTCTCCGAAAGTCGAGAAACGATCGCCACGCATATCAAGCCCGCAACGTTTTAACCATAATACGCGGCAAGTAAGGAAAAATTCGTAACAAAGCTTCTGGAGCTATACGAAACATCCTAAAAAATGCACGAAATACATCTCGGAAGGCCAACTCTTCACAAAGCACCATGAAGGAAAACGCTTGTTCCCATGGACAAATTTACACGACACCTCAGTCATAATTCCTCGATCGCAAACAAAATTATTAGCATCCGAGCAGGAACAACAATTTTTGGCTGCGAACATTCTTAGTCAAACCAGAATGTTTCTCAAACACAGGGCTAATACTAAACCCTCGCAACATCGCGAAATATCTTCAAAGCCCGCGAACATTTCAAGCACGAAACGTGGCATACGAAAGAATAACAAATCTTCAGCATCGCGAGACGTCGCGGACGCCTGAAGATTAGTTCTTCGACGAAATTTCCTTCCTCGATAAAAACACCTTCATGGAAGACCAGACAGTCATACGCACTAACATCTTCTCAAAACATATTCTTCGCGAAGACTCAAAATAGTAATTTTTACCATTAAGTTTGTTGCTGATCACAACAAACTCTTAACGTCCTAAACAGACTTAGCCATCTCGTAGAATATGACTCTCTTACATCCGACACAAGGATAATAGCGCTATAAAAGAAATCCGAAATTTTGGTCCAGCACTTCCGGTCTCCGGAGAGATGCTCGATTCCAACCATACAAGTCATATAAGCCGAGAACCTATCGCGGACTTTAAATCGGTATGGAATCAGGATGAAACTGAAACGGGATACGTAAGTCGAATTAGTCATCACACCCTCTAAAACCAGGAGTAAACCTAGGTCTTGCCCTAAACCCAGCGCACTGGTCTCTAACATCTCTAGGCATAGTATCAAACACCCTGATACGAGATCCCAAAATTTGTCTCTTTGCCAATATTCGAACGTCTTCAGAAAATCCCGCAAGTTTACACACTGCGGAAAACTCTCGAAACAGATTATGGATATGGCAATTCACACAGAGTTAGATTACGAGACGACAACTCGTAGTCTTCCCTCTACACCCATACAAAATGCCATCGGCAGCAACACGCCTTATTACCGCTACATAAAAACTAGACCATAAAGGTCCTACTGGACAACTAGTCATAAGAACCTTAACTCCAAGATGAACTACGAAAGGCCTGATCCCTTCAACAAGGGTACGTAGGCAGCCGTCATAAGGCGCAGCCCCAATCTTATCGCGTTTTCTACTTTTAGGAGAGCGAGAAGATCACTTACCACAGACCTTTTCAACCATTAATTCCGCCTAACTCACCTAACTTGCCTAACTTGCCAAGCCACTCGCTAGAACCTCACGCTAGAAGCTCATGATTCTAACGAGCTGGGGGGCTAACTGTTGGGGTCAAAATCGGTCACAACGGAATCAATGTCTGAAAGTCCGTAAAAGTCAGCATAACCGTTTTTACGAAAAGTAATCTTCGTAAAGATATCTTTACGAACAGCCTTGCAGTAAAATATCGTCCAAATCTCAATCGAACCACTAAATACCGATTGTCCGAAGGCAACGGACATGTATCCAAATCGGCCGCGGACAAGCTCGAGTATGGAAATCAGACCGCGGACGAGCCAAGCTCGATCGATACGCGGTGACCAAGCATGCGCACAGCTCGGTCGCTACGTAGCGACCGAGCTCGAGCCAAGCTCGGTCGCTACGTAGCGACCGAGCATCCGTCTCGCTCGGTCGCTACGTAGCGACCGAGCCCAAGCCAAGCTCGGTCGCTACGTAGCGACCGAGCATCCGTCTCGCTCGGTCGCTACGTAGCGACCGAGCCCGAGCCAAGCTCGGTCGCTACGTAGCGACCGAGTGATCGTCCCGCTCGGTCGCTACGTAGCGACCGAGCGATCGTCCCGCTCGGTCGCTACGTAGCGACCGAGCTCGAGCCAAAGCTCGGTCGCTACGTAGCGACCGAGCGATCGGCCCGCTCGGTCGCTACGAAGCGACCGGGCTCGAGCCAAAGTTTGGTCGCTGTGTAGCGATTGAACCTTTCCGAACGTCAATACGACACCAGTTCTTGCATTCTCGTCAAAACCTTCGAATGCTATCTCCCGAAGACCGTAGCAAGCTCAGTCCATGTTTCCCGCCATTCTAATTCATCGATCAAACTTCGGGGATTAGAAACCGCGGAAAACTCGTAGTAAACGTGTCGAGTCGGAAGACGGCCCAAAGGGACCTAAAACACGACTCGAGGCCCATCCTACGATTTTCCTAACCAAAAGCCCGTAAACCACAGCCTGGTTTACGCTTGGTCCACAAGGAAGGATAAATGTCAAGTTTCCGCGGATAAATACGGAAGTTTTGAAGATAATTGTGAAGATCGGGAAAAATGGAATATCTCCATTTTTATGCTATGACGGCTTAAGGGCAGAAGAGTAAAAGCGTAAACCGACCTTGGAGCTAGTATATAAGGAGTCCTAGGCGAGGAGCAAGAGGGGGCTTTTTAGATTCGGAATTCTTTGCACTTAGAAACTTTAGGCTTATTCTCGACAAGTTCGGTTTCTATGACTGGCACTCGATTATTAGACGAACTCGCCCAGGCAGTTCGATCTCTTGTCCAGCTCTATCAATTGAACTACGTTTGGCTTGATCCTCGAAAGGGGTACGTAGGCAGCCTTTAACAAGGTTCAGTCCGAAATCAATCAAAAACCTTTTCTTTATCTTTTTCGTCTTTTGTTATCGAGCTGCGACTTAACTAGGTTTAAGCTTTTAGGCCGCTAGAACTAGGTAACTCGCTGACAGCCTTTGCCGCCAAAGCTTTTATGATCTCTTGTAATGATCGCAACACTCTTACGCAGATTTGAAATAAGATCTACTGTTTTCTTTAAACTCGTTTGTTATCTTTTCACGATTTCCACATATATTTGGTCACTTGTCGTTGGCTCTCGCAGAGATCCGGGACCTCTGGGAAATTAGGGTTTTCTTAGTTTCCTAATTTAAACGTAAATCGACAGTGCGAATTTCGGTTCCCACAAGAATCGAGAGAGAAAATAGAGGTTTTGATTTCGTCAGGGTTTTGGGAATGAGAGGAGAAAGAGGCGAATGTCGAGTTAAATGTTGTTAACCCTCGATATGGCCGCATCGATCAATGGCAGAACAGCTACATCGATCGATATTTCTCCAAATGAACTACTCTCCTAATTTATATTACTCCTAGTATTTTACTAATAAATAAAATTGCAAGAAAATAAATTTTTTTTTTGTTCAGCGCTTAAATTTAAAGTCTTTAGCTCGACTTCCTGAATAAACTAGTTATCAGGGGTTCATAGATTAATGGGCTGATTCGCTGGCGGTTTTGCCCAATTATGTTTCACTAATTGGCCGTTCACTGTAAACTCATCGCCTTTATCACTTTTCAGTGTTATGGCTCCAGAGGGTTTTACGTCAGTTACTGTGAATGATCCGGACCAACGAGATCTAAGCTTTCCAGGAAATAACGTTAGCCAAGAGTTATAAAGAAGGACTTGATCATCCGGTTCAAAGTGTCGTGATAAGATCTTCTTATCGTGGTACGTTTTAGTCCTTTCTTTATATAGTTTTGAATTCTCATAGGCTTGTGGGAACCGAAATTCACACCGTCGAGTTTTGTTAATCAGAGGAAAACCAAGTTAACCTAGCCTTCCCTGAAGGTCCTGGTTATATGCTGGGCCACACACGACACGATCAATATGAAAGAATAAAATGAAAATACGCAGAAGAAGAGAATAAGAGGATCTTATTTCCGAATTCACGTTTGAGCGTGAACAACAAGTAAGGACCTAGGCTACAAGAGCTGTCGGTACGTTCGCTAGTCTAGCGACCTAAATCTAAACTAGTTGAGTCGCAGCTCGATTAGTAAAGACGGAAAAAGATGCCTAAATTGCTCTAAGTGCTAAGTTCCTCTGATGTGCTCTGATCTCTCCTCCCTCTTCGTCCTAGGTCATCCTTATATATTCCTCCTTAGGTAGGTTTACCACTTCTTGGGCCGGATTTGTCGCGAAGCGGGCTTTTCCATATTTCCTTCTTCTTTGTGATTATCTTCGGAAATTTGACATTTATCTTCGTGGAAATTTGACATTTATATCTTCCCGCAGATGAGATAAACCGTCATACCAGTCTTTGGGCTCAAGTCTTTTGGGACCATAGATGGGCCGTTGTCCGCAATTCGGACACTCTTTGGGCCGTATCGAGACTTAAGCGTTTTTACGATTTTACTCGCGAAGTAGCTGTTGGTATAGGCATGGTTCTTCAAACGGAACCCTGTTTCTTCGCATAGCCGAGGCAGTTGGTGTTAAGTTAACCGTAACCTGCTCTACTACGAATAATAGGAAACCGTTCGAGAGACATAACCTTCCCAACTTCCCGAAGTCTTTCGACGATGTTTTTTAGACGGAACATCGGTGTCGTATCCACGGACCCGAAGACTGAGTTACGGAAACTTTGGACGCAGATGCATGGTTATGGGATGGGACAGGGTTCGGAATGGTCCACGGAGAATTGGCCGCGCTCGCCGGGCAAGCTGGCTCGTGTCACGGCCGAGTTCGCCGGCGAGTCGACCGGCAACACGGTCGTGCTCGCCGGGCAAGCTGGCTCGTGTCGCGGCCAAGCTCGCCGGCGAGTCAACCGGCAACACGGTCATGCTCGCCGGGCGAGCTGGCTCGTGTCGCGGCCGAGCTCGCCGGCGAGTCGACCGGCAACACGGTCGTGCTCGCCGGGCGAGCTGGCTCGTGTCATAGTCGAGCTCTCCGGGCGATCCGTTTCGGCTATTGGTTTTCTCGGCTTTTGAAGTTTTGACCGAGATTCGGTTTTTCTGAGGACTTTCGGACATCGATTCCGTCGTGACCGATTTTGACCCCAACAGTTAGCCCCCCAGCTAGCTAGGATCCGTGGACCTGAGTGTTAGGTCCTAGCTTGCGGTATGGTCTGTTCTAGGTGGAATTAGACGTAATCAAGAAAAGTGAATAGTAAAAAAAAATTGTATAAGTAAGGGAAGTAAGTTTTTCAAATTCTTTACTCACTTCTTCCCTTAAGAAAAGATTCCTCCAAATAGAAATTTTTTCTCCAAGATCTCTCTTTGCTCAAAGAAAATGTCTTCAAGAAAAGTTTCTTCAAAAGAGGCATTCTTCCTCACACTCATCTTCGGGTGACTCTTCTGCCAATGAGGTGATCGCCCCGAAAGAAGAGTTTGAAGTTGAGGAAGAAGCAAAGGATGCGTACTACAAAGCTCTTTGCGGCTTGCCTCCGCCTTCGCAAGACATTCCGATTCCTAAGAGGCCCCTGAGGTCGCCGAACGCACCCCTCACGCCGAGTATGGTCTCTCCCGACTACCTTACGACTCTCAGGGACTTTTACCAGATTCCAAGTGGAGTAGTATTTCGGATCCCGAGTGGCAACGAGAGTGCGAAGAACCCTCCGGAAGGTTTCTTTACTTGCTACGAGGCCTTCCTGGTGTATTGCCGCATGTGGTTTCCGATCCCTGGTACCATCGTCCGCGCGCTTCACCACTTTGGGCTTTCGATCAGCCAGCTAAGCGTTCCGGCCTTGCAGCATTGGCTCGGCGTGTTGATCTCGAGTTACGAGCTAGGAATGGATCTTAACCCTGGCGACCTCGAGGGATTTATGTCTACGAGAGGAACGGGGATCGATGGCTCATACCGCATGGCGCCAAAGAAGGGCATGGCTATAATTCAGGGGCACACTTCACATCCTAAGACATGGTTCGAGCGCTTTTTATTTGTCCGGATAGATGGGGAGTCTGTCGAGGAGATCTACCTCCACCTATTCCGTCGGGAGTGAAACTTCACCCGTGGTAATACGAATAGCTATGTTTTTCGTTTTTGATACCTTGAAAACATGCGAAGATGATTTTTTTTTATTATCTTGCAGTGAACAGGATCCTTCCGCCGACTCCTGCTGATCTTTTTGCCAAGCGAGATCTTCTCCGCGGCAGGCCGTTCTTCTGGAATTCCTTCACCGTTGAACGGATTCGAAGCGCGGTGGAGCTCCATCGATCTCGAGCCGTCTCTCAGCGTCTTGACGTTCCGTATGACGTAGAACCGGTCATTGATGTCTTGCCTGCTCAGAGGCAGAGAACCAGGTCTCGGAATTGCTAGGGAATTGCCTCTGAGAACGTCTTGGGAAACCTTCCGCTGCCAGAATGGAACCCTAGTTTCACCCCAAGGGAAAGGAGTGGAACCAGCGAGGTTCCCCCTCCCAGCGACTTTTTTGCCGACCTCCCTCCCGGTTTTACTACTCATGAGTCGCTGGACGAAGAGTCGAGGAGGAAAGTAGTCACCGAAGGCTCCAGATTAATCAACAAGGTTTATCCTTTGAACTTCGGTCTAAGTTATTATTTTTTTTGTTTCCTTTTCCGATCTTAAGTTCGTGCAGGGGATGAGGGTGTTCAATGCGGCGCTCGACGGAAGTTTCCGGGAGTCGCGTATCTCTCACTTCAAAGCCGAGGAGGCTGAAAGAGAACTCTTTTTATTTCGGAAGGAGGTCGAAGAACAGAGCCAGAGACAGGCTAAGCTCCATTCTCGGGCCCTTATCCGTGCGGAGAGGAGAGGAAAGAGAGCGATTGTCGCTGAAATGAAGCGGAGGGCTGCTTTGTTTGCGACCGAATTCGAGAGCTTTAAGGATGCTCAAGAATTCATGGGCGATTTTCGCGAGTGCCGTGGCTCGGTTGCTACCCTCTACAAGTCGCAGAACAAGGACTTCTCTTTTCCTGCCGAGGTCGCTGAGATGTCGGGTCTTATGAACGGGTGTGCCCATGCCGAATCATTGGTTCCTCCGATCGAAGGAAGGGTCCGACAGCTTTGGGATTCCATCGAGGTCTCAGAGGACATGGCGGAAGCGGGAACCGGTGTTGGTGATGAAGGTGCCGAATTCGTGGACGGAGAGGTGGACCAGCCTGCGAGCTCGTTCGGGGTCTCCATGTCCGGGTTCTTCGACTTTGAGCTTTGAGGATTGTTGAGATTATTTCCCTTAGTTTTATTTCGAGGTTTGATGTATCTAGGCCGAGTGTGGCCGTATTTGATTTATGTGTGTTATGGCCTTGCGAGGCTATGTGAACTATGTGTTTGAGACCGAATGTTGGTGGCTTTGGGTCCTAGCCGTTTCTTACGGCTTCTATATATATGATGAATGATTGACATTCTGTGCATTTTAGTTTATACTTCTGCCAAGTGTGAGGGAAAGATACGACTAGTCACTTCGTATCTTAACTCTTAGTTTATCGTCTTGTTCGTTTCTTCTTACTGAACGAGGGCGTTCGGAAACGTTTAGGATTTTCGCAAAGTTTCGTGAGCGTATTAGATATAGACGATGGGACATGTTTTTAAGATCTCGTATCATGTCTTGATATGTTAGTGGACCAGTAGGACTGGGTTTAGGGCAAGACCTAGGTTTACTTTCGGCTCAAAGGCTGTGCGACGACTGATCGGCTCTCGTTTTGCCTGTGGGCGATTTCCACCTGGTTCTTTCCGATTTAAAGTCCGCGACTTGGCGCCGGCTTATATGACTTGTATGGAACGAACCGAGCACTCTCCAGAGACCGTCTGGAGTGCTGACCAAAATTTTTGATTTCTTGTATAGCGCGCTATGGTATCCTCGTCGGATGTAAGAGAACCTTTACTTTTACGAAAGGTTAGACTACGAGTTCTTTTTTGAGAACGTTTTGGGTCTGTCCGTCGGGGCCAATCGACGGGCAATTTGTTTTATTTTTTTTAGAGTCGCGGACGGACCGTGTGTTTGGATAATATCTCTCAAAAATATTTATGACGTCTCGCTTTTTCCGAAAGGTATATCCTTTGTAGTGAGAAAGTTACGATCTTCGTTTTTAGAGAAGATGTATTTGGTCTTGCTTGACCATTGATACGCAGGGATTGTTGTTTAAGTTAGTTCCCATCCAAGGACTGCTTGAAAGGTATGCTTGTTTGGAGACCCTTGTCTTGGTTGTTTTTCAGGTTAATCTCCGATTGTTGTGGCTTATTGCAAGTGAATCGAGAGACCGAAATAAAATGAGTTTTATTGGAAAAGTTTCGAAAATATCGAATACATGTGTGGATATTCCAAACTTTGTGGGAGTATACGAGTATATGTACCCACTCCCCCCCCCCTTTTGGAGAGGGAGATAGCTGAACATGTCAATAGGACAAGCTGCCTACGTACCTCTTTCGAGGATCAAGCCATCTCGTAGTTCTGCTTTGTTGTTGCGGGCGTTCCTACTCGTTGGATAGGGCCGTTTCTGTTACTTCGGCCATTGAGGCTTTAGTTAAATCGGCGGCCGGTTCGTGAGTTGGGTTTTCTGCTGGTCGGGCGATGGACTCCGGGATCGCGTCGCTGTCCGGAGCCGTTGCCTGGGCGAGTGATTCTGAATCACTCTTTGTGGAACCTTCGGGAGTACTCTGAGTTTTCTTGACTCGCTTCATGCTAATCGCAGGGGTGTTCCGAGTTTGTCGTAGCTTATGCTCGGCCAAAAAGCCGAGCCTAGATTGTTTCTGGCATCCCCAGAATACTGCTGTTCCGTTTGGTGTTGGGAACTTGATGCTAAGGTGGTAAGTCGACGGTACCGCCTTCATTGCGTTGATCCATGGGGTTCGCATGAAAACATTATAGATGGCCGTGTTATCGACTACGGTGAAGTCAACGATTTTCGTGACTTCCCTTGCCATGACCGGAAGTTTGATCGATCCGAGGGTCATTGATGTTGTGCCCGAAAAACTGGTCAGGGGTTTTGGTTCCGGGACGACTTCCCCGAGTTTGATATTTATTCTCCGGAGAGTGTCGCGGAAAATTACGTTGACTGTGCTGCCTATGTCGATGAGGATTATTCCCACTTCGAGGTCTCGAATCACCAAGTCGATGACCAGTGGGTCGCAGTGAGGTTTATCAAGTCCGACGGTTTCCTCCTCCTTGAAAACAATCGTATCGTTTGGAGCGTTGTCGGTCGGGGACCGAGTCGTCCAGTTAGAACTTGTTTCCGCCTTTCTTCCGTAGGCCTTGATGGATGAAACAGAGTCGCTGTAGAATTGCAATTCTCCGATGATCATGTTTATCCTGCGGCGGTTACTATTGTCTCCATGGTCATCCTGCCTTCTTCCGCGTTTCTTGCCAGACTGGTTTGCGCGTGCGTCCTCTCGGGAGACTCTTTATCAGTCCTGGGAGGGCGGTCGGAATCCAGGATGAGGTCTTTTATGCTAGTGACCTTCGAGAGGTCGCCAGCGAGGAGTTTTGCAGCTAGCCTTGCGCCGAGAACTTTGCAGTTCGTAGTGGAATGACCTTTGATCTGGTGGAACTCGCAGTAGGAGTTATCCTTGTACTGGTTCCTGGTCCAGGTGTTTCCGGAGGTCTTTCCTTGTTTGAAATTGATAGTGTAGTTGTGCTCGCCTTGGACGTCAGTTCAATTGGTGACAGCTTGTCCTGTGGGAATGCTGTTAAAGGGTGTGGTCCTGGGTTCGAGGCTCACCAACAACCTAATTATGGAGTTAGTGAGAACTCATAATAGAGGGGTTGGGGTCGGTGCGCTGCAGCGCTGTGAGCCTGGAGGTGAAACCATTTTGGTTGATCAAATGGTGTCCGATCGGAGTAAACCCGGTGGCTATGGACAAAGGACATATAGGACTACATTCTTACCGGAGGGATTGAAAGTTTAACGGTCAGTTCTTAAGTTATTCATCTGCTTTCCTCGAGGGTTCAGGTCTGACCAAATCCTCATATTCGTCTATTTTCAGAAAGTTCAGGAGTTATTATTTTAGAGCCGTCAAAGTCCATTCGGTGTGTTCTCAGGTTTTCTGAAGAACCCGTGGCAAAGGTGAGGGTCTTTTCCCGAGCTTCTCTTACACGGCTTAGGACTTCGAATAAGTATAATTTATTTCTAATGTGTTCCGTCTGTGTGAAATCGAGTCTGTCATTGCTTGTTTAGTTTTTAGGTTCTTTGCTTAAACCGGAACTAGGGTTGTTAGATGGTTCAACAGTGCTTGTTCATTTATAATCGATAATATATATGTATATAGTATATTGAGGTGATTTGGATGTTACCCGACCATGGAGACGTAATTCTGTGTGTCGGCCGGAGACCAGTACATTGGGTGTGGTGTATGCTGCGGCACAGCTTAGTCGACCTGTTGTGCCAAGCACATATTCGGTGGTGTTTTTGGCCTGTTAGTGGGCAGCGAGTGTGCACCTCGCTAGGACCATCGTCTATGGGCGTGTGTTACCGAGCACATATTCGGTGGTGTTTTTGGCCTGTTAGTGGGCAGCGAGTGTGCACCTCGCTAGGACCATTGTTTGATCTCTGGGTACTTTAGGTACCGTGTTTGCAACGTGTTAGGATTAAATTATATTTATTCGGAGTGCTCTGTCCGGGTCCATGGACTTCGGGTTTAGTATCCCATACCTCACTGAGTGACTTCCCCGTTACTCACCCCTCATTTGCCCCCTTGCAGGTGAGACAGACGAGTGTATGATATTTGGACGGATTTGGTGCTACTGGGCTTTTTATTCGGATTTTTGTTTGGGCTTAGGGTGAGTGGAGTTGTGTATATGGGCTATTTTATTATGAGGTATTGTTGATGGCACGCTGTTCTCCAGATAGGAGGTGACGGGTGTCACAATTTTTTATGTGACAACCCGCCCCTTGGGCCCCAGGCTCACAGCGCTGCAGCGCACCGACCCCAACCCCTCCATTATGAGTTCTCACTAACTCCATAATTAGGTTGTTGGTGGGTCTCGAACCCAGGACCTCACCCTTTAACAGCATTCCCACAGGACAAGCTGTCACCAATTGAACTGCAGCGCTGTGAGCCTGGGGCCCAAGGGGCAGGTAGTTCCCACGGGGCGGGTTGTCACAAAAAAAGTTGACTTTTTATGTGACAACCCGCCCCGTGGGAACTACCCGCCCCGTGGGCCCCAGGCTCACAGCCCTGCAGCGCATCAACCCCAACCCCTCCATTATGAGTTCTCTCTAACTCATAATTAGGTTGTTGGTGAGCCTCGAACCCAGGACCTCACCCTTTAACAGCATTCTCACAGGACAAGCTGTCACCAATTGATCCCTCGTGGTGGACATACTTGTCGTTTTGAGAGCTTTTCTTTTTTGTGGGCGTCTTCTGCGGGTTGTACTTCTGGGAGAGGATTTTCATCTCCTCTTCCATTACTATGAAGTCCGTTGCCTTATGAAGAGCGTCCTGAATCGTTCTCGGTTTTTCGAGGGATATCCATTGCCGGAATTTCGACCGGTACCAGAGAGTTTTCTTCAGAGCATCGATCGCCACTTTGTTGCTGATCCCGGTGACTCTTGCCATTACTAGCTTGAATCTGTTCATGAACTCGCGAAGTGGCTCGTCTTCTCTTTGAGACAGGCTCCAGAGATCGACGTCCGAGGTTTTTCTGTCCATGAACATGGAATACTGCTTTAGAAACTCTGAAGCAAGTTGGCGGAAACTTCCGATGGATTTTTGTTTTAGGCGAGAAAACCATTCGAGCGCGGCTCCTTTGAGGTTTTCGACGAAGAGGAGGCAGTAGCCAGCGGCTCGTTTGCGTTCCTTGAGTTTGCACCTCCCCATCGCGATCTGGAAAGACTGCAGGTGCGCTTCCGGGTCGGTGGTGCCATCGTAGATGGGAATTTTGATCTTCCCTGGGTCTGAGACGTTGGTCTCAGTAATCCGGGCAGTGAACGGGGTTTAGCGTGCTTCCTCGAGAAGTCTGTCGATCTCGGGCGCAGCGCTTGTCGCATGGTGGATTTGTGATTTCACCGCTTTCACCTCCTCTGCGGTTTTCGCGATGTACTCGCGGAGATCGTGGATCTCATCAGGATTTCTGGCAGCCTTGCGAGCTTGTCTGTGTTGGCTGTGCTGGATCCTGGCCTGCTTTTCGGCCAGTTCCTTCTGTTCTACCCAATAGAGGTTTTATTCTTCCTCGGTCATGGGTCTTTCAAAGGACGCGTCCTGCCGAGCGGAGTGGCTTCGCGTTCTTCTTGGGTGGATGTCAGCACCGTCGTCCGAGTGATCAGACTGGTCGATTATATCCAGGTCGATGCGCTCGATTTCTTCTCCTTCGTTGCTCCCGGTAGGAGCTGGAAGGTTTTCTGCAGTTGGCTATGCACCTGGCTGGAGCGTTTCATCAGGGTTTTGGCCTCAGGAAGCCTTGTCCGCGTGTGCAGCTCGATTGCCCGGAGTCTCGAAATCAAGTCTTCTACCGCTGCGGGCTCTTGTGGTCCCGTGCAGGGCTTTGCTCCTGGCCTTCACCGTTAAGGTTTCCACCTTTTTTGCGAGAGAGGCCACGAGTTTTCCTTGTTCGTCCGACTATTTCTGAGCGGAGGCGAACATTTCCTTCATCTGGTCTAGTATCGCGGTGTCGGCAGTGACCGTTGATATGTTTCCTGCTGGAGTTTTATCAGAGTTGGCATCGATGGGAGTCCCGTCGTGCGTTTGCGGGTCTTTGTCAGCGTTGGTCGTCATATCGGACTGAGCGTGTGTGGTTGCGAGAGAGATAGATCCGTACCCCCCTCCTTCTAGCGCCAAACTGTGGGAACCGAAATTCACACCGTCGAGTTTTGTTAATCAGAGAAAAGCCAAGTTAACCTAGCCTTCCCTGAAGGTCCCGGTTATCTGCTGGGCCACACACGACACGATCAATATGAAAGAATAAAATGAAAATAAGCAGAAAAAGAGAATAAGAGGATCTTATTTCTGAATTCGCGTTTGAGCGTGAACAACAAGTAAGGACCTAGGCTACAAGAGCTGTCGGTTAGTTCGCTAGTGTTGGGGTCAAAAACGGTCATGACGGAATTAACACCCGAAAATCCTCGGAAATCGTATTTCCGAAAAGATAGTAAAAGAAAAATATGATTTTCGTAAAAATTAATCAATACAAAGTTTTTACGAAGAAGTATCCTTGAAGGCTCAAAGCAAACAAACCAAGCTCGGTCATTACGCAATTACCGCACATGGACGCTGTCCGGTCGCTACGTAGCAACCAAGTCCGAGCCGAGCTCGGTTGCTACGTAGCGACCGAGCGTCCAACCCGCTCGGTCGCTACGTAGCGACCGAGCTCGAGCCAAAGCGGAAAACTAGTTGAGTCGCAGCTCGGTTCCCACAGCTAGTCTAGCGACCTAAATCTAAACTAGTTGAGTCGCAGCTCGATTAGTAAAAACGGAAAAAGATGCCTAAATTGCTCTAAGTGCTAAGTTGCTCTGATGTGCTCTGATCTCTCCTCCCTCTTCGTCCTAGGTCCTCCTTATATACTCCTCCTTAGGTCGGTTTACCTCTTCTTGGGCCGGATTTGTCGCGAAGCGGGCTTTTCCATATTTCCTTCTTCTTTGTGATTATCTTCGGAAATTTGACATTTATCTTTGCGGAAATTTGACATTTATCTCTTCCCGCGGATGAGATAAACCGTCATACCATTCTTTGGGCTCAAGTCTTTTTGGATCATAAATGGGCCGTTGTCCGCAATTCGGACCCTCTTTGGGCCGTATCGAGACTTAAGCGTTTTTACGATTTTACTCGCGAAGTAGCCGTTGGTATAGGCATGGTTCTTCCAACGGAACCCTGTTTCTTCGCATATCTGATGCAGTTGGTGTTAAGTTAACCGTAACCTGCTCTACTACAAAGAATAGGAAACCTTTCGAGAGACATAACCTTCCCAACTTCCCGAAGACTTTCGACGATGTTTTTTAGACGGAACATTGGTGTCGTATCCACGGACCCGAAGACTGAGTTACAGAAACTCTGGACGAAGATGCATGGTTATGGGATGGGACCGGGTTTGGAATGGTCCACAGAGAATTGGCTGCGCTCGCCGGGCGAGCTGGCTCGTGTCACGGCCGAGCTCGCCGGCGAGTCCACCGGCAACACGGTCGTGCTCGCCAGGCGAGCTGGTTCGTGTCGCAGCCGATCTCGCCGGCGAGTCGACCGGCAACACGGTCGTGCTCGCCGGGCGAGCTGGCTCGTGTCGCGGCCGAGCTCGCCGGTGAGTCAACCGGCAACACGGTCGTGCTCGTCGGGCGAGCTGGCTCGTGTCATGGTCGAGCTCGCGGGGTGATCCGTTTCGGCTATTCGTTTTCTCGGCTTTTGAAGTTTTAACCGAGATTCGGTATTTCTGAGGACTTTTGGACATTGATTCCGTCGTGACCGATTTTGACTCCAACAAGGCTAAATGTTTAATTTCATCAAGCTCGTTAAGCTGGATGAGTCTCCATTCAGCAGCAGGCTTTATATCAAAATTCAGAAGTTTAGCAGCCCAAGCTGCTTTAAGCTCCAGTTCGACTGGTAAATGAAAGGATTTGCCATATAGGAGGTGGAATGGGGTAGTTCCCAACGGTGTCTTATAGGCGGTCCTGTTGGCCCAAAGTTCTAGTTTCCTAGACTAATCCCTTCTGGAAATTCCTATAATTTTCTCTAGAATTTCTTTGATTTGCCGATTAGAGACTTCTACCTATCCACTGGTTTGTGGGTGGTAAGGAGTAGCTACTCTATGCTGAATACCATTCTTTTTAAGTAGTCCATCAAAGATCTTATTGATGAAATGGGTTCCACCGTCACTGATGACTATTCTAGGAACTCCAAATTGTGGAAAGATTATGCTCTTGAAAATCTTAATAACGACATATGCGTCATTGGTTGGGAAAGCTATTGCTTCAACCCATTTGGATACGTAGTCTACAGCGACTAGTATAAACTTGTTTCCGTATGAGGATGGGAAAGAACCCATGAAATCTATCCCCCAGCAATCAAACACTTCTACCTCCAGAATGAACTTATGTTCCATTTCGTGTCTTTTGCTGATTTTTCCTCGTCTTTGGCATCTGTCACATTGCGTTATGAATGCATGGACATCGCGAAAAGTCGTCGGCCACCAGAATCCTGCTTGAAGGATTTTTGAAACCGTTTTATAGGTGGCGAAATGTCCTGCATAGTCAGATCCATGACATTGGTATATAATGTCCGGGATTTTGGCTTCGGATACGCATCGTCTGTATATCCCATCATAGCAATTCCTGTAGAGGTATGGTTCGTCCCAATGATATCTTCTAACATTTCTGAAGAATTTCTTCCTCATATATCCCTTGGTTCTTCAGGTTCGAATTCGGCTGCCAAATAGTTGACTATGTCAGCATACCAGGGTCGATCTTTTGAGTTTCGACCAATTGCGTGCACCTCACGTTGCGATTCTTCACCAGGTGTGAGATTTATTTTATTACCAGCAACGTTAACAGTTATGTAATATTTATTTTTATAGACGAGGTGCCATTATTGTGGTTGCTAGGGAATCGAGGTGTTGCGATACTGTCGTTATCGATCGATGTATCACTACTTGAATCAATCGATATGTTTTCTTTCGTATCGTTCGATGTCTCATCGGAAGTGAGAGATAGTTGACCTGTGAAAGATGTATCTATTTGTGCCACGTTCTCGGTCGGGAAGAAATCGTCTATAGGGACGTTATCCTCTATTCTGATTCGAGAAAGATAGTCAGCGACTCCATTATCTACTCCTTGCTTATCTTTAATTTCAATATCGAACTCTTGGAGTAGTAAAATCCAGAGTATGAGTCGAGGTTTTGCATATTTCTTTTGCATCAAATATTTAATGGCAGCGTGGTCAGTATGAACTATCACGTGTGTGCCAATTAGATATTGACGGAATTTTTCAAATGCATAAACTATGACAAGTAGTTCTTTTTCTGTTGTTGCATAATTTCCTTGCACTTCATCAAGCGTACGACTGGCATAGTAGATGGCATGCAGCTTTTTATCTTTCCTTTGGCCCAAAACTGCTCCTATCACAAAGTCACTCGCATCGCACATGCTCTCGAAAGGGAGATTCTAGTCGGGGGCCTGACTGACAGGGGCAGTTATAAGGGATATTTTTTAAATCATTGAAACCTTTCATGCATTTTGGAGTAAAGTCGAACTTTACTTCCTTGCACAAGAGGTTAATTAAAGGTCTAGCGATCTTGCTAAACTCTTGTATAAACCTTCTGTAAAATCCGGCGTGTCCGAGAAAACTTCGCACGTCTTTTACATTTTTGGGTGCTGGTTGATATACCTTGGATTTGACCCGTTTTCATCCATGGTATATAGGTGTTTTACTATATATATATATATCTATGTTTTCTACTCTTCTAGGTATGTTTTCAGGTTCAGGTGCATTTCGGAGTAAAGCTATGACTTTGGAGCATTTTGGAGCTTAAAAGACATTTCACCCGAGCTGACCATGTAGAGGTCGACGAGAGGAAGAACAATCGATCGATGCACATCCAGTGCTGTCGATCGACACCATGAGATGCCTCGACAAATGAAGATTAATATCGATCGATGTACACAAGTACCATCGATTGATGTCGAGACATTGGACATGCGATATTTTGGAACCAGCGGACTTAAAACCCAAGGCCAAGCCAAATTATGAAAATGCCCTGACGAGTTTTTAACCTAGTAGATTATATACTGCCTAAATGTTTTGACGGCAAAAAAAGAGAGCTTTTTGTTACAGTTTTACTTTGAGAGAGAGAGAAGAGAGTTTTGGAGAGAAGATCACTTGTGATTGGAACTCCTTGTTTTCATTTCTTTTCATCTATACTATGAGTTTCTATTTCTTTATTGTTATGAATTGCTTTGCTATGTCTGAGTAGTTCAATTATTAGATCCAGGGTTCAGATAGGTTTGTGGGATTAGCCTCAAACTATAGATCTGCCTTGTTGTGATATTCATGATAGAGTTGTATTCATTGCTTGTTTTAGCCTTGCTAACTAGAACTTGATCATAGGATTGCATACTCAATCACCCTTTGTTATCCCATCCTGACATCTATCTATCATATTAGGACTGCTAGAGAGGTCTAACCGCCAATTTAGTATCTTAATAGGGCATATCATACTCGCGCATAGGCCTGGCTAGAACCCGTCGATCGATGTCCTCAACTGACTATCGGTTGACGTAGGTAAAGGTGTATCTGTCGACGTCCCTATAGGACCATCGGTCGACACTCTCTCGTTGTCAACATACTAACCGTTGAGACACGAGATCTAGCTTGTTAACCAGTGAAACATGCGATAGCTGATCACTGAGTTAAGCGGTTGAGCTCTAACATATCATGCATGCAACAAATAGGCATCAATAGATATTATAATCTCCAACACCTGAATAGCGGCCATGCATCTAATATCATTTCCAATCAAGTTACATTTACTATTTACTTTGCTTGTTACTATTGCTATTTCATTTAATTGTTCCCTAGCTCCTTGTGGATTCGATCCCTAAGTACTACATCTGAACCTCTTTTTGATGAGAGTAACACTCCTTAGGGTAATTTGAGTGGTTTCAAATTTGGCGCCGTTGCCGGGGAGCTTTGCTCGCCATTAGATTTAGTTTTATTGATTCTTATTCTTTTCTCTACCCCCTTTCTAACATAATCTTTTTCTTGTCTTTTCAGGTGCATGCCCAGCGGTACCAGAAGCAACAAGGAGAAAGACTTTCTGTTCTCAGCTGATCCTGCTCACTTGGAACGCACCATCCGTAGAGGTCAACGTTCTGCATCGCTCGATGCAACAACTTTGTCGTCGATCGATACGCACAACCAACCGTCGACCGACACCAGACCTTCATCGTCGATCGATCCTAATCGTTCGACAACGATCGATATTACACCGCGTACGTCGATCGATACCGTGTCGTCAAAAATGGTAAACTTTATTATTCTAACACAGGACGAGAACGGAAACCTGTATGACCAGGACGGTCATCTGCGTAATGCAACAGGTCTGAAAATAGACGCTTAGGGGACTGTAATCCCTGATGCTGATACTACATGAGCTGCTCAACCTGTAGACAAGGACCCTCGATCGAAACCACTGGCCGACTACAATCGCCCAGATGAGTACTATTCCAACAGATCAGCAATTCGACTTCCGGAGATCCAGAAGCAGAATTTTGAGCTGAAGCCTCAATACTACACTCTCGTGTCGCAGATACCCTACTCTGGGTTACCGCACAAGCATCCTATGGACCATCTAGAACGGTTCGAGGATTTTGTCGCTGCTATTCGGATGGAAGGAGTCCCCGAAGATTACCTGCTGTGCAAGCTCTTCAGATACACGCTGAATGGAGAAGCGATGCACTGGCTTAGGCAGCTACCCACAGGATCCTTAACATCCTGGGCCGACATCAAGAATGCTTTCTTACGAAACTTCTTCGATGAGGCGCGCGCTGAAGAACTTCGAAACAAAATTTCCACATTCTCGCAGAAGGCTGGAGAGTCCTTCAAAGATGCGTGGATTAGATTTAGGTTCTTCCAGCGAGACTGTCCACACCACGGATTTAACGAAGTGCAGCTTCTAAGCATTTTCTTCCGAGGTCTCACCTTACAGTATCAAATGACTCTTGATACGGCGAGTGAAGGAAACTTCACTACTCAGAATCCGTTAGAAGCTGTGAGACTTATCGAACACCTTGCTAACAGCAGCAGCACCAAAAACACTGACTCTGAACGGAAGAAGTCTGTAGCCTCTATCGGGAAGGAACAAATGGACGAAGTAAGAGCTAAGTTAGATGTGATGCACGAGCTTCTTAGGAAGCAAGTCTGTTTAGCTGAAGGAGAAGTAGTAGATACGAAAGGAGTAGATACGGAAGGAGAAGAAAATGTGAACTACATCGGAGGTACCTGATTCCAGAAATTTGGAAACCAGGGCGGAAACATAAACTTCTTTGGAAATGGTCAAAGATGTAACCAAAGTTCACAATTTCAAAAACCCTTCAACAACAGCAAAAGCTACTCGAACTCCTACTACCAGAATCCACCACCCAGACTCAGGAAAGCAAGATCGAAGAAATGCTTGATCGAGTACTATTGGGACAACAACAAATCACCGTGGATTTCAACGGTAAAATAGACTCCGCCTACAACAATCTGAACACCAAAATCGAGACCTTAGGGACTCAGGTGAAAAAACTTGAAACACAAGTGATTCAGACTGGCGAAACTATAAAAAGGCTAGAAGCTTTCGCTAGAGAGGCAGGAGTTGACAAGGGAAAATACCACGTAAATGCCATCATAGATGATGATTTCTGGTAAGTGGTGAGACATGAGAAGCTCGAGGAAGGAGACTTCGAAATCGAAAGCTCCATGAGTCTCGGCGGATCCCAATGGTGTCGACCGATGTCGATGAACTCGCATCGATCGACAGACCATGCCAAAGATCGATGGACGGATAACTCCAGTCATCGATCGACGTCATCTGCTAAATCGACTGAATGCAATGCAGTTCAAATTCTAACTCATGAGGAATTTGCAGCTAAGCATCCTCACCCACCCTCCCCTTTCTATGATAAAATCGATCGATCGGCTGAGCCAACCATCGATCGAACAGAGTTAGTCCGACGTCGATCGTCACAACACACCTCCCATCGATCGACAGGCACCTCTGACATACCGAGTGCGGTTACCCTCAATCGATAATGACTATATCAACGCACTCAAACCACCACCGAAACCATTAGCTAACCCACCCGAACCAAAACCCAACCCTTTAAATAGTTCACCAGAACCAGTTCAAGAAGATCAGGAAACTGAAGGGAGAAGTTTAAGGAAAAGAAAGGATAAAATTCCTAAGAACCTTAAGAGGGAAGCTAACGATAAGGAGATGGATGGTTTCACTAAAAGAATCCTCAGAATCCCAATCGAAAAACCTTTTGATGAAGCTTACTTCACACACCGGTTGTGGATGTTCTTCAGAGAAACAAAGGTAACTGAGGAGGACATTAGGAGAATGTTTCATCAAGTCAGAGAGAAGATGAGACAAAGGATCACATTGACGAAGAAGAGTGATCCTGAGAAGTTTGAAATACCATGTGATATCACTCAAATTACCCTAAAGAGTGTTACTCTCATCAAAAGAGGTCGAGTTATAGTACTTAGGGATCGAATCCACAAGGAGCTAGGGAACCGATTAGATCTAAACAATTTATAATAAACTAGGCTAATAGATTATAAAGCAGTAAAATAGCAATTAAATAAACAAAGCAGTAAACAAGTTGAACAAGTCAATTGTTTAGCTTGGCAAGGGTTGTTTGATGGAAGGATGGTTGCTAGATCTAGGGTTTCTATTCAGGTGTTGGAGATTATAATTCCTGTAGGGTACCTATTTGTTGCATGCATGATATGTTAGAGCTCAACTGCTTAACTCAGTGATCAGCTGTCGCATGTTTCACTGGTTAACTCGCTAGATCTCGTGTCTCAACGGTTAGTATCTTGATCACGAAAGAGTGTCGACCGATGGTCCTATTGGAACATCGACCGATACACCTTTACCTACGTCGACCGATAGTCAGTTGAGGACATCGATCGACGGGTTCTAGCCAGGCCTATGCGCGAGATGATTTGCCCTATTAGGATGCTAAATTGGCGGTTAGCCCTCTCTAGCAATCCTAATATGATTGATAGATGTCAGCATGGGATAACAAGGATGCTTGTGTATGCAATCCTATGATCAATATTCTAGTTAATTACTCTAGAACAAGCAATAAGTATAGATCTATCATGAATATCACAACAAGGCAGATCTATAGTTTGGGGCTAATCTCACAAACCTATCTGAACCCTGGATCTAACAGGTGGATCTACTCAGACATGAAAACAGAAATCATATATGAATAGATAGAAAAACTGAAATGAAATAGATCAATTAAGCCAAAGGAGTTCCAGGAGGACTCTGATAGGAGTTCCTCCCTTCTCTCCTAACAAAACTATGAATCAAAGAAAGTGTGTAAAAAGCGTCAAGAAGTGTAGCCGTCAACAATGGCTTAGAAATAATATAAATAGGGTTTCTGGTCGTCTAAGGACATTCTGGTAATTTGTGGCTTCTGGGCTTCACGCAGTCATAAAATATACAAGGCCCACGATCTGGGATCTCCATCGATCGACATGCAGAGTGCTGCATCGATCGACGTGCTTTCTCTCGCGAGGCAGACTGGCCACTCTTCAGTAAAACGGGTATAACTTCTGCTACAGGATGGTGATTTACCTGAGACCGGTGGCATTGGAAAGCTAAGTCAAGGCTATATCTTGTGTTAAAATATGGGATCAATCTAACAGTCGGAAGGTCTCCATCCATAGCTAAACATCTCACGCGTCTGGGCAACTCTGCACCTCCAAAGGCTCCAAAAGACACCAAAATTACCATATTTCTCCTAAATACTGTAAATACTCTAAATAGACTCCAAACATAATAATTGTATCTTAAAACACTTATAGACCATGATTAAAAATGGGTAAAATATATGGTCTATCAACTCCCCCAGACTTACCTTTTTGCTTGTCCTCAAGCAAAACAGACGGGCAGTCTCTCTGAAAGAGGTTTTGAAAACAGCAGGGACTCACATGATTTAAAACTTAGAATCATCACCTCTACAATATTGCAATCCACATCTAAGAAGTCCTAATCACAGAAGCACATTATACAATATCCTAGCTTAACAACCAAATTCACCTAGCCAACATCTTAGCAAATCATGTCTGACATTCCCCTCTACCAACCTCATTTCTTAACATAAATAAATGTGTATGCTTTACCTTGGGAGTATCGATCACAAGACACATGGACTCTTACCCCAACAGGTGTATGAGTAAACAGGTAGTCTTGTTTTGTTTTCTTTTACTCTATATCTCCATTCTCTGAATCTTTTTTATCTCAATTCCAATGAACAAAGATGCTGATGCAGTCCATCTTATTCACCTTCTTTTCGATTTTTTTATTATTTTTTTTCTTTTCTTGTCAAAGTGTAGGCGAATAGTGGGGTCATCGCTAATGTACCTACTCCTCGCTTCCAACAATGTGTGATCATTCTATTAAAGTAGAATAATGGGGTCGCAGGAGACGCTCCTACCCCTCTAAACCGCAAGAAATCATCTCAATCTTTTATTTTATTTTATTAGGATGCCAAAGGGAGGAGAGAAGGAAACCAAAATCACTCAGACTTTTACCTTTCAGACCTGAAGGAGGAATCCGATCCAGTGTATACCAAGCTCTAAGACAAGCAGTTAAGTCAAATTAGGTTGGAGGTCAGCTTCGGTTCCTTCAAACAATCTCAGCAAATGTGAACATAGTTGACAGGTTGATCCACTTTAGTATTTTTAGTACTATCTGCAATCAGTTAGTCTAGAATGGTGCTAAAGAGTGGTTAGATAACAAGCATGAATCTAATAAGTTCATTATCCCCTTCTTGACTTAATAAAAACAGTTTTGAAAACATTTTATAAAACTCAATAGATAAACAAATATCAGTAAACATCCCCCCAAACTTAAATTACACTGTCCCCGGTGTATATCTAGTCGGAGTTATGGTTAGAACATAAATAATAAGTAGACAATTTAACAAGTAAGAACGATAACGTGCTCGACATCAGTGTCGATCGACACAATGAATAGACAATTGATCGATGTTGATGAAGTGCTGTCGATTGATAGTGACATGGTCTCATCGGTCGATGGCTAGAGCAATCATTCAACACAATGAAGAGACTATCGATTGTTGGATATGAAGCGCTGTCAATCGATATCGAGCTGGTGTCATCGGTCGATGTGCTGAGCAATCGTCTACTCGGATCTGTTTTTTTTTTTTTTTAACTAACTAAAACACAATATTAGTAGAACTTCCCCCAGACTTAAACAACACTATCACTAGCGCTATCCAGTCTAAGATTGGTGGAAAAATAAATCATAAGGACAATATTTAACAAGGAAAAACGGTATACCTGCTTGGATGTGAGTGTCGAGCAACACAGTTAAGTGGCGATCGATACTCTTGATGCTCTGTCGATCGATGCTACGTAGCCATCATCGATTCTCCTGCAATCTCGTCTTCCTCGGATCTTGTCCTTTTACCGAACATAAACAAAACATTTAATACAATTAATAAATAAATAATAAAACCAATAATCAATAAAAATAATAATAATATTTTTTTTCGATGAACAGTGCTTTGCTACAGTGTCGCTCGATGTTGCTGCTACAGTGTCTCTGCTATAGTACCGTTGTTACTGTTTATTTTTTTTTATACCTGTAATCTTTAGAAAACAAAGAATCAGTAATAAATGAAAGATAAACCATATTTAAAATTACCTAACAGTGGGTTGCATCCCACTCAGTGCTTATTTTTAGTCATTAGCTTGACTTCTGGAGATCTGATTAAGTCCGCATAAGAATGAGAACTTGCTTCAAACCAAGTCTCAATGTCTACTCTTTGAAGCTTTATCATTCTTGTGTGAAAGCCTCCTCCATATACTCTTCTCCTTTGTTTATCATTTCAGCAATAAGGAGTGCTTTGAGCTTTGCAAAAGGCTGTGAGAAGCATCTGCTGCGCACTCTGGATTTTCTGACACCATCTGAGAAGTGGGGAATCAATGATAACTGAGGATCTCCCTTGATTCTTTTCCTCTTCTTCCAATTCTGCCTCTTCTTTCCCCCAGACTTTTCTGATCGCATGGTGGTGCCTCCATCAAAAAGATTCTGACACACTTCAAACTCTTTCTGCTCTGATTCGCGAAGGGTGTCGATCGATGGTATCTGACCGGTATCGATCGATGATGAAATGATAGTGTCAATCGATTTTGTTCTGTTGATGTCGCTCGATGGTACTTCTGCTGGGCAGTTATTTACTTGATCTCTAAATCGCAGCCCTCTTTGAGAAGCTTCTACGTACTTATTATCATCAAATACTCCACCGTAGGAACTTAACTCCATACTTTTATCTGGTGGGATAGGAGATTCAGCTTCAAACACTTCATATGGAAAAACAAACTTCACAGGATCATGTATCCTCTTCACTCTTTTGCAAATCCCAACAGCTTCTTCTTCGCATAGAGGTGGTCTTAGATTTTCGGGGACAGAAAGGTGTGAGGCTCCAGACGTGTGTTCTTTTCTTTCAACCAGTTCTGGTTCAATCATGTATCCTGATAGTTCATCCAAAAATGGGTGTCGATCGATGCAATTCGGTGGGTATCGAGCGATACAGTCGGGTGTATGTTGATCGATGTTAGACGGCGACTGTAGATCGATGTCGAAGGGTTGGTGTCGATCGATCTCATAAGGTTTATGTCGGTCGATGTCCTCAGCCTTTAAGGAATTTTCCAGACATTTTCCCGAAGCGGGCTGATCATCAAGCTTCTGCCAAAGCCATTCTTCCAACTCCAGAAAGTCTTTCAGAGTGACTTTGTCGACATCTGAGGTAAGATCACAGCTTGATCCATCGATGCTCTCCTGTGTCGAGTTTGCAATGTCCTGAGGACAACTCGATATTTCAGGGATTTCAAGTGGAATTGATCGATGACAAAAGTCTGTGTCGATCATTTCTGAGGTACTGGGGTCGATCGACGATGAGGTGGGGGTGACGATCGATGTTATGGTAAGGGTGTCGATCGATGATGAGCTCGTGTCACTAATATCAGCTACTTCTACTGTGCTCAGCTTTCCAGACTCATGTTGCTCATCATCCTCCACCATATATTCCAGCATAGACCTTATCTCAATCTCTAGATTTGTTGCAGCATCATAGAGAAATTTGTTGAGGAAGGCATATCTGATGTCATTCCAGGTAGTGAGAGATCCTGGTGGTAGCTTCTTCAACCAATGAGCTGCATCCCCAGCAAGAGAGTATGGAAATAGTTTGCAAAAGTAGTAGTCTTCAGAGACTCCATTGCATTTAATGGTCGATGCCAGATCTACAAATGTCTCCAGGTGGCTAGTGGGATCTTCATGAGGAAAACCATGGAAAGAATGCTGACCCACAAGAGAGATATATGCAGGGTGCAGCTCAAGGACAATATTCTGAAGTGTTGAACGACGCAATGCAGACCTTTTAGCATAGGCATCATCAGGACTGTTATAGTCTCTAATTGCCTTCGGTCGTCCAGTCCTAACATAGACAGTGGTAGCATCAGGGATTGTAGAAGGTATCGATCGATGACAAATATCTGTATTGATCGTTTCTGAAGTGCGGATATCGATCGATTCTGAGTTACTATTGTCGATCGATGCTGAAGTAGAATCTTTTGTATCAGCTTCTTCTACTTTGCTCTGCTCTCCTGATACATGATATTCATCATCCTTAAATGTATCATGGTTGACCAGCTTTTCTCTGTTCAATACGTCCTTCTGCTTACTCTCATCTACATGGTGAACCTGAATGTATGGCTGCTTGACATGAGCTGTCGGTGTTCCAATATCTCCATTCTCCTCGCTGTAGATGAAGTGTAAGAATTTGACTCATACTAATCATTATTCCTTTCTCCCGATCTTTAATCATCTAGTCAAGCCTTTTACTTCGAGTTGCTACAGCCTCGCCGAAAAATTTGCCTATGAAGGCTTCTTTGATGTCTTCCCAGCAGGTTAGAGATCTTGGTTGCAGCTTACTGAACCAGCTAAAAGCATCTCCAGATAAACAATAGGGGAAGATCTTGCAGATAATGTGGTCTGCAGATATTTCATCGTGCTTGTTTGCTGAGGCTAACTCCTCAAGTCTCTTGATAAGATCTTTGGGATCCTCATGAGGAAGACTGTAAAATGGATCCTCACTTCCCCAATCATACCATTGACTTGTCAGATTAAAGGTATTCGTCTCAGCCACAACAATTACATCAGGGATTACACTACCCTCTGCATTAATTAATTATCTTGTGAGGCTGCAAGGGCGACCTTCTTCATCTCGCCAAATACCTTTCTTGTCGATCTTAAGTATGAGCGATTCGACCTTCTCTGTCTCTCCGTAAGTGGTGTTCGTCATTGGAGGAACAGTGCCGCGATGAATAGTGTTTCGATAAACAGTGTCCCGATGAACAGTATTCAAATGAACAGTGTTGCGATGAACAGTGTTCGGATGAACAGTGTTCGGGTGAACAGTGTTCGGGTGAACAGTGTCGAGCGACAGTATATGAACAGTGTCGATCGACGGAAGATGAATAGTGTAGGTAAATAGTGTCGCGATGAATAGTATCGCGATGAACAGTACTAGGATGAATAGTATTATGATGAACAGTACCTGGATCAACAGTACCTCGATGAATAGTACCACGGTGAACAGTGTTGTTTGACTATTTGTTGGCTCTGTCGATCACCGCTGCTTGTCGTTTGTCGATCGACGTCGGATGAATTGTGTCGATCGATTGATGGTGTATGCTGTCGATCGATTCTGCTTGGAGGGTGTCGATCGATACTTCCCTCTTAGACTTACGGATCGTGCATAGACCAGCAGGCTCCTTCCTCGAAGGACCTAGAAATCCTCTCTTCATTGCTCTGGTACTGACATGTATGTACCTGAAATAGAAGAAAAAAATTTATGAGTTTTTCGAACAGTAACAAAACCTAGACTAAATCTAACTAAACAAGATCTAATGGCGATCAAAGCTCCCCCGGCAACGGCGTCAAATTTGATATCAGTCAAATTACTCTAAAGAGTGTTACCCTCATCAAAAGAGGTCGAGTTATAGTACTTAGGGATCGAATAAACAAGGAGCTAGGGAACCGATTAGAGCTAAACAATTTATAATAAACTAGGCTGATAGATTATAAAGCAGTAAATGTCAAATTTCCGCAAAGATAAATGTCAAATTTCCGAAGATAATCACAAAGAAGAAGGAAATATGGAAAAGCCCGCTTCGCGATAAATCCGGCCCAAGAAGAGGTAAACCGACCTAAGGAGGAGTATATTAGGAGGACCTAGGACGAAGAGGGAGGAGAGATCAGAGCACATCAGAGCAACTTAGCACTTAGAGCAATTTAGGCATCTTTTTCCGTTTTTACTAATCGAGCTGCGACTCAACTAGTTTAGATTTAGGTCGCTAGACTAGCTGTGGGAACCGAGCTGCGACTCAACTAGTTTTCCGCTTTGGCTCGAGCTCGGTCGCTACGTAGCGACCGAGCAGGACGGATGCTCGGTCGCTACGTAGCAACCGAGCTCGGCTCGGACTTGGTTGCTACGTAGCGACCGGACAGCGTCCATGTGCGGTAGTTGCGTAATGACCGAGCTTGGTTTGTTTGCTTTGAGCCTTCAAGGATACTTCTTCGTAAAAACTTTGTATTGATTAAACTTTGTAAAACTTTCTTTTACTATCTTTTCGGAAATACGATTTCCGAGGATTTTCGGGTGTTAATTCCGTCATGACCGTTTTTGACCCCAACACTAGCGAACTAACCGACAGCTCTTGTAGCCTAGGTCCTTACTTGTTGTTCACGCTCAAACGCGAATTCAGAAATCAGATCTCTTATTCTCTTATTCTGCTTATTTTCATTTTATTCTTTCATATTGATCGTGTCGTGTGTGGCCCAGCAGATAACCGGGACCTTCAGGGAAGGCTAGGTTAACTTGGCTTTTCTCCGATTAACAAAACTCGACGGTGTGAATTTCGGTTCCCACAGTTTGGCGCTAGAAGGAGGGGGGTACGGATCTATCTCTCTCGCAACCACACACGCTCAGTCCGATATGACGACCAACGCTGACAAAGACCCGCAAACGCACGACGGGACTCCCATCGATGCCAACTCTGATAAAACTCCAGCAGGAAACGTATCAACGGTCACTGCCGACACCGCGATACTAGACCAGATGAAGGAAATGTTCGCCTCCGCTCAGAAATAGTCGGACGAACAAGGAAAACTCGTGGCCTCTCTCGCAAAACAGGTGGAAACCTTAACGGTGAAGGCCAGGAGCAAAGCCCTGCACGGGACCACAAGAGCCCGCAGCGGTAGAAGACTTGATTTCGAGACTCCGGGCAATCGAGCTGCACACGCGGACAAGGCTTCCTGAGGCCAAAACCCTGATAAAACGCTCCAGCCAGGTGCATAGCCAACTGCAGAAAACCTTCCACCTCCTACCGGGAGCAACGAAGGAGAAGAAATCGAGCGCATCGACCTGGATATAACGACCAGTCCGATCACTCGGACGACGGTGCTGACATCCACCCAAGAAGAACGCGAAGCCACTCTGCTCGGCAGGACGCGTCCTTCGAAAGACCCATGACCGAGGAAGAATAAAACCTCTATTGGGTAGAACAGAAGGAACTGGCCAAAAAGCAGGCCAGGATCCACCGCAGCCAACACAGACAAGCTCGCAAGGCTGCCAGAAATCCTGATGAGATCCACGATCTCCGCGAGTACATCGCGAAAACCGCAGAGGAGGTGAAAGCGGTGAAATCACAAATCCACCATGCGACAAGCGCTGCGCCCGAGATCGACAGACTTCTCGAGGAAGCACGCAAAACCCCGTTCACTGCCCGGATTACTGAGACCAACGTCTCGGACCCAGGGAAGATCAAAATTCCCATCTACGATGGCACCACCGACCCGAAAGCGCACCTGCAGTCTTTCCAGATCGCGATGGGGAGGTGCAAACTCAAGGAACGCGAACGAGACGCTGGCTACTGCCTCCTCTTCGTCGAAAACCTCAAAGGAGCCGCGCTCGAATGGTTTTCTCGCCTAAAACAAAAATCCATCGGAAGTTTCCGCCAACTTGCTTCAGAGTTTCTAAAGCAGTATTCCATGTTCATGGACAGAAAAACTGTGGGAACCGAAATTCACACTGTCGATTTCCGTTTAAATAAGGAAACTAGGAAAACCCTAATTTCCCAGAGGACCCGGATATCTTTTAATTACCACACGTCAAGCAATCAAAACACGAGAATAACAACGATAAAAATAAGAAATCGAAAAGAGAGCAAAGTAGATCTTATTCCGAATCTCCCGTATGAGCGTTTACAACAGGGTATAAGCCTGGGCTCGAGAGCTGTCGGCGAGATTCCTAGTTCTAGCAACCCTAAGACGGCTAAACCTAATTGAGTCGCAGCTCGAAATAACAAAAACGGAAAATTGCCTAAATTGCTCTAAGTGCTAAGTTTGCTCTGAAAAAGTTCTCCTCTTGCTCCTCGCCTAGGACTCCTTATATACTAGCTCCAAGGTCGGTTTACGCTTTTACTCTTCTGCCCTTAAGCCGTCATAGCATAAAAATGGAGATTTTCCATTTTTCCCGATCTTCACAATTATCTTCAAAACTTCCGTATTTATCTGCGGAAACTTGACATTTATCCTTCCTTGTGGGCCAAGCGCAAGTTTTAGGTCCTTTTGGGCCGTCTTCCGACTCGACACGTTTACTACGAGTTTTCCGCGGTTTCTAATCCGCGAAGTTTGATCGATGAATTAGAATAGCGGGAAACATGGACTGAGCTTGCTACGGTCTTCGGGAGATAGCATTCGAAGGTTTGACGAGAATGCAAGGATTGGTGTCGTATCGGTGTTCGGAAAGGTTCAATCGCTACACAGCGACCGAACTTTGGCTCGAGCCCGGTCGCTTCGTAGCGACCGAGCGGGAGGAGTGCTCGGTCGCTACGTAGCGACCGAGCTTTGGCTTGAGCTCGGTCGCTACGTAGCGACCGAGCGGGACGATCGCTTGGTCGCTACGTAGCGACCGAGCGGGACGATCGCTCGGTCGCTATGTAGCGACCGAGCTTTGGCTCGAGCTCGGTCGCTACAGCGGGACGATCGCTCGGTCGCTATGTAGCGACCGAGCGGGACGATCGCTCGGTCGCTACGTAGCGACCGAACTTTGGCTCGAGCTCGGTCGCTACGTAGCAACCGAGCGGGACGATCGCTTGGTCGCTACGTAGCGACCGAGCTTTGGCTCGAGCTCGGTCGCTACGTAGCAACCGAGCGGGACGAGCGCTCGGTTGCTACGTAGCGACCGAGCGGGACGATCGCTCGGTCCCTACGTAGCGACCGAGCGGGACGATCGCTCGGTCCCTACGTAGCGACCGAGCTTTGGCTCGAGCTCGGTCGCTACGTAGCGACCGAGCGGGACGATCGCTCAGTCGCTACGTAGCGACCGAGCGGGACGATCGCTCGGTTGCTACGTAGCGACCGAGCTTTGGCTTGAGCTCGGTCGCTACGTAGCGACCGAGCGGGACGATCGCTCGGTCGCTACGTAGCGACCGAGCTTTGGCTCGAACTCGGTCGCTACGTAGCGACCGAGCGGGACGAGCGCTCGGTTTGAATCCCAAAGAATACTTCTTCGTAAAAACTTCATATTGGTTATTTTTACAGAAATTACATCTCTCCTTTTACTATCTCTTTTGGAAATATGATCTCCGAGGATTTTCGGGTGGTAATTCCGTCGTAACCGTTTTTGACCCCAACAGTTAGCCCCCCAGCCCGTTAGGATCATGCATCGTAGGATCCTAGCGTGCGGTTAGGCATGTTTGGCAAGTTAGGCGTGATGGATGGAATTAATATCCGAAAGTCCGAGCGTGAATAGTAAATCCTCATGTCTATAAGAAGGGAGGTAACTTGTTCCATAATTTTTTCACTTTCTTGTCTTTCTCTAAGATCTTTCTTAAGAAAAACTTTATATCTTTCTCTCCACCCTTTTCCTCTATTCTCTCAAGAGAAGTGTAAAGATGTGGAGCAAGAAAAAGATTGCGAAAAAAGGGTCTTCGTCCGCGAGTCCTTATGAAGAGCTCATCGTTCCGAAGATGGAGTTCGTGTCTCACTCGGTGCATCCTGCCGAGAACGAGGCATGGTGGGTTGCTCATTATGGCTCGTTGACCCCTCCCAAGGAGAAGCCGTTCCCGGTCCTGGTCCATCGTGGAGTCGAGGAAGAGGATGCAAGCAGGACTACCGACGAGTTTCTCGCGATGATGCGATCGTTCTACCATATCCCGGATGCTGTGGAGTTCCGGGTTCCCCACAGCGGGGAATGTGCTAACAGCCCCCCGGAAGGTTACTTTACTTGCTATGAGGCGTTCGTAGTGCGTTGTCGCCTATGGTTCCCCATACCCGAAATTCTCGTCCGAGTGTTGGATCGTTTCGAAGTTGCGATAAGTCAGTTGACTCCCCTTGCCATTCAGCATCTTATCGGGATCCTGATCCTAAGCTACGAGCATGGCCTTTCCCTTTCCGTCGATCATTATGAAGCGCTTTTGAGGCTTCAACTTGTCACAGATACGGATAAGCATAGGTTGGTCCCTCGAAAATTTATGTCAGTGGTTAAGAAGTTCATTTCGAAATTCAACTCGTGGAAGAAGTTCTTTTTCTTTGTTCGTATAGACGCTGCATCCGTCGAAGAGAGTTGCATTCCACTGTTCCGGAGGTTGCCGAATGATCGTCCCTTCATTAACCCTCTTGCTCCGTTCCCTGAGGACATCATTGCGGTGACGGATCTTCTCAGGAATGGTCCCTTCTTCTGGACTTCTTTTACGCCGAAGAGGGTTCGGAAGGCACTAAGATTCGTGCAACCCGGTCCTGCTTTGGCTACGGATTCGGGAAGCGATTCCAAACCTGAAGACCAGAATCCCGTCGAAGCTCCAAAAGCTGTGCTGGAGTCGAGCTCTTGGAAGGGAAAAGACGTCGATCTTGGCGACATAGAATTTTCGATGGATGACTCTATGCTTCCAGGATGGGATCCGAACCTTGCTTATGGCGATGGGAGTGGTTCGAGCGAGGCCCCTATTCCGGATTTCGATGATTTCTTTGCTGGACTGCCACCGGGTTTCGATGCTCCTCCTCCTACAAAAGAATCGGCGAGGCCGAGAGTCGTTGCGGAAGGATCTCGCATCATCAATGGGGTTAGTTTTTTGAGAATTTTTTGATGATTGTCCTATGTATATATATATATAACATGTCAATCGATTTTGCAGGGCCTGAGCTTGCTGGGGTCGGCCATTGAGGCGGGCCATAGCGGAGCGGGATCTCGCTCGTGTGCAAGGCGAGATGTTGGAGCGAGAGGCGCAACTTACTCGTGATCATGCGCGGGCTATTCGTAAAGCGGAGAGGAAAGGCAAAAGAGAAATCGTCGAGGTGATGAAGACTCGTGCCTCTCAATTCCAGGTTGAGTATGGGATCCTCAAGAATGCCTTTACCTCGGTGGGTGACTTTCGCGAGTGCCGCGGTTCGGTCGAAAGTCTTTGGAGGACGCGAGCCGATGACTATGTGTTTGAAGAGGAAATGAGCTTGATGAAGAGTGGGATGAATGAACGTGCCCATGCTGAGGCGCTTATCCCTCCGATCGACGAGCGGATTCAAGGGTTCTGGGATTCCATCCCGCTTTCCTCTGATACCGAGGAGGCTCCGACCGGGTTTCCTGATAGTGGCGAGGAAGTGGATCGTCCCGCGGATGCGTTCGGTGCTTCGTTGTCCGGGGATTTTGACTTTGGATTATGAGGGGTGGATTAGTTATCCTTTTATCTGTTTTCGGCCGAGTGTGGCCCTTTGAATTTGGATTTTGTTTAGGCCTAGATGGCCGTATTTGTATTTACCGGGACTGGCCGTTGGTGGCTTTGAATCCCTTGCCGCTTTACGCGGTTTATTTATATGATGAATGTTTTGTTTCGAGTTTTCCTGAGTAGGGTTGAAGTAAATACGAGTTGTCGTCTCGTATTTAGTTCTGATTAGACGTTCGATCTGTTGGTTCGTTCGTGATTTTCGTAAAAATTTACTTATCTTTACGATTTTCGAGAACATTGAGATATGAACGGAGAGACATGGTTTAGGATCTCGTATCTTTTAGATATCATGCCTTGAGATGTTTGAGACCAGAGCGTTGGGTTTAGGGCAAGACCTAGGTTTACTTTTGGTTAAGGTTTGTGCGGTGACTAGCCGGCTATCGTTTTTCCTGTTGCGATTTCTTCCTGACTCGCACCGATTTTTAGTCCGCGATATGTTCTCGGCTTATATGACTTGTATGGTACGAATCGAGCATCTTCTCAGATTTTTGTTGTAGCGCGCTTTTGTCCTTGTGCTGGACGTTTTTAAAGATCAAACGAGTGATCGAATTGCGTTTGTTTAAGACGGCTGGCGTGTTCGTCGGGGCCAATCGACGAACGGGGTGTAAGGTTTTTGGTGGTCGCGTTCGGACAATTTGTTGGTATTGTCCTCGAATTTTAACTTTTGCGACGTCTCGCAGTTATTTCGAGGATTATACGTGTATTTTTGCGTGTTTGAAAGATGATAATCTTTACGATTTTTGGGCCGGAAGGGGCCGCAGACAAGAGTCTTAACGTTTTCAGGCGTGTCCTGAAAGTTTCTTTTGTGTTTTACTGAAGCATAAACGTTTTCGATAAAAAGGACAACATATATTGTAGTAAAAGTTTTTGAAGTTTCTAAAAACTCGATTACAATAATGAAGATTTTCCTAAATGGGAGTATACGAGTATACGCACCCACTCCCCCCCCCCCTTTTTAGAGAGGGGGATAGCTGAACTCGTCTTTTGACGAGCTGCCTACGTACCCCTTTCGAGGATCAAGCCATCTCGTAGTTCTATTTCATGCCGCGAGTGTTCTTACTCGGCGGTAGATGTTGCGATGTCCGCCTTGACCGTGTCGATCGTGGCTGGATCAACGCTATTTTCCGGATGTTGAGTTGTCACGTGGGCTTCGGATTTATGTCGAGCTTCGACGTCCGATGCGTTTGCGTTGGTAGACGATTTTGATTCGTCTTTTCCCGGGGCGCTTTTGGCCGAAGATCGGTCTATCTTCTTGCGCTTGCCGTTTACAGGTGCAGAAGTCGTGATTTGTCTTAACTTGTGTTCTGCGAGGAAGCATAGCCGCGACTGTTTTTGGCATCCCCAGATGGCCGCGACTCTGCTTGGCGTTGGGAACTTGAGACCCAGGTGGTAGGTTGACGGAACTGCCTGCATGGCGTTGAGCCATGGGGTTCCCATGATCACGTTGTAGATAGCGGGATGATCGACTACCGCGAACTCGACGATTTTCATGATCTCCTTGGCCATGACTGGCAATTGGATTGATCCGAGAGTCATCGACACTTCGCCTGAAAAACCCGTGAGCGGTTTTGGCGTCGGAATTACTCCTCCGAGTTCGATGCTCATCCGCATGAGAGTGTCGCGGAAGATTACGTTGACCGTGCTTCCCGTGTCGACGAGTACCCTTCCGACTTCTAAATCTCGTATGACGAGATCTATGACGAGCGGATCGCAGTGAGGTTGGTCGATGCCGCCGGCTTCTTCTTTTGTGAAGGTGATCGAGCAACTTTGGCCGTCTCGAGGAGGAGACCATTTAGGCCAATTTGCACTTGACTCTGCCTTCCGTTGGTAAGCCTTGATGGCCGACACGGTATCGCCGCATTATTGTGATCCTCCGATGATCATATTGACTCTGCGACGATTGTTATCGTTCCCTTTGTCATCCGGCCTCCTACCGCGTTTATCCCCAGGTTGGTTTCGTTGAGGGGATTTTTCAGCGGGCAGATTTCTATCCGTCTTTGGAGGCCGATCAGAATCGAGGATGAGATCCTTGACGCTAGTTACTTCCGAGAGCTCTCCAGCGAGTAGCTTCGCGGCCAGTCTTGCTCCCAAGACTTTGCAATTGGTCGTGGAGTGTCCCCGGGATTGGTGGAACTCGCAAAAGGTGTTTTCGTCATACCCTTGATTGCGAGTCCATGTGTTACCCGTGGTCCGGCCTTGATCCGAATTGATCGCATAGTTATGCGCTCCTTGGAGATCTTCCCCCTCGTGATGGACGTACTTGTCGTTACGAGAGTTCTTCTTTTTCCCTTTCGGATCCACGTCTTTCGAGGATGGTCTTGCCGTCTTATGTTTTTGCGATAAGACTTTAGTTTCTTCCTCGACTATGATGTAGTCCGTTGCTTTGTGGAGGGCGTCCTGGATCGTTCGCGGTTTGTCGAGAGTTATCCCTTTTCTGAATTTTGACTTGTACCAGAGCGTCTTTCTCAGCGCGTCGATGGCCACTTTGTCGCTTATCCCGCTGACCCTGGACATTATCAGCTTGAACCGACTGATAAACTCGCGGAGGGGTTCGTCTTCCCTCTGGGAGAGACTCCAGAGGTCAACATCGGAGGTTTCTCTGTCTATGAATACAGAGTACTGTTTGAGAAATTCCGATGCGAGCTGTCGAAAACTCCCGATGGTGTTGCGACGAAGGCGTGCGAACCATTCGAGCGCTGCTCCTTCAAGATTTTCGACGAACAGGCGGCAATAGCCGGGATCTTTTTCGCCGTCCTTCAGTCTTGCTCTTCCCATCGCGATGTGGAAAGCCTGAAGGTGCGCTTTTGGATCGGCCGTACCATCGTACTTCGGTACTTTGATTTTTCCTGGATCGGACACCCTCATGTCCGAAATGCGACTGGTAAAGGGGGTCTTTCGAGCTCCTTCCAGCAGTTAGAGAGAACTCATAATGGAGGGGCTGCAGCGCTGTGAGCCTGGGGCCCGCCCCGTGGGAACTATCCGCCCCGTGGGCCCCAGGCTCACAGCGCTGCAGCGCATCGACCCTAACGCCTCCATTATGAGTTCTCTCTAACGCATAATTAGGTTGTTGGTGAGCCTCGAACCCAGGACCTCACCCTTTAACAGCATTCCCACAGGACAAGCTGTCACCAATTGATCCCTCGTGGTGGACATACTTGTCTTTTTGAGAGCTTTTCTTTTTTCTGGGCGTCTTCTGCGGGTTGTACTTCTGGGAGAGGATTTTCATCTCCTCTTCCATTACTATGAAGTCCGTTGCCTTATGAAGAGCGTCCTGAATCGTTCTCGGTTTTTCGAGGGATATCCATTGCCAGAATTTCGACCGGTACCAGAGAGTTTTCTTCAGAGCATCGATCGCCACTTTGTTGCTGATCCCGGTGACTCTTGCCATTACTAGCTTGAATCTGTTCATGAACTCGCGAAGTGGCTCGTCTTCTCTTTGAGACAGGCTCCAGAGATCGACGTCCGAGGTTTTTCTGTCCATGAACATGGAATACTGCTTTAGAAACTCTGAAGCAAGTTGGCGGAAACTTCCGATGGATTTATGTTTTAGGCGAGAAAACCATTCGAGCGCGGCTCCTTTGAGGTTTTCGACGAAGAGGAGGCAGTAGCCAGCGTCTCGTTCGCGTTCCTTGAGTTTGCACCTCCCCATCGCGATCTGGAAAGACTGCAGGTGCGCTTTCGGGTCGGTGGTGCCATCGTAGATGGGAATTTTGATCTTCCCTGGGTCCGAGACGTTGGTCTCAGTAATCCGGGCAGTGAACAGGGTTTTGCGTGCTTCCTCGAGAAGTCTGTCGATCTCGGGCGCAGCGCTTGTCGCATGGTGGATTTGTGATTTCACCGCTTTCACCTCCTCTGCGGTTTTCGCGATGTACTCGCGGAGATCGTGGATCTCATCAGGATTTCTGGCAGCCTTGCGAGCTTGTCTGTGTTGGCTGCGGTGGATCCTGGCCTGCTTTTCGGCCAGTTCCTTCTTTTCTACCCAATAGAGGTTTTATTCTTCCTCGGTCATGGGTCTTTCGAAGGACGCGTCCTGCCGAGCGGAGTGGCTTCGCGTTCTTCTTGAGTGGATGTCAGCACCGTCGTCCGAGTGATCGGACTGGTCGCTTATATCCAGGTCGATGCGCTCGATTTCTTCTCCTTCGTTGCTCCCGGTAGGAGGTGGAAGGTTTTCTGCAGTTGGCTATGCACCTGGCTGGAGCGTTTCATCAGGGTTTTGGCCTCAGGAAGCCTTGTCCGCGTGTGCAGCTCGATTGCCCGGAGTCTCGAAATCAAGTCTTCTACCGCTGCGGGCTCTTGTGGTCCCGTGCAGGGCTTTGCTCCTGGCCTTCACCGTTAAGGTTTCCACCTGTTTTGCGAGAGAGGCCACGAGTTTTCCTTGTTCGTCCGACTATTTCTGAGCGGAGGCGAACATTTCCTTCATCTGGTCTAGTATCGCGGTGTCGGCAGTGACCGTTGATACGTTTCCTGCTGGAGTTTTATCAGAGTTGGCATCGATGGGAGTCCCGTCGTGCGTTTGCGGGTCTTTGTCAGCGTTGGTCGTCATATCGGACTGAGCGTGTGTGGTTGCGAGAGAGATAGATCTGTACCCCCCCTCTTTCTAGCGCCAAACTGTGGGAACTGAAATTCACACCGTCGAGTTTTGTTAATCGGAGAAAAGCCAAGTTAACCTAGCCTTCCCTGAAGGTCCCGGTTATCTGCTGGGCCACACACGACACGATCAATATGAAAGAATAAAATGAAAATAAGCAGAATAAGAGAATAAGAGATCTGATTTCTGAATTCGCGTTTGAGCGTGAACAACAAGTAAGGACCTAGGCTACAAGAGCTGTCGGTTAGTTCGCTAGTGTTGGGGTCAAAAACGGTCATGACGGAATTAACACCCGAAAATCCTCGGAAATCGTATTTCCGAAAAGATAGTAAAAGAAAAATATGATTTTCGTAAAAATTAATCAATACAAAGTTTTTACGAAGAAGTATCCTTGAAGGCTCAAAGCAAACAAACCAAGCTCGGTCATTACGCAACTACCGCACATGGACGCTGTCCGGTCGCTACGTAGCAACCAAGTCCGAGCCGAGCTCGGTCGCTATGTAGCGACCGAGCTCGAGCCAAAGCGGAAAACTAGTTGAGTCGCAGCTCGGTTCCCACAGCTAGTCTAGCGACCTAAATCTAACCTAGTTGAGTCGCAGCTCGATTAGTAAAAACGGAAAAAGATGCTAAATTGCTCTAAGTGCTAAGTTGCTCTTATGTGCTCTGATCTCTCCTCCCTCTTCGTCCTAGGTCCTCCTTATATACTCCTCCTTAGGTCGGTTTACCTCTTCTTGGGCCGGATTTGTCACGAAGCGGGCTTTTCCATATTTCCTTCTTCTTTGTGATTATCTTCGGAAATTTGACATTTATCTTTGCGGAAATTTGACATTTATCTCTTCCCGCGGATGAGATAAACCGTCATACCATTCTTTGGGCTCAAGTCTTTTTGGACCATAAATGGGCCGTTGTCCGCAATTCGGACCCTCTTTGGGCCGTATCGAGACTTAAGCGTTTTTACGATTTTACTCGCGAAGTAGCCGTTGGTATAGGCATGGTTCTTCCAACGGAACCCTGTTTCTTCGCATAGCCGATGCAGTTGGTGTTAAGTTAACCGTAACCTGCTCTACTATAAAGAATAGGAAACCGTTCGAGGGACATAACCTTCCCAACTTCCCGAAGACTTTCGACGATGTTTTTTAGACGGAACATTGGTGTCGTATCCACGGACCCGAAGACTGAGTTACAGAAACTCTGGACGAAGATGCATGGTTATGGGATGGGACCGGGTTCGGAATGGTCCACAGAGAATTGGCTGCGCTCGCCGGGCGAGCTGGCTCGTGTCACGGCCGAGCTCGCCGGCGAGTCCACCGGCAACACGGTCGTGCTCGCCAGGCGAGCTGGTTCGTGTCGCGGCCGATCTCGCCGGCGAGTCGACCGGCAACACGGTGGTGCTCGCCGGGCGAGCTGGCTCGTGTCGCGGCCGAGTTCGCCGGTGAGTCAACCGGCAACACGGTCGTGCTCGTCGGGCGAGCTGGCTCGTGTCATGGTCGAGCTCGCGGGGTGATCCGTTTCGGCTATTCGTTTTCTCGGCTTTTGAAGTTTTGACCGAGATTCGGTTTTTCTGAGGACTTTTGGACATTGATTCCGTCGTGACCGGATTTTGACTCCAACAAGGCTAAATGTTTAATTTCATCAAGCTCGTTAAGCTGGATGAGTCTCCATTCAGAAGCAGGCTTTATATCAAAATTCAGAAGTTTAGCAGCCCAAGCTGCTTTAAGCTCCAGTTCGACTGGTAAATGAAAGGATTTGCCATATAGGAGGTGGAATGGGGTAGTTCCCAACGGTGTCTTATAGGCGGTCCTGTTGGCCCAAAGTTCTAGTTTCCTAGACTAATCCCTTCTGGAAATTCCTATAATTTTCTCTAGAATTTCTTTGATTTGCCGATTAGAGACTTCTACCTATCCACTGGTTTGTGGGTGGTAAGGAGTAGCTACTCTATGCTGAATACCGTTCTTTTTAAGTAGTCCATCAAAGACCTTATTGATGAAATGGGTTCCACCGTCACTGATGACTATTCTAGGAACTCCAAACCGTGGAAAGATTATGCTCTTGAAAATCTTAATAACGACAGATGCGTCATTGGTTGGGAAAGCTATTGCTTCAACCCATTTGGATACGTAGTCTACAGCGACTAGTATAAACTTGTTTCCGTATGAGGATGGCAAAGAACCCATGAAATCTATCCCCCAGCAATCAAACACTTCTACCTCCAGAATGAACTTCTGTTCCATTTCGTGTCTTTTGCTGATTTTTCCTCATCTTTGGCATCTGTCACATTGCGTTATGAATGCATGGACATCGCGAAAAGTCGTCGGCCACCAGAATCCTGCTTGAAGGATTTTTGAAACCGTTTTATAGGTGGCGAAATGTCCTGCATAGTCAGATCCATGACATTGGTATATAATGTCCGGGATTTTGGCTTCGGATACGCATCGTCTGTATATCCCATCATAGCAATGCCTGTAGAGGTATGGTTCGTCCCAATGATATCTTCTAACATTTCTGAAGAATTTCTTCCTCATATATCCCTTGGTTCTTCAGGTTCGAATTCGGCTGCCAAATAGTTGACTATGTCAGCATACCAGGGTCGATCTTTTGAGTTTCGACCAATTGCGTGCACCTCACGTTGCGATTCTTCACCAGGTGTGAGATTTATTTTATTACCAGCAACGTTAACAGTTATGTAATATTTATTTTTATAGACGAGGTGCCATTATTGTGGTTGCTAGGGAATCGAGGTGTTGCGATACTGTCGTTATCGATCGATGTATCACTACTTGAATCAATCGATATGTTTTCTTTTGTATCGATCGATGTCTCATCGGAAGTGAGAGATATTTGACCTGCGAAAGATGTATCTATTTGTGCCACGTTCTCGGTCGGGAAGAAATCGTCTATAGGGACGTTATCCTCTATTCTGATTCGAGAAAGATGGTCAGCGACTCCATTATCTACTCCTTGCTTATCTTTAATTTCAATATCAAACTCTTGGAGTAGTAAAATCCAGAGTATGAGTCGAGGTTTTGCATATTTCTTTTGCATCAAATATTTAATGGCAGCGTGGTCAGTATGAACTATCACGTGTGTGCCAATTATATATTGATGGAATTTTTCAAATGCGTAAACTATGGCAAGTAGTTCTTTTTCTGTTGTTGCATAATTTCGTTGCACTTCATCAAGCGTACGACTGGCATAGTAGATGGCATGCAGCTTTTTATCTTTCCTTTGGCCCAAAACTGCTCCTATCACAAAGTCACTCGCATCGCACATGCTCTCGAAAGGGAGATTCTAGTCGGGGGCTTGACTGACAGGGGCAGTTATAAGGGATTTTTTTAATTCATTGAAACCTTTCATGCATTCTGGAGTAAAGTCGAACTTTACTTCCTTGCACAAGAGGTTATTTAAAGGTCTAGCGATCTTGCTAAACTCTTGTATAAACCTCCTGTAAAATCCGGCGTGTCCGAGAAAACTTCGCACGTCTTTTACATTTTTGGGTGCTGGTTGATATACCTTGGATTTGACCCGTTTTCATCCATGGTATATAGGTGTTTTACTATATATATATATCTATGTTTTCTACTCTTCTAGGTATGTTTTCAGGTTCAGGTGCATTTCGGAGTAAAGCTATGACTTTGGAGCATTTTGGAGCTTAAAAGACATTTCACCCGAGCTGACCTTGTAGAGGTCGACGAGAGGAAGAACAATCGATCGATGCACATCCAGTGCTGTCGATCGACACCATGAGATGCCTCGACAAATGAAGATTAATATCGATCGATGTACACAAGTACCATCGATCGATGTCGAGACATTGGACATGCGACATTTTGGAACCAGCGGACTTAAAACCCAAGGCCAAGCCAAATTACGAAAATGCCCTGACGAGTTTTTAACCTAGTAGATTATATACTGCCTAAATGTTTTGACGGCAAAAAAGGAGAGCTTTTTGTTACAGTTTTACTTTGAGAGAGAGAGAAGAGAGTTTTGGAGAGAAGATCACTTGTGATTGGAACTCCTTGTTTTCATTTCTTTTCATCTATACTATGAGTTTCTATTTCTTTATTGTTATGAATTGCTTTGCTATGTCTGAGTAGTTCAATTATTAGATCCAGGGTTCAGATAGGTTTGTGGGATTAGCCTCAAACTATAGATCTGCCTTGTTGTGATATTCATGATAGAGTTGTATTCATTGCTTGTTTTAGCCTTGCAAACTAGAACTTGATTATAGGATTGCATACTCAATCACCCTTTGTTATCCCATCCTGACATCTATCTATCATATTAGGACTGCTAGAGAGGGCTAACCGCCAATTTAGTATCTTAATAGGGCATATCATACTCGCGCATAGGCCTGGCTAGAACCCGTCGATCGATGTCCTCAACTGACTATCGGTCGACGTAGGTAAAGGTGTATCAGTCGACGTCCCTATAGGACCATCGGTCGACACTCTCTCGTTGTCAACATACTAACCGTTGAGACACGAGATCTAGCTTGTTAACCAGTGAAACATGCGACAGCTGATCACTGAGTTAAGCGGTTGAGCTCTAACATATCATGCACGCAACAAATATGCATCTATAGATATTATAATCTCCAACACCTGAATAGCGGCCCTGCATCTAATATCATTTCCAATCAAGTTACATTTACTATTTACTTCGCTTGTTACTATTGCTATTTCATTTAATTGTTCCCTAGCTCCTTGTGGATTCGATCCCTAAGTACTGCATCTGAACCTCTTTTGATGAGAGTAACACTCCTTAGGGTAATTTGAGTGGTATCAAATTTGGCGCCGTTGCCGGGGAGCTTTGCTCGCCATTAGATTTAGTTTTATTGATTCTTATTCTTTTCTCTACCCCCTTTCTAACATAATCTTTTTCTTGTCTTTTCAGGTGCATGCCCAGCGGTACTAGAAGCAACAAGGAGAAAGACTTTCTGTTCTCAGCCGATCCTGCTCACTTGGAACGCACCATCCGTAGAGGTCAACGTTCTGCATTGCTCGACGCAATAACTTTGTCGTCGATCGATACGCACAACCAACCGTCGACAGACACCAGACCTTCATCGTCGATCGATCCTAATCGTTCGACAACGATCGATATTACACCGCGTACGTCGATCGATACCGTGTCGTCAAAAATGGTAAACTTTATTATTCTAACACAGGACGAGAACGGAAACCTGTATGACCTGGACGGTCATCTGCGTAATGCAACATGTCTGAAAATAGACGCTTAGGGGACTGTAATCCCTAATGCTGATACTACAGGAGCTGCTCAACCTGTAGACAAGGACCCTCAATCAAAACCACTGGCCGACTACAATCGCCCAGATGAGTACTATTCCAACAGATCAGCAATTCGACTTCCGGAGATCCAGAAGCAGAATTTTGAGCTGAAGCCTCAATACTACACTCTCGTGTCGCAGATACCCTACTCTGGGATACCGCACAAGCATCCTATGGACCATCTAGAACGGTTCGAGGATTTTGTCGCTGCTATTCGGATGGAAGGAGTCCCCGAATATTACCTGCTGCGCAAGCTCTTCAGATACACGCTGAATGGAGAAGCGATGCACTGGCTTAGGCAGCTACCCACAGGATCCTTAACATCCTGGACCGACATCAAGAATGCTTTCTTACGAAACTTCTTCGATGAGGCGCGCGCTGAAGAACTTCGAAACAAAATTTCCACATTCTCGCAGAAGGCTGGAGAGTCCTTCAAAGATGCGTGGATTAGATTTAGGTTCTTCCAGCGAGACTGTCCACACCACGGATTTAACGAAGTGCAGCTTCTAAGCATTTTCTTCCGAGGTCTCGCCTTACAGTATCAAATGACTCTTGATACGGCGAGTGAAGGAAACTTCACTACTCAGAATCCGTTAGAAGCTGTGAGACTTATCGAACACCTTGCTAACAGCAGCAGCACCAAAAACACTGACTCTGAACGGAAGAAGTCTGTAGCCTCTATCGGGAAGGAACATATGGACGAAGTAAGAGCTAAGTTAGATGTGATGCACGAGCTTCTTAGGAAGCAAGTCTGTTTAGCTGAAGGAGAAGTAGTAGATACGAAAGGAGTAGATACGGAAGGAGAAGAAAATGTGAACTACATCGGAGGTACCTGATTCCAGAAATTTGGAAACCAGGGCGGAAACATAAACTTCTTTGGAAATGGTCAAAGATGTAACCAAAGTTCACAATTTCAAAAACCCTTCAACAACAGCAAAAGCTACTCGAACTCCTACTACCAGAATCCACCACCCCAGACTCAGGAAAGCAAGATCGAAGAAATGCTTGATCGAGTACTGTTGGGACAACAACAAATCACCGTGGATTTCAACGGTAAAATAGACTCTGCCTACAACAATCTGAACACCAAAACCGAGACCTTAGGGACTCAGGTGAAAAAACTTGAAACACAAGTGATTCAGACTGGCGAAACTATAAAAAGGCTAGAAGCTTTCGCTAGAGAGGCAGGAGCTGACAAGGGAAAATACCACGTAAATGCCATCATAGATGATGATTTCTGGTAAGTGGTGAGACATGAGAAGCTCGAGGAAGGAGACTTCGAAATCGAAAGCTCCATGAGTCTCGGCGGATCCCAATGGTGTCGACCGATGTCGATGAACTCGCCTCGATCGACAGACCATGACAAAGATCGATGGACGGATAACTCCAGTCATCGATCGACGTCATCTATCAACGTCATCTGCTAAATCGACTGAATGCAATGCAGTTCAAATTCTAACTCATGAGGAATTTGCAGCTAAGCATCCTCACCCACCCTCCCCTTTCTATGATAAAATCGATCGATCGGCTGAGCCAACCATCAATCGAACAGAGTGAGTCCGACGTCGATCGTCACAACACACCTCCCATCGATCGACAGGCACCTCTGACATACCGAGTGCGGTTACCCTCAATCGATAATGACTATATCAACGCACTCAAACCACCACCAAAACCTTTAGCTAACCCACCCGAACCAAAACCCAACCCTTTAAAGAGTTCACCAGAACCAGTTCAAGAAGATCAGGAAACTGAAGGGAGAAGTTTAAGGAAAAGAAAGGATAAAATTCCTAAGAACCTTAAGAGGGAAGCTAACGATAAGGAGATGGATGGTTTCACTAAAAGAATCCTCAGAATCCCAATCGAAAAACCTTTTGATGAAGCTTACTTCACACACCGGTTGTGGATGTTCTTCAGAGAAACAAAGGTAACTGAGGAGGACTTTAGGAGAATGTTTCATCAAGTCAGAGAGAAGATGAGACAAAGGATCACATTGACGAAGAAGAGTGATCCTGAGAAGTTTGAAATACCATGTGATATCACTCAAATTACCCTAAAGAGTGTTACTCTCATCAAAAGAGGTCGAGTTATAGTACTTAGGAATCGAATCCACAAGGAGCTAGGGAACCGATTAGATCTAAACAATTTATAATAAACTAGGCTAATAGATTATAAAACAGTAAAATAGCAATTAAATAAACAAAGCAGTAAACAAGTTGAACAAGTCAATTGTTTAGCTTGGCAAGGGTTGTTCGATGGAAGGATGGTTGCTAGATCTAGGGTTTCTATTCAGGTGTTGGAGATTATAATTCCTATAGGTACCTATTTGTTGCATGCATGATATGTTAGAGCTCAACTGCTTAACTCAGTGATCAGCTGTCGCATGTTTCACTGGTTAACTCGCTAGATCTCGTGTCTCAACGGTTAGTATCTTGATCACGAAAGAGTGTCGACCGATGGTCCTATTGGGACATCGACTGATACACCTTTACCTACGTCGACCGATAGTCAGTTGAGGACATCGATCGACGGGTTCTAGCCAGGCCTATGTGCGAGATGATTTGCCCTATTAGGATGCTAAATTGGCGGTTAGCCCTCTCTAGCAATCCTAATATGATTGATAGATGTCAGGATGGGATAACAAGGATGCTTGTGTATGCAATCCTATGATCAATATTCTAGTTAATTACTCTAGAACAAGCAATAAGTATAGATCTATCATGAATATCACAACAAGGCAGATCTATAGTTTGGGGCTAATCTCACAAACCTATCTGAACCCTGGATCTAACAGGTGGATCTACTCAGACATGAAAACAGAAATCATATATGAATAGATAGAAAAACTGAAATGAAATAGATCAATTAAACCAAAGGAGTTCCAGGAGGACTCTGATAGGAGTTCCTCCCTTCTCTCCTAACAAAACTATGAATCAAAGAAAGTGTGTAAAAAGCGTCAAGAAGTGTAGCCGTCAACAATGGCTTAGAAATAACATAAATAGGGTTTCTGGTCGTCTAAGGATATTCTGGTAATTTGTGGCTTCTGGGCTTCACGCAGTCATAAAATATACAAGGCCCACGATCTGGGATCTCCATCGATTGACATGCAGAGTGCTGCTTCGATCGACGTGCTTTCTCTCGCGAGGCGGACTGGCCACTCTTCAGTAAAACGGGTATAACTTCTGCTACAGGATGCTGATTTACCTGAGACCGGTGGCATTGGAAAGCCAAGTCAAGGCTCTATCTTGTGTCCAAATATGGGATCAATCTAACGGTCGGAAGGTCTCCATCCATAGCTAAACATCTCACGCATCTGTGCAACTCTGCACCTCCAAAGGCTCCAAAAGACACCAAAATCACCATATTTCTCCTAAATACTGTAAATACTCTAAATAGACTCCAAACATAATAATTGTATCTTAAAAAACTTTAAAACACTTATAGACCATGATTAAAAATGGGTAAAATATATGGTCTATCAACTCCCCCAGACTTACCCTTTTGCTTGTCCTCAAGCAAAACAGACGGGCAGTCTCTCTGAAAGATGTTTTGAAAACAGCAGGGACTCACATGATTTAAAACTTAGAATCATCACCTCTACAATATTGCAATCCACATCTAAGAAGTCCTAATCACAGAAGCACATTATACAATATCCTAGCTTAGCAACCAAATTCACCTAGCCAACATCTTAGCAAATCATGTCTGACATTCCCCTCTACCAACCTCATTTCTTAACATAAATAAATGTGTATGATTTACCTTGGGAGTATCGATCACAAGACACATGGGGTCTTACCCCAACAGGTGTATGAGTAAACAGGTAGTCTTGTTTTGTTTTCTTTTACTCTATATCTCCCTTCTCTGAATCTTTTTTTATCTCAATTCCAATGAACAAAGATGCTGATGCAGTCCATCTTATTCACCTTCTTTTCGATTTTTTTTTTTTTTTTTCATGTCAAAGTGTAGGCGAATAGTGGGGTCATCGCTAATGTACCTACTCCTCGCTTCCAACAATGTGTGATCATTCTATTAGAGTAGAATAATGGGGTCGCAGGAGACGCTCCTACCCCTCTAAACCGCAAGAAATCATCTCAATCTTTTATTTTATTTTATTAGGATGCCAAAGGGAGGAGAGAAGGAAACCAAAATCACTCAGACTTTTACCTTTCAGACCTGAAGGAGGAATCCGATCCAGTGTATACCAAGCTCTAAGACAAGCAGTTAAGTCAAATTAGGTAAGCCTCCAACAGCTAGTTTTCATGGAGCCATCAATTCTTTTGCTTCCAAGTTTATTATTTCGATTTTATTTATTTCCTTATGTCATTTTATGACTTTTAGAGAGTCCCAGTAGTCGAGCCTATAAAGCTCAATTAGTTTGTCTTTGTAAATAACCCTTGAACTTTTATGAATGAAAATACAGTTTTTCTAGTTTCTCAAAACTATTGTTCTAAGTCTTAGAGTATTGTGAGAAGCAGCTCTTGAGCATCAAGACTTATCAAAGACTCCTTTCACAGAGCTTTGTGGCGTCCATCATCCCATTTCCATCCACCAATCGATCTTGAGAGTGATACACATCCAGCAAGACCGGTTCAATCTTCATTCATCTTCCATCCATCGATCCTTGTTGAGAGTGATACACATCCAGCAACAAAGATCCCATATTCATCAATCTATCCTTTTTCTATTTGTTTTTATTCATAGTATCATTTTGATTCATATTCATATTTTTTTCTGTTTGCATCATTAAAAATTCTAAACTCATAAGAATCGGTTCTCTTTGTTTTCAGGTTTAAACCTTGGTTCCACCATTCAACCAATTCGTGGGTTACCCCCCCCCCCCCCCCCCCCCCCTGTGCCTACAACATTTTGGTATCAGAGCTTAAGCTCCTGACTCAGGTGATATCTATCCTTGCATCTCATACTTACTTGCATTTGTTTTTCCATTCATAAACCGAAAATCCATAAAAACTATTTCTTTTTGTTTCAAGTTTTGTTTCTGCATATTTTTGTTCTTGCTGTTCATCATACTTTAAAGCCACGAAAAAGAAAAGAAAATTTTTTGTTTGATTCATTTAAAAATCGAAAATCCCAAAAAAAAAGTGTTTGCATTCATTAGTTTCCATAAAAGAAAATCCCATAAAAATTTCTGTTTTGAATTTGATTCCTTTTCATTTGCATTCATAAATTCAAAAGCCAAAAGAAATCATCCTAGTTATTGTTTCGTACAATTTCTACTTGTCCATTTCGTGATTGCATCAGAAAAGAAAAAAATAAAATATTTTTAAGCTTTAGTTTATATCATTTTGCATAATTTATTTCATTTCGGTTCAACATTGCATATTTTCTTGGTTTAGTTTTAAATAGCTTGCATTATTCATTTTGTTCGACCAACACTTGCCATATCTTCACTTGATCTTTTAGATTGGATGCAGGAAGAAATGGAAGAGGCAGCACAATGCCAAGCTTTAATAGTCTCTCAAAAACAGCTACGGGCTGCTATAAAAGGAGTACAAGACCAGATTGCTCAGCTGGAGAAAAGAAACAAGGCACAAAGCCAACGTACACATAAAGGAAACAGAAGTTTTGGAGATGCACCTGAGGCTGTCTATGTCGAGCCCAAGCCACCAGATCCTTCAAGGATCCATCAAACTCCAACTTCTAAAACCCACAACCATCATGTTGTTAATTCTCGGTTTGAATATAACTCTTTTGCTGATAAAGTTTTTACATTTTCAGGAAAAAGAGGTTATCTAATATGGGAGAGGAACCTTGATGAATGGTTTCACTACAACAACATCTTGAAGGAAGAAAGGCTTGCTTATGCCATTGATCAACTTAGAGATGATGCCTTTAAATGGTGGGTACAAGAAGAAGATGATAGATGGTATTACAAGGAGCCAACTATCAAAACTTGGCGAGCTCTTAAGGAACTCATGAGATATGAGTTTGCACCAAAGTATACAAGTGCTGAAATCCAGGAAATATACCCAATGAGGTATCCAACTCATGGTTCCAAAGAAGCAAGAAAAGTTGTACCAAAAGAAGGCCATAGAAGCTTGATCCACCAATACCAGATTCGGCCAAACCAGAGGCCCATGGTTTTCTATGATCAATACCAACCTTATAAGGTCCCAAAGGCCATGGAGAAGAAGAACCTTGTCAGCCAAGACACACTGGCCAGACACAAAGAAAAATCAGACAAACCGATTTTTCAAGAGAAGGCCAAGGTAAGTCCTATACTTGATAAATTTGTTTATAAATCATCTCCCACTGGTATGAGTCACTTGTATATGTCCAAAGATGTTAAGACAGGTCCTGAGGTTGAGAAAGACACGATCTCCACATCTTTGTTGGAATCAAAAGTTGTCAATGATTTAATTCTAAGAGACAAGGAGATTTTAAACCAAAAGAAAGAAGAGCCATCAAGCCAATGTAAGTCTTCTAACTCTGAGGATTTAAACTATCATACATGTTATAGATGTCATAAGAAATGACACTATGCTGTAGTTTGTCCTACTAAGCAAGCATTGAAAGAAACATCACTAGAAAAGAAAACAGAATTATCTACTAAAAGTGATAGTTTTATTCAATCTGATTTATTGGTTCCAAAATTCTTGCGTAATGCACTTGTCTTTGTCAAAGGGTGATGTAACAGTAACTAAGGAGCATGAATTAAAAGGAGAGGAGCCACCAGGCGCCACACCTGTGATGGACCAGAAGATGGTTCAAGACACAATGCAGTCCATGTTGCTTAAAGAAGCAAAACCAGTAAATGAAGTATCATACCAAGGTAAGTGTCTAACACCACCTAGAGATACTAGTACTGACGTGTGTGTTCTTGATGTAGGGAGTAAAAATGAAAGCTATCTGCTTACTGAAGTTCCACAGAAGGAACCAGACCATAAGCTCAGTCATGAACCACCTCACAAGTGGAAACCAAAATCTAAACAATGGATTGTTCAAATTCCAAAACCTATGGTAAGATTCATGTTAGATCAGCATGTTCTTAATATTTCCATGATAGATATAATGCACTTGCTTTTTGTCCAGAGTGTTGAGACTATTTCAGGTTGCCAAGAAGAAAGCTTCAAAGAAATCCCACCAGATTATCTTACGTTGCTAGGAGAATCAACTCCAAGGAATATCAGAAACGAGGCCACCAAAACTTTGAAGGATAATCCACTCCAGAAGAGAAGAAATGACCATGTCAAGAGCAGAGGCGTGATTCATTACTATTTTCTCAAAGGAGAACCACCTGATACACAATCCATTCCCAAACCGAAACAATCCCAAGGTAAGGCTCTAGAATCTCAAAAGAGAATGAAAGCTGACTTGCTCTATCTTGGTGCAGGTTATATAGTTTTGAGGTCGAAACCTTGTCAAGAGGGAGGGGATGTTGTAGCCCTGAAATCCGTGGTTCAACCAGAGTCTCACCAAACCTCCCAAACCGACCATCTAGGAGGTACCAGCAACCAAGGTTCAGTCCAAGGCGTATATCTCCAAAACCAGAAGAACAATCAACATGAAACAATTTTTATTAGATTCTACACTCAAGACGGAGTCCATCCCAATTGGAATCAAGCCAAAATATTAACGGAGCAAGAAGTTATGAATTTTACAAGTCAGAGGTTTCTCAGCCCATCCATCTGCGAGTACCCGACTTTAGAAGCAGATTCAAGTCCAAGGAAGGCGCGGCCTGAACCAAATCCCATCATAGGATTCAAGAGGGATCTCGCATCTTTCCAACAAGCCCAATAACAGGATAAATTGCCACGGAATTATGAAGTTATGATCCAATCTCTAAAACCGGCCAAACCAGTTCTACACTTGCCTCAATTGGAAGCTAGCCGGTTCAATCAGCTTCAAACCAGACATTGGCGACCAGGAGATCATTTCAACCAATCAGGAGATATTCTAGGAGTCCAGGATGAATTCTGCAAGTTCATACCATGTACCAGCAACCATTGGATCTGGAGGATTCTCATTTACTTCAACTTGCCTTATTTGGAGTCTCAAGCATTAAAACTTCAACAGCTCTTTTTCCTTCAGATTAGGCACGAACTCAGCACATTCCAAACCATCAAGAAGGTTCCCAGGAAGCTTAGTTATCCTCTCAAACCATCCAGATACAAGGAGAACACCATCTACATTCATTTGGCCAAGATTCTTACCATAAAGCCTTCAACGGCTAGTTTTCATGGAGCCATCAATTCCTTTGCTTCCAAGTTTATTATTTCGATTTTATTTCTTTCCTTATGTCATTTTATGACTGTTAAAGAGTCCCAGTAGTCGAGCCTATAAAGCTCAATTAGTTTGTCTATGTAAATCACCCTTGAACTTTTATGAATGAAAATACAGTTTTTCTAGTTTCTCAAAACCAATTGTTCTAAGTCTTAGAGTATTGTGAGAAGCAGTTCTTGAGCATCCAGACTTATCAAAGCCTCCTTTCACAGAGCTTTGTGGCGTCCATCATCCCATTTCCATCCACCAATCGATCTTGAGAGTGATACACATCCAGCAAGACCGGTTCCATCTTCATTCATCTTCCATCCATCGATCCTTGTTGAGAGTGATACACATCCAGCAACAAAGATCCCATATTCATCAATCTATCCTTTTTCTATTTGTTTTTATTCATAGTATCATTTTGATTCATATTCATATTTGTTTCTGTTTGCATCAATAAAAACTCTAAACTCATAAAAATCGGTTCCCTTTGTTTTCAGGTTTAAACCTTGGTTCCACCATTCAACCAATTCGTGGGTTACCCCCCCTGTGCCTACAACAAACAAGGTCAGGATACAGGACCTTACACTACTCTTCTGTGGAGTAAACGGCTTGGTAGACCTGATTCATCTCGATGAGAACGGCGACGTGGTGACTCCAAACCTCGGAGCCGTTTTGCTGCGCACTTGGTGGACCTGAAGAAGAAGCCCTTCACGGGCAAAGGCAGGAAGAAGGAAACGGTTGGGAGTATCCTGACACCGATCTTTGAGCATCTAGGCATCCGCCTAGACAAGCGCACAGCCGACCGCTCCCACAGCTTCTTAGACGAGCGACACCTGATGAACTCAGGTTAGCTCAAGGAGGAACTTCTCTGGAGTTTTTGGATCGGGAACCAGCACCGTCTACTGCCGATGCCGAACAGGATGATCACAGACTTCGATGGCGAGATCGATAGGCTCTGGTTCATGCCCGACGCCCAGCTCCTCCACGACCTTTCGGCTATCCCGCGCCGACCTCCTGGAGTGCGTCGAGCCAGAGCTACACAGGGATCTCCGGAGGCACCTCTGCCTGATTTCCCGGTCATACCAGACATCCCTATGCGAGATCAGGGAGACTTTCAGAGGGTCGTTGTGGATTCTCTTCGTGCCATTTGGGCTAGAGTATCTTGCACAAGCAGGATGACCATCAGAGCTCACTCACCAGCAGCAGGAAGACCTTCTAGGCAGCGCAGGGATCCCTCGTCCGGGAGCGACGACGAGACCAGCGAGGACACCGACTAGTCCCCCCATTTCTGTCTCTTTCCCTTATGAACTTGTTTATCTATTTTTCAAACTCGTAGGATTTAAATTTTAGACATATCTATGTTTTATGTTTGAGACTGTTTACTTATTTCTTATGTTTGGAGTGTCTAACAGAGCTAACCACACTGATAGATCACATGAGTTAGATTCCAAACATGACGCAGAATTTTCTGCTCTTCGCCATCGATCGACACGGAGAGGATGGTATCGATCGATGTGCGGGGCAGAGAGGTACGACACCTTGCTCTAACTTCTAAAACATCTAACTTTGCTTATCACCACCTTTGGGCACTTTACACCGAGACGGTGTAATTTAAGTCTGGGGGAGGTAGTACTAACACCATCTTCTTGAATTTTGTCAAAATCTTTTCAAAAATAATTTTAATGAGTCAAGAAGGGGACTATGACTTTATGATTTTTACTTCAATGTCTAACAATTCTATAACACCATTCTAGATTTACTAATCACAGATAGCACTAAAAATGCTAAAGTGGATCAACCTGTCAACTATACACATATGTCTAGCTTGTTTGAAAGAACCAAAGCTAACCTCCAACACTAACCTGACATTACTGCTTGTCTTGCGCTTCGTATACATGGGATCGGATTCGTCAAACAAGTCTGGAAGGTAAAGCCTTGTGTAGATTGATCACCTTTTATCTCTCTATTTCGACCCTAGATTTATAATTAGAGATATAAGAAAAAAAATACATATATATATATATATATAATAGGTAATTAGTTAGGAGGAATCCGAACAGGACTTGGTGGCTGCAACCATTAAGGCTTGCTTCATAAGGATTCCAACAAAAAGAATTCCAACGGGACAAGGAGGCGGCAATCTTCAAGGATTGATTCATATGAATTCTTAAATATAGGTCAAAAAGAACTGAACAGGACTTGGTGGCAACCACCATTGAGGCTTGATTCATGGAAGCCTGTCCAATCTTGGTCAATGATCTTGCAATATAAGCAGACTTTGACCAAAGAGAGAAATTAGTAGAGAGAAAAGATATGAACTAATTTTTACCTGCAGATCCAAATACTTGTTTGACAATCTTTGAATCCTATGATCGATACTCTCAAGGTAAAGCCTGCACTTTTATTTATGCTAAGAAATGAGGTTGGTCAAGGGGAATGTCAGATAAGATTTGCTAAGTTGTTAGCTAGATGAATTTGGTTGCTGATATCACTCAAATTACCCTAAAGAGTGTTACTCTCATCAAAAGAGGTTCAGATGTAGTACTTAGGAATCGAATCCACAGAGACTCTAGGATTACTCAACAGACTTAAATAATTAGAAATGAAGATAGACTAAAAGGTTTTAATAGTTTTAAAAGCAGTAAATGATAAATCGAAAACAATAGTGAAACGATAGATTGAATTGAAGTGGTTTCAAGAATGGGAAAGACAGCTAGATTCAGGTAAATCTCAGGTATGAAATGCATGCACTTAGTTTAGACTAAAGGGTTTGATGGTTTTTGAACTAAACAATGGTTTAACCGGATAGGTTATCTTCGCTAGATCTCGGATCTCAACTGTCGTATTTTAATCTCGAGAGAGTGTCGATCGATGTGACTTTATGTTCATCGACCGATACACCTTTGTAACAATCGACCGACAGAACGATAGTTGCGTTGATCGATGGTTATTCTAGCGAGCTTTGCGAACGGGTTTAACTTGTTCTCTAACCTTCTCAGATCGATAGTTGCGCCTAAGTTAGTTAGATCACGCAAGTGGGTTCAGGTATTGAGGGGAAACGGTTAGTTGGACTCAATTAATCCTAAGAGATGAAAGAACAATCAAAACACCTTTTTAATAGTCATATTAGCAGTATATTATTTCAACCATGGTGAGAAACCTAAATCTAACAATTGGTTTACTCAAACATATTCATGAGAGACAAAGTCATGATGGCATGAAATAAACTCAAGTGAAACATAGAACACAAATAGATAGAGTATTAGAAATAAAGGAGTTCAAGATCTTCTCTGTTTTGCAGTTTCAGATCTATCTCTCCAATCCTAAGCTCTTCTAATGGTAGCCAAAATGCTCATTCTCCAAACAAGGTCTTTTGCAAGTGTCTACCTAAAATGATACAAAACCCTAGTATATATAGCCTATCAGGCGGCTAGGGACTTAAGTTGCAAATAATAGATTTTCTAGGAAATGAAATCTTTTAATTCGCGATCACACTCGTGTGATTGGGCATATATCGATGCACATGCATGTTTATCGATCGATGGTAAGTGATTATGATCGACTGATGTTGCTCTTCAAGCGTCGATCGATTTTCCTTGCGTAAAAGCATTCCAAAATGTCCCAAAAGTATCATTTCCTTCCATAAGGTGAATAAACATGTAATTGCTTTGAAAAGACTCTAAAACATGATTAATACATCTTAAACTTTTATATACCATGTATAAAAACGGATGAAAATCATGGTATATCAACTCCCCCAGACTTATCCTTTGACTTTTCCTCAAGTCAAACCAACGGACAGGCTCTCTGGAAGAGGGTTGAAAACATCAGGGACTCACGGATTTGAAACATTGAAATTACCACCTCTATATTATTGCATTCCACATCTAAAAGTTCTTTCTTACAAAAATACATTATGCAATATCCTAGGTTAGCAACCATGGTCATCTAGCCAACAATCTTATCTAATCTTATCGTCAATCTCCTCAACCAACCTCATTTCTCAATGTAAAAAGGGTAAGCTTTACCTTGGGAGTATCGATCATAGGATTCAAGGATTTCAGACAAGTATCTGGAACGACAGGTAAAAGTTAGTTCCTAATTTCTCTCTCTCTAATTTCTCTCTTGAGTCAAAGTCTGCTTCCATTGCAGGATCATTGACCAAGATTAGACATGCTTCCATGAATCAAAACTTAATGGTGGTTGCCACCAAGCTCTGTTCACTTCTTTTTGACCTATATCCAAGAATTCTTTGTGAAAGCGAGCCTTGAAGATTGCCGCCTCCAAGTCCCGTTTCAAACTCTTTTATTGGAGTCTTATATGAATCAAACCTTAATGGTTTTAGCCACCAAGTCCTGTTCAGACTCATCCTAAGTAAACAATAGATCCCTTATTTTTTTATTTTATTTTTTTTTTACATTTTTTTTTCTAAAATAGAAATAGCTAATCTAGGGTCGTAATTAGAGAGAGGAATGTGATATATAATTCTACACAAGGCTTTACCTTCCAGACTTGTCTGAAGAATCCGATCCCATGTATACCAAACCCCAAGACAAGCAGTGAAGTCAGGTTAGTGTTGGAGGTTAGCTTTGGTTCTTTCTAACAAGCTAGCAAGTGTGTATAGTTGACTGGTTGATCCACTTTAGCATCTATAGAATTATCTGCAATCAGTAATTCTAGAATGGTGCTAGAAAGTGGTTAGACATTCAAGTAGAAATCATTAGTTCATAATCCCCTTCTTGAAACGCCAGAGTTTCCCTTCCTCGAGCCATAGCGAGTGCACCAAGTGCTGCTCGTCGAGGAAGGCGTGGTCGCGGTCGGCAGAGCGAGGGTCGAGGCGGATGCCGAGGTACTGGAAAATCGGGGTTAGAAGACTCCCAACTGTCTCCTTCTTCTTACCCTTGCTGTTGAAAGGCTTCTTCTTCAACTACATCAAGTGCGCGGCAAAGACAGCTCCGAGGTTCGGCGGCCTTACTTTGCCGTCCTCGTCCAACTCAACCAAATCCACCACGCCATTCACTGCACAGAAAAGTAATGTGAGCTCCTTTATCCTGACCTTGTTGGGCTCCATCTTGCAAACCAGTGTGTTTGCAAGGAGCCGTAGGAAATAGCGAAGTGCAGGATGGCGGATGTCTGATAGCACGGCCCTGTTTGTGTCCCAAACTCCTGTGCTGACGATATCCCAGAATCTCTCGAGGTGTGGGAAAGGTGGGAAGGAGGTGACGCTCTCATCGAAACCGTAGATGCGGCAGAGCTCGATGATAGTGATCCTGTAGCGTGTCCCTCTAGCAAAGAAGGTCAAAGTACCATCTCCCGCTACCCCCGCTGATGAAGTCCTGTAGGTGACCTCGACAGTGGCCATGAACTGGCTGACGAGATTGGGGTAGAGGTCGTAAGCGCGAGAGGGCATGGTGCCGAGTCCGAGCTGTGTGATCATGTCCTGAATATCTCTCTCGATCCCAAGCTTCTTTAGGATGTGTCGGTCGAGGAATTTGGTGGGCTCGATAGAGACTCCCAGCCAAGCATTGTAGAAGAGGCTGTCGAAGTCGTCCCAGTTGTCGGACAGGAGACGGTTGCGGCACTCGTTGCTGTTGATCGCTGCTCTAGGATCATCATAGCCCGAGACATCGAAGGGTGTGTTTTCGGTGCGAGGCCATGGAGGGCGCTGTGGGTTGGTGGAGCTGCTAGTCTCGTCGAACCTCCTTTTCGACTTGATTTCTCTGTTTCGTGCGTTTGTTTCTGAACTGCTCATCTGAAACCAAGAAGAAAAGAAAGTTAGCATTGTCGATAAAAGGTAGTATCGATCGATGGGTTATACTGAACATCGATCGATATTGTCGTGTCGGAACAATCGAACAAGAGAGCATCGGTCGATGCGAACGAGTTCATATCGACCGATGTCGAATCGCGAAACCTGCAACATCACTCTATTCCAAATCGCGTTTATACGAATTAAAAGACATAGAAATCACAAACCGAACTCTAGATAAGCAATATGAACTACAAAAACTTCTCTCAATCACACCAAATCAAGCTTTCTAGTCCAACTCAAAACGAAAACCCTAATGTTTCGAAATATTGAAAATTTCGAGTGCATACCTTGTATGTTGATTTTGGGAGTGGATTTAACAGTTACAGAGTGAAAGATCGAGTGGATTTAGGTGAAAAACGGACGAAATCCGTCAAGAATCGAGAGAAAAAAGGGTTGTTTTTGTTTTCGGTTTCAGTTGCGAATGAGGAAGAGGAATGGGTCGATATCGAGTGAAATAAGTGTTTTAACCGTCGATATGCCCGCATCGATCGATGGCAGTGATGCCTCGTCGATCGATGTCCTCTTCAAAGACAAATCCTAATTTCTAAATCTCCTAAATAATGCTAATAATAAGAAGAAATATGGAAATTACTATTAAATATAGAAATTACTATTATATTGTATTATTAATTTAATTAATTTTTTTTTTTTTTATAAAATGGGTTGCCTCCCATTCAGCGCTTAATTTTTAAGTCTTTAGCTCGACTACCTGATTAAGCTAATTATCAGGTTCATACAACACCATGGGCGCTTTTGCTGGTGGTTTTGCCCAATAATGCTTAACTCGTTGGCCGTTCACTGTAAATTCCTGGCCTTTATCATTTTGTAAAGTGATAGCTCCGGAAGGTTGAACGTTTGTTACGGTGAAGGGTCCATACCAACGGGATTTTAGCTTTCCAGGAAATAAAGTTAATCTAGAGTTATAAAGGAGGACTTGATCATCCGGTTCGAAGTGCCGGGATATAATCTTTTTATTGTGATAAGCTTTAGTCCTTTCTTTATAAATTTTCGAATTTTCGAAAGCTAAATGTCTGATTTCATCAAGCTCGTTAAGCTGGATGAGTCTCCTTTCTGCAGCTGGTTTGATATCAAAGTTTAAAAGTTTGGTAGCCCAAGCTGCTTTGTGTTCCAGTTCGACTGGTAAATGACATGATTTGCCATAAAGGAGGTGGAATGGTGTTGTTCCTAACGGCGTTTTGTAGGCGGTTCTGTAGGCCCAAAGTGCATTATCTAGTTTCTTAGACCAATCTTTTCTGGAGGTTCCTACGGTTTTCTCTAAGATTTTCTTAATTTGCCGGTTAGAGACTTCTACTTGTCCATTGGTTTGTGGGTGGTAAGGTGTGGCTACTCTATGATTAACACCATTATTTTTAAGCAATCTATCAAAGATTTTGTTAATGAAATGAGTACCACCGTCACTAATGACTACTCTTGGAACTCCAAATCTTGGAAAGATTATACTCTTGAAGAGTTTAATAACCACAGATGCGTCATTGGTAGGAGAAGCCACTGCTTCGACCCATTTGGATACGTAGTCTACAGCGACTAGTATATATTTGTTTCCATATGAAGACGGGAAGGGTCCCATAAAATCGATACCCCAGCAATCAAAGACTTCAACTTCAAGAATGAACTTCTGTTCCATTTCGTGTCTTTTGCTGATTTTTCCACGTCTTTGGCATCTGTCACATTGGGTTATAAATGCATGGACATCGCGAAAAGTGGTCGGCCACCAAAATCCTGCTTGGAGAATTTTTGAAACCGTTTTAAAGGTAGTGAAATGTCCTGCATAATCAGCTACGTGACATTGGTAAATAATGTCCGGAATTTCAGCTTCGGATACGCATCGTCGTATATGCCATCAGAACAATGATTATAGAGGTAAGGTTCGTCCCAATGATAGCGTCTTACTTCTCTGAAAAATTTCTTCCTCATATATCCCTTGAGTTCGTCTGGCTCAACCTCAGCTGCCAAATAGTTAACTATGTCGGCATACCAGGGTCGGTTATTCGAGTTTCTACCAATTGCGTCTACTTCCCGTTGTGATAATTCTTCAGGTGTAAGATTAATCTCATCACCGGAAACATTAACTTGTAAATTGAAATTGATTTTGATAGACGGGGGTTCGTGATCTTGGTTATTGGAGTGTTGATAAGTTACATCATTTTCGTCATCGATCGATGTATCACTACGTGAATCGACCGATATGCCAGCTCTCTCATCGATCGATAGATCTTCAGATGTGAGAGATATTTGACCGACGAAAGATGTATCTATGTGTGCAACATTCTCCGTGGGAAAGAAATCGTCTATAGGGACATCATCCTCTATTCTTATCCGGGAAAGATGGTCAGCGACTCCATTATCTACTCCTCTCTTATCCTTAATCTCAATGTCAAACTCTTGGAGTAGTAGAATCCAGGGTATGAGTCGAGGTTTAGCATCTTTCTTTTGGATTAAATATTTGATGGCGGCGTGATCAGTGTGAACTATCACTCATGAGCCAATCAAGTATTGACGGAATTTTTCAAAAGTGTAAACTACGGCTAATAGTTCTTTTTCTGTTGTTGCGTAATTCCGTTGCGCTTCATCAAGCGTGCGGCTGGCGTAGTAAATGGCGTGTAGCTTTTTGTCTTTTCTTTGGCCTAAAACTGCTCCAATTGCGAAATCGCTCGCATCGCACATGATTTCGAAAGGAAGATTCCAGTCGGGAGCTTGTACGACGGGGGCAGTGATAAGGGATTTCTTTAAATCTTCAAAAGCTTTCATGCATTCAGGGGTAAAATCGAATTTAATATCCTTGCATAACAAGTTATTTAGAGGTCTAGCAATTTTGCTGAAGTCCATTATAAATCTCCTGTAAAATCCGGCATGTCCGAAAAAACTTCGCACGTCTTTAACAGTTTTGGGTGGAGGTAAACTGGTCATTACTTCAATCTTATCTCTATCTACCTCTATACCAGCGGCGGAAACCTTATGTCCTAACACTATTCCATCGTTAACCATGAAATGGCATTTTTCCCAGTTTAGGACAAGGTTCTTTTCTTCGCATCTTTCCAATACTTTGCATAAATTGTCGAGGCAACTTTTAAAATCTGATCCGTAGACTGAAAAGTCATCCATGAATACTTCCATGAAATCCTCGATCATATCCGTAAAGATTGATATCATGCAACATTGGAAAGTGGCGGGGGCGTTACAAAGACCAAATGGCATTCTGCGATATGCGAAAGTTCCATAGGGGCATGTAAACGTTGTCTTTTCTTGATCATCCGGGTGTATAGGAATTTGGAAAAATCCGGAATATCCATCAAGAAAACAGTAATACTGGTGATTAGCTAATCTCTCCGGCATCTGATCAATAAAGAGAAGGGGAAAATGGTCTTTCATAGTAGCGGCATTCAATTTCCTATAATCAATACACATCCGATGACCAGTAACAGTACGAGTCGGAATGAGTTCGTCCTTTTCATTCTTCACTACAGTGATACCTCCCTTTTTGGGTACAACATGTACGGGGCTTACCCATTTGCTATCCGAAATAGGGTAAATAACTCCAGCATCAAGGGGTTTTATAATTTCCTTTTTGACTACTTCCTTTAGATTCGGATTTAATCTCCTTTGCTGCTCTATTGACGTTTTAGCGTCATCTTCCAAGTTGATTCGATGCATGCAAAGATCGGGAGAGATTCCAGGAATGTCATCGAGAGAATATCTGATCGCTTTCCTGTACTTGCGTAATTTATTTAGCAATAAAGCAAGTTCTCCGCTAGTGAGACTGGCGTTGACGATAACAGGGTAGGACTGGTCATAAAGGTAAGCGTACTTAAGACCGCTGGGTAGAGGTTTTAATTCTACCTTTGGTGCTTAATCTTTAGACCAATTTGATTGTGAGGGAGGTTGTCGATCAACGGTATCTTGTAGGTATCGATCGATGACAACTTCTGAGTCGTCATTTTCTTCTACGTTTGCAGCTTTGATGCTAGCGTCCATTAGTCGCATGTAATCGTCTGTCCTATCTGATATGCTGAAAATTTCATTTCCCACGTGGTTAAGGGTGTCTTCTAAGGGGTTGTCTGAACACATGTTTAGGAAAGAGTCTTTTTCATCCTCAGAAACTTTTTCCACGTAGAAGGCCTGGTCATCTGTTAGGGGTCGCTTAATCAGTTTTTCCATATTAAAAGTTATCGAGATATCTCCTATGTTCAAATTAATTCGTCCTTCTTTACGTCAATGATTGCTCCCTCTGTAGCTAGGAATGGCCGACCCAGAATGAGGGGGTCTTTGGGTTCTTGTCTGTATTTTAACACAACAAAATCTGTAGGCACGATGCAATCATTAATCTTTATGGGAACATCTTCGAGAACTCCTTCGGGTACCCTAATAGATCTATCAGCTAAAACCAGGGTGATCGGAGTTGGCATAAACTCTTTATATCCTACCGTTACTGCAACAGAGTAAGGCATAAGGTTCACGCTAGAGCCGAGGTCACATAATGATCTAGGAAAACGCGTGTTTTCTATTTTACAATCTAGGACAAAACTACCAGGATCTGGTCTCTTTGTTGGAGTTTCTCCTTTAATCATAGCACTTACTTCTTCTGAAATCATCATCACGCTATGATCTGCAATTGGGTAGTTTGGAGATGTCATGTCCTTTATATACTTCTTAATCGAAGGTGCTATTTTTATAGCATCACTAAGGGACATCTCAACAGAAATCTTATCTAATGCTTTCTTGCAGATCGCGTTCTCTAATGATTTCTTAGTTTGCGTTTTAGGAGGAAAAGGGGGTAAAGTTCTATAGACTCTTTCAATTATGGGTTCGGGTTGAGTAGACCGTCGATCGACGGGTTTTTCAGGTTGTCGATCGATGGTAGGTCTTTCAGGCCGATCGACGTCAGTTCCGTACTGTCGAGCGATTTCGTCCTCAATCTCCGTATCTTCTTTCAATTCTAAGTCTATTGCCTTTTCCTTAGCCTTTTTAGCGGTGGTTTTCTGGTTCTTTTGAGATGGATTTGGGTCAAGATCGTTAAGAAGAATAGGATGAGAGTTGCTTTTTCCGGTCTTGTCAGTGTCGTCAGGTTGTTCAACATCTGTGTTATTCCTCGTATCTGCTGCGAGGTTTTTCCCGCTGCGCAGCATTACGGCACTGACTTGACGTCTCGGGTTTAAATCAGTTCTCCCGAGAAGACATCCAACATCTCTTTTTATGGCAGTTGCAATCTCAGCTACTTGACCTTCTAATTTTCGGATCAGTTATCCCAAAGAATCTGCTTTCTCCATTAATTCTCCGTAAACCATATTTATTTTTCAGTAAAACTCTGATTTTGTCTTACGGTTGCCAGTAAGAGCTTGTCTGATATTGAACCTCTGTTTTCCGGTACGTGATTTTACAGCAGTGTCATAAGCTTGGGTAAAGCTATCGACATTAAGCACAGAGTAGAGATCGGAACAGTTCGTTCCTTCATCCAAATAATCATTGGTGTCAGACAAAGCGTTGTCGTCGATCTGGGCTATATCAGATCGGTGTTTGTTTTGAAGAAAGGAATGAAGGGATTTAAGGGAATTCTTAATTTCTATCAAATCAGAATTGTCTTTTGGACTTGTGGCTTTTTCTATCTCTTCATCCATCTTTTCATAGGATCTTCCCGTTGTCATATTCTTGATAAGACGTCTAGCTTCTTCGGGATTCCTAGTGATGAAATTTCCATCACTCGCTGTATCGTGTGTGGTTTTATAGCTCAAGTTAACACCACCATAAAATATGTAATGAAGTTGTGGTTCTGAATAACCATGATGGGGACATTCAAGTTCATAGCCTCTGAATCTTCCCCAGGCGTTTTTAAACGATTCGCGTGGACCTTGGCGAAATGTAGAAATTTGCTTTCTTACTTCCCAGTAGCGTTCATCAGTGAAAAATTCTCTAAGGAAGGCATTTCTAATCTCTTCCCAACAAGTGAGTGATCCTGTTGCTAAACAGTTTAACCACCTGAGGGCTTCTCCTTCTAGGGAGAATGAGAATAGTTTACAACGATCATATTCATCTGGTATTAATTCTTCCAAAGTTTCAATGTGATCTTGTGGGTGCTCTGGGAGGGATCCACAGAATGGGTTTTGACGAACCATACGGTAGTAATCTGCGTTAAACTTAGATTTCTTGGTATCGTCTCCTGGTATTTTGATAGCGGACCTATTGGAATAGGTCCTATCAGGATCAAAGTAGTCTTGTATGGAAAATTTTATATCTTCACCTTTAGTTAAGGTGGAATTTTCCTTGACAGGGATTTCAGTCTCCTGTTCAGTTTGGCTAGCTTCATTGCTCGTTTGACCATTTAGTTCAGTTTGGACTACTTTCTCATTAGCGGGCTTGGTAAGAGAAAACTTACCTGCTTCCGGCTTGGCGGTATCGATCGATGTTGTCAGCTCTATATCGGTCGATTCTTCTGACTCAACGTCGCTCGATGGAAATGTGTCTTCGTCGACGGATGGTTGGTCGCGCTTGGTGTTCTCCATTCTTTGTGTCTGCGTAACAGATTAAGAAAGAAAACTTTAGCAAGTTTTTTTTTCGTAACAAGTCTATACTAAATTCTAAATTAAGTCTAATGGTAATAAGAAAGAGTCCCCCGCAACGGCGCCAAATTTGATATCACTCAAATTACCCTAAAGAGTGTTACTCTCATCAAAAGAGGTTCAGATGTAGTACTTAGGGATCAAATCCACAGAGACTCTAGGATTACTCAACAGACTTAAATAATTAGAAATGAAGATAGACTAAAAGGTTTTAATAGTTTTAAAAGCAGTAAATGATAAATCGAAAACAATAGTAAAACGATAGATTGAATTGAAGTGGTTTCAAGAATGGGAAAGACAGCTAGATTCAGGTAAATCTCAGGTATGAAATGCATGCACTTAGTTTAGACGAAAGGGTTTGATGGTTTTTGAACTAAACAATGGTTTAACCGGATAGGTTATCTTCGCTAGATCTCAGATCTCAACGGTCGTATTTTAATCTCAAGAGAGTGTCGATCGATGTGACTTTATGTTCATCGACCGATACACCTTTGTAACGATCGACCGACATAACGATAGTTGCGTCGATCGATGGTTATTCTAGCGAGCTTTGCGAACGGGTTTAACTTGTTCTCTAACCTTCTCAGACCAACTGTCGTTGCGCCTGAGTTAGTTAGATCACGCAAGTGGGTTCAGGTATTGAGGGGAAACGGTTAGTTGGACTCAATTAATCCTAAGATCTAAAATGAAGGTGATCAATCTCAATTTTAGCACTAAGTTCACAAGCAATGAAAGAAAAATCAAAATACCTTTTTAATAGTCATATTAGCAGTACATAATTTCAACCATGGTGAGAAACCTAAATCTAAAAGTTGGTTTACTCAAACATATTCATGAGAGACAAAGTCATGATGGCATGAAATGAACTCAAATGAAACATAGAACACAAATAGATAGAGTATTAGAAATAAAGGACTTCAAGATCTTCTCTGTTTTGCAGTCTCAGATCTATCTCTCCAATCCTAAGCTCTTCTAATGGTAGCCAAAATGCTCCTTCTCCAAACTAGGTCTTTTGCAAGTGTCTACCTAAAATGATACAAAACTCTAGTACATATAGCCTATCAGGCGGCTAGGGACTTAAGTTGTAAATAATAGACTTTCTAGGAAATAAAATCTTTTAATTCGCGATCACACTCGTGTGACTGGGCATCGATCGATGCACATGTATGTTTATCGATCGATGGTAAGTGATTATGATCGACCGATGTTGCTCTTCAAGCGTCGATCGATTTTCCTTGCGTAAAAGCATTCCAAAATGTCCCAAAAGTATCATTTCCTTCCATCAGGTGAATAAACCTATAGTTGCTTTGAAAAGACTCTAAAACATGATTAATACATCTTAAAACTTTTATATACCATGTATAAAAACGGATGAAAATCATGGTATATCAGTTGCTAAGCTAGGATATGGTATAATGTGCTTTGTGATTAGGACTTCTAGATGTGGATTGCGATGTTATAGAGGTGATGACTTCTGTGTATTAAATCTGTGAGTCCATGCTGTTTTCAAACCCTTTTCAGAGAGACTGTCCGTTTGTTTTTCTTGAGGACAATCAAAAGGATAAGTCTGGGGGAGTAGATATACCATGGATTTCACCCATTTTTAGTCATGGTATATAAGTGTTTTAAGATATATTTATCATGTTTTAGAGTCTTTTCAAAGCAATTGCAGGTTCAGTTACTTGATAGAAGGAAATGATGCTTTTAGGACACTTTAGAGTACTTTTACGCGTAGAGCATCGATTGACGCTTGAAGAGCAATGTTGATCGACCGAAGCCAATTAAAATCGATCGACAGTCGTTCAGAGTCATCGATCGATGTTGAATCACCCGAGGACTAATCACGAAATTAGAAGATTTCATTTCCATAAATTTTATTAATTGCAACCTAAGCCCTTAGCCGCCTGTGAGGCTATATGTACTAGGGTTTTGTATCATTTTAGAGGCAGACTGGCCTAATAACCTAGTTTGGAGAAGAAGCATTTTGGCTACCATTAGAAGAGCTTAGGATTTGAGAGATAGATATGTGACTGCATAACAGAGAAGATCTTGAACTCCTTTATTTCTATTACTCTTACTTTCTGTGTTCAATATTTCATTTGAGTTTTATTCAAACCATCATGACTTTGTCTCTCATGAATATGTCTGAGTAAACCCAATCGTTAGATTTAGGTTTCTCATAAAGGCTGAAAGTATATGCTGCTAATAAGACTGTTCAAAATGTGTTTTGATTGTTATTTCATGCTTGTTGAGCTTAGTGATAAAATTAGGATTGATCACCCTCATTTTAGATCTTAGGATTAATTGAGATAACCAACTGTTACCCTCAATACCTGAAATAGCCAGCATGATCTAACTAACTAGATAACAACGAGAATTGGTCTAGAAGGTTAGAGAACAGCTTTAAACCCGCTCGCAAAGCTTGCTAGAAGAACCGTCGATCGACGTGACCATCGTTGTGTCGATCGATTGTTTGAACGGTGTATCGAGCGATGTACATCAAGTCACATCGATCGACTCTTTCTCGAGATCAAAAGACGGCAGTTGAGATCCGAGATCTAGTAAAGAAAACCTATATGGTTTTACCATTGTTTGAGTTCAAAAACCGTCAAACCCTTTAGTTTAAACTAAGTTGCATGCTTTTCATACCTGAGAATTTGTCTAAGTCTAGCTGTTTTTCCTTCCTTAAAACAACTTCAACTAAAAACCGCCGAACAATTACCTTGTCCGACTCATCATTTACTGTTTTTAAACAAATAAACCTCTTAGTCTATCTTTATTGCTAATCCCTTAGATCTGTTGAGTAATCCTAGGGTCCTTGTGGATTGATCCCTAAGTACTACATCTAAACCTCTTATTTGAGAGAGTAATTCACTCCTTAGGGTAATTTGAGTGATATCATGTATAGGCAAATATTTTATCATCAAAGGCCTTATTCATATGGGGTATAAAGAATAATCACTTTGGTTATTAGATAAAAGCATGACGAGTTCCACCAATTCCTACTATCCCAAGTATAAGGGAGTGTTAGTGAGACTTAGATTTCTATAGAGTTTGTTGATTTTAAAAGTTAAGAGATTTATTAAATTTGGAAAGAGTTGTAGATAATTTTGTATATTGTGAAAGTCTATGAAAATAAAGTAATGTAATGATTCAAGTGAAACATGTAGGGTCCGACTGGTGACCTTTCTGGAAACAAAAGGAACAAATAAGAAATGAACGTAGAGGAAAAAAATATGAGGAATAAAAAGGAATGGTTGTTCCATTTCAAATTTAACAAGGAATAATTTTGTTTTTTTATTTCTCTACCAAAAAAGGAATGAGAGGGAATGAGAAGGAAAAATTATTCATTGTGAATGATGATTTTATAGGAACTTTAGGGAATGCATTATTCCCCATCATTCTTTGGTCACCATTCATACCCGTAGTATTCTCAAAATCTTGTTTTGTGAGTTAATGTTAAGAATTCAACTCCCAATAACACTTATTTTAATAAATTTGCAGAACCACTAAAATCTAAACTTCTTGAATAACAAATGATTTTATATAAAATTACATAATCATCAAACCAATAACACTAGGTTTTAATCAGAATGTGAAAATCTATAAACCACTAATACTAGACTTGAAAATTTTAAGACTCATTATAAATCCAATTCTCACTAACAGTACTACATCTTATAATTACTGTTGTAGTCCATCTTATAACAGTCCCAACGCCAGATTTTCCCAGACCTCCTTAGAATAAGGGCATAAGAAATAAAGATGGTCCCTTGTCTCAGTGTATTGATGACAGAGCACACAATCAGCAGAAATATTAGCGTTCCATTTTTGCACTGGTAGGTAGTCTGTCGACTACCGTCACCCATGCGTTGAAAGCAAACTTTGGAGTGTTACGACTGAACCATATACCCTTCGCCCATGACACTTTTGGCATAATCAATCTTATATGTTCCCAAGTATGTTTGGTAACACATTTTGGCTTATAAACCTCTTGGTTCATGCGCCATAAGACCACGTCTTCTTCATCCTCATTATAGTCTTGACGTACACGATCGAGCTCGTCTTCGATCTTGTTGTCAATCGTGGTTCGATGTCTCCGTCTTCGATGTGCAACTAAGGCTTGTTCAACCATATCATGAGCACTTATTCCAAGGCCTATCCTTCCCCGATCTCCTGTGAGCATTGCTAAGTTTCCCATATTGTTCCATTGATCTAACCAAAATGACGTGGACCAACCGTTGTGTATTTTTATTTTGATCAAATCCTTAGCTTGATCGCGGCATCTTAAGCAATTGCTTCCACATCCAAGAGCTGTGAGAGGAAACGATGGGTTCTCTCAAAGCCCATATAGATGATCCTTGAAGAAGATGTTCATGGATCCAGCGACTCCATAATGAGTTTTTATGTGCTATAAATCTCCAAAATAGCTTAAGAACACTCACTTCATTTGCTTCCCTTATGCATTTTAAACCAAGACCTCCCTCTGTCTTTGGGTAGCAGACGTCCCGCCATGCAATTTTTGCCTTTTTGTATTGAGGCTTGGTCCTGACCATAAGAAAGCAGAACATAGACTCTCTATCTTTTCAATGCACCTGTTTGGTAACTTGTATGCTGAAGTCCAGAAGTTCACTAGGCTTGCAATGACAGAGGTTAGTAATTGCAGTAGACCTGCAAAAGAGAGAAATCGAGCGGTCCATGACCTTATTCGCCGTTTGATCTTATCAATCATAGGAGTACAGTCTCCCATAGTCATTTTCTTTGTAAATAGCGGCAAGCCCAAATAGCGAACTGGCAATGATCCAACCTCAAAAGAAAATCTAGTCTGAACAGAGATTCTATTTCTTCGAGAGACTCCACCCAGATACACTGTAGTCTTCTCTAAGCTGATATTAAGCCCAGAGAATTTTGTGAAATCAGTAAACACATCAATGATTCCTTCCATTGAACGCAAACTTCTGTCAGAGAATACCATTAGATAATCAGCAAAACATAAATGAGTGAGGCTGAGATTAGGGCAGAGAGGATGATAGCCAACTTTCTGGTGGGTAGCTGCTTTATCTAACATCTTAGAGAGCACATTCAAGCAAATTACAAATAGGTTGGGAGAGACAGAACATCCCTGCCTCAAGCCTCTTTTACTTCCAAAGTAGCCTGCAAGTTCTCCATTTACTTGAACCGAGAAAGAAGCCGAGGAGATACACAACCATATCCAGTGAATGAACATCATTTGAAATCCCAACGCTTCAAGAGTTTTCATCAAAAACTGCCATTGGACCGAACCAAAACCCTTCGAGATGTCAATCTTCATTGCGCAGAGAGGGGCTTTGTCTTCCTTATGATAGTCTTTAACTAGCTCAGAAGCCAGTAAAAAATTTTCAATAAGTAATCTATCTTTAATGAAGGCAGATTGATTTGAGGCAATGAACCGGGGTAGGATACATTTAAGCCTGTTAGCTATGATCTTATATATCACCTTATAGAGTACATTGCAACATGAGATTGGACGGTAATCTTTCATCTCCATTGCTACATCCTTTTTTGGTATTAGAGCTAAGATGGTAGAGTTTACACCCATGGGTAGAAATCCTTTCATGAAGAAGGATTGTATGCTAACCACAAAATATGCACCAATGATTGGCCACACTGCTTTACAAAACTCCACAGTATACCCATCCGGTCACGATGATTTATTGCCAGCCATAGATAGTAAAAGTTCATATATTTCCTTCTCTGTGACCTCTCTGGTTAGTGCTTCCTGCTCATCCTCTGAGCATTTATAGTTCAACAGCTCATCCAGCTCCTCAGTCTCCATTTGTTGCAGATCAGCCGGTTCTAAATTCAGGAATTCTTCAAAGAACCGAGCTGCTTGCACCTTTATTTCTTCATTGTTTTTGATCATCGAGCCATCAGCAACTTGTAACTCATGTATACCGTTTCTAGTATCCCTGAATTTTGCAGCATTATGAAAAGTCTTTGTGCACGTATCACCTACGTTAAGCCAATGAAGTTTTGACTTTTGCTTAAGCAATTCTTCCTCCAAATGTGATACATGCTCCCATCTTTCAAGTGCTAGCCCTTCCTCTTGTTCGTTCTCACTTGTTGGTAAGTTCAAAGTGTGGGAACCGAAATTCGCACTGTCGATTTCCGTCTAAATTAGGAAACTAGGAAAACCCTAATTTCCAAGAGGTCCCAGATATCTGCTAATACCACACGCTAAGCAATCAGAACACGAGATAACAACGATAACGTATAAAAATCGTAAAAAGATAGCAAAGAGAAGTCTTATTCTGAGTTTGCGTATGAGCGTTTACAACAAGGTATAAACCTAATTGAATCGCAGCTCGAAATAACAAAAACGGAAAGTTGCCTAATTGCTCTAAGTGCTAAGTTTACTCTGAAAAAGTCCTTCTCCATGCCTCTCGCCTAGGACTCCTTATATACTTGCTTCTAGGTCGGTTTACGCTTTTCCCCTTCTGCCCTTAAGCCGTCATAGCATAAAAATGGAGATATTCTATTTTCCCCGATCTTCGTAATTATCTTCAAAATTCCGTATTTATCCACGGAAACTTGACATTTATCTTTCCTTGTGAACCAAGCGTAAACCGTCATGCGGCTTACAGGCTGTTGGTAAGAAATCGTAAGTTGGGCCTCGAGTCATGTCTTAGGTCCCTTTGGGCCGTCTTTTGACTCGAGTAGTTTATTACGGTTTCTGTCGATAAAAACGATCTTTCCGCGGTTTTTATCGTAAAATTTGATTGATGAATTCGAATGGCGGAAAACATGAAATGGGTTCGCTACGGTCTTCGGAAGATAGCATCGAAGGGTAGACGAGAATGCATGGACTCGCGTCGTATCGACGTTTCGGAAGAGCTCGGTCGCTACATAGCGACCGAACGGAACGCATGCTCGGTCGCTACGTAACGACCGAGCTTGGCTCGAGCTCTATCGCTACGTAGCGACCGAGCGGGACGCACGCTCGGTCGCTAAGCCAAGCTCGGTCGCTACATAGCGACCGAGCATCCGTCCCGCTCGGTCGCTACGTAGCGACCGAGCTTGGCTCGAGCTTGGTCGCTATGCATTGACCGGACAGTGTGCGTGTGCGGTAGTTACGTAGTGACTGAGCTTGGTTTATCCGTGTTCCGATCGTCATAGTCAAACCTATCCGTAGCTGGTTTGGGTACGTTTCCGTTATTTTGGGACAGCTTGTGTTTGATCCAAATAGAATTCGAACAAAGTTTTATCTCGAGCACGATTTGTTGTGGAAAGACATTCATACTTGTATTTTGCGGAGATTTGGATGTTAACTTTGTCGTAACCATTTTCGACCCTAACAGTTAGCCCCCCCCCCCCCCCCCGCCCGTTAGAATCGTGGATTTCTAGTGAGATTCTAACGCGCGGTATGGCGAGTTCGGACGAGATTGGTGTATTTAGGCGAAGTTCGTGTTCGAAAATCCGCAAGTAAATAGTAATTTCTCATGCCTATAAGAAGGGAGGTAACTTTTTCATAATCTTTTCACTTGCTTATTCTCATAGAGAGGTCTCTTGAAAAAATTTCTTTTTTCTATCTATCCTTTTCTTCTTGATTCTCATTTTAAAAAAAAATACGAAATGTCGAGTAAGAAAAGGACTTCGAAGAAAGGATCCTCGTCTGCAAATGTTCCTAAAGAGCTTCTTGTGCCGAAGATAGAATTTGTGCCTCATTCGGTAGACCCGGCCGAGAACGAGGCATGGTGGGTTGCGTGTTATGGTTCGATCACACCTCCCAAAGAGAAGTCGTTCCCGGTCATGAACCATCGTTTGGTCGAAGAAGGTGCACCAAGTAAGAGCACTAGCAAATTTCTCGAGACCATGCGGTCGTTCTACCAGATTCCGGATGCGGTGGAATTCCGGGTTCCTCGTCAAGGAAAGTGTGCTAGTAGTCCCCCGGAGGGCTACTTTACTTGTTGCGAAGAATTCGTAGTGCGCTGCCACTTGTGGTTCCCGATTCCCGAGATTATCGTCCGTGTGTTGGATCGTTTTGAGGTGGCGATAAGTCAACTGAACCCCCTTAGCATTCAGCACCTCGTCGGAGTCCTGATTCTGAGCTACGAGCATGGTCTCTCCCTTACCGTCGACCACTTTGAAGAACTTTTCAGGTTACAGACTGTCAAGAATACGGACAAGTATAGGCTGGTCCCTCGGAACTTCATGTCAGTGGTCAAAGGGTTTCTTTCCAACTTCAACTTATGGACGAGGTTTTTCTTCTTTGTTCGTATAGACGCTGCTGCGTCTGTCGAAAATAATTGTATCCCATCGTTCCGGAGGCTGCTGAATGATCGTCCCTTCATCAATCCGCTTGCTCCGTCTCCGGAGGATATAAACGCAGTGAGGGATCTTCTTAGGAATGGTCCGTTATACTGGACTTCCTTTACGCCGAAGAGAGTTCGAAAGGCGTTGAGGTTTGCGCATCCCGGTCCTGCTTCGGTCGCGGAGACAGGAAGCGACTCCGAGCCTGATGACCAAGGTCTCGAGGCTGCTCCCATGGTTGCGACGGGGTTGAACTCTTCGAAGGGGAAAGATATTGACCTTGGTGACATAGAGTTTTCGGTGGATGATTCTATGCTTCCAGGATGGGATCCAGACCTTACTTACGGCGATGGAAGCGGTACGAGCGAGATCCCTATTCCGGACTTTGATGATTTTTTTGCCGGTCTACCATCGGGTTTCGATGCTCCCCCGCCTACGTACGAATCTGGGAGGCCAAAAGTCGTCGCAGAAGGGTCTCGTATCATCAACGGGGTTAGTTTTCAAGAAATTTGGCGATTGTCTTATGTACTCCTTTTCCCGCTTAAAACTTGTTAATTGGTTTCGCAGGGTATGAACTTGCTTGGATCGGCCCTTGAGGCGAGCCATAGGGAGGCCATGGTCTATCGCTTTAAAGCAGAGAAAGGGGAGAGGGATCTTGCTCGCATGCAAGGCGAGATGTTGGAGCGCGATGCGCAACTCGCTCGTGACCATGCGAGGGCCGTTCATAAGGTGGAACGGAAGGGTAAGAGGGAGATCGTCAAGTGATGCAGAACCGTGCCTTCAATTCCAGATCGAGTACGGGAACCTCAAGGATGCTTTCACCTTGGTGGACGATTACCGTGAGTGTCGCGGTTCGGTCGGGAGCCTTTGGAAGATGCAGGCGGACGACTACGTTTTTGAGAAGGAGATGAGGTTAATGAAGGGCGGCATGAAGGACCATGCTCACGCTGAGGTGCTCATTCCTCCGATCGACGGGAGGATCCAGGGATTTTGGGATCCCATCTCGGTTTATCCCGACACCGTAGAGACCACGACCGAGTTTCCCGGTGATTGCGAGGAGGTGGATCATCCCGCGGATGCGTTTGGAGCTTCGTTGTCCGGGAACTTTTACTTTGATCTTTGAGAGGTGGAGTGATCATTTTGCGGGGGGCGGTTGTTTATTTATCCTGCATTTGTGGCCGAGTTTGGCCTTTATTTGTCTTTTTTCTGCCGAGTGTGGCTTCTATTTCGAGACATTGCATGGGCCTTTTTTGGCTGTTTTATCATTTACCGGGACTGGCCGTTGGTGGCTTTGAATCCCTGCCGCTTATGCGATTTTTATATATATGATGGGCGTTTATTTCCAATTGTTTTGTTTTGAGTAGGTTTGAAGTAAATATGAGTTGTCGTCTCATATTTAATTCCGTTGAGACGTTCAATATGTCGGTTTGTTCGTGACTCTTCGTAAAAATTATTTATTCTTACAACTTTCGGGAACGTTGAGATGTGAACGGAGAGACATGGTTTAGGATCTCGTATCGTTTCGATATCATGTCTTAAGATGTCTGAGACCTATGCGATGGGTTTAGGGCAAGACCTAGGTTTACTCTCGGTTTAAGGTTTGTGCGGTGACTAGCCGGCTATCGATTTTCCTGTTGCGATTTTGATACCACTCAAATTACCCTAAGGAGTGTTACTCTCATCAAAAGAGGTTCAGATGTAGTACTTAGGGATCGAATCCACAAGGAGCTAGGGAACAATTAAATCTAGTGTTTATTAATTCTAAGAGTTGTAAATGTTTAAATGAAATAGCAATAGTAACAAGCGAAGTAAATAGTAAATGTAACTTGATTGGAAATGATATTAGATGCAGGGCCACTATTCAGGAATTGGAGATTATAATATCTATAGGTGCCTATTTGTTGCATGCATGATATGTTAGAGCTCAACCGCTTAACTCAGTGATCAGCTGTCGCATGTTTCACTGGTTAACAAGCTAGATCTCGTGTCTCAACGGTTAGTATGTTGACAACGAGAGAGTGTCGATCGATGGTCCTATAGGGACGTCAACCGATACACCTTTACCTACGTCGACTGATAGTCAGTTGAGGACATCGATCGACGGGTTCTAGCCAGGCTTATACGCGAGTATGATATGCCCTATTAAGATACTAAATTGGCGGTTAGACCTCTCTAGCAGTCCTAATATGATAGATAGTTGTCAGGATGGGATAACAAGGGTTCTTGAGTATGCAATCCTATGATCAGGTTCTAGTTAGCAAGGCTAAAACAAGCAATTAATACAAATCTATCATGAATATCACAACAAGGCAGATCTATAGTTTGGGGCTAATCCCACAAACCTATCTGAACCCTGGATCTAATAAATGAACTACTCAGACATAGCAAAGCAATTCATGACAATAAAGAAATGGAAATTCATAGTATAGATGAAAAGAATTGAAAACAAGGAGTTCCAATCACAAGTGATCTTCTCTCCAAACTCTCTCTCTCTCTCTCAAAGTAAAACTGTAACAAAAAGCTCTCTCTGCCGTCAAAACATTTAGGCAGTATATAATCTACTAGGTTAAAAACTCGTCAGGGCATTTTCGTAATTTGGCTTGGACTAGGGCTTCAAGTTTGCTGGATCCAAAATGTCGCATGTCCAATGTCTCGACATCGATCGATGGTACTTGTGTACATCGATCGATATTAATCTTCATTTGTCGAGGCATCTCCTGGTGTCGATCGACAGCACTGGATGTGCATCGATCGATTGTTCTTCCTCTCGTCGACCTCTACATGGTCAGCTCGGGTGAAATGTCTTTTAAGCAAAACATACAGGCAGTCTTACCCTTTTGCTTGTCCTCAAGCAAAACATACAGGCAGTCTCTCTGAAAGAGGTTTGAAAATATTAGGGACTTACAGATTTTAAACCATAGAAATCCTTTCCTCAACGATTTTGCAACCACATCTAAAAAGTCCTAATCACAGAAGCACACTATGCAATATCCTAGCTTAGCAACCATTTCTAACATAACTGATATCACTCAAATTACCCTAAAGAGTGTTAATCTCATCAAAAGAGGTTCAGATATAGTACTTAGGGATCGAATCCACAGAGACTCTAGGATTACTCAAGATACTTAAATAATTAGAAATGAAGATAGACTAAAAGGTTTTAAATAGTTTTAAAAGCATTAAATGATAAATCGAAAACAATAGTGATTCAATAGATTGAATTGAAGTGGTTTCAAGAATGGGAAAGCAGCTAGATTCAGGTAATTCTCAGGTATGAAATGTATGCACTTAGTTTAGACTAAAGGGTTTGATGGTTTTTGAACTAAACAATGATTTAACCGGATAGGTTATCTTCGCTAGATCTCGGATCTCAACTGTCGTATTTTAATCTCGAGTGAGTGTCGATCGATGTGACTTGATGTACATCGACCGATACACCTTTGTAACGATCGACCGACAGAACGATAGTTGCATCGATCGATGGTTATTCTGGCGAGCTTTGCGAACGGGGTTAACTTGTTCTCTAACCTTCTCAGACCAACTGTCGTTGCGCCTGAGTTGGTTAGATCACGCAAGTGGGTTCAGGTATTGAGGGGAAACAGTTATTTGGACTCAATTAATCCTAAGATCTAAAATGAAGGTGATCAATCTTAATTTTAGCATTAAGTTCACAAGCAATGAAAGAACAATCAAAACACCTTTTTAATAGTCATATTAGCAGTACATAATTTCAACCATGGTGAGAAACCTAAATCTAACAATTGGTTTACTCAAACATATTCATGAGAGACAAAGTCATGATGGTGTGAAATAAACTCAAATGAAACATATAACACAAATAGATAGAGTAATAGAAATAAAGGAGTTCAAGATCTTCTCTGTTTTGCAGTCTCAGATCTATCTCTCCAATCCTAAGCTCTTCTAATGGTAGCCAAAATGCTCCTCTTCCAAACTAGGTCTTTTTGCAAGTGTCCCCTAAAAATGATACAAAACCCTAGTACATATAGCCTAACAGGCGGCTAGGGACTTAAGTTGCAAATAATAGATCTTCTGAGAAATGAAATCTTTTAATTTGCGATTTCATTCGTGTGACTGGGCATCGATCGATGCACATGTGTGTATGTCGATCGATGGTAAGTGATTATGATGGACCGATGTTGCTCTTCAAGCGTCGATCTATTTTCCTTGCGTAAAAGTATTCCAAAATGTCCCAAAAGTATCTTTTCCTTCCATCAGGTGAATAAACCTGTATTTGCTTTGAAAAGACTCTAAAACATGATTAATACATCTTAAAACCTTTATATACCATGTATAAAAACGGGTGAAAATCATGGTATATCAACTCCCTCAGACTTATCTCTTGACTTGTCCTCAAGCTAAACCAACGGACAATCTCTCTGGAAGAGGGTTGAAAACATCAGGGACTCACAGATTTGAAACATTGAAATTATCACCTCTATAATATTGCATTCCACATCTAAAGTTCCTTCTTACAGATATACATTATGCAATATCCTATCTTAGCAACCAAAATCATCTAGCCAACAATCTTAACTAATCTTATTATCAATCTCCTCAACCAACCTCATTTCTTAATGTAAAAAGTGTAGGCTTTATCTTGGGAGTATCGATCACAGGATGCAAACTGCAGGTGAAAGTTAGTTCCTAATTTCTCTCTCTCTAATTTCTCTTTTGAGTCAAGGTCTGCTTCCATTGCAGGATCAGTGACCAAGATTGGAGAGGCTTCCATGAATCAAAACTTAATGGTGGTTGCCACCAAGCTCTGTTCACTTCTTTTTGACCTATATCCAAGAGTTCTTTTCGAAAGCGAGCCTTGAAGATTGCCGCCTCCAAGTCCCATTTCGAACTCTTTTATTGGAGTCTTTTATGAATCAAGCCTTAATGGTTTTAGCCACCAAGTCCTGTTCAGACTCATCCTAATTAAACAACAGATCTTATTTTATTTTATTTTATTTATATATATATATATATATATATATATATATATATATATATATATATATATATATATATATATATATATATATATATATATTTTTTTAACTAACTAATCTAGGGTCGAAATTAGAGAGAGAAATTTGATATGTAATTCTACACAAGGCTTTACCTTCCAGACTTGTCTGAAGAATCCGATCCCATGTATACCAAGCCCCAAGACAAGCAGTGAAGTCAGGTTAGTGTTGGAGGTTAGCTTTGGTTCTTTCTAACAAGCTAGCAAGTGTATATAGTTGACTGGTTGATCCACTTTAGCATCTATAGTATTATCTGCAGTCAGTAAATCTAGAATGGTGCTAGAAAGTGTTTAGACATTCAAGTAGAAATCATTAGTTCATAATCCCCTTCTTGACTCAATAAAATTATTTTTGAAAAGATTTTTGACAAAAACTCAAGAAAGTGGTGTTATTAACTACCTCCCCCAGACTTAAATTGCACCGTCTCGGTGCAAAGTGCCCGTGGGTAGGTTAAAAGCAAGTTAGATGTTTGAGAATGTTAGAGTGAAAATGAAGTACATATCCATACTACACATCGATCGATGTAATCCTCTCAATATCGATTGATGTTACTCGCCGAGAATCGGTCGATGTAATCCTCTCCATATCGATCGATGGCGAAGCACAGAAATTTTGCATGTGCTTGGTGTCAAACTTGAAGTTCCTTGCCTAATGTTAGCTCTGTTAGACAACCAGGCATAAGAAATAATAATAAGCATCCTCAGACATAAAATATAAGTTTAAAAACAAAAATCCTACAAGTTCAGAAAATAAATAAACAAGTTCATAATAGGAGGATAAGAGATAGAGATGTGAGGACTAGTCGGTGTCCTCATCAGTCGCCTCATCGTCCTCTGGGGAAGGGTCCCTGCGTGCTGCTGCTGGTGCTGGTGCCTGAGCTCCTGTGGCTCTCCAGCTCCGACAAGACACTCTAGCCCAGATGGCCTGAAGAGTGTCCACCACGAACCTCTGAAAGTCTCCCTGGTCGTGCATAGGGATGTCCGGTATGTTCGGGAAGTCAGGGAGAGGCGGTGCCTGTGCGTCTTGAGCTCTGGAACGGCGAATGATGGGAGGTCGGCGTGACATGTTCCGCGGGTTGCGGAGGAATGCCTCGCCTGGCATGCATCGAAGCTGCTCCACGTTGTTCCCGAAGTCAGTGATCCTCCTATCCGGTAGGGGTAGAAGGCGATGCTCATCGCGGATCCTGAAGCGCCAGAGTTTCCCTTCCTCGAGCCATAGCGAGTGCACCAAGTGCTGCTTGTCGAGGAAGGCGTGGTCGCGGTCGGCAGAGTGAGAGTCGAGGCGGATGCCGAGATACTGGAAAATTGGGGTCAGAAGACTCCCAACTATCTCCTTCTTCTTCTTACCCTTGCTGGTGAAGGGCTTCTTCTTCAACTCTACCAAGTGCGCGGCAAAGACAGCTCCGAGGTTTGGCGGGCTTACTTCGCCGTCCTCGTCCAAGTCAACCAAATCCACCACGCCATTCACTGCGCAGAAAAGTAATGTGAGCTCCTTTATCCTGACCTTGTTAGGCTCCATCTTGCAAACCAGTGTTGTAATAACCCTCTTAAAAGAGTAAAACGGAGGCAAGGAAAAATCTTGTAACAGCCGAGAAAATTACTCAAGTAAGTGGAAGTCGGATTGATCTTTTCCCGTGGATGTTGTGGATCCTAAGGTACATAAGAAAAATTTAGAAAGTCTTAGAATAGTTTTCCATCTGAAGAAATAAATTCTTCAGGAAGTTTAGTGGATTGAAAATGCTCGCGGTTCGGCCTAGAACGTCCTAGTCGGACGAGAAAATTAATCGAAAATTTATTATAAGGCCTTAAGATAGGAATGACCTTAGAGTTATTTTAGAAATGTTTTGGTCTAAGAAATTTAGGTTTTTGTCAAGGAGAAACATTTCCACCAGCTCGGATAAGCTTATAACATGTTCGGGATTTAAATACGGCCCATTCGGGCCTATCTACGATGTGTTAAGCATATCCGGAAGTTTCTGGAGGATGCAGCTGCTTGTCTACCTCCTTAAGCAGCTAGACATGTGTTACTCCTTTACTGGAGACTCCTCCAAGCAGCTCTTGCTTATGTCCTATTGGTTGAAATGGTGGCTGGCCACAAAACTTGTGTTAATTGGACAGATTTGTGGCTGCACACCAATCTCTCTCCAATTGGTTGCATGGGGCACCCAGGACACCTCCTGCTTGCTATGCACGACCAAAACCCTCCCATGAGCTCATTCTCCAGCCTATAAATAGCAGACCACCCCCTTAGTTATTTCTGATGCTTGGAACCCTAACCATAGCAGCTCGAAAAAGTCGAAACCCTAAGGTAAATTGTTTTTGTCTTTAGCTTTCTTTTTATTTAGATTTTGTTTTTCTTTTTTTTATTTTCTTAGTTAGAACTTGGATAGCCTTTCTTAACCTACCCCTTCCTGTATTTAGATTTCTAAAGCTCTAGAGTTTTCCGATAAAAAGTTTAAAGTGAAGCTGACCGCGAGATAGAAGCGTTTCCAATCCAAAACTTTCATCTAAGTATTGAGGTGAGTCTCGGTTATGGGTTATGATTGTTGTGTGTGCGACTAGCGCCTGCAAAACAAGAGTAACGGTTGATGCATTCCTAGGTTGCGGTTTAGATATATAATGATATGATAATGATTGATGTTTGTGAAAGATATTGAGTTATTTCGTCGGGCTTCGGCTCGAGGGGTATAACATGATTGTGATATATTGATGTTGTGATGCATATACTTATGTCATTGCATTATATTTTTTTGTGCCTCGGCTCAGATAATATAACATGTTTGATCATATCATAACGGGGAAACCCGTAAATCCACGGACTTGATCCGTGAGAGTCCGACACTCGGGTGGAGTGTCGTGAGAGTCATTGGTATCCACTCGAGGCCCGTGCCTTGTCTGGGGCCTTACCAAAATTAATTCCAGGCAGGACGCGAAGACACGTGTGATAGGGCTAGCTACCCTCGACCGTGTAGCTGCATGACGATGCGGCAAGTGTGTTATCCGGGCCATCGGCTTTTTAGACTTTGTGTTTAGAGTCAATGGGCGCAAGAAGGGATGTGTTATGGACTTCGTATCGAGATAGGAACCAATGGCGAGAGGCAGTCCTCGATGATCAATAATGATCTAACCACTCGTGAAGAGTGGATGCTTGTTTACATGATTGCTTTATTTTTGCATTGCATATTTCTTAATATAATTGATCCTTGTTGCTTAATGTTTGATGCATAATGGGGGGATAAATAATGGTTAGGAAACCCGACTCACTGAGCAAAATAGTTGCTCATTAGACTCTTTGTTTTGCAGGTAACCCGTAGTAGTAGGTTCCATTTGGGATCGGAGGAGCACAAAGCTGTTGGTGTAGATTTGCTACCTTTTGCAAACATATACGTTTTGTAATATGTAAGATATGGTTTTGAACATCGGCCGAGCAGGTATAAATTTTGATGTGGTTGAACTTAAAGTATATATGAATAAAAAAAAAGGTTTGTGAAATGCTTGGATTCCATATGATAGTAGTCCTAGTCCGGGACGAACTAACTAATGGTTTCAAACTCGGGTTGCAAAGCCTTAACTTGGAATCGCTAGGAAACCCGTTCTTGGACATGTGATCTTAGGAATTCGGATCTGATCTGGGAACCTCAGATCAAATGTTCGGGCACGTGGTAGTAGTATCTTCGATCTGGTTAGAGTTCTTTAGTTCGTCGTGCATGTTCTTGTTTGATTGGTGCATGGCAAACTAATTAACTTTTATTTATTCCGGATCGGGGGTGTTACACCGAAGGTGGTATCAGAGCATGGTTCACTTTGCTCACTTGGGAACCTGTTTTCAATAATTTATTGTGTCAAAGTTGTCGCAAAAGGTAGAATAGGAAACCAACATGCTCCTTTGTTAGATAAGTTGGGATTAGTACTTACCCTGGGTTGTACTGCAGTATGTTTCCAAGACGTACAAGGAGTGAGGAGCCAATGATGACACCACCAAGATATGGATAACGTAATTCTGAAAACCGCAGAGTCTATTCAAACCTTGAGGTAACAGATGATTCTGCGATAGCACAAGGAAATAACCATTGCTATGAACACGAACATGAGTCGACCGGGAGAAATCCGACGGATTCACATATGGGCTATGAGCAAGAAGAACGATATGAGGATCTGAGGGAGAGGAATCAAGCACCTGATATGTATGGATCAAGGAGGAATTATGCAACAACACATAATCCAAGGCGGAATGAATCTGAGTTCATTCACCGGGAAAGGACGCCCGAGCCACGTTGTAGGCAAGAATAGAGGACAGCTGGGAGTTCTGATCCTCTTATAGTATTAGTACAAAGCTTGCTAGATAGACTTGATCATAGAACCGGTGAATCATCAGAGCGAAGACCATCCTCCCCTCCTGATTACCTGAAGATGGTCACGTTAATGAAGAAATTTGGAACCGTTAGATATCCTGGAGGAACAGATCCCTTTGAAGCATCAACATGGCTGAGGAATTTGGAGAAAAACTTTCGGGCCATCCACTGCCCTGATAATTTCAAGAAGGATGTGGCAATATACTACTTGACCAAAGATGCTTCTGATTGGAGGGATAACGTGGAAGAATACTATATGGGAAGAGAGATCGTCTGGGAAGATTTTAAAACGGAATTTGAACAGAAATACTTCCCACCTGAAGCAAAAGACCGGATGGAGATTCAATTTTTGGAGTTAACTCAAGGCAACTGGAAAGTCAGGGAGTATGAGGCAGAGTTTACAAAGCTAAGGAAATATTCTCCTTATGGAGCAAGGAATGAAGATGCACTAATTCGAAGGTTTATAAGAGGATTGCGAGCGGATTTGGCTAGCCGACTGCAAGTAGTGAAGTTTCTTAGCCTTTATGAATTGGGGGAGATAGCGGTAAATGTTGAAGAAGGTATGGAAAAGGGCAAGCCATGATGAAACATGCAGAGCCATCTCGGAGAACTGAAGGGCTAGGAGTACGAAGAATGAATAATAAAGGACAATTTAATCGAGGGAGAGGCCGAGGAAGAAGGAATGACAGACGGTTTACGAATGGCCCAGATGTGTGTTACACTTGTGGTGGTACAGGACATCTTTCTAGCAGTTGTCCTTATAGTTAGGGAAGAAAAGCCCCTGATTATATTACTTGCTTCTCGTGTGGTGAGAAAGGGCATTATGCCAACAGTTGTCCTCATAAGAGACAAGTTACGCTTCCAGCACCACCCACTAGACTAGCGATTGAACCAGCCCCGAAGCGCCAGGCAGTTGGAAAGCAAGTGAATGCTTTAGAGTTAGGAAAACCCGAACCACAACAGCCCCATCAGGGACCGATCACAGGAACATTGTGTGTTGGTGGAGTTTATGTGCATGTTCTCTTCGACTCGGGTGCCACACATAGCTTTGTGATACCCGAGGTAGTGTCGAGTTTTAAGGGAACCTTTACTAGAGTAAAGGTAGGTGTTTCAGTTAGAACCCCTGGGAACCATAACCTTCGTGCCGATAGTTGTGTACTTGAGATTCCAATCTATGTGGGATCAACGGTATATCCGGCAGACCTGCTAGTTGTTCCTTTAGGACAACACAAAGTGATTTTGGGTATGGACTGGCTGTCGAGATACTACGCACAGTTGGATTGTGGTCGAGAAAAAATTACACTTGAAGAAAGAGGACAACCATCAACGACATACTATGGAATATGTCCAAGTGCTGGAGTGTCGCATGTATCTGCCTTAAGAGTTGAGAAAGATTTGATCGAGGGCGAGGTATATCTTGTAACTCTAACTACCCTTGGAGGAGAATTGAATGAAAGGACAAAGTTGGAAGAGATAGCAGTAGTAAAAGAATACCAGGATGTATTCCAGCCATTGGAAGGATTGCCTCCACCACGAAGTGATCCTTTCACCATTACATTAGAGCCGGGAGCAGCCCCAATAGCTAAGGCACCTTATCGAATGGTTCCAGCTGAGCTTGCTGAATTAAAGAAGCAGTTGGAAGATTTGATAGAAAAAGGATTTATCAGACCGAGTTCTTCACCATGGGGAGAACCAGTCTTATTTGTAAAGAAGAAAGACGGTACCATGCGGTTATGCATCGATTATAGAAGGATTAACAATGTTACAGTAAAGGACAAGTATCCCTTGACAAGGATCGATGAATTGTTGGATCAGCTTCAGGGGGCAAGCTGGTTCTCAAAGATAGATTTGGCATCGGGATATCATCAAATCCCAATATCAGAGTCCGATATCATGAAGACGGCTTTTAGGACCCGGTATGGCCACTATGAATTTGTGGTAATGCCTTTTGGTCTTACTAATGCGCCGGCTGCTTTCATGCGCTTGATGAATGATATATTTCGTGATTACTTGGATAAATTTGTAATCATCTTTATTGATGATATACTTATTTATTCCAAGAGTAAAGAGGAACATGCAGAGCACCTCCAAAAGGTGTTGGAGCGATTAAGAAGCCATAAGTTATTCGCCAAGTTTAGTAAATGTAGTTTCTGGAAAAGGGAGATTGGATTCCTTGGTCATCGAGTGTCAGAGAAGGGAGTTGCAGTAGATCCTGAAAAGGTTAAAGTAGTTAAGGACTGGCCACGCCCTACCAGCGCTACCGAGGTTCGAAGCTTTCTAGGATTGGCTGGGTATTATCGAAAGTTTGTGAGGAACTTTTCCATCATGGCCAAACCCTTGACGAGGCTGACTGGGAAAGATATATCATTTGAATGGGATAAGAAAGAGGAAAAGGCTTTTACACAATTAAAGGAAGCTTTGACGACAGCACCTATTCTTGCATTACGTACTCCAGGAAGACCTTACACAGTATACACTGATGCTTCTCGAGTAGGACTGGGTTGTGTACTGATGCAGGATGAAAAGGTCATCGCCTATGGTTCAAGACAGTTACGGAAGCACGAGGAGAATTACCCCACCCACGATCTAGAGATGGCCGCAGTGGTATTTGCTTTAAAAATATGGAGATCCTATCTTTATGGCGAGACGATTCAAATCTTTACTGATCACAAGAGTCTCAAGTATCTCTTTACTCAGTCAGATTTGAATTTGAGACAAAGGAGGTGGATGGAGTTTATCACGGATTATGACTTACAAATCCAATATCACCCAGCAATGGCGAATGTGGTAGCTGATGCACTGAGTCAGAGGAGAAGTGATACAACTATTGAGAAGGACTTAGAAGCCTTAAACGCAGAATTCAAGATGATTAGTCTTTCAGCCATAGAAGGCGAGGGCAGCGAGCCATTGGGATTGCGAGCAGTGAATCAAGCAAACCTCCTGCAAAGAATTCGAGAGGAGCAGAAGGAAGATGTGAAGCTAAAGAAGATTATAAAAGAACTTGAAGAATCAGGCGGAAGAAATGATAGTGGTTATCATTTAGCTGATGACAGAACCCTCCTACTGAACGGAAGGATAACCGTACCTGTAGGAAAGGAGTTACGAGAAGAGATCTTGAGAATCGCACACCACTCAATATTAAGTATTCATCCTGGAAGCACCAAGATGTACCAGGATATACGTCGATACTATCACTGGCTGTTGGGGTCAAAAACGGTTACGACAAATTTAACATTCAAAACGTCCGAAGAAGAAAATAAGAGTTTCTCCGAAGAGTACTTTTCGAAATAGATTCTTCCTTACGAAAAAGCTTCGCGGAAGAAAGAATCGAGATATCCGACGAAAGCTCGAAACAGGTCGTTACGCAGCGACCGAACGTCCGTCCCGCTCGGTCGCTACGTGGCGACCGAGCGATCGTCCCGCTCGGTCGCTACGTAGCGACCGAGCTGAAGCCAAGGCTCGGTCGCTACGTAGCGACCGAGCGATCGTCCCGCTCGGTCGCTACGTAGCGACCGAGCTCGAGCCAAAGCTCGGTCGCTACGTAGCGACCGAGCGATCGTCCCGCTTGGTCGCTACGTAGCGACCGAGCTCGGCCAAGCTCGGTCGCTACGTAGCGACCGAGCGATCGTCCCGCTCGGTCGCTACGTAGCGACCGAGCTCGAGCCAAAGCTCGGTCGCTACGTAGCGACCGAGCTCGAGCCAAAGCTCGGTCGCTACGTAGCGACCGAGCTCGAGCCAAAGCTCGGTCGCTACGTAGCGACCGAGCGATCGTCCCGCTCGGTCGCTACGTAGCGACCGAGCGATCGTCCCGCTCGGTCGCTACGTAGCGACCGAGCGATCGTCCCGCTCGGTCGCTACGTAGCGACCGAGCTCGAGCCAAAGCTCGGTCGCTACGTAGCGACCGAGCTCGAGCTAAAGCTCGGTCGCTACGTAGCGACCGAGCGATCGTCCCGCTCGGTCGCTACGTAGCGACCGAGCTCGAGCCAAAGCTCGGTCGCTACGTAGCGACCGAGCTCGAGCCAAAGCTCGGTCGCTACGTAGCGACCGAGCGATCGTCCCGCCGGTCGCTACGTAGCGACCGGGCTCGAGCCAAAGTTCGGTCGCGGTGTAGCGATTGAACCTTTCCGAACATCGATACGACACCAGTCCTTGCATTCTCGTCAAACCTTCGAATGCTATCTCCCGAAGACCGTAGCAAGCTCAGTCCATGTTTCCCGCTATTCTAATTCATCGATCAAACTTCGCGGATTAGAAACCGCGGAAAACTCGTAGTAAACGTGTCGAGTCGGAAGACGGCCCAAAGGGACCTAAAACACGACTCGAGGCCCATCCTACGATTTTTCCTAACCAAAAGCCCGTGAACCACAGCATGGTTCACGCTTGGCCCACGAGGAAGGATAAATGTCAAGTTTCCGCGGATAAATACGGAAGTTTTGAAGATAATTGTGAAGATCGGGAAAAATGGAATATCTCCATTTTTTGCTATGACGGCTTAAGGGCAGAAGAGTAAAAGCGTAAACCGACCTTGGAGCTAGTATATAAGGAGTCCTAGGCGAGGAGCAGAGGGGAACTTTTTCAGAGCAAACTTAGCACTTAGAGCGATTTAGGCAATTTTCCGTTTTTGTTATTTCGAGCTGCGACTCAATTAGGTTTAGCCGTCTTAGGGTTGCTAGAACTAGGAATCTCGCCGACAGCTCTCGAGCCCAGGCTTATACCTTGTTGTAACGCTCATACGCAGATTCGGAATAAGATCTACTTTGCTCTCTTTTCGATTTCTTATTTTTATCGTTGTTATTCTCGTGTTCTGATTGCTTGACGTGTGGTAATTAACAGATATCCGGGTCCTCTGGGAAACTAGGGTTTTCCTAGTTTCCTTATTTAAACGGAAATCGACAGTGCGAATTTCGGTTCCCACAGTTTGGCGCTAGAAGGAGGGGGACTTACGGATCAATCTAACCCGCAAAAACCACTCAACGATCAGGAACGACATGCGGGATTCGACGTGCGCGAATGTCATCTCGTTCAAGGGGGGAGAAACGGTCGATCGAGCCAAACCTCGGAACGATCTCCTTGTTATCGAGTTGACAATTCGAGATATCGACGTCGCTAGAGTACTAATCGATACCGGAAGCTCGGCCGATATCATCTTCAAAGACACTCTTGAAAAGATGGGGATCAGTCAATCCGAGATCGCAAAATGCCCAAGCCCACTGCTAGGGCTTTCGGGGGAAACGACCATGGCCTATGGATCGATTAGACTCGCTGTCAAAGCCGGAACCGTGACAAACATCACAGAGTTTCTAGTCGTTGACCGCCCCGCGTCTTACAACGTTATCATGGGAACGCCATGGCTGAACACCATGCGCGCAATCCCATCAACCTACCATCTTTGCCTCAAGTTCCCGACCCCCAACGGAGTCAAGGTAATCTGGGGGAATCCAAGAGTTTCACAGGTTTGTTTCGCCGCGGAACTAAAACGAAAGAGACCGATCCACGAAATTGCTCCTAAGAAAGCGGAGAAAAAGACCTCCAGCAAAGATACGCGAAGTCAGGATTCAGCGGAATTTTTCTGGCAATCTCGTATCTTCGCAGCTCTAGACGAAAAACGCGAGCCAACTTGTGAACCCGTGGTAACGATCTGTCTCGACGAAGCCTTCCCAGAACGCTGCGTCGAGATTGGAGCCAATCTCCACGAGCCTTTAAAGACAGAACTCATAACCTGTCTTAAAAAGAACCTTAACACTTTCGCATGGGCTGCGGAAGACATGCCAGGAATCGACATTAACATAACATGTCACGAGCTGAATATCGATCCAACATTCAAACCCGTCAAACAGAAAAGACGGAAGCTGGGACCCGAACGTGCTACCGCAGTAAACGATGAGGTCGAAAAACTGCTTAAAGTTGGGTCGATAACAGAAGTAAGATACCCGGACTGGCTCGCCAACCCCGTAGTAGTCAAAAAGAAAAACGGGAAGTGGCGAGTTTGCGTAGATTTTACCGACCTAAACAAGGCATGTCCAAAGGATAGCTTCCCTCTACCACATATCGATCGATTGGTAGAAGCAACGGCGGGCAACGAACTCTTATCCTTCATGGATGCTTTCTCAGGCTATAATCAAATTAGGATGAATCCCGACGATCGTGAGAAGACTGCGTTCATTACCGATCGCGGAACCTATTGCTATGAGGTAATGCCCTTCGGCCTCAAAAACGCTGGAGCAACTTACCAACGACTCGTGAACCGAATGTTCTCCAAACAACTCGGAAAAACGATGGAAGTTTATATGACGACATGCTTGTCAAATCCCTCAAAGCAAGAGATCACGTGTCACATCTCGAAGAATGCTTTGCACAACTAAACTCCCATAACATGAAGCTCAACCCGACGAAATGTAGATTCGCCGTGGCATCAGGAGAATTCCTCGGCTACTTGGTGACCAACCGCGGTATCGAAGCAAATCCAAAACAGATCAACGCTCTAATCGAGATGGCTTCGCCGAAGAATAAACGGGAAGTCCAAAGACTGACCGGCAGAGTCGCAGCACTTAACCGATTTATTTCACGATCAACAGATAAGTGCCTGCCCTTCTACGACGTCCTGCGAGGAAATAAAAAGTTCGAATGGACGGAAGAGTGCGAAAACGCCTTCCAACAGCTGAAGCGTTATTTAGCTACTCCTCCAGTCCTCGCAAAACCCGTGGAAGGGGAGCCTTTATTCTTATACATCGCGGTATCGGCAACAGCCGTAAGCGGAGTCCTGATCAGGGAAGAACGCGGGGAACAGAGACCTATTTTTTACATAAGCAAAACCTTGCTGGATGCCGAATCTAGGTATCCGTTGATGGAAAAATTGGCATGCGCGGTCGTAACATCGGCCCGAAAACTACGACCATATTTCCAATCCCACACGATTGTTATCCTAACGACTTTTCCCTTACGGACAATTTTGCATAGCCCAAGTCAATCAGGCCGATTGGCTAAGTGGGCGGTCGAGTTGAGCGAGTATGACATCGAATACCGACCAAGGACGAGCGCAAAGTCACAAGTGCTCGCAGACTTTTTGGTCGAACTTCCAGCGGGAGCAATAACCAACGAGGAACCAAATTCCACCTGGCTCCTCCACGTCGACGGATCCTCATCCAAGCAAGGATCGGGTATCGGGATCCGTCTCACATCTCCAACGAGCGAGATCCTGGAACAATCGTTCAGACTGGAATTCCATGCCTCAAACAACGAGGCCGAATACGAAGCATTGATCGCAGGTCTACGTTTGGCTCACGGCTTAAAAATACGTAATCTCCACGCTTACTGCGACTCCCAGTTAGTGGCCAGTCAATTCAGCGGAGAATATGAAGCCAGAGACGAACGGATGGACGCGTACCTCAAACTGGTCCAAGGTCTAGCTCAAGACTTCGACTGTTTCGCCCTTACCCGGATCCCCCGTTCCGAGAATGTCCAGGCGGACGCCCTCGCGGCCTTAGCATCAAGTTCCGATCCAGGACTCAAAAGGGTAATTCCGGTCGAATTCATCGAACATCCGAGTATCGGACCGCCAGTCGTTGTCAATCTCATAGAGGGTCAAGACGACGAGGAAGAAGAGATTACGATACCACCACCATCGGAGCAATCCGATTACGGTTGTGATACCCCATGGCTTCAGACGATTCGAGACTACATTATCGACGGGCAACTGCCCGCCGAAAAATGGTCAGCTCGCAAGATCCGAACACAAGCCGCACGCTACGTAACAGTGGACAGCGAAATCTACAAGTGGAGATTCTCCGGACTGCTCCTGACGTGCCTGGAAGGAGAAAAGGCGAGGAAAGTAATGGAGGAAATACATTCCGGCTCATGCGGCAACCATTCCGGCGGAAGATCACTAGCCGTGAAAATCAAACGCCACGGATACTATTGGCCAACAATGATCGGAGATTGCGAGAAATTCGCACGAAAATGCGAAAAATGCCAAAGGCATGCGCCAACTATCCGACAACCGGCCGAAGTTCTTTCCTCCATCACATCGCCCTATCCCTTTATGCGCTGGGCCATGGATATTGTCGGACCTCTGCATAATTCAAAGCAAAAGCGTTTCCTTCTAGTGCTTACCGATTTCTTCTCAAAATGGGTAGAGGCCGACTCGTACGCGAGTATAAAAGACGTCCAAGTCGAGAATTTCGTATGGAGAAACATCATCTGTAGGCATGGAGTTCCTTACGAAATCGTAACCGATAACGGGTCTCAATTCATTTCCACCCGATTCGAGGCATTCTGCGAAAAGTGGAAGATACGACTCAACAAGTCAACTCCCAGATATCCGCAGTGCAACGGACAGGCTGAAACAATCAACAAGACCATTCTCGACGGACTGAAGAAACGCTTGGAGGCCAAAAAAGGTAGATGGGCCGACGAACTCGAGGGAGTCCTCTGGTCTCACCGTACCACCCCAAGGCGAGCAACGGGAGAAACTCCCTTCGCCTTGGTATACGGCACGGAGTGCATGATTCCCGCGGAAGTAGAATTTCCCGGTGTTCGAAGAAGGTTCTTACCCGAACGAGAGGAACTCAACAATGCTATGCTCTTGGACGATCTCGACCTCATTAACGAACGCCGGGATCGAGCGCTCATCCGAATTCAAAACTACCAGCACGCCGCTGCGAGATACTATAACTCCAACGTACGGAATCGTAGGTTCAATCAGGGAGATCTGGTCCTTCGCAAAGTTTCCAAAACACCGCTGAACGAAACGCGGGAAAACTCGGAGCAAACTGGGAAGGTCCCTATAAAATCGAAAAAGTCGTCCGACCAGGTTCTTACGAAATAGCCAACATGCAGGGCATAAAAATCCCTAGAACCTGGAATGCGATGCATCTCAAAAAATACTATCACTAAACGAACCAACTCGCAATCACTGAACTACGAGACGGCTTGATCTCCGCAAGGAGTACGTAGGCAGTTTGCCGAAAGGCAAATTCAGCTGTCCCCCCTCATTAAAAAAGGGGGGAGTGGGTACGTATACTCGTATACTCCCAAAAAATCGAAAAACTTCTTACCGCACTTTTGGTGTTTTCGACTTATCAAAACATCCTCACCCGTGAAATAGCAACGAGGTCTTTGGAGATTAGTCGGCCGCTTGGGAGAATCAAACCTTTAGCATCGCGAGACGTCGCAAAAGATGCCTCAAAGATGGTTTCTTCCGAGCAAACGAAATCTCCGCAAAAAGACACATATATGCACACATTAACATTTATTTTGTGCAAATTAATCAAAACAACGGCACACGCCACCAAGTCCGATGCTGATCACATCGAACTCACAAACGTCCTAAACAGACATAGCCATCTCATGAGATGACTCTCTTACATCCGACACAAGGATAATAGCGCTATAAAAGAAATCCGAAATTTTGGTCCAGCACTTCCGGTCTCCGGAGAGATGCTCGATTCGTATCAAACAAGTCGTATAAGCCGAGAACTTTTCGCGGACTTTACATCGATACGAATCAGGAAGAAATCGCGACAGGAAAAACGATAGCCGGTTAGTCACCGCACAATCCTTAAACCGAAAGTAAACCTAGGTCTTGCCCTAAACCCAGCGCACTGGTCTCTAACATCTCAAAGGCATGATATCGAAAGATAAGAGATTCTTAAACCACGCCTCTATGTTTACGTTCGATACCTTCAGCACCCCCGCAGAGTTCACATCTCGCGGAAGAACTCTCGAAACAGGTCTCGAATAAAACATTTCACAATCGAAGAAGGATATGAGACGACAACTCATCACCTTCCTCCCCACTATTCACAAATTCATAAAAAGCGTTATCCGATTATCATATTATAAAGCCGCGGAGCGGCAGGGATTCAAAGCCACACACGGCCAGTCCCGAAATACAAACAAGGCCATTCAAGGCCGAAACATAAAGACATAAAAAAAAAAACAAATCTCTCGCAAGAGATTTAACCCAAGTCACCCTCAGAACTTACGCCCCCTCTTCACCCGCCGCCTCGTCCGAGCCTGGAGCCGCGTCGCTTCCATTCTCTCCGACCATCGGATCTTTCCCCTCTGGGTCTTCTGAACACGTCGGAAGGAAGCAAGCGGATTTTAGGTCGGCCAGGATGAGACCGAAATCGCCATCCTCGGCCGCCATATCTCCCTTGCAGCCGGACAGTCGGGCCTCTTCGGCCTCCAAGGTCGGGGGAGTCTCACTTTGGAACGACCGAACCACGGCCATCCCGCCCTCAATCGTCGCCAAAGCGAAATCCCTGCTCCGGATACACTCGAGGGAATCCAGGGAAGCGGAAATCTTCGCCAAGCGAGCCTGAAACTCCGCGCGAAGGGCATCCGTAGCCTCTTGGATCCCGCGGCGCGCTAGTCCAGCGTCACTCTCGATCTGACGCTGGAGTCGACGCACCTCCGAGGATTTGGCCTTCCTGGCCTTCTTTTCCTTAAGCAAGGAACTCGCCGTCTTCCCGAGGTCCCTCTCAAGCTCTCCTATCGCAACCTCGAGCTTCGACACTTTCGCAGAGTGAGAGTCCTCGACAGCCGTCAACATAGCCTCGGTTTCGGACCATCTCCCCTGAAGCTCCACCAACTCCCCGGAAAGACGACTGGTCTCAGAGCCACATTCGCTGATCATCCCATCGATCAACGATATGAACTGCGAACGGTAAAAATTCCTAAGATTATGTCCGTAAAGAGAATGCACGAAAGACGATCGAGAATTCAAACAAGAAACAAACCTTTCCACGAAGTCCCGATGCTAGGCTCGACCCACCTCGCTGCGAAGTCTCCCCGTCACCGCTCTTGGCCAGTTTCCTCTTCCGACTCTTAGGCTGAGTAGCCTGGACAGCGCTAGGAGCACGCAATGCCAGAACGATTTCTTTTCTGGCCGGAGGCGGAGGCATAGAGTCAGCGGCCTTTTCTTTGTCCTCGACAAGGATCGGAGTCGTGGAAGATCCCGCAGGTAGGACTTGCGGGAGAGGAGCCGCGACGTCGGTCCCATGACACGGGGCAACGACCTGCTCGGAGGAAGACGGAAACTCGGAGCCAGTCTGAGCCAATCCTTTCTCGGCTTGGCGACGAACTAGTTTCTCTCGGAAAGAAAGATGACCGGCAACACAAGCCGGCACTTCCGCCGGAGAAGTTGGAACCGGAGCCGGAGAAGTGGCCTCACCCATCTCGACGTCGGAATCCTTCTTATCACCTTGGGAGGAAGACATGTTGAAAGGAAAGTTATGAAGCTAGAGAGGTTTTTGAAGAAATGAAGAAGGAAAGGTGTGAAGAAAATGAGTGACAAGAGCTCACTACTTATAGAAGTATGGGTTCGGAACGTCGCCTCGACAACTTTTTTTTCGCGTAGTTTTAAATGTAAATTTCGTCCAATACACTTAACCTTGTCAAAGTCATCTATCCGCCCGCTAGAGTCACAACTCTAACGGGCTGGGGGGCTAACTGTTGGGGTCAAAAACGGTTACGACAAATTTAACATTCAAAACGTCCGAAGAAGAAAATAAGAGTTTCTCCGAAGAGTACTTTTCGAAATAGATTCTTCCTTACGAAAAAGCTTCGCGGAAGAAAGAATCGAGATATCCGACGAAAGCTCGAAACAGGTCGTTACGCAGCGACCGAACGTCCGTCCCGCTCGGTCACTACGTAGCGACCGAGCGATCGTCCCGCTCGGTCGCTACGTAGCGACCGAGCTCAAGCCAAGGCTCGGTCGCTACGTAGCGACCGAGCGATCGTCCCGCTCGGTCGCTACGTAGCGACCGAGCTCGGCCAAGCTCGGTCGCTACGTAGCGACCGAGCAATCGTCCCGCTCGGTCGCTACGTAGCGACCGAGCTCGAGCCAAAGCTCGGTCGCTACGTAGCGACCGAGCGATCGTCCCGCTCGGTCGCTACGTAGCGACCGAGCGATCGTCCCGCTCGGTCGCTACGTAGCGACCGAGCTCGAGCCAAAGCTCGGTCGCTACGCAGCGACCGAGCGATCGTCCCGCTCGGTCGCTACGTAGCGACCGAGCTCGAGCCAAAGCTCGGTCGCTACGTAGCGACCGAGCGATCGTCCCGCTCGGTCGCTACGTAGCGACCGAGCTCGAGCCAAAGCTCGGTCGCTACGTAGCGACCGAGCGATCGTCCCGCCCAGTCGCTACGTAGCGACCGGGCTCGAGCCAAAGTTCGGTCGCGGTGTAGCGATTGAACCTTTCCGAACATCGATACGACACCAGTCCTTGCATTCTCGTCAAACCTTCGAATACTATCTCCCGAAGACCGTAGCAAGCTCAATCCATGTTTCCCGCTATTCTACTTCATCGATCAAACTTCGCGGATCCGAAACCGCGGAAAAACTCGTAGTAAACGTGTCAAGTCGGAAGACGGCCCAAAGGGACCTAAAACACGACTCGAGGCCCATCCTACAATTTTTCCTAACCAAAAGCCCGTGAACCGCAGCATGGTTCACGCTTGGCCCACGAGGAAGGATAAATGTCAAGTTTCCGCGGATAAATACGGAAGTTTTGAAGATAATTGTGAAGATCGGGAAAAATGGAATATCTCCATTTTTTGCTATGACGGCTTAAGGGCAGAAGAGTAAAAGCGTAAACCGACCTTGGAGCTAGTATATAAGGAGTCCTAGGCGAGGAGCAGATGGGGGAACTTCTTCAGAGCAAACTTAGCACTTAGAGCGATTTAGGCAATTTTCCGTTTTTGTTATTTCGAGCTGCGACTCAATTAGGTTTAGCCGTCTTAGGGTTGCTAGAACTAGGAATCTCGCCGACAGCTCTCGAGCCCAGGCTTATATCTCGTTGTAACGCTCATACGCAGATTCGGAATAAGATCTACTTTGCTCTCTTTTCGACTTCTTATTTTTATCATTGTTATTCTCGTGTTCTGATTGCTTGACGTGTGGTAATTAACAGATATCCGGGTCCTCTGGGAAGTTAGGGTTTTCCTAGTTTCCTTATTTAAACGGAAATCGACAGAGCGAATTTCGGTTCCCACACTGGCCAGGAATCAAACGATCAGTTGCTAAGTGCGTAGCTCAGTGCCAGACCTACCAACAAATTAAGGCTGACCATCAAGTGCCGGGAGGGTTATTGCAAAGCCTACCAATCCCAGAATGGAAGTGGGAGTCAGTGGCTATGGATTTTGTAATGGGACTACCTCGAGCACCAGGAAAAGGGAATGATACTATATGGGTGGTGGTAGACCGACTAACTAAGTCTGCTCATTTTCTACCCATTAGAATTGTTGACAAGGTAGAAGTACTGGCAGAAGTTTACTTAAAGGAGATAGTACGATCACACGGAGTTCCTGCCAACATAGTATCTGATCGTGATCCAAGATTTACGGCTCAATTCTGGAGAGCTTCATATGAGTACGGCGTTTCACCCTGAATCTGACGGGCAGACGGAGCGAACAATCAGAACCTTGGAAGATTTGCTAAGGATTTGTGTTTTAGACTGGTCAGGTACATGGGAACAATACTTACCTTTGGTAGAGTTCTCTTATAACAACAGTTACCATGCAAGTATTAGAATGTCCCCATATGAGGCATTATATGGACACCTTGCCGCACACCACTGTGTTGGGCTGAAGTTGGAGAAAGACATATGTTAGGACCAGATGTAGTAGATGAAACAACAGAAAAGATAAAGATTGTCCGGGAGAATATGAAGAAAGCTCAAGACAGGCAGAAGAAGTATGCCGATCAGAATAGACGTGAAGTAATATTTCAAGTTGGTGATTGGGTATATTTGAAGGTGGCCGCACAGAAAGGGAGAGATAGATTCGGAAAAGTAGGAAAGTTAGCCACTCGATATATAGGACCATACCGAGTAATGCAACGGGTTGGAGAAGTAGCCTATCAATTAGAGTTACCATCAGCTATGGCACTTCACCCAGTTTTCCATGTCTCAATGTTAAGAAGGCATATACGAGATCCTACCGAAGTAGAGCCGCAACAAGTTGAAAACCTTCGTTCCAACCTAACTTACCCTGAAGGACCACTTTGAATCGGAGAAAGACGAATAAGAAAACTGAAGAATCGAGAGATTCCTCAAGTGCAAGTATTTTGTGGAAAACAGCGTCGAGTAATTGTGACATGGGAAAATGAAGAGAGGTTTAGAGCAACTCATCCTGAACTGTTTTTGGAAGATGATGAAGATCAGATGGGTGGAGCATCAAACCACTAAGAATTTGGGACGAATTCTATTAAGAGGGGAAGAATGTAATAACCCTCTTTAAAGAGTAAAACGCAGGCAAGGAAAAATCTTGTAACAGCCGAGAAAATGACTCAAGTAAGTGGAAGTCGGATTGATATTTTCCCGTGGATGTTGTGGATCCCAAGGTACATAAGAAAAATTTAGAAAGTCTTAGAATAGTTTTCCATCTGAAGAAATAAATTCTTCAGGAAGTTTAGTAGATTGAAAATGCTCGCGGTTCGGCCTAGAACGTTCTACTCGGACGAGAAAATTAATCGAAAATTTATTATAAGGCCTTAAGATAGGAATGACCTTAGAGTTATTTTTGAAATGTTTTGGTCTAAGAAATTTAGGTTTTTGTCAAGGAGAAATATTTCCGCCAGCTCGGATAAGCTTATAACATGTTCGGGATTTAAATACGGCCCATTCGGGCCCATCTACGATGTGTTAAGCATATCCGGAAGTTTCTGGAGGATGCAGCTGCTTGTCTACCTCCTTAAGCAGCTAGACATGTGTTACTCCTTTACTGGAGAATCCTCCAAGCAGCTCTTGCTTATGTCCTATTGGTTGAAATGGTGGCTGGCCACAAAACTTGTTTTAATTGGACAGATTTGTGGCTGCACACCAATCTCTCTCCAATTGGTTGCATGGGGCACTCAGGACACCTCCTGCTTGCTATGCACGACCAAAACCCTCCCATGAGCTCATTCTCCAGCCTATAAATAGCAGACCACCCCCTTAGTTATTTCTGATGCTTAGAACCCTAACCATAGCAGCTCGAAAAAGTCGAAACCCTAAGGTAAATTGTTTTTGTCTTTAGCTTTCTTTTTATTTAGATTTTGTTTTTTTTTTTTTTTTTTTTTCTTAGTTAGAACTTGGATAGCCTTTCTTAACCTACCCCTTCCTTTATTTAGATTTCTAAAGCTCTAGAGTTTTCCGATAAAAGTTTAAAGTGAAGCCGACCGCGAGATAGAAGCGTTTCCAGTCCAAAACTTTCATCAAGTGTTGAGGTGAGTCTCAGTTATGGGTTATGATTGTTGTGTGTGCGACTAGCGCCTGCAAAACAAGAGTAACGGTTAATGCATTGCTAGGTTGCACGTTTAGATATATAATGATATGATAATGATTGATGTTTGTGAAAGATATTGAGTTATATCGTCGGGCTTCGGCTCGAGGGGTATAACATGATTGTGATACGTTGATGTTGTGATGCATATACTTATGTCATTGCATTATATTTTTTTGCGCCTCGGCTCAGATAATATAACATGTTTGATCATATCTTAACGGGGAAACCCGTAAATCCACGGACTTGATCCGTGAGAGTCCGACACTCGGGTGGAGTGTCGTGAGAGTCATTGGTATCCACTCGAGGCCCGTGCTTTGTCCGGGGCCTTACCAAAATTAGTTCCGGGCAGGACGCGAAGACACGTGTGGTAGGGCTAGCTACCCTCGACCGTGTAGCTGCATGACGATGCGGCAAGTGTGTTATCCGGGCCATCGGCTTTTTAGACTTTGTGATTAGAGTCAATGGGCGCAAGAAGGGATGTGTTATGGACTTCGTATCGAGATAGGAACCAATGGCGAGAGGCAGTCCTCGATATCAATAATGATCTAACCACTCGTGAAGAGTGGATGCTTGTTTACATGATTGCTTTATTTTTGCATTGCATATTTCTTAATAAAATTGATCCTTGTTGCTTAATGTTTGATGCATAATGGGGGGATAAATAATTGTTAGGAAACCCGACTCACTGAGCAAAATAGTTGCTCATTAGACTCTTTGTTTTGCAGGTAACCCGTAGTAGTAGGTTCCATTTGGGATCGGAGGAGCACAAAGTTGTTGGTGTAGATTTGCTACCTTTTGCAAACATGTACGTTTTGTAATATGGAAGATATGGTTTTGAACATCGGCCGAGCATGTATAAATTTTGATGTGGTTGAACTTAAAGTATTTATGAATTAAAAAAAAGGGTTTGTGAAATGCTTGGATTCCATATGTTAGTAGTCCTAGTCCCGGACGAACTAACTAACGGTTTCAAACTCGGGTTGCAAAGCCTTAACTTGGAATCGCTAGGAAACCCGTTCTTGGACATATGATCTTAGGATTTCGGATCTGATCTGGGAACCTCAGATCAAATGTTCGGGCACGTGGTAGTAGTATCTTCGATCTGGTTAGAGTTCTTTAGTTCGTCGTGCATGTTCTTGTTTGATTGGTGCATGGCAAACTAATTAACTTTTATTGATTCCGGAGCGGGGGTGTTACAAGTGTGTTTGCAAGGAGCCGTAGGAAGTAGCGAAGTGCAGGATGGCGGATGTCTGATAGCACGGCCCTGTTTGTGTCCCAAACTCCTGTGCCGACGATGTCCCAGAATCCCTCGAGGTGTGGGAAAGGTGGGACCGTGTAAGAGGCGATGCTGTCATCGAAACCGTAGGTGCAACATAGCTCGGTGATAGTGATCCTGTAGCGTGTCCCTCTGGCGAAGAAGGTCAAAGTACCATCTCCCGCTACCCTCGCTGCTGAAGTCCTGTAGGTGACCTCGACAGTGGCCACGAACTGGCGGACGAGATCGGGGTAGAGGTCGTAAGCGCGAGAGGGCATGGTACCGAGTCCGAGCTGTGTGATCATGCCCTGAATATCTCCCTCGATCCCGAGCTTCTTTAGGATGCATCGGTCGAGGAATTTAGTGGGCTCGATAGAGACTCCCAGCCAAGCATTGTAGAAGAGGCTGTCGTAGTCGTCCCAGTTGTCGGACAGGGCACGTTGACGGCACTCGTTGCTGTTGATCGCTGCCTTAGGATCATCATAGCCCGGGACATCGAAGGGTGTGTTTTCGGCGCGAGGCCATGGAGGACGCTGTGGGTTGGTGGAGCTGCTAGTCTCGTCGAACCTCCTTTTCGACCTGAGTTCTCTGTTTCGTGCGTTTGTTTCTGAACTGCTCATCTGAAACCAAGAAGAAAAGAAAGTTAGCATTGTCGATAAAAGGTAGTATCGATCGATGGGTTATACAGAACATCGATCGATATTGTCGTGTCGGAACAATCGGACAAGAGAGCGTCGGTCGATGTGAACGAGTTCATATCGACCGATGTCGAATCGCGAAACCTGCAACATCACTCAACTCCAAATCGCGTTTATATGAATCAAAAGGCATAGAAATCACAAACCGAACTCTAGATAAGCAATATAAACTACAAAAACATCTCTCAATCACACTAAATCAAGCTTTCTAGTCCAACTCAAAACGAAAACCCTAATTTTTCGAAAAATTGAAAATTTCGAGTGCATAGCTTGAATGTTGATTTCGGGAGTGGATTTAACAGTTACAGAGTGAAAAATCGAGTGGATTTAGGTGAAGAACGGACGAAATCCGTCAAGAATCGAGAGAGAAAAGGGGTGTTTTTGTTTTCGGTTTCGTTTGCGAGTGTGGAAGAGGAATGGGCCGATATCGAGTGAAATAAGTGTTTTAACCATCGATATGCCCGCATCGATCGATGGCAGTGATGCCTCGTCGATCGATGTCCTCTTTAAAGATAAATCCTAATTTCTAAATCTTCTAAATAATGCTAATAATAAGAAATACGGAAATTACTATTAATTACTATTAAATATAATTTATTAATTTTAATTAATAATTTTTTATTTTTTTAATTTTAATTTTTAAATAAAATGGGTTGCCTCCCATTCAGCGCTTAATTTTTTTAAGTCTTTAGCTCGACTTCCTGATTAAACTAATTATCAGGTTCATACATCACCACGGGCGCTTTTCTTGGTGGTTTTGCCCAATAATGCTTAACTCGTTGGCCATTCACTGTAAATTCCTGGCCTTTATCATTTTGTAAGGTGATAGCTGCGGAGGATTGAACGTTCGTTACGGTGAAGGGTCCAGACCAACGGGATTTTAGCTTTCCAGGAAATAAAGTTAATTTAGAGTTATAAAGGAGGACTTGATCATCCGGTTCGAAGTGCCGGGATATGATCTTTTTATCGTGATAAGCTTTAGTCCTTTCTTTATAAATTTTCGAATTTTCGAAAGCTAAATGTCTGATTTCATCCAGCTCGTTGAGCTGGATGAGTCTTCTTTCTGCAGCTGGTTTGGTATCAAAGTTCAAAAGTTTGGTAGCCCAAGCTGCTTTGTGTTCTAGTTTGACTGGTAAATGACATGATTTGCCATAAAGGAGGTGGAATGGTGTTGTTCCTAACGGCGTTTTGTAGGCGGTCCTGTAGGCCCAAAGTGCATTATCTAGTTTTCTAGACCAATCTTTTCTGGAGGTTCCTACGGTTTTCTCTAAGATTTCCTTAATTTGCCGGTTAGAGACTTCTACTTGTCCACTAGTTTGTGGGTGGTAAGGTGTAGCTAATCTATGATGAACACCATTCTTTTTAAGCAATCTATCAAAGATTTTGTTAATAAAATGAGTTCCACCGTCACTAATGACTACTCTCGGAACTCCAAATCTTGAAAAGATTATACTCTTGAAGAGTTTAATAACCACATATGCGTCATTGGTAGGTGAAGCTACTGCTTCGACCCATTTGGATACGTAGTCTACAGCGACTAGTATATATTTGTTTCCATATGAAGACGGGAAGGGTCCCATAAAATCGATACCCTAGCAATCAAAGACTTCAACTTCAAGAATGAACTTCTGTTTCATTTCTTGTCTTTTACTGATTTTTCCACGTCTTTGGCATATGTCACATTGGGTTATAAATGCATGGACATCGCGAAAATTGGTCGGCCACCAAAATCCTGCTTGGAAAATGTTCGAAACCATTTTAAAGGTAGCAAAATATCCTGCATAATCAGTTCCGTGACATTGGTAAATAATGTCCGGAATTTCAGCTTCGGATATGCATCGTCTGTATATGCCATCAGAACAATGCTTATAGAGATAAGGTTCATCCCAATGATAGCGTCTTACTTCTCTGAAAAATTTCTTCCTCATATATCCCTTGAGTTCGTCTGGCTTGTGGGAACCGAAATTCGCACTGTCAATTTCCGTTTAAATAAGGAAACTAGGAAAACCCTAATTTCCCAGAGGACCCGGATATCTGCTAATTACCACACGTCAAGCAATCAGAACATGAGAATAACAAAGATAAAGTATAAGAAATAGAAAAAGAGAGTAAAGAAGATCTTATTCCGAATTTGCGTATGAGCGTTTACAACACGGTATAAGCCTGGGCTCGAGAGCTGTCGGCGAGATTCCTAGTTCTAGCAAACCTAAGACGGCTAAACCTAATTGAGTCGCAGCTCGAAATAACAAAAACGGAAAATTGCCTAAATTGCTCTAAGTGCTAAGTTTCTCTGGAAAAAATCCTCTCCCCATGCTCCTTGCCTAGGACTCCTTATATACTAGCTCCAAGGTCAGTTTACGCTTTTACTCTTCTGCCCTTAAGCCGTCATAGCATAAAAATGGAGATATTCCATTTTTTTCGATCTTCACAATTATCTTCAAAACTTCTGTATTTATCCGCGGAAACTTGACAATATCCTTCCTTGTGGACCAAGCGCAAACTATGATGTGGTTTACGGGCTTTTGGTTAAGAAATCGTAGGATGGGCCTCGAGTCGTGTTTTAGGTCCCTTTGGGCCGTGTTCCGACTCGAAGCGTTTACTACGATTTCTTTCGATAAAGAACAATCTTTCTGCGGTTTCTAATCCACGAAGTTTGATCGATGATTTAGAATAGCGGAAAACATAGACTGAGCTCGCTACGGTCTTCGGGAGATACCATTTGAAGGTTTGACGAGAATGCATGGACTGGTGTCGTATCGACGTTTCGGAAGAGCTCGGTCGCTACGCAACGATCAAACTTTGGATCGAGCCCGGTTGCTACGTAGCGACCGAGCGGAACGAGCACTTAGTCGCTGCGTAACGACCTGTTTTGAGCTTTCATCGGACGTCTCGTTCTTTCTTCCGCAAAGCCATTTCGTAAGAAAGAATCTATTTCGAAAAGTATTCATCAGAGAAATTCTTATTCTCTTCCTCGGATTCAAATGTTAAATTTGTCGCAACCGTTTTTGACCCCAACAGTTAGCCCCCCAGCTCGTTAGAGTCGTGACTCTAGCGGGAGGATAGATGATTTTGACAAGGTTAAGCGTATTGGACGAAATTCGCACTTTAAACTCCGCGGAAGAAAAGTTATCGACACAGTATATGTGTTATGAATTCCGAACCCATACTTCTATAAGTAGTGAGCTCTTGTCATTCATTTTCTTCACACCTTCCCTTCTTCATACCTTCAAAAACCTCTCTAGTTCCAAAACCTCTTCCTTTCAACATGTCTTCCTCCCAAGGTGATAAGAGAGATTCCGACGTCGAGATGGGCGAGGCCACTTCTCCGGCTCCGGTTCTGACTTCTCCGGCTGAAGCACCGGCTTGCGTTGCCAGTCATCTCTCCTTCTGAGAGAAACTAGTTCATCGCCAAGCCGAGAAAGAACTGGCTCAAGCTGGCTCCGAGTTCCCGTCTTCTTCTGCGCGGGTTGTTTCCCCGGGTCATGGGACCGAGGTCATGGCTCCTCTTCCGCAAGCTCTACCTGCGGGATCATCCACGACTCCGATCCTCGTTGAAGACAAGGAAAAGGCCGCTGACTCTATGCCTCCTCCTCCAGCCAGGAAAGAAATCTTTCTGGCGTTTCGCGCTCCTAGCACTGTTCCGGTTGCTCAGCCTAAGAGTCGGAAGAGTAAACTTGCCAAGAGTGATGACGGGGAGACTTCGCAGCAAGGTGGATCGAGCCTAGCATCGGGACTTCACGGAAAGGTTTGTCTCTTGTTTGATTTCTCGATCGTCTTATGTACATTCTTTCTCGGACTTAGTCTTAATAATTTTTACTGTTCGCAGTTCATATCGTTGATCGATGGGATGATCAGCGAGTGTGGTTCTGAGACCAGTGGCCTTGTCGGGGAGTTGGTGGAGCTTCAGGGCAGATGGTCTGAAACCGAGGCCATGCTGACGGCTGTCAAGGATTCTCACTCCGCGAAAGTGTCGAAGCTCGAGGTCGCGATAGGGGAGCTCGAGAGGGACCTTGGGAAGACGGCGAGTTCCTTGCTTAAGGAAAAGAAGGCCAGGAAGGCCAAATCCTCGGAGGTGCATCGGCTCCAGCGTCAGATCAAGGGTGATGCAGGACTAACAAACCGCGGGATCCAAGAGGCCACGGATGCTCTTCGCGCAGAGTTTCAGGCTCGCTTGGCGAAGATTTCTGCTTCCCTGGGTTCTCTCGAGTGTATCCGGAGCAGGGACCTAGCTTTGGCGACGATTGAGGGCGGGATGGCCGTGGTTCGGTCGTTCCAAATTGAGACTCCCCCGACCTTCGACGCCGAAGAGGCCCGACTGTCCGGTTGCAAGGGAGATATGGCGGCCGTGGATGGAGATTTCGATCTCATCCTGGCTGACCTGAAATCCGCATGCTTCCATCCGACGTGTTCAGAAGACCCAGAGGGGAAAGACCCAATGGTTGGAGAAAACGGAGGTGATGCGGCTCCTGGCTCGGACGAGGCGTTGGGTGAAGAGGGGGCGTTAGTTCTGAGGATGACTTGGGTTAGATCTCTTGCGAGAGATTTTTTTTTATGTTTTTATGTTTCGGCCTTGAATGACCTTGTTTTGTATTTCGGGACTGGCCGTGTGTGGCTTTGAATCCCTGCCGCTCTGCGGCTTTTTATGATAAGATAATAAAATGGCGCTTTTATAAGTTTGTGTATAGTGGGGAGGAAGGTGATGAGTTGTCGTCTCATATCCTTCTTCGATTGTGAAATGTTTCATTCGAGATCTGTTTCGAGAGTTCTTCCGCGAGATGTGAACTCTGCGGGGGTGCTGAAGATGTCGAATATAAACATAGAGGCATGGTTTAGGAATTTCTTATCTTTCGATATCATGCCCTGAGATGTTAGAGACCAGTGCGCTGGGTTTAGGGCAAGACCTAGGTTTACTTTCGGTTTAAGGCTTGTGCGGTGACTAGCCGGCTATCGTTTTTCCTGTTGCGATTTCTTCCTGATTCGTATCGATTTAAAGTCCGCAATAAGTTCTCGGCTTATACGACTTGTTCGATACGAATTGAGCATCTCTCCGGAGACCGGAAGTGCTGGACCAAAATTTCGGATTTCTTTTATAGCGCTATTATCCTTGTGTCGGATGTAAGAGAGTCATCTTTGTGAGATGGCTATGTCTGTTTAGGACGTTTGTGAGTTCGATGTGATCAGCATCGGACTTGGTGGTGAATGCTGTTGTTTCTTTTTTTTTGTGACGGAGGTTTCGTTTGTTTGGAAGAAGTAATCTTTGAGACATCTTTTGCGACGTCTCGCGATGCCAAAGGTTGCTTCTCTTAAACGGTTGATTAATTTTCGAAGATCGAAAATGATTTTACGAGTAAAGATGGTGTGATAAGTCGAAAACACCAAGAGCGTGGTAAGATGTTTTTTTTTTTATTTTGGGAGTATAGGAGTATACGTACCCACTCCCCCCTTTTTTAATGAGGGGGGACAGCTGAATTTGCCTTTCGGCAAACTGCCTACGTACTCCTTGCGGAGATCAAGCTGTCTCGTTGTTCAGTGATTGCGAGTTGGTTTGTTTAGTGATAGTACTTTTTGAGATGCATCGCGTTCCAGGTTCTAGGAATTTTTATGCCTTGCATGTTGGCTATTTCGTAAGAACCTGGTCGGACGACTTTTTCGATTTTATAGGAACCTTCCCAGTTTGCTCCAAGTTTTCCCGCGTTTCGTTCAGCAGTGTTTTGGAAGACTTTGCGAAGGACCAGATCTCCTTGATTAAACCTACGATTTCGTACATTGGAATTATAGTATTATGCAGCGGCGTGCTGGTAATTTTGGATTCGGATGAGCGCTCGATCTCGGCGCTCGTTAATGAGATCGAGTTCATCCAGGAGCATGGCATCGTTGAGTTCCTCTCGTTCGGGTAGCAACCTTCTTCGAACGCCGGGGAACTCTACCTCCGCGGGAATCATGCATTTCGTGCCGTATACCAGGGCGAAGGGAGTTTCTCCCGTTGCTCGCCTTGGGGTGGTACGGTGAGACCTGAGGACTCCCTCGAGTTCGTCGGCCCACCTGCCTTTTTTGGCCTCTAAGCGTTTCTTCAGTCCGTCGAGAATGGTCTTGTTGATTGTTTCAGCCTGTCCGTTGCACTGCGGATATCTGGGAGTTGACTTGTTGAGTCGTATCTTCCATTTTTCGCAGAATGCCTCGAAACGGGTGGAGATGAACTGAGCCCCGTTATCGGTTATGATCTCGTAAGGAACTCCATGCCTACAGATGATGTTTTCCCATACGAAATTTTCGACTTGGACGTATTTTATACTTGCGTACGATTCCGCCTCTACCCATTAAGAAACCGGTAAGGACTAGAAGGAAACGCTTTCGCTTTGAATTATGCAGAGGTCCGACAATATCCATGGCCCAGCGCATAAAGGGGTAGGGCGATCTGATGGAGGAAAGAACTTCGGCCGGTTGTCGGATGGTTGGTGCATGCCTTTGGTATTTTTCGCATTTTCGTGCGAAATTCTCGCAATCTCCGATCATTGTTGGCCAATAGTATCCATGGCGTTTGATTTTCACGGCTAGCGATCTTCCACCGGAATGGTTGCCGCAGGAACCGGAATGTACTTCCTCTATTACTTTTCTCGCTTTTTCCCCTTCCAGGCACGTCATGAGTGGTCCGGAGAATCTCCATTTGTAAATTTTGCCGTCTACTGTCACGTAGCGTGCGGCCTGTGTTCGACTTTGCGGGCCGCCCATTTTTCGGCGGGCAGTTGCCCGTCGATAATGTAGTCTCGAATCGTCTGAAGCCATGGGGTATCGCAGCCGTAATCAGATTGCTCCGATGGGGGTTGTATCGTAATTTCTTCTTCCTCGTCATCTTGACCCTCTATGAGATTGACGACGATTGGTGGTCCGATGCTCGGATGTTCGATGAACTCGACTGGAATTACCCTTTTAAGTCTTGGGTCGGAACTTGATGCTAGGGCCCCGAGGGCGTCTGCCTGGACATTCTCGGAACGGGGGATTTGCGTAAGGGCAAAACAGTCAAAGTCTTGGGCTAGACCTTGGACCAGTTTGAGGTACGCGTCCATCCGTTCGTCTCTGGCTTCATACTCTCCGCCTAATTGACTGGCCACTAACTGGGAGTCGCAGTAAGCGTGGAGATTACGTATTTTTAAGCTGTGAGCCAAACGTAGCCCTGCGATTAGTGCTTCATATTCGGCCTCGTTGTTTGAGGCTGGAATTCCAGCCTGAACGATTGTTCCAAGATCTCGCTCGTTGGAGACGTGAGACAGATTCCGATACCCGATCCCTGCTTGGATGAGGACCCGTCGACGTGGAGGAGCCAAGTGGAATTTGGTTCCTCATTGGTTATGGTCCCCATTGGAAGTTCGACCAAGAAGTCTGCGAGCACTTGTGACTTTGCTCTCGTCCTTGGTCGGTACTCGATGTCGTACTCGCTCAATTCGACCGCCCACTTGGCCAGTCGGCCTGACTGACTTGGGCTATGCAAAATCGTTCGTAGGGGAAAAGTCGTGAGGATGACGATTGTGTGGGATCGGAAATATGGTCTTAGTTTTTGGGCCGATGTTACGACCGCGCATGCCAATTTTTCCATCAATGGGTACCTAGATTTGGCATCCAGCAAGGTTTTGCTTATGTAGAAAATAGGTTTCTGCTCCCCGCCTTCTTCCCTGATCAGGACTCCACTTACGGCCGTTGCCGACACAGCGATGTATAAGAATAAAGGCTCCCCTTCCACGGGTTTTGCGAGGACTGGAGGAGTAGCTAAATAATGCTTCAGCTGTTGGAAGGCGTTTTCGCATTCCTCCGACCATTCGAATTTTTTATTTCCTTGCAGGGCATCGTAGAAGGGCAGGCATTTGTCTGTTGATCGTGAAATAAATCGGTTAAGCGCCGCAATCCTGCCGGTCAACCTTTGGACTTCCCGCTTATTCTTTGGAGAAGCCATCTCGATTAGTGCGTTGATCTGTTTTGGATTTGCTTCGATGCCACGGTATGTGACCAAGTAGCCGAGGAATTCCCCTGATGCCATGGCGAATCTACATTTTGTCGGGTTGAGCTTCATGTTATGGGAATTTAATTGTGCAAAACATTCTTCGAGATGTGACACGTGATCTTTTGCTTTGAGGGATTTGACGAGCATGTCGTCGATATAAACCTCCATCGTTTTTCCGAGTTGTTTGGAGAACATTCGGTTCACGAGTCGTTGGTAAGTTGCCCCGGCGTTTTCGAGGTCGTTGGTAACTTATAGCAATAAGTTCCGCGATCGGTAATGAACGCAATCTTCTCGCGATCATCGGGATTCATCCTAATTTGATTATAACCTGAGAAGGCATCCATGAAGGATAAAAGTTCGTTGCCCGCTGTTGCTTCTACCAATCGATCGATATGTGGTAGAGGGAAGCTATCCTTTGGACACACTTTGTTTAGGTCGGTAAAATCCACACAAACTCGCCACTTCCCGTTCTTCTTTTTGACTACTAGAGGGTTGGCGAGTCAGTCTGGGTATCTTACTTCTGTTATCGACCCAACTTTAAGCAATTTTTCGACCTCATCGTTTACTGCAGCAGCACGTTCGGGTCCTAGCTTCCGTCTTTTTTGTTTGACGGGTTTGAACGTTGGGTCGAGATTCAGCTTGTGACATGTTATGTTAATGTCGATCCCCGGCATATCTTCCGCAGCCCATGCGAAAGTATTGAGGTTCTTTTTAAGACAGGTTACGAGTTCTGTCCTTAAAGGCTCGCGGAGATTGGCTCCAATCTCGACGCAGCGTTCCGGGAAGGCTTCGTCGAGACAGATTGTTACCACGGGTTCGCAAGTTGGCTCGCGTTTTTCATCTAGGGCCGCGATGCTGCGAGATTGCAAGAAGAGTTCCGCTGAATCCTGACTTCGCGTATCTTTGCTGGAGGTATTTTTCTCCACATTTCTAGGAGTGATCTCCAGGATCGGTCTTTTTCGTTTTAGTTCTGTGGCGAAACAAACCTGTGAGACACTCGGATTTCCCCATATTACCTCGACTCCGTTAGGGGTCGGGAACTTGAGGCAAAGATGGTACGTTGACGGGATCGCGCGCATGGCGTTCAACCATGGCGTCCCCATGATAACGTTGTAAGATGCGGGACGGTCAACGACTAGAAACTCTGTGACGTTCGTCACGGTTCTGGCTTTGACAGCGAGATTAATCGATCCATAGGCCATGGTTGTTTCCCCCGAAAGTCCCAGCAGTGGGCTTGGGCATTTCGTGACTTCGGATTGATTGATCCCCATCTTTTCGAGAGTGTTTTTGAAGATGATATCGGCCGAACTTCCGGTGTCGATTAGCACCCTAGCGACGTCGATATCTAGAATCGTCAGCTCGATAACAAGGAGATCGTTTCGAGGTTTGGCTCGATCGATCGTTACTCCCCCCTTGAATGAGATGACGTTCGCGCACGTCGAGTCTTGCATATCGTTCCTGATCGTTGAGTGGCTTTTGCGGGTTAGATTGATCCGTAGGCCCCCTCCTTCTAGCGCCAAACTGTGGGAACCAAAATTCGCACTGTCGATTTCTGTTTAAATAAGGAAACTAGGAAAACCCTAATTTCCCAGAGGACCCGGATATCTGCTAATTACCACACGTCAAGCAATCAGAACACGAGAATAACAACGATAAAGTATAAGAAATCGAAAAAGAGAGCAAAGAAGATCTTATTCCGAATTTGCGTATGAGCGTTTACAACAAGGTATAAGCCTGGGCTCGAGAGCTGTCGGCGAGATTCCTAGTTCTAGCAACCCTAAGACGGCTAAACCTAATTGAGTCGCAGCTCGAAATAACAAAAACGGAAAATTGCCTAAATTGCTCTAAGTGCTAAGTTTCTCAGGAAAAAATCCTCTCCCCATGCTCCTCGCCTAGGACTCCTTATATACTAGCTCCAAGGTCGGTTTACGCTTTTACTCTTCTGCCCTTAAGCCGTCATAGCATAAAAATGGAGATATTCCATTTTTCCCGATCTTCACAATTATCTTCAAAACTTCCGTATTTATCCGCGGAAACTTGACATTTATCCTTCCTTGTGGACCAAGCGCAAACCATGCTGTGGTTTACGGGCTTTTGGTTAAGAAATCATAGGATGGGCCTCGAGTCGTGTTTTAGGTCCCTTTGGGCCGTCTTCCGACTCGAAGCGTTTACTACGATTTCTTTCGATAAACAATGAAATTTCCGCAGTTTCTAATCCGCGAAGTTTGATCGATGATTTAGAATAGCGGAAAACATAGACTGAGCTCGCTACGGTCTTCGGGAGATAGCATTTGAAGGTTTGACGAGAATGCATGGACTGGTGTCGTATCGACGTTTCATAAGAGCTCGGTCGCTATGCAACGATCGGACTTTGGATCGAGCCCGGTCGCTACGTTGCGACCGAGCAAGACGGACGCTCGGTCGCTATGTAGCGACTGAGCTTGGCTCAAGCTCGGTCGCTACGTAGCGACCGAGCTTGGCTCAGGCTCGGTCGCTACGTAGCGACCAAGCGAGACGGACGCTCGGTCGATACGTAGTGACCGAGCTTGGCTCGGGCTCGGTCGCTACGTAGCGACCGAGCGTGGCGCGCTTAGTCGCTGCGTAACGACCTGTTTTGAGCTTTCATCGGACGTCTCATTCTTTCTTCCGCAAAGCCATTTCGTAAGAAAGAATCTATTTCGAAAAGTATTCATCCGAGAAATTCTTATTCTCTTCCTCGGACGTTTCAATTGTTAAATTTGTCGCAACCGTTTTTGACCCCAACATAGCTCAACCTCAGCTGCCAAATAGTTAACTATGTCGGCATACCAGGGTCAGTTATCCGAGTTTCTACCAATCGCGTTTACCTCCCGTTGTGATAATTTCTCAGGTGTGAGATTAATCACATCACTGGAAACATTAACTTGTAAATCGAAGTTGATTTTAGTAGACGGGGGTTCGTGATCTTGGTTATTGGAGAGTTGAGAAGTTACATCAGTCTCATCATCGATCGATGTATCACCACGTGAATCGAACGATATGCCATCTCTCTCATCGATCGATAGATCTTCAGATGTGAGAGATATTTGACCGATGAAGGATGTATCTATGTGTGCAACATTCTCAGTGGGAAAGAAATCGTCTATAGGGACATCATCATTTATCCTTATCCGGGAAAGATGGTCAGCGACTCCATTATCTACTCCTCTCTTATCCTTAATTTCAATGTCAAACTCTTGGAGTAGTAGAATCCAGCGTATGAGTCGAGGTTTAGCATCTTTCTTTTGCATTAAATATTTGATGGCAGCGTGATCAGTATGAACTATCACTCGTGAGCCAATCAAGTATTGACGGAATTTTTCAAAAGCATAAACTACAGCTAATAGTTCCTTTTCTGTTGTTGCGTAATTCCGTTGCGCTTCATCAAGCGTGTGGCTGGCGTAGTAAATGGCATGTAGCTTTTTGTTTTTCCTTTAGCCTAAAACTGCTCCAATTGCGAAATTGCTCGCATCGCACATGATTTCGAAAGGAAGATTCCAGTCGGGGGCTTGTACTACTGGGGCAGTGATAAGGGATTTCTTTAAATCTTCAAAAGCTTTCATGCATTCAGGGGTAAAATCGAATTTAATATCCTTGCATAATAGGTTATTTAAAGGTCTAACGATTTTGCTGAAGTCTAGTATAAATTTCCTGTAAAATCCGGCGTGTCCGAGAAAACTTTGCACGTCTTTAACAGTTTTGGGTGGAGGTAAACTGGTCATTACTTCAATCTTAGCTCTATCTACCTATATACCAGCGGCGGAAACCCTATGTCCTAACACTATTCCATCGTTAACCATGAAATGGCATTTTTCCCAGTTTAGGACAAGGTTCTTTTCTTCGCATCTTTCCAATACTTTGCATAAATTGTCGAGGCAACTTTTAAAATCTGATCCGTAGACTGAAAAGTCATCCATGAATACTTCCATGCAGTCCTCGATCATATCCGTAAAGATTGAAATCATACAACGTTGGAAAGTGGCAGGGGCGTTACATAGACCAAATGGCATTCTGCGATATGCGAAAGTTCCATAGGGACATGTAAACGTTGTCTTTTCTTGATCATCCGGGTGTATAGAAATTTGTAAAAATCCGGAATATCCATCAAGAAAACAGTAATACTGGTGATTAGCTAATCTCTCCAGCATCTGATCAATAAAAGGAAGGGGAAAATGGTCTTTCCTAGTAGCGGCATTCAATTTCCTATAATCAATACACATCCGATGACCAGTAACGGTGCGAGTCGGAATGAGTTCGTCCTTTTAATTCTTCACTACAGTGATACCTCCCTTTTTGGGTACAACATGTACGGGGCTTACCCATTTGCTATCCGAAATATGGTAAATAACTCCAGCATCAAGGAGTTTTATAATTTCCTTTTTAACTACTTCCTTTAGATTCGGATTCAATCTCCTTTGCTGCTCTATTGATGTTTTAGCGTCATCTTCCAAGTTGATCCGATGCATGCAAAGATTGGGAGAGATTCCCGGAATGTCATCGAGAGAATACCCGATCGCTTTCCTGTACTTGCGAAATTTATTCAGCAATAAAGCAAGTTCTCAGCTAGTGAGAATGGCGTTGACGATAACAGGGTAGGACTGGTCATAAAGGTAAGCGTACTTAAGACCGCTGGGTAGAGGTTTTAACTCTACCTTTGGTGCTTTATCTTTAGACCAATTTGATTGCGAGGGAGGTTGTCGATCGACGGTATCTTGTAGGTATCGATCGATGACAACTTCTGAGTCGTCATTTTCTTCTACGTTTGCAACTTCGATGCTAGTGTCCATTAGTCGCATGTAATCGTCTGTCCTATCTGATATGCTGAAAATTTCATTTCTCACTTGGTTAAGGGTGTCTTCTAAGGGGTTTTCTGAACACATGTTTAGGAAAGAGTCTTTTTCATCCTCAGAAACTTTTTCCACGTAGAAGGCCTGGTCATCTATTAGGGGGTCGCTTAATCAGTTTTTCCATATCAAATGTCATCGAGATATCCCCTATGTTCAAATTAATTCGTCCTTCTTTGACGTCAATGATTGCTCCAGCTGTAGCTAGGAATGGCCGACCCAGAATGAGGGGGTCTTTGGATTCTTGTCTGTATTTCAACACAACAAAATCCGTAGGCACGATGCAATCATTAATCTTTATAGGAACATCTTCGAGAATTCCTTCGGGTACCCTAAAAGATCTATCGGCTAAAACCAGGGTGATCGGAGTTGGCATAAACTCTTTATATCCTAATGTTACTGCAACAGAGTAAGGCATAAGGTTCACGCTAGAGCCGAGGTCACCTAATGATCTAGGAAAACGCGTGTTTTCTATTTTACAATCTAGGACGAAACTACCAGGATCTGATCTCTTTGTTGGAGTTTTTCTTTTAATCATAGCACTTACTTCTTCTGAAATCATCATCACGCTATGTTCTGCAATTGGGTAGTTTAGAGATGTCATGTCCTTTATATACTTCTTAATTGAAGGTGCTATTTTTATAGCATCACTAAGGGACATCTCAACAGAAATCTTATCTAAGGCTTTCTTGCAGATTGCGTTCTCTAATGATTTCTTAGTTCGCGTTTTAGGAGGAAAAGGGGGTAAAGTTCTATAGACTCTTTCAATTATGGTTTCGGGTTGAGTAGACCGTCGATCGACGGGTTTTTCAGGTTGTCGATCGATGGTAGGTGTTTTAGGTCGATCGACGTCAGTTCCGTACTGTCGATCAATTTCGTCCTCAATCTTCGTATCTTCTTCTAGTTCTAAGTCTATTGCCTTTTCCTTAGCCTTTTCAGCGGTGGTTTTCCGGTTCTCTTGAGATGGATTTGGGTCAAGATTGTTAAGATGAATAGGATGAGAGTTGCTTTTTCCGGTCTTGTCAGTGTTGTCAGGTTTTCCAACATCTGTGTTGTCCCTCGTATCTGCTGCGAGGTTTTTCCCGCTGCGCAACATTACGGCACTGACTTGACGTCTCGGGTTTAAATAAGTTCTCCCGGGAAGACATCCAGCATCTCTCTTTATGGCAGTTGCAATCTAAGCTACTTGACCTTCTAATTTTCGAATTAGTTCTCCCAAAGAATCTGCTTTTTCCATTAATTCTTCGTAAACCATATTTATTTTTCCGTAAAATTCCGATTTTGTCTTATTGTTGCCAGTAAGAGCTTGTCTGATATTGAAACTCTCTCTTCCGGTATGTGATTTTACAGCAGTGTCATAAGCTTGGGTAAAGCTATCGACATTAAGCACAGAGTAGAGATCGGAACAGTTCGTTCCTTCATCCAAATAATCATCCGTGTCAGACAAAGCGTTGTCGTCGATCTGGGCTATATCAGATCGGTGTTTGTTTTGAAGAAAGGAATGAAGGGATTTAAGGGAATTCTTAATTTCTATCAAATCAGAATTGTCTTTTGGACTTGTGGCTTTTTCTATCTCTTCATCCATCTTTTAATAGGATCTTCCCGTTGTCATATTCTTGAGAAGACGTCTAGCTCCTTCGGGATTCCTAGTGATGAAATTTCCATCACTCGCTGTATCGAGTGTGGTTTTATAACTCAAGTTAACACCTCCATAAATGATGTTCAGAAGTTGTGGTTCTGAATAACCGTGATGGGGACATTCAAGTTCATAGCCTCTGAATCTTCCCCAGGCGTTTTTAAACGATTCGCGTGGACCTTGGCGAAATGTAGAAATTTGCTTTCTTACTTCCCAGTAGCGTTCATCAGTGAAAAATTCTCTAAGGAAGGCACCTCTAATCTCTTCCCAACAAGTGAGTGATCCTGTTGCTAAACAGTTTAACCACCTGAGGGCTTCTCCTTCTAGGGAGAATGAGAATAGTTTGCAAAGATCAAATTCATCTGGTATTAATTCTTCCAAAGTTTCAATGTGATCTTCTGGGTGTTCTGGAGGGATCCACGGAATGGGTTTTGACGAACTATACGGTAGTAATCTGCGTTAAACTTAGATTTCTTGGTATCGTATCCTGGTATTTTAATAGTGGACCTATTGGAATAGGTCCTACCAGGATCAAGGTAGTCTTGTATGGACAATTTTATATCTTCACCTTTAGTTGAGGTGGAATTTTCCTTAACAGGGATTTCAGTCCCCTGTTCAGTTTGGCTAGCTTCATTGCTCGTTTGACCATTTAGTTCAGTTTGGACTACTTTCTCATTAGCGGGCTTGGTAAGAGAAAACTTACCTGCTTCCGGCTGGGCAGTATCGATCGATGTTGGCAGCTCCGTATCGGTCGATTCTTCTGACTCAACGTCGCTCGATGGAAACGTGTCTCCGTCGATCGATGGTTGGTCGCGCTCTGTGTTTTCCATTCTCTGCGTCTGCGTAACAGATTAAGAAAGAAAACTTTAGAAAGTTTTTCGTAACAAGTCTATACTAAATTCTAAATTAAATCTAATGGTAATAAGAAAGAGTCCCCGGCAACGGCGCCAAATTTGATATCACTCAAATTACCCTAAAGAGTGTTACTCTCATCAAAAGAGGTTCAGATGTAGTACTTAGGGATCGAATCCACAGAGACTCTAGGATTACTCAACAGACTTAAATAATTAGAAATGAATATAGACTAAAAGGTTTTAAATAGTTTTAAAAGCAATAAATGATAAATCGAAAACAATAGTGATTCAATAGATTGAATTGAAGTGGTTTCAAGAATGGGAAAGCAGCTAGATTCAGGTAATTCTCAGGTATGAAATGTATGCACTTAGTTTAGACTAAAGGGTTTTATGGTTTTTGAACTAAACAATGATTTAACCGGATAGGTTATCTTTGATAGATCTCGGATCTCAACTGTCGTATTTTAATCTCGAGAGAGTGTCGATCGATGTGACTTGATGTACATCGACCGATACACCTTTCACTAGTAAAAATCTATCGCATAGCCACTGTAATGCCACTTAAAAACCGTGGCTATTTAAAAGAAGCCACGACACCGCCACGTTAAAGCCACGAAACGTAAAAAGCCACGGTAAAATTAAAAAAGCCACGATCAAGTCACGAAACAAAGCGTGGCACGTCAAAGCCACGGAAACACTACGAAACTTTCGTGGCTGTATAATTTAGCCACGAATTTGCCACTAATAAAACGTGGCACCATTTTGTTTTTTTGTGCCGACATAAAAAAGGAAGTGTTACGTCCAATCGTTTGAGGAAATGGGATATAGCCACGGTTGTTTCATGGCTGTTTCGTGGCTATACTTGCTTTTTGAGTCTTTATTCTGGTTATGGCAGAGAAATATTCGTTTGGCAATGATATTTTAACGGAGCCACGAATATTTCGTGGCCTTGTCGTGGCTATTTCGTATCATATATACGCTTCATAACCGTGACATTTAGAACTTTTGTTCTTCTCTCAAATTTTCAGAACAAAATGTCTTTCTACTTTCAATCTAGAGAATGGATGGATCAAAGAATTGATCCTGAGAGTAATCAGGTTTCTGAAATATTTCTTGGAGGTGTTGATGCATTTATTCAATTTGCGTGTAATCAAGAAGATTACAAAGAAAGAGAAACTTTGTTGTGTCTGTGTGCTCGATGCAAAAATGTGAAGCAACGTGAAGCAAGAGTTGTCGCACGACATCTATTCTTGTACGGTTTCAAGGGAAATTATTATTTTTGGACGAGTCATGGAGAGAAATTCAACGATGTTGGTGAGAGTTCCGGAGCGAATCATTCGACGGGTGAAGAAGAGATGTTAGAGACTCCTATTTGGAATGCTTATGAAGATCACCACAAGAATATTCCAGAGGTACCCGCAGACATTGCGCCAGCTTACATGCCGGAAGCTATAGAATAGACAGACATAGCACAACCCTATCATGATAGTGTTTTTGAAGCATTTAAAGCAGCGACTCAACCTCTCTACGAAGGATGTGCAGAAGGAATTTCTCAGTTGTCTCTTGCTTCGCGGATGATGAAAGTGAAGATAGATTATAATCTACCAGAAGCTTGTGTAGATGAGATATCTGAAGTATTTAAAAACATACTTCCGCAGCCAAATAAAGCTCCAGCAACATATTACGAGACAAAGAAACTGACACGGTCGCTTGGGTTACCATTACAGAAGATTGACGTATGTGTGGAGAACTGTATGTTATTTTGGAAGGGAGACGATGCGAAGTTGGTCAGTTGTCGGTTTTGTGGAGAAGATCGCTACTACCCGAAGAACGGAAAAGGTAAAAACAAACCGAAACAGAGAATGTTTTACCTCCCAATAGCAGATCGTCTGAAACGTCTATACCAACTTGAGGCGACAGCTTCCAATATGCGGTGGCATAAGGAGCATGTAACTCCGGAAGGAGAAATACATCATCCATCTAATGCCATAGCGTGGAAACACTTCAGTGAGTTATATCTTGGATTTGCTGCTGAAAGCCGGAACATTTATCTATGCTTATCAACAAATGGGTTTAATCCGATTGGTATGAATGGCGAAGCACATTCCCTTTGGCCAGTTATTGTAACTCCATACAATTTTTCTCCGGGAATGTGTATGAAAAGAGAATTCTTATACCTTTCGGTGCTAATTCCCGGACCCAAACATCCAAGAAAAAGCTTAGATATTTACCTTCAGCCGCTGATTGAAGAGTTACAGAGTTTATGGAAAGATGGTGTGGAGGCATATGATATTTCAAGGAAAGAAAGATTCTTAATGCGAGCAGTGTTGATGTGGACGATAAGCGATTTTCCAGCGTATGGGATGCTTTCAGGTTGGACGACACATGGTCGGTTATCGTGCCCATATTGTCAAGATGACACAGGTGCGTTTTGGTTACGTAATGGACGGAAACATAGTTGGTTTGATTGCCACAGAAGGTTTTTAGATGAAGATCATCCTTACAGGAGAAACACTCAAGCATTTACACGGGGAAAAACAGTTGTGGATCCTCCTCCACCATGGTTGACCGGAGAAGAAATATTGCGTGAGAGGATAAATAATATAAAAGGTTTATCAAAGTCCGTTGAATGTGGAGGGAATGGACATGATAATCCATCCAAGACAATATCTGAATACGGAGTTACTCACAATTGGGTTAAGAAGAGTATTTTCTGGGAGTTACCGTATTGGGAAACTCATCTTCTTCGGCATAACCTTGATTTCATGCACATTGAGAAAAACTTCTTCGATAACCTCACAAACACATTGTTAAATACTCCTGGAAAGACAAAAGACAACGTAAAAAGCAGATTGGATCTTCCAGGTCTATGCAAAAGGCGTGATTTAGAGATGAAAGAGGATGGAACGATGCCCGTGCCAATATTCAGGCTGTCAAATGCGGCTAAGCGAGAATTCCTTCTGTGGCTGAAAAATGATATAAAATTCCCCGATGGATATTCCTCCAAATTTAGTCGATGTATTGACGAAAGCAATTTAACGCTACATGGACTGAAAAGTCATGATTGTCATGTCATTATGCAACGACTCTATCCATTTGCATTCGCGGAACTTCTTCCAAAAAATGTTCATACGGCAATTAGAGGTATTTATTTTTTATATTATCTTAATAAATACTATGATTGATGTTATAACTTTAATGTTTTGTTTACAGATATTGCCCTCTTTTTCCGAGATATCTCTTCGAGGATTTTGAAAGAATCAGATATTGGTCTTTTAAAGGCAAATATCGGTGTGAAGCTTTGTAACTTGGAAAAGATTTTTCCTCCATCGTTCTTCGATGTTATGCAACATCTTCTTGTGCACCTTCCAGATGAGGTAGCCTTAGGTGGGCCCGTCCATTTTAGGTGGATGTATGTATTTGAAAGATACATGTACCATTTGAAGAAGATGGTCAGAAACAAAGCACGCATTGCGGGTTCGATAGTTGCACAATGGATAAACGAGGAGATTTCAAGAGCATCCTCAAATTATTTTGGTCATCCTAAGATCATGAGCATTCCAGAAGGTCCAAATGATATTCGTTTCTCATACAATTATCCGGATGTACCACCTTTGTTTTACCACGAAGGGAGAATCAGTGGTCAATGCTCAACTGGTTGGTTAAATGATAAAGATAACACCGTTCTTCAGACATTTATGATGCTCAACTGTGAAACATTTGCTCCATATGAAAGGTACTTTAATATTATGAAAATATAATATAAATACATATTTCTAGTATTTTAAATGTGTGCAAGATGTTTGAAGAATATATGACACGGAGTATTCCTGATATTACTCTAGTTGCAATGCAAAAAGCGAAAGACACCAACTTTGCAGAGTGGTGCAAAGACTATGTGAGTTTTTGTTTTAATATTATCAAGTTCCACAATTTATTTATTTTATGATGTAATTTATAACAATGTTATTCTATTGCAGATTAACGATGCGACTCAGTTTTACACATTTCCTATGTGGATGTTGGATTTTGTACAAGGTCCTAGGCGCAATTATAGGTCTTGGCCAATATATCACACCCGGGGATACACTTTCCACACACATAACCACGGTCAAAATAGAAAAACTCAACATTATGGTGTTTGTGTTCCTGGAACCAATGAGACAGACTACTATGGCCTCATACAGGAGATTATGATGGTGGAGTATCATGGTGATGTTGGCTTGAAGGTCATGATTTTTAAATGTTCGTGGTTTGACACCACGGAAAATCGCGGTATGAGAATACATCCATCTGGTCTTGTTGATGTCTCACCACGAAGACAATATGAAAAATATGATCCTTTTGTATTACCTGGTAAGTGAAATATATATGTGCTTGAGATTTAATGTTTGATGAAAAGACATAATTTTAAACTTCGATGTTATTGTATCATGACCAGGTAATTGTGATCAAGCATGTTTTATTTCTTATCCACGGGTACGTCGACATTCTGCCGATGATTGGTGGGCATGCGCAAAAATTATTCCTCGAGGCATCCGAGAAACGTCCGAAATTGCTTTAACTGCGTGGCAGGATGATAGACGTGACCAAGTTGCAGAAAGTTCATTGTTACGAGTGGAAACACATGTTGTTGACGATGTTTCTGATTATGATCTTGCCCCGGTGAATCCTCCAAACGATGAATATGTATCAGATGTTGAGGTACAATCAGACGGTGATTCAGAGTAGTCAAATATATGCTTAAGGTTGTAAAATATGTTATAAGGTTTGTAAAATATGTTGTAAGGTTGTAAAATATGTTATAAGGTTTGTAAAATATGTTGTGAGATTGTTGGAAAAATTATATTATGTAAAATTTATGAATGTATGAAGAGTTTGAATTGTAGTTGTTGTATGGGTATAAGGTTTGATGGAAAAGAGTTTGGGTTTTAGGGATTGTGCTTTAGGGGTTGGGTGTTTGTGGTTACGCGTTTTTAGATAGAGCCACGGTTTATTAGTGGCTGTTTCGTGGCTATAAGGAAAATAGAGAAAACCAATTGGTTTGGCTCAAATTTTTTTTGGTTTCCCGCGAGATATTACATATTGGCACTGTAATTGTGTGGCTAAATCGTGGCTAGTCCAAAATTTTGGTAAACCAATTGGTTTGGCTCCAATTGATTTGGTTTTGGCTCCAATTGTTTTTAATTTCGCGGTTCAGTGCCACGGTTTAGCCACTGACATTTCGTGGCTTTAGAAAAGGGTTTAATAATTCAGTTTTCTTCTTTCTTCTCAACACTTAGAAAAAAAAAAGACAAACTCTCTCTCTCGACTCGCGACGGAACGGTTCTTCTCCTCTCCGTTTCTTGTGTCGCCGTCTCCGGTTCAATCTCGCCGTCTCCGATTCCATTTCCCACCTCTCATGGTAACCCTCTCTCTTTCTCTTCTCCTTTCTCGGAGATGAAACCCTTCGATTCTCGGTTCGATATGATGTTTTAGGGTTTTCGATCTAGGGTTTTGATTTCTCTCTGTCTTGTTTGATTTGTTGTTACATGTCTACTTTCTGTTTCGATCTAGGGTTTTGTTTATTTTAGAGTATCGATTAGGGGTTTTGTCTGTCTACTTTCTGTTTCGATTAGGGGTTTTGTCTGTCTACTTTCTGTTCTTCGTTTAGATTTGTCTTTCTCTCTTTCTTGACTCTAAAGATGTGTTCTTGTTGGTTTTGTACAGATGAACTCAACAAGAGCACCTGGAACACAAGATGCGTCTCCTCCTACGCCTCCGGGTGCTACTGGACCCGCTGTTTACCATGCTGGGTCTTCTCTTATGCCTCCTGGTGCTACTGGAGCCGCTCCAAACCATGCTGCTTCCTCATCTCGTTCCAAAAGCTACCCGCTGATGACCCTTAATGCGATGCTCAACTCACCTGCTAGGCTCTCACAGCCACATCTCCATCCTGATTAGCCGAATGGAGCTTTATGGTAAGATCACTTCCTCATCTTTGAATGTTTCTGTTATTTGAATTGGGTCTTTGATTGGTTAGGATTGTTTCTGTTAGGATTGTTTTGTGAAATTTTAGGTAGGATTTTGTCATAGTCTTGTTTCTGTTACTGATGTTTGTTATCATCTTAGGTTTGGTATTGACCCATGTATCCATGCTTTCATCCGTGCAACTTGGCAAGGATACTACATCATGTAGTCTACATGGGTCCTTGGAAGAGTTGGAATAAGGTGCCTGAGGAAAGGAAGGATTCCGGGTGGCAAACGTTTGTGGTAATCAAAAATTACATTTTTTTTAAATCTCTTACTGTTATTATTTCCTGTTTCTAAACCTCTAACTGTTTTGTTTTTTGTTGTAGCAAAATTTCTACTGGGAGCCTCAATTTAATGATTTGGTCTACGGTCTGTGGAAGAAGGAAACGATGACAACCGTTGGTGAAAGGATTAGCAAGAAGAAGAGGCAACACAAGAAGCCAAAGTACATCAATGATAGCGACTGGACACTGCTTCTGGAGTATTGGGCGACTGATGAAGCTAAAAAGAAAAGCAAGAAGGCTGCTAAAACCGCAAGGCTGATCCTGTGGGTAAAGGGTGCCACAAGCATAATGCAGGCCCTAGGTGTTTTGCAAGGATAGCGTATAACATGGTATCTTCCATGTCTGTACTATAAATAATTTTTTTTCTAATCTGTCTTCCTAATTTCTTTTTTTTTTGCAGACGCAAGCCTCTGGTGAACCACCATCCTACACTGCCCTTGTCAGGGAGACACACTCCCAACCAGATGGGACTTTTGTGGACTATCGGGCTGAAGAACTGGTAACTCAGGCCGAGATGGAAGCCACCAGCTCTCTAACACTGAAGGATCACTAGGGAGTTCAAGTGCATCATCTGCTCCTTCTCGCCTCATGTTAAACAAGGCTTATCTGAAGGTATGATAGCTTAACATTTTTATTCTCGGACACTTTTAATCTTCTGTTCTGTTTTGACAATTTCATTACATGTGTTACCTGAGTTGATCAAATAGCCTTATGTTAGTTTCTGTTTGGTCTTGCTTGGTTTTGAATATTTTTCCATTTCTCTTGACAGAATGCTAAGAGTAAGAGGGGATATGTTTACGGACTGGGCAGTGAACAATTCAGGGAGCATGCGCCTTCTTCACGCGTCCCCATTGGTATTGCCCGCAACCTGGACCTGGAGATGCGTGTGGGCGGTCTTGAGACAACCCTCCAAAGTGTCACTTCTGATGTTGCTGGGGTGAAACAGGACGTCTCAGACATGAGGCAGGACTTTGCAGCAACAAGGGAAGCAATCAATCAGCTCCTCCAAACACTTAGGCCCCCGCAAGCACCTACTGGACAGACTTCTGATCATCAGGCTCAAGCACCAACTGGTCAGCCTAATCCTCCCAATGGCATTTAGAAGTTGGTACTTTATCTTATAACCTTTTTTGTAACAAGGTCTTTTGTAACAAGGTCTTTTGATAGTCTTCTTAGACTCAAAACTTTTAACCTTGTCTTATGTAACTTTTTATGAATGTTGAACCTTGACTATCTTGTATATTAAGCTCTGTGTTTATTGAATGTGCAATTTTAATAATTTGAATGAATCTCTAATATGAAAATTGGCTAATTAAAACTAATCAAACCGAATGTTTTTCAAAACAGTGGATACTATAAATGTTGAATCTTAGTAGCTAAATCGTGGCTATAATAGCCACTGAAAAACAGTTTTAAACCGTGGCTAATAGTGCCACGTCGAATAAGTGGTAGTATCGTGGCTATTATAGCCACTAGCAATAGCCACGTCTTAATATTATATCGTGGCTATTATAGCCACTAGCAATAGCCACGTCTATTATATCGTGGCTATTATAGCCATGAAAACGCGCGTGGTAATAACGTGGCTACTAGCCACGAAAAGCCACGCTTATTTCTAGCCACGAGGCTATAGCCACGCTACTTTTCGGACATCTAAGCGTGGCTGATTTCTTTTATAGCCACGATAATTTGCTCTATAGCCACAACTTTGTAGTGGCTATGCGTTGGATTTTTACTAGTGTTTGTAACGATCGACCGACAGAACGATAGTTGCGTGGATCGATGGTTATTCTGGCGAACTTTGCGAACGGGTTTAACTTGTTCTCTAACCTTCTCAGACCAGTTGGTTAGATCACGCAAGTGGGTTCAGGTATTGAGGGGAAACGGTTAGTTGGACTCAATTAATCCTAAGATCTAAAATGAAGGTGATCAATCTCAATTTTAGCATTAAGTTCACAAGCAATGAAAGAACAATCAAAACACCTTTTTAATAGTCATATTAGCAGTACATAATTTCAACCATGGTGAGAAACCTAAATCTAACAATTGGTTTACTCAAACATATTCATGAGAGACAAAGTCATGATGGTGTGAAATAAACTCAAATGAAACATAGAACACAAATAGATAGAGTAATAGAAATAAAGGAGTTCAAGATCTTCTCTGTTTTGCAGTCTCAGATCTATCTCTCCAATCCTAAGCTCTTCTAATGGTAGCCAAAATGCTCCTCTTCCAAACTAGGTCTTTTTGCAAGTCTCCCCTAAAAATGATACAAAACCCTAGTACATATAGCCTAACAGGCGGCGAGGGACTTAAGTTGCAAATAATAGATCTTCTGGGAAATGAAATCTTTTAATTTGCGATTTCATTCGTGTGACTGGGCATCGATCTATGCACATGTGTGTATGTCGATCGATGGCAAGTGATTATGATCGACCGATGTTGCTCTTCAAGCGTCGATCGATTTTCCTTGCGTAAAAGCATTCCAAAATGTCTCAAAAGTATCTTTTCCTTCCATCAGGTGAATAAACCTGTATTTGCTTTGAAAAGACTCTAAAACATGATTAATACATCTTAAAACTTTTATATATCATGTATAAAAACGGGTGAAAATCACAGTATATCAATAACACAACTCATCAATTCACGTGTGACATCCCCTCTACTGACTTCATTTCTTAGCATAAATATAAAGTGAATGCTTTACCTTAGGAGTATCGATCATAGGATGCAAGGATTTTAGACAAGTATCTGGAGCTGCAAGTAAAAGTTAGTTCCTAATTTCTCTCTCTCTAATTTTCTCTCTTGAGTCAAAGTCTGCTTCCATTGCAGGATCAGTGACCAAGATTGGACATGCTTCCATGAATCAAAACTTAATGGTGGTTGCCACCAAGCTCTGTTCACTTCTTTTTGACCTATATCCAAGAATTCTTTGTGAAAGCGAGCCTTGAAGATTGCCGCCTCCAAGTCCCGTTTCAAATTCTTTTATTGGAGTCTTTATGAATCAAGCCTTAATGGTTTTAGCCACCAAGTCCTGTTCAGACTCATCCTAAGTAAACAATAGATCTTTTTTTTTTTTTAAATGCAAATCACTAACTATTCTAGGGTCGAAATTTAGAGAGAAAAAATGTGATAAATAATCTACACAAGGCGTTACCTTCCAGACCTGTCTGAAGAATCTAATCCCATGTATACCAAGCCCCAAAACAAGCGGTTATGTCAAGTTTAGTGTTGGAAATCAGCTTTGGTTACTTCATACGTTCAAGGCAAGTGTGTAGTTGATAGGTTGATCTGCTTTAGCATCTATAGTGCTATCTGCAATCAGTAAATCTAAAATGGTGCTAAAGATTGGTTGGATATTCAAGTTTAAATCGATATAAGATTATAGTACCTATTTTCAATACCTAAGCATAATTTATTAAAATTCCTTTTATATAAGAATAAAATAAATTATATCAGTAAATCTCCCCCCAGACTTAAATTACACTGTCCCAGTGTAACTTAGCCGGAGTTATGATGGAATAATTCATAGGTACGAAATGTAACAAGTGAGGAAGATACATCTGACCGGATTAGATATCGATCGATGGGAAAATGTTGCATCGATCGTCGTGTGGTTGTCTATGTCGAGCGATGTCGACGTCTCGTCGGCGGTCGATATTAAGGTCCTCCTACTTGGGTCTCCTAAATCTGAAAGAAATAAAACGAAAGTAAATAACTGCTAGCTAATAAAACCATAATAAAATACCTAATAGTGGGTTGCCACCCACTCAGCGCTTGGTTATAGTCATTTAGCTTGACTGTGGTAGTGATTGGCTAGTTGGTGGAGAAACAACTGCCTGTTGGAAGACAAGCATCCACGTCATCTCTGCACTTTCTAGACCAAGATCCAATGAAACTTCTTGTGGCCTCATCATTTCTTGTCCATTTGTCATCCATCTTCTCAAGTACATTGGAGATGTTCTGTAGCCTATCTTGAACGTTGTCAATGCTGACCTGGTGCCAGCCTATGTTGTTATAGGCATATGCTGAAAGTTCTGTCAGTTCCTCGTGCATTGACTCTATTGTTTTGTGTATCAACTGCTCATCGGCTGGTGTAGACTCGGCGTCGATCGATGCGATTAGGTGTTCGTCGGTCGATATCGGCGACTTACCATCGAGCGATTTCGCTCGCTTCCTGTCGATCGAGTTGCCTCTGAATGGCTTTGACTTCTTTCTGTAGCCATTCTGCGTGGCTGTCTAGTCTAGTCCACTGATTCTGTTGTCGAATGGAAAGTAGATGTCATTGCAGCGTTTGTCAAGTCGTTCCTCCATGGTGTCTATAGCAGTGTAGATCTTGGATGTGATATTGTCAACCTCTGCTGCAGTGTAGATCTTGGATGTGATCTTGGATGCGATCTTGTCATCGATCCATGGCCCTCGTAGCCTGTCGATCGAAAATGAGTTTGCCTGCAAAAAAAATTTGATTAGTAATGTTATCAATATCCCTTTGGGCATGAAGTATTTGACTAGACAATTTGTTTAAATCTAGCATGACTGGTGATACGAAGCAGTCATGCATGATTTCGTAAGTCTGCAGCCTATTATCCATGGCTGAGATCCTAGCGTCGATCGATGTGATGGTACACACATCGATCGATGTGGCTGGTTGTTGGTCCTTCTTGCGAATGGTGTCCAGATCTTGCTGTAGTAGCTCGATTTTAGTGTTCAGCCAGTCCACGTTGTTGTTGAGAGGGTAGTACACGTCGTTTATCCTCGTGTTGATGTATGAGACTTCTCATTCATCCTTGTGTTCTGCTGAACATTGCGATTCTGCAGGGATCTGAGCTGTCGGAAGACTGACGTTGATCGATGGTGCATGTGGTGCGTCGAACGATGCTGAGGTCGTGCCTTCCTTCTCAAGTTGCTGTCGTAAACTCTCAATTTCTGTCCTCATTTCTACCATACTTCTGAAAAGCTCATTGTAGCCTCTATCCAAAGGTTGATGTGTATCTTCTACCAATGATTTGAGCTCCTCTCCCAGTTTTTCCTGAGCTCCACAAATACCAGTCACCATCTCGTTGATTTCATCTTTGGTGTAGAGTTCGGGTGCCAGTCTTGTGAGTGTGAAGGAAGTGGCGTGTTCTGGAAGACATATGTGGCTCTCTTCAAAAAGAGATGCTCTTTCCAATAATTTCCTGATGTCGTCCTCTGTGACAGGTATCATCTCACCGGCTACGCCTCGTGCGTGTCCACACTCATCTCTGTAGACTCCATACTCGTCCATTCGTTCCCAAATTAACTTTCTGGCTCCGTACATGTCTAAAGCACGGTGTCCAAATTCGTAACATCTGTCGATCGACGTCGGGTCATCTTTATCGATCGACGTTGGTGTTATCCTGTCGATCGATGTCTGAGTTGTCCCGTCGATCGATGCGTGGCCTTTTGGTTGGCGTGATAGATCTGGGTTGATTAGTGCGTGTATTCTGCGGCTCCCTATTTAGTGTTATTTCTGTTGCGGCTACTCCTACATGTCTGTTAGGATCGGTTTGAATGACGTCTGGAGTGCCACGTTGCTGTGAGAATAGGTTGTCAGGTCCATTGGCTACTTGAGGGATATATGCTATGTCCTCTCTGGACACTTGTAAGATCCTTCCATCCATTGCACGTGCGTTGCCATCTGGGTCCCTGAAAATATCAAATCCATCAGGTGCTAGAAAACCGTAATCAATGTTTGAATTATCATTCAATTTCAGAAATAGAAAGATTAGGGTTAAGAGTGGTATCGATCGATGTTGATACAGATGCATCGATTGAGGGCAGAATAATTTCTCCAGAACATGTGTTCTTGAGATGATTGCTCTTCATGGATTTTCCTGTTGGTGTAGACGGAAGAGTGTTCATCTTTTCTGCTTGTGTGTCTGCTCTGGTGTGTGCAGGTGGTTTTAGGGGTGCAAAACGTTTTAAATAGGTATCTATAAACCTAGTTGGAGAGGGAATATTCTCCTGCTCCTTGATATTCGCTGCGGCGCGAATATCGATCGATGTTCCTGTATGGGTGTCGATCGATGTGAGCGGTTGTTTTGCTGGACGAGGGTGGGTATCGACTGATGTTGAGTACACTTCGTCGAGCGATGTTGGAAACGTGTTGGTGAACTTATGCGTTTCTTATCTTTCATCCTGCAAAGACATTTCTATTGCACGTTCCTTCCAATAATCCTCATTGTATTCCTCTGTATGTTCCTCGTTAGGTGAAGTAATTACAGTGTCAACTGCAAAACTTTCATGGAAACCACTGTCTGCCCAACTTCCTATGGAATAATCATCACGTCCTCTCTTGCTTGGAGGTTGGAAGGCAAAGTGTGGGTAACAATGATTTGATAGAGCAGAATGCTCAACCGGTTGATCAACGTCGAGAGACGTGTTGTTGCAGTCATCGGTCACCGTTGACTCATTGAAATCGATCGATGGAAAAGTTGGAGTGTCGATCGATTGTGAGTACTCTGTTTCGTACTCCGATTCGTACTCTGCTCCACAATGGCATGCGCCAATGAAGCCGAGTTCTTTCCCGTAATCCACAGAATTAGTAACCTTTCTCTTAGGTTGGATAGGGTCGTAGTGGATGTTGGGGTCTATCAGCGTCATACACAATTTGTTTTTGTTCATGTCACATACAGCTCCTACTGTAGCTAGGAAAGATCTTCCAAGCAGAAGTGGAGAGTTCCAGTTAAGCTTGATGTTCAGGACATGAAAATCTACCGGGACAAGGGCATTACCAATCTGTACCTCCAGATCTCTTATGATACCTCCTGATCGTTTTTCTGAAAGATCCACGAAGGTGAAGGATTTTGTTGAAGGTTCGATGGTCAAACCAAGCTGGTCTGTCATGATCCTAGGGAGGATACTAACTGATGCTCCTGTGTCACACATTGAATGGGGAAATTCAACACCCTTGACTACGCATGGTATTGCAACTGGTTCTTAGGAATTTTCTCCTTTCTTTTCCTTAACCTTCTCCCTTCAGTTTCTTGATCTTCTTGAACTGGTTATGGTGAACTATTTAAAGGGTTGGGTTTTGGTTTGGGTGGGTTAGCTAATGGTTTCGGTGGTGGTTTGAGTGCGTTGATATAGTCATTATCGATTGAGGGTAACCGCACTCGGTATGTCAGAGGTGCATGTCGATCGATGGAAGGTGTGTTGTGACCGATGTCAGACTCACTCTGTCGATCGATGGTTGGCTCAACCGATCGATCAATTTTATCATAGAAAGGAGAGGATGGGTGAGGATGCTTAGCTGCGAATTCCTCATGAGTTAGAATTCGAACTGCATTGCATTCAGTCGATTTAGCGGACGCAGTCGATTGATGACTGGAGTTATCCGTCCATCGATCTTCGTCATGGTCTATCGATCGATACGAGTTCATCGACATCGGTCGACACCATTGGGATCCGCCGAGACTCGTGGAGCTTTCGATTTCGAAGTCTCCTTCCTCGAGCTTTTCATGTCTCACCACTTGCCAGAAATCATCATCTATGATGGCATTTACGTGGTGTTTTCCCTTGTCAGCTCCTGCCTCTCTAGCGAAAGCTTCTTGCCTCTTTATAGTTTCGCCAGTCTGAATCACTTGCGTTTCAAGTTTTCTCAACTGAGTGTTGGGGTCAAAAACGGTTACGACGGAATTACCACCCGAAAATCCTCGGAGATCGTATTTCCAAAAGAGATAGTAAAAGGAGAGATGTAATTTTCGTAAAAATAACCAATACAAAGTTTTTACGAAGAAGTATCCTTTGGGATTCAAACCGAACGAACCAAGCTCGGTCACCACGCATACACGCCGTCCGATCGCTATGCAGCAACCAAACCTCAACCAAGCTCGGTCGCTACGTAGCGACCGAGCGATCGTCCCGCTCGGTCGCTACGTAGCGACCGAGCTCGAGCCAAAGCTCGGTTGCTACGTAGCGACCGAGCGATCGTCCCGCTCGGTCGCTACGTAGCGACCGAGCTCGAGCCAAAGCTCGGTTGCTACGTAGCGACCGAGCGATCGTCCCGCTCAGTCGCTACGTAGCGACCGAGTTCAGCCAAGCTCGGTCGCAACGTAGCGACCGAGCTCGAGCCAAAGCTCGGTCGCTACGTAGCGACCGAGCGATCATCCCGCTCGGTCGCTACGTAGCGACCGAGCTCGAGCCAAAGCTCGGTCGCTACGTAGCGACCGAGCGATCGTCCCGCTCGGTCGCCACGTAGCGACCGAGCTCACCCAAGCTCGGTCGCTATGTAGCGACCGAGCGATCGTCCCGCTCGGTCGCTACGTAGCGACCGAGCTCGAGCCAAAGCTCGGTCGCTACGTAGCGACCGAGCGATCGTCCCGCTCGGTCGCTACGTAGCGACCGAGCTCAAGCCAAAGCTCGGTCGCTACGTAGCGACCGAGCACTCGTCTCGCTCGGTCGCTACGTAGCGACCGGGCTCGAGCCAAAGTTCGGTCGCTGTGTAGCGATTGAACCTTTCCGAACATCGATACGACACCAGTCCTTGCATTCTCGTCAAACCTTCGAATGCTATCTCCCGAAGACCGTAGCGAGCTCAGTCCATGTTTCCCGCTATTCTAATTCATCGATCAAACTTCGCGGATTAGAAACCGCGGAAAACTCGTAGTAAATGTGTCGAGTCGGAAGACGGCCCAAAGGGACCTAAAACACGACTCGAGGCCCATCCTACGATTTTTCCTAACCAAAAGCCCGTGAACCACAGCATGGTTCACGCTTGGCCCACGAGAAAGGATAAATGTCAAGTTTCCGCGGATAAATACAGAAGTTTTGAAGATAATTGTGAAGATCGGGAAAAATGGAATATCTCCATTTTTATGCTATGACGGCTTAAGGGCAGAAGAGTAAAAGCGTAAACCGACCTTGGAGCTAGTATATAAGGAGTCTTAGGCGAGGAGCAAGAAGGGAGAACTTTTTCAGAGCAAACTTAGCACTTAGAGCAATTTAGGCAATTTTCCGTTTTTGTTATTTCGAGCTGCGACTCAATTAGGTTTAGCTGTCTTAGGGTTGCTAGAACTAGGAATCTCGCCGACAGCTCTCGAGCCCAGGCTTATACCTTGTTGTAACGCTCATACGCAGATTCGGAATAAGATCTACTTTGCTCTCTTTTCGATTTCTTATTTTTATCGTTGTTATTCTCGTGTTCTGATTGCTTGACGTGTGGTAATTAACAGATATCCGGGTCCTCTGGGAAATTAGGGTTTTCCTAGTTTCCTTATTTAAACGGAAATCGACAGTGTGAATTTCGGTTCCCACAGTTTGGCGCTAGAAGGAGGGGGCCTTACGGATCAATCTAACCCGCAAAAGCCACACACAGTCTGACATGTCAACCAACGACGCGGATAACGTGCAAACTCCTCTTAACGGAGGCAGCGGCACCGATCTCCACACTCCAGTAGCGGACGTATCCGCGGCCAACGCGCAAGCCAACGCCGCGACGCTCGAGGAGTTCAAAAAGATGTTCACCACCTATGAGAAAAGGTCGGAAGAACAGGATAAGCTCGTGAATACCTTGACCAAACAGGTTGAAACCTTAACGGCAAGGACCCAAGCAATCCGTCCCCGCGGAACCACCAAAATCCGCGGGAAAAGGCTCGACTTCGCCACCCCACTCGATAGAGCAGGAGTCGCACGGGAACGACCTTCCGGTCAAAACCTTAGCGAGAAATCTCCCATCGAAAAGGGGAACTCTGAAAGTCTTCCGCCCCCTGCAAAGGACTCGGAGGATAACGAAGCCGAACACATTGACCTGGATCCTCACGATGTCTCCAATGACACCGACGAGGATGTCGACAGACATCCAAGAAGGACCAGAAGCCGATCCGCTCGGGAAGGCTCCCCGTTCGAAAAACCAATGACGGAAGAAGAAGAAGTCGCCTATTGGAACGAACAAGAGGAGCTGGCCGAAGGCAAACCGAGCTCACTCGCAGTAAACGCCGACAGGCTCAGAAATCCACTGACGAGACATCGGATATCCGCGATCTTCGCGACTACATCACTAAGACTGCGGCAGAAGTGAGAGCCGTAAAGTCTCAAATCCATCATGCTACTAGTGCTGCCCCCGAGATCGATCGACTGTTGGAAGGAGCTCGAAAGACCCCTTTTACCAGTCGAATTTCGGACATGAGGGTGTCCGATCCGGGAAAAATCAAAGTACCGAAGTACGATGGTACGGCTGATCCAAAAGCACACCTTCAGGCTTTCCACATCGCGATGGGAAAAGCAAGACTGAAGGACGGCGAAAAGGATGCCGGCTATTGCCGCCTGTTTGTCGAAAATCTTGAAGGAGCAGCGCTCGAATGGTTCGCACGCCTTCGTCGCAACACCATCGGGAGTTTTCGACAGCTCGCATCGGAATTCCTCAAACAGTACTCTGTATTCATAGACAGAGAAACTCCGATGTTGATCTCTGGAGTCTCTCCCAGAGGGAAGACGAACCCCTCCGCGAGTTTATCAGTCGGTTCAAGCTGATAATGTCCAGGGTCAGCGGGATAAGCGACAAAGTGGCCATCGACGCGCTGAGAAAGACGCTCTGGTACAAGTCGAAATTCAGAAAATGGATAACTCTCGACAAACCGCGAACGATCCAGGACGCCCTCCACAAAGCAACGGACTACATCATAGTCGAGGAAGAAACTAAAGTCTTATCGCAAAAACATAAGCCGGCAAGACCATCCTCGAAAGACGCAGATCCGAAGGGGAAAAAGAAGAACTCTCGTAACGACAAGTACGTCCATCACGAGGGGGAAGATCTCCAAGGGGCGCATAACTATGCGATCAATTCGGATCAAGGCCGGACCACGGGCAACACATGGACTCGCAATCAAGGGTATGACGAAAACACCTTCTGCGAGTTCCACCAATCCCGAGGACACTCCACGACCAATTGCAAAGTCTTGGGAGCAAGACTGGCCGCGAAGCTACTCGCTGGAGAGCTTTCGGAAGTAACTAGCGTCAAGGATCTCATCCTCGATTCTGATCGGCCTCCAAAGACGGATAGAAATCCGTCCGCTGAAAAATCCCCTCAACGGAACCAACCTGGGGATAAACGCGGTAGGAGGCCGGATGACAAAGGGAACGATAACAATCGTCGCAGAGTCAATATGATCATCGGAGGATCACAATACTGCGGCGATACCGTGTCGGCCATCAAGGCTTACCAACGGAAGGCAGAGTCAAGTGCAAATTGGCCTACATGGTCTCCTCCTCGAAACGGCCAAAGTTGCTCGATCACCTTCACAGAGGAAGAAGCCGGTGGTATCGACCAACCTCACTGCGACCCGCTCGTCATAGATCTCGTCATACGAGATTTAGAAGTTGGAAGGGTACTCGTCAACACGGGAAGCACGGTCAACGTAATCTTCCGCGACACTCTCAAGCGGATGAGCATCGAACTCGGAGAAGTAATTCCGACGCCAAAACCGCTCACGGGTTTTTCAGGCGAAGTGTCGATGACTCTCGGATCAATCCAAGGAGATCACGAAAATCGTCGAGTTCGCGGTAGTCGATCATCCCGCTATCTACAACGTGATCATGGGAACCCCATGGCTCAACGCCATGCAGGCAGTTCCGTCAACCTACCACCTGGGTCTCAAGTTCCCAACGCCGAGTGGAGTCGCGGCCATCTAGGGATGCCAAAAACAGTCGCGGCTATGTTTCCTCGCAGAACACAAGTTAAGACAAATCACGACTTCTGCACCTGTAAACGGCAAGCGCACGAAGATAGACCGATCTCCGGCCAAAAGCGCCCCGGGAAAAGATGAATTAAAATCGTCTATCGACGCAAACGCATCGGACGTCGAAGCTCGACACAAGTCCGAAGCCCACGCGACAACTCAACCGGACATCCGGAAAATAGCGTTGACCCAGCCACGATCGACACGGTCAAGGCGGACATCGCGACATCTACCGCCGAGTAAGAACACTCGCGGCATGAAACAGAACTACGAGATGGCTTGATCCTCGAAAGGGGTACGTAGGCAGCTCGTCAAAAAAGACGAGTTCAGCTATCCCCCTCTCTAAAAAGGGGAGTGGGTGCGTATACTCGTATACTCCCACAATCGCCATTATTGTAATCGAGTTTTTAGAAACTTCAAAAACTTTTACAATATAAACTGTCTTTTTTTATCGAAAACGCTTACGCTTCAGTTTACGCTTGTCTGCGGCCTCATCCGGCCCAAAAATCGTAAAAAAATTATCATCTTTGAAACACACAAATACACACGTATAATCCTTGAAATAACTGCGAGGCGTCGCAAAAGTTAAAATTCAAGGATAATACTAACAAATTGTCCAAACGCGACCATAAAAACCTTACACCCCGTTTGTCGATTGGCCCCGACGAACACGCCAGCCGTCTTAAACAAACGCAATTCTATCACTCTTTTGATCTTTAAAAAACGTCCAGCACAAGGACAAAAGCGCGCTACAACAAAAATCCGAAATTTTGGTTTAGCACTTCCAGTTGATTCTGAGAAGATGCTCGATTCGTACCATACAAGTCATATAAGCCGAGAACATATCGCGGACTTTAAATCGGTGCGAATCAGGAAGAAATCGCAACAGGAAAAACGATAGCCGGCTAGTCACCGCACAAACCTTAACCGAAAGTAAACCTAGGTCTTGCCCTAAACCCAACGCTCTGGTCTCAAACATCTCAAGGCATGATATCTAAAAGATACGAGATCCTAAACCATGTCTCTCCGTTCATATCTCAATGTTCTCGAAAATCGTAAAGATAAGTAAATTTTTACGAAAATCACGAACGAACCAACAGATTGAACGTCTAATCAGAACTAAATACGAGACGACAACTCATATTTACTTCAACCCTACTCAGGAAAACTCGAAACAAAACATTCATCATATAAATAAACCGCGTAAAGCGGCAAGGGATTCAAAGCCACCAACGGCCAGTCCCGGTAAATACAAATACGGCCATCTAGGCCTAAACAAAATCCAAATTCAAAGGGCCACACTTGGCCGCAAACAGATAAAAGGATAACTAATCCACCCCTAATAATCCAAAGTTAAAGTCCCCGGACAACGAAGCACCAAACGTATCCGCAGGACGATCCACTTCCTCGCCACCATCGGGAAACCCGGTCGGAACCTCCTCGGTATCAGGGGAAACCGGGATGGAATCCCAAAACCCTTGAATCCTCTCGTCAATCGGAGGGATAAGCGCCTCAGCATGGGCATGTTCACTCATCCCACTCTTCATCAAGCTCATTTCCTCTTCGAACACATAGTCATCGGCTCGCTTCCTCCAAAGACTTCCGACCGAACCGCGGCACTCGCGAAAGTCACCCACCGAGGTAAAGGCATTCTTGAGGTTCCCATACTCAACCTGGAATTGAGATGCACGAGTCTTCATCACCTCGACGATTTCTCTTTTGCCTTTCCTCTCCACTTTACGAACAGCCCGCGCATGATCACGGGTAAGTTGCGCCTCTCGCTCCAGCATCTCGTCTTGCACGCGAGCGAGATCCCGATCCGCTTTCTCCGCTTTGAAGCGGTAGACCATGGCTTCTCTATGGCCCGCCTCAATGGCCGAGCCCAGCAGGCTCAGGCCCTGCAAAATCGATTGACATGTTATAAACATATATACATTAGGACAATCACCAAGAAATTCTCAAAAAACTAACCCCATTGATGATGCGAGATCCTTCCGCAACGACTCTCGGCCTCGCCGTTTCTTTCGTAGGAGGAGGAGCATCGAAACCCGATGACAGTCCAGCAACGAAATCATCGAAATCCGGAATAGGGGCCTCGCTCGAACCGCTCCCGTCGCCATAAGCAAGGTTCGGATCCCATCCTGGAAGCATAGAGTCATCCATCGAAAACTCTATGTCGCCAAGATCGACGTCTTTTCCCTTCCAAGAGCTCGACTCCGGCACAGCTGTTGGAGCTTCGATGGGATTCTGGTCGTCGGGTTCGGAGTCGCTTCCCGTGTCCGCATCCAAAGCAGAACCAGGTTGCACGAATCTCAGTGCCTTCCGAACCCTCCTCGGCGTAAAAGAAGTCCAAAAGAAGGGACCATTTCTGAGAAGATCCCTCACCGAAATGATGTCCTCGGGGAACGGAGCAAAAGGGTTGATGAAGGGACGATCATTCGGCAACCTCCGGAACAGTGGAATGCAACTCTCTTCGACGGATGCAGCGTCTATACGAACAAAGAAAAAGAACTTCTTCCACGAGTTGAAGTTCGAAATAAACTTCTTAACCACTGACATAAATTTCCGAGGGACCAACCTATGCTTATCCGTACCCCTGACAAGTTGAAGCCTCAAAAGCGCTTCATAATGATCGACGGAAAGGGAAAGGCCATGCTCGTAGCTTAGGATCAGGATCCCAATAAGATGCTGAATGGCAAGGGGTGTCAACTGACTTATCGCAACTTCGAAACGGTCCAACACTCGGACGAGAATTTCGGATATGGGGAACCATAGGCGACAACGCACTACGAACACCTCATAGCAAGTAAAGTAACCCTCCGGGGGGCTGTTAGCACATTCCCCGCGGCAGGGAACCCGGAACTCCACAGCATCCGGTATGTGGTAGAACAATCGCATCGTCGCGAGAAACTCGTCAGTAGTCCTGCTTGCATCCTCTTCCTCGACTCCACGATGGACCAGGACCGGGAACGGTTTCTCCTTGGGAGGGGTCAACGAGCCATAATGAGCAACCCACCATGCCTCGTTCTCGGCAGGGTGCACCGAGTGAGGCACGAACTCCATCTTCGGAACGATGAGCTCTTCATAAGGACTCGCGGACGAATACCATTTTTCGCAATCTTTTTCTTGCTCGACTGTTGGGGTCAAAAACGGTTACGACAAATTTAAACATTCAAAACGTTCGAAGAAGAAAATAAGAGTTTCTCCGAAGAGTACTTTTCGAAATAGGTTCTTCCTTACGAAAAAGCTTGGCGGAAGAAAGAATCGAGACGTCCGACGAAAGCTCGAAACAGGTCGTTACGCAGCGACTGAACGTCCGTCCCGCTCGGTCGCTACGTAGCGACCGAGCGCTCGAGCCAAAGCTCGGTCGCTACGTAGCGACCGAGCGATCGTCCCGCTCGGTCGCTACGTAGCGACCGAGCGATCGTCCCGCTCGGTCGCTACGTAGCGACCGAGCTCAGCCAAGCTCGGTCGCTACGTAGCGACCGAGCGATCGTCCCGCTCGGTCGCTACGTAGCGACCGAGCTCGAGCCAAAGCTCGGTCGCTACGTAGCGACCGAGCGATCGTCCCGCTCGGTCGCTACGTAGCGACCGAGCTCAGCCAAGCTCGGTCGCTACGTAGCGACCGAGCGATCGTCCCGCTCGGTCGCTACGTAGCGACCGAGCTCGAGCCAAAGCTCGGTCGCTACGTAGCGACCGAGCGATCGTCCCGCTCGGTCGCTACGTAGCGACCGAGCTCGGCCAAGCTCGGTCGCTACGTAGCGACCGAGCGATCGTCCCGCTCGGTCGCTACGTAGCGACCGAGCTCGAGCCAAAGCTCGGTCGCTACGTAGCGACCGAGCGATCGTCCCGCTCGGTCGCTACGTAGCGACCGAGCTCAGCCAAGCTCGGTCGCTACGTAGCGACCGAGCGATCGTCCCGCTCGGTCGCTACGTAGCGACCGAGCTCGAGCCAAAGCTCGGTCGCTACGTAGCGACCGAGCGATCGTCCCGCTCGGTCGCTACGTAGCGACCGAGCTCAAGCCGAAGCTCGGTCGCTACGTAGCGACCGAGCACTCGTTTCGCTCGGTCGCTACATAGCGACCGGGCTCGAGCCAAAGTTCGGTCGCTGTGTAGCGATTGAACCTTTCCGAACATCGATACGACACCAGTCCTTGCATTCTCGTCAAACCTTCGAATGCTATCTCCCGAAGACCGTAGCAAGCTCAGTCTATTCTATTCTAATTCATCGATCAAACTTCGCGGATTAGAAACCGCGGAAAACTCGTAGTAAACGTGTCGAGTCGGAAGACGGCCCAAAGGGACCTAAAACACGACTCGAGGCCCATCCTACGATTTTTCCTAACCAAAAGCCCGTGAACCACAGCATGGTTCGCGCTTGGCCCGCGAGGAAGGATAAATGTCAAGTTTCCGCGGATAAATACGGAAGTTTTGAAGATAATTGTGAAGATCGGGAAAAATGGAATATCTCCATTTTTATGCTATGACGGCTTAAGGGCAGAAGAGTAAAAGCGTAAACCGACCTTGGAGCTAGTATATAAGGAGTCCTAGGCGAGGAGCAAGAGAGAACTTTTTCAGAGCAAACTTAGCACTTAGAGCGATTTAGGCAACTTTCCGTTTTTGTTATTTCGAGCTGCGACTCAATTAGGTTTAGCCGTCTTAGGGTTGCTAGAACTAGGAATCTCGCCGACAGCTCTCGAGCCCAGGCTTATACCTTGTTGTAACGCTCATACGCAGATTCGGAATAAGATCTATTTTGCTCTCTTTTCGATTTCTTATTTTTATCGTTGTTATTCTCGTGTTCTGATTGCTTGACGTGTGGTAATTAACAGATATCCGGGTCCTCTGGGAAACTAGGGTTTTCTTAGTTTCCTTATTTAAACGGAAATCGACAGTGCGAATTTCGGTTCCCACAGTTTGGCGCTAGAAGGAGGGGGACTTACGGATCAATCTAACCCGCAAAAACCACTCAACGATCAGGAACGACATGCGAGGTTCGACGTGCGCGAATGTCATCTCATTCAGGGGGGGAGAAACGGTCGATCGAGCCAAACCTCGGAACGATCTCCTTGTTATCGAGTTGACAATTCGAGATATCGACGTCGCTAGAGTACTAATCGATACCGGAAGCTCGGCCGATATCATCTTCAAAGACACTCTTGAAAAGATGGGGATCAGTCAATCCGAGATCGCAAAATGCCCAAGCCCACTGCTAGGGCTTTCGGGGGAAACGACCATGGCCTACGGATCGATTAGACTCGCTGTCAAAGCCGGAACCGTGACAAACATCACAGAGTTTCTAGTCGTCGACCGCCCCGCATCTTACAACGTTATCATGGGGACGCCATGGCTGAACACCATGCGCGCAATCCCATCAACCTACCATCTTTGCCTCAAGTTCCCGACCCCTAACGGAGTCGAGGTAATCTGGGGAAATCCAAGAGTTTCTCAGGTCTGTTTCGCCGCGGAACTAAAACGAAAGAGACCGATCCTCGAAATTACTCCTAAGAAAGCGGAGAAAGAGACCTCCAGCAAAGATACGCGAAGTCAGGACTCAGCGGAATTCTTCTGGCAATCTCGTATCTTCGCAGCTCTAGACGAAAAACGCGAGCCAACCTGTGAACCCGTGGTAACGATCTGTCTCGACGAAGCCTTCCCAGAGCGCTGCGTCGAGATCGGAGCCAATCTCCACGAGCCTTTAAAGACAGAACTCATAACCTGTCTTAAAAAGAACCTTAATACTTTCGCGTGGGCTGCGGAAGATATGCCAGGAATTGACATTAACATAACATGTCACGAGCTGAACATCGACCCAACATTCAAACCCGTCAAACAGAAAAGACGGAAGCTGGGACCCGAACGTGCTACCGCAGTAAACGATGAGGTCGAAAAACTGCTTAAAGTTGGGTCGATAACGGAAGTAAGTACCCCGACTGGCTCGCCAACCCCGTAGTAGTCAAAAAGAAAAACGGGAAGTGGCGAGTTTGCGTAGATTTTACCGACCTAAACAAGGCATGTCCAAAGGATAGCTTCCCTCTACCACATATCGATCGACTGGTAGAAGCAACGGCGGGCAACGAACTCCTATCCTTCATGGACGCTTTCTCAGGCTATAATCAAATTAGGATGAATCCCGACGATCGTGAGAAGACTGCGTTCATTACCGATCGCGGAACCTATTGCTATGAGGTAATGCCCTTCGGCCTCAAAAACGCTGGAGCAACTTACCAACGACTCGTGAACCGAATGTTCTCCAAACAACTCGGAAAAACGATGGAAGTTTATATCGACGACATGCTTGTCAAATCCCTCAAAGCAAGGGATCACGTGTCACATCTCGAAGAATGTTTCGCACAACTAAATTCCCATAACATGAAGCTCAACCCGACGAAATGCAGATTCGCCGTGGCATCAGGAGAATTCCTCGGCTACTTGGTCACCAACCGCGGTATCGAAGCAAATCCAAAACAGATCAACGCTCTAATCGAGATGGCTTCGCCAAAGAATAAACGGGAAGTCCAAAGACTGACCGGCAGAATCGCAGCACTTAACCGATTTATCTCACGATCAACAGATAAGTGCCTGCCCTTCTACGACGTCCTGCGAGGAAATAAAAAATTCGAATGGACGGAAGAGTGCGAAAACGCCTTCCAACAGCTGAAGCGTTATTTAGCTACTCCTCCAGTCCTCGCAAAACCCGTGGAAGGAGAGCCTTTGTTCTTGTACATCGCGGTATCGGCAACAGCCGTAAGCGGAGTCCTGATCAGGGAAGAACGCGGGGAGCAGAAACCTATTTTTTACATAAGCAAAACCTTGCTGGATGCCGAATCTAGGTATCCGTTGATGGAAAAATTGGCATGCGCGGTCGTAACATCGGCCCGAAAACTACGACCATATTTCCAATCCCACACGATTGTTATCCTCACGACTTTTCCCTTACGGACAATTTTGCATAGCCCAAGTCAATCAGGCCGATTGGCGAAGTGGGCGGTCGAATTGAGCGAGTATGACATCGAATACCGACCAAGGACGAGCGCAAAATCACAGGTGCTCGCGGACTTTTTGGTCGAACTTCCAACAGGAGCAATAACCAACGAGGAACCAAATTCCACCTGGCTCCTCCACGTCGACGGATCTTCATCCAAGCAAGGATCGGGTATCGGGATCCGTCTCACATCTCCAACAAGCGAGATCCTGGAACAATCGTTCAGACTGGAATTCCATGCCTCAAACAACGAGGCCGAATACGAAGCATTGATCGCAGGTCTACGTTTGGCTCGCGGCTTAAAAATACGCAATCTCCACGCTTACTGCGACTCCCAATTAGTGGCCAGTCAATTCAGCGGAGAATATGAAGCCAGAGACGAACGGATGGACGCGTACCTCAAACTGGTCCAAGGTCTAGCTCAAGACTTCGACTGTTTCGCCCTTACCCGGATCCCCCGCTCCGAGAACGTCCAGGCGGACGCCCTCGCGGCCTTAGCATCAAGTTCCGATCCAGGACTCAAAAGAGTAATTCCGGTCGAGTTCATCGAACATCCGAGTATCGGACCCCCAGTCATTGTCAATCTCATAGAGGGTCAAGACGACGAGGAAGAGATTACGATACCACCACCATCAGAGCAATCCGATTACGGTTGTGATACCCCATGGCTTCAGACGATTCGAGACTACATTATCGACGGGCAACTGCCCGCCGAAAAATGGTCAGCTCGCAAGATCCGAACACAGGCCGCACGCTACGTAACAGTAGACGGCGAAATCTACAAGTGGAGATTCTCCGGACCGCTCCTGACGTGCCTGGAAGGGGAAAAGGCGAGGAAAGTAATGGAGGAAATACATTCCGGCTCATGCGGCAACCATTCCGGCGGAAGATCACTAGCCGTGAAAATTAAACGCCACGGGTACTATTGGCCAACAATGATCGGAGATTGCGAAAAATTCGCACGAAAATGCGAAAAATGCCAAAGGCATGCGCCAACTATCCGACAACCCGCCGAAGTTCTTTCCTCCATCACGTCGCCTTATCCCTTTATGCGCTGGGCCATGGATATTGTCGGACCTCTGCATAATTCAAAGCAAAAGCGTTTCCTTCTAGTCCTTACCGATTTCTTCTCAAAATGGGTAGAGGCGGACTCGTACGCAAGTATAAAAGACGTCCAAGTCGAGAATTTCGTATGGAAAAACATCATCTGTAGGCATGGAGTTCCTTACGAAATCGTAACCGATAACGGGTCTCAATTTATTTCCACCCGATTCGAGGCATTCTGCGAAAAGTGGAAGATACGACTCAACAAGTCAACTCCCAGATATCCGCAGTGCAACGGACAGGCTGAAACAATCAACAAGACCATTCTCGACGGACTGAAGAAACGCTTGGAGGCCAAAAAAGGTAGATGGGCCGACGAACTCGAGGGAGTCCTCTGGTCTCACCGTACCACCCCAAGGCGAGCAACGGGAGAAACTCCCTTCGCCTTGGTATACGGCACGGAGTGCATGATTCCCGCAGAAGTAGAATTTCCCGGTGTTCGAAGAAGGTTCTTACCCGAACGAGAGGAACTCAACAATGCTATGCTCTTGGACGATCTCGACCTCATTAACGAACGCCGGGATCGAGCGCTCATCCGAATTCAAAACTACCAGCACGCCGCTGCAAGATACTATAACTCCAACGTACGGAACCGAAGGTTCAATCAGGGAGATCTGGTCCTTCGCAAAGTCTTCCAAAACACCGCTGAACGAAACGCGGGAAAACTCGGAGCAAACTGGGAAGGTCCCTATAAAATCGAAAAAGTCGTCCGACCAGGTTCTTACGAAATAGCCAACATGCAGGGCATAAAAATCCCTAGAACCTGGAATGCGATGCATCTCAAAAAATACTATCACTAAACGAACCAACTCGCAATCACTGAACTACGAGACGGCTTGATCTCCGCAAGGAGTACGTAGGCAGTTTGCCGAAAGGCAAATTCAGCTGTCCTCCCTTATTAAAAAGGGGGGAGTGGGTACGTATACTCGTATACTCCCAAAAAATCGAAAAACTTCTTACCGCACTTTTGGTGTTTTCGACTTATCAAAACATCCTCACCCGCGAAATCGCAACGAGGTCTTCGGAAATTGGTCGGCCGCTTGGGAGAATCGAACCTTTAGCATCGCGAGACGTCGCAAAAGATGCCTCAAAATTGATTTCTTCCGAGCAAACGAAATCTCCGCAAAAAGACACATATATGCACACATTAACATTTATTTTGCGCAAATTAATCAAAACAACGGCACACGCCACCAAGTCCGATGCTGATCACATCGAACTCACAAACGTCCTAAACAGACATAGCCATCTCATGGAGATGACTCTCTTACATCCGACACAAGGATAATAGCGCTATAAAAGAAATCCGAAATTTTGGTCTAGCACTTCCGGTCTCCGGAGAGATGCTCGATTCGTATCAAACAAGTCGTATAAGCCGAGAACTTTTCGCGGACTTTACATCGATACGAATCAGGAAGAAATCGCGACAGGAAAAACGATAGCCGGTTAGTCACCGCACAATCCTTAAACCGAAAGTAAACCTAGGTCTTGCCCTAAACCCAGCGCACTGGTCTCTAACATCTCAAAGGCATGATATCAAAAGATAAGAGATTCTTAAACCACGCCTCTATGTTTACGTTCGATACCTTCAGCGCCCCCGCAGAGTTCACATCTCGCGGAAGAACTCTCGAAACAGGTCTCGAATAAAACATTTCACAATCGAAGAAGGATATGAGACGACAACTCATCACCTTCCTCCCCACTATTCACAAATTCATAAAAACGTTATCCGATTATCATACCATAAAGCCGCGGAGCGGCAGGGATTCAAAGCCACACACGGCCAGTCCCGAAATACAAACAAGGCCGTTCAAGGCCGAAGCATAAAAGACAAAAAAAAAAAAAACAAATCTCTCGCAAGAGATCTAACCCAAGTCACCCTCAGAACTTACGCTCCCTCTTCACCCGCCGCCTCGTCCGAGCCTGGAGCCACGTCGCTTCCGTTCTCTCCGACCATCGGATCTTTCCCCTCTGGGTCTTCTGGACACGTCGGAAGGAAGCAAGCGGATTTTAGGTCGGCCAGGATGAGATCGAAATCGCCATCCTCGGCCGCCATATCTCCCTTGCAGCCGGACAGTCGGGCCTCTTCGGCCTCCAAGGTCGGGGGAGTCTCACTTTGGAGCGACCGAACCACGGCCATCCCGCCCTCGATCGTCGCCAAAGCGAAATCCCTGCACCGGATACGCTCAAGGGAACCCAGGGAAGCAGAAATCTTCGCCAAGCGAGCCTGAAACTCCGCACGAAGGGCATCCGTAGCCTCTTGGATCCCGCGGCGCGCTAGTCCAGCGTCACTCTCGATCTGACGCTGGAGTCGACGCACCTCCGAGGATTTGGCCTTCCTGGTTTTCTTTTCCTTAAGCAAGGAACTCGCCGTCTTCCCGAGGTCCCTCTCAAGCTCTCCTATCGCAACCTCGAGCTTCGACACTTTCGCAGAGTGAGAGTCCTCGACAGCCGTCAACATAGCCTCGGTTTCGGACCATCTGCCCTGAAGCTCCACCAACTCCCCGGAAAGACGACTGGTCTCAGAACCACATTCGCTGATCATCCCATCGATCAACGATATGAACTGCGAACAAAAAAAATTCTTAAGACTAAGTCCATGAAAAGAATGCACGACAGACGATCGAGAATTCAAACAAGAAACAAACCTTTCCGCGAAGTCCCGACGCTAGGCTCGACCCACCTCGCTGCGAAGTCTCCCCGTCACCGTTCTTGGCCAGTTTCCTCTTCCGACTCTTAGGCTGAGTAGCCTGGACAGCGCTAGGAGCACGCAATGCCAGAACGATTTCTTTTCTGGCTGGAGGCGGAGGCATAGAGTCAGCGGCCTTCTCTTTGTCCTCGACGAGGATCGGAGTCGTGGAAGATCCCGCAGGTAGGACTTGCGGGGAAAGAGCCGCGAAGCCGGTCCCGTGACACGGGGCAACGACCTGCGCGGAGGAAGACGGGAACTCGGAGCCAGTCTGAGCCAATTCTTTCTCGGCTTGGCGACGAACTAGTTTCTCTCGGAAAGAAAGATGACCGGCAACACAAGCCGGCACTTCCGCCGGAGAAGTTGGAACCGGAGCCAGAGAGGTGGCCTCACCCATCTCGACGTCGGAATCCTTCTTATCACCTTGGGAGGAAGACATGTTGAAAGGAAAGTTATGAAACTAGAGAGGTTTTGAAGAAAATGAAGGAGGAAAGGTGTGAAGAGAATGAATGACAAGAGCTCACTACTTATAGAAGTATGGGTTCGGAATGTCGCCTCGACAACTTTTTTCCGCGGAGTTTTAACTGTAAATTTCGTCCAATACACTTAACCTTGTCAAAGTCATCTATCCGCCCGCTAGAGTCACAACTCTAACGGGCTGGGGGGCTAACTGTTGGGGTCAAAAACGGTTACGACAAATTTAAACATTCAAAACGTTCGAAGAAGAAAATAAGAGTTTCTCCGAAGAGTACTTTTCGAAATAGATTCTTCCTTACGAAAAAGCTTGGCGGAAGAAAGAATCGAGACGTCCGACGAAAGCTCGAAACAGGTCGTTACGCAGCGACTGAACGTCCGTCCCGCTCGGTCGCTACGTAGCGACCGAGCGCTCGAGCCAAAGCTCGGTCGCTACGTAGCGACCGAGCGATCGTCCCGCTCGGTCGCTACGTAGCGACCGAGCTCGAGCCAAAGCTCGGTCGCTACGTAGCGACCGAGCGATCGTCCCGCTCGGTCGCTACGTAGCGACCGAGCTCAGCCAAGCTCGGTCGCTACGTAGCGACCGAGCGATCGTCCCGCTCGGTCGCTACGTAGCGACCGAGCTCGAGCCAAAGCTCGGTCGCTACGTAGCGACCGAGCGATCGTCCCGCTCGGTCGCTACGTAGCGACCGAGCTCGGCCAAGCTCGGTCGCTACGTAGCGACCGAGCGATCGTCCCGCTCGGTCGCTACGTAGCGACCGAGCTCGAGCCAAAGCTCGGTCGCTACGTAGCGACCGAGCGATCGTCCCGCTCGGTCGCTACGTAGCGACCGAGCTCAGCCAAGCTCGGTCGCTACGTAGCGACCGAGCGATCGTCCCGCTCGGTCGCTACGTAGCGACCGAGCTCGAGCCAAAGCTCGGTCGCTACGTAGCGACCGAGCGATCGTCCCGCTCGGTCGCTACGTAGCGACCGAGCTCAACCGAAGCTCGGTCGCTACGTAGCGACCGAGCACTCGTTTCGCTCGGTCGCTACATAGCGACCGGGCTCGAGCCAAAGTTCGGTCGCTGTGTAGCGATTGAACCTTTCCGAACATCGATACGACACCAGTCCTTGCATTCTCGTCAAACCTTCGAATGCTATCTCCCGAAGACCGTAGCAAGCTCAGTCTATATTTCCCGCCATTCTAAATTCATCGATCAAACTTCGCGGATTAGAAACCGCGGAAAACTCGTAGTAAACGTGTCGAGTCGGAAGACGGCCCAAAGGGACCTAAAACACGACTCGAGGCCCATCCTACGATTTTTCCTAACCAAAAGCCCGTGAACCACAGCATGGTTCGCGCTTGGCCCGCGAGGAAGGATAAATGTCAAGTTTCCGCGGATAAATACGGAAGTTTTGAAGATAATTGTGAAGATCGGGAAAAATGGAATATCTCCATTTTTATGCTATGACGGCTTAAGGGCAGAAGAGTAAAAGCGTAAACCGACCTTGGAGCTAGTATATAAGGAGTCCTAGGCGAGGAGCAAGAAGAGAACTTTTTCAGAGCAAACTTAGCACTTAGAGCGATTTAGGCAACTTTCCGTTTTTGTTATTTCGAGCTGCGACTCAATTAGGTTTAGCCGTCTTAGGGTTGCTAGAACTAGGAATCTCGCCGACAGCTCTCGAGCCCAGGCTTATACCTTGTTGTAACGCTCATACGCAGATTCGGAATAAGATCTATTTTGCTCTCTTTTCGATTTCTTATTTTTATCGTTGTTATTCTCGTGTTCTGATTGCTTGACGTGTGGTAATTAACAGATATCCGGGTCCTCTGGGAAACTAGGGTTTTCTTAGTTTCCTTATTTAAACGGAAATCGACAGTGCGAATTTCGGTTCCCACATCGACATCTTTACACTTCTCTTGAGAGAATAGAGGAAAAGGGTGGAGAGAAAGATAGAAAGTTTTTCTTAAGAAAGATCTTAGAGAAAGACAAGAAAGTGAAAAAATTATGGAACAAGTTACCTCCCTTCTTATAGACATGAGGATTTACTATTCAAGCTCGGACTTTCGGATATTAATTCCATCACGCCTAACTTGCCAAACATGCCTAACCGCACGCTAGGATCCTACGATGCCTGATCCTAACGGGCTGGGGGGCTAACTGTTGGGGTCAAAAACGGTTACGACGGAATTACCACACGAAAATCCTCGGAGATCGTATTTCCAAAAGAGATAGTAAAAGGAGAGATGTAATTTTCGTAAAAATAACCAATACGAAGTTTTTACGAAGAAGTATCCTTTGGGATTCAAACCGAACGAACCAAGCTCGGTCACCACGCATACACGCCGTCCGATCGCTATGCAGCAACCAAACCTGAACCAAGCTCGGTCGCTACGTAGCGACCGAGCGATCGTCCCGCTCGGTCGCAACGTAGCGACCGAGCTCGAGCCAAAGCTCGGTCACTATGTAGCGACCGAGCGATCGTCCCGCTCGGTTGCTATGTAGCGACCGAGCGATCGTCCCGCTTGGTCGCTATGTAGCGACCGAGCTCGAGCCAAAGCTCAGTCGCTACGTAGCGACCGAGCGATCGTCCCGCTCGGTCGCTACGTAGCGACCGAGCTCGAGCCAAAGCTCGGTCGCTACGTAGCGACCGAGCGATCGTCCCGCTCGGTCGCTACGTAGCGACCGAGCTCAGCCAAACTCAGTCGCTACGTAGCGACCGAGCGATCGTCCCGCTCGGTCGCTACGTAGCGATCGAGTTCAGCCAAGCTCGGTCGCTACGTAGCGACCGAGCTCGAGCCAAAGCTGGGTCGCTACGTAGCGACCGAGCGATCGTCCCGCTCGGTCGCTACGTAGCGACCGAGCTCGAGCCAAAGCTCGGTCGCTACATAGCGACCGAGCGATCATCCCGCTCGGTCGCTACGTAGCGACCGAGCGATCGTCCCGCTCGGTCGCTACGTAGCGACCGAGCTCAAGCTAAAGCTCGGTCGCTACGTAGCGACCGAGCACTCGTCTCGCTAGCGACCGGGCTCGAGCCAAAGTTCGGTCGCTGTGTAGCGATTGAACCTTTCCGAACATCGATACGACACCAGTCCTTGCATTCTCGTCAAACCTTCGAATACTATCTCCCGAAGACCGTAGCGAGCTCAGTCCATGTTTCCCGCTATTCTAATTCATCGATCAAACTTCGCGGATTAGAAACCGCAGAAAACTTGTAGTAAATGTGTCGAGTCGGAAGACGGCCCAAAGGGACCTAAAACACGACTCGAGGCCCATCCTACGATTTTTCCTAACCAAAAGCCCGTGAACCACAGCATGGTTCACGCTTGGCCCGCGAGAAAGGATAAATGTCAAGTTTCCGCGGATAAATACGGAAGTTTTGAAGATAATTGTGAAGATCGGGAAAAATGGAATATCTCCATTTTTATGCTATGACGGCTTAAGGGCAGAAGAGTAAAAGCGTAAACCGACCTTGGAGCTAGTATATAAGGAGTCCTAGGCGAGGAGCAAGAAGGGAGAACTTTTTCAGAGCAAACTTAGCACTTAGAGCAATTTAGGCAATTTTCCGTTTTTGTTATTTCGAGCTGCGACTCAATTAGGTTTAGCTGTCTTAGGGTTGCTAGAACTAGGAATCTCGCCGACGGCTCTCGAGCCCAGGCTTATACCTTGTTGTAGCGCTCATACGCAGATTCGGAATAAGATCTACTTTGCTCTCTTTTCGATTTCTTATTTTTATCGTTGTTATTCTCGTGTTCTGATTGCTTGACGTGTGGTAATTAACAGATATCCGGGTCCTCTGGGAAATTAGGGTTTTCCTAGTTTCCTTATTTAAACGGAAATCGACAGTGTGAATTTCGGTTCCCACACTGAGTCCCTAAGGTCTCGATTTTGGTGTTCAGATTGTTGTAGGCAGAGTCTATTTTACCGTTGAAATCCATGGTGATTTGTTGTTGTCCCAACAATACTCGATCAAGCATTTCTTCGATTTTGCTTTCCTGAGTCTGGGTGGTGGATTATGGTAGTAGGAGTTCGAGTAGCTTTTGCTGTTGTTGAAGGGTTTTTGAAATTGTGAACTTTGGTTACTTCTTTGACCATTTCCAAAGAAGTTTCTGTTTCCGCCCTTGTTTCCAAATTTCTGGAATCTGGTACCTCCGATGTAGTTCACATTTTCTTCTCCTTCCGTATCTACTACTTCTCCTTCAGCTAAACAGACTTGCTTCCTAAGAAGCTCGTGCACCACATCTAACTTAGCTCTTACTTCGTCCATCTGTTCCTTCCCAATAGAGGCTATAGACTTCTTCCGTTCAGAGTCAGTGTTTTTGGTGCTGCTGCTGTTAGCAAGGTTTTCGATAAGTCTCACAGCTTCTAACGGATTCCGAGTAGTGAAGTTTCCTCCACTCGCCGTATCAAGAGCCATTTGATACTGTAAGGCGAGACCTCGGAAGAAAGTGCTTAGCAGCTGCACTTTGTTAAATCCGTTGTGTGGACAGTCTCGTTGGAAGAACCTAAATCTAATCCACGCATCTTTGAAGGAGTCTACAGCCTTCTGCGAGAATGTGGAAATTTTGTTTCGAAGTTCTTCCGCGCGCGCCTCATCGAAGAAGTTTCGTAAGAAAGCATTCTTGATGTCGGCCAAGGATGTTAGGGATCCTGTGGGCAGCTGCCTAAGCCATTGCATCGCTTCTCCATTCAGCGTGTATCTGAAGAGCTTGCACATCAGGTAATCTTCGGGGACTCCTTCCATCCGAATAGCAGCGATTAAATCCTCGAACCGTTCTAGATGGTCCATAGGATGTTCGTGCGGTAACCCAGAGTAGGGTATCTGCGACACGAGAGTGTAGTAATGAGGCTTCAGGTCGAAATTCTGCTTCTGGATCTCCGGAAGTCGAATAGCTGATCTGTTGGAATAGTACTCATCTGCGCGATTGTAGTCGGCCAGTGGTTTCGATCGAGCGTCCTCGTCTACAGGTTGAGCAGCTCCTGTAATATCAGCATCAGGGATTACAGTCCCCTAAGTGTCTATTTTCTGACATGTTGCATTACGCAGATGACTGTCCTGGTCATACAGGTTTCCGTTCTCATCCTATGTTAGAATAATAAAGTTTACCATTTTTTACGACACGGTATCGATCGACGTACGCGGTGTAATATCGATCATTGTCGAACGATTAGGATCGATCGCTGATGAAGGTCTGGTGTCGGTCGACGGTTGGTTGTTCGTATCGATCGACGACGAAGTTGTTGCGTCGAGCTATGTGGAACGTTGACCTCTACGGATGGTGCGTTCCAAGTGAGCAGGATCGTCTGAGAACAGCAAGGCTTTCTCCTTGTTGCTTCTGGTACCGCTGGGCATGCACCTGAAAAGACAAGAAAAAGATTATGTTAGAAAGGGGGTAGAGAAAAGAATAAGGATCAATAAAACTAAATCTAATGGCGATCAAAGCTCCCCGGAAACGGCACCAAATTTGATACCACTCAAATTACCCTAAGGAGTGTTACTCTCATCAAAAGAGGTTCAGATGTAGTACTTAGGGATCGAATCCACAAGGAGCTAGGGAACAATTAAATCTAGTGTTTATTAATTCTAAGAGTTGTAAATGTTTAAATGAAATAGCAATAGTAACAAGCGAAGTAAATAGTAAATGTAACTTGATTGGAAATGATATTAGATGCAGCTGTCGCATGTTGCATGCATGATATGTTAGAGCTCAACCGCTTAACTCAGTGATCAGCTGTCGCATGTTTCACTGGTTAACAAGCTAGATCTCGTGTCTCAACGGTTACTATGTTGACAACGAGAGAGTGTTGATCGATGGTCCTATAGGGACGTCGATCGATGGTCCTATAGGGACGTCGACCGATACACCTTTACCTACGTCGACCGATAGTCAGTTGAGGACATTGATCGACGGGTTCTAGCCAGGCATATGCGGGAGTATGATATGCCCTATTAAGATACTAAATTGGCGGTTAGCCCTCTCTAGCAGTCCTAATATGATAGAGAGATGTCAGGATGGGATAACAAGGGTGCTTGAGTATGCAATCCTATGATCAAGTTCTAGTTAGCAAGGCTAAAACAAGCAATGAATACAAATCTATCATGAATATCACAACAAGGCAGATCTATAAATTTGGGGCTAATCCCACAAACCTATCTGAACCCTGGATCTAATAAATGAACTACTCAGACATATCAAAGCAATTCATGACAATAAAGAAATGAAAATTCATAGTATAGATGAAAAGAATTGAAAACAAGGAGTTCCAATCACAAGTGATCTTCTCTCCAAACTCTCTCTCTCTCTCTCAAAGTAAAACTGTAACAAAAAGCTCTCTATGCCGTCAAAACATTTAGGCAGTATATAATCTACTAGGTTAAAAACTCATCAGGGTATTTTTGTAATTTGGCTTGGACTAGGGCTTCAAGTCCGCTGGATCCAAAATGTCGCATGTCCAATGTCTCGACATCGATCGATGGTACTTGTGTACATCGATTGATATTAATCTTTATTTGTCGAGGCATCTCCTGGTGTCGATCGACAGCATTGGATGTGCATCGATCGATTGTTCTTCCTCTCGTCGACCTCTACATGGTCAGATCGGGTGAAATGTCTTTTAAGCTCCAAAATGCTCCAAAGTCATAGTTTTACTCCGAAATGCACCTGAACATGAAAACATACCTAGAAGAGTAGAAAACATAGATATATATATAGTAAAACACCTATATACCATGGATTAAAATGGGTCAAATCCAAGGTATATCGGATTTCTACCTGATTCCTACCGATTTAAAGTCCGCGATAGGTTCTCGGCTTATATGACTTGTATGGTATGAATCGAGCATCTTTCCAGAGATAATTTTTAAGCCAACTGGAAGTGCTAAACCAAAAATTTTGGATTTTTTTGTAGCGCGCTTTCGTCCTTGTGTTGGACGTTCGAAGATCAAAAGAGTGATCGAGTTGCGTTTGTTTAAGACGGCTGGCGTGTTCGTCGGGGCCAATCGACGAATGGGGTGTCGGGTTGTTATGGTTGCGTTTGGACAATTTGTTCGCATCGTCTCGAATTTTAACTTGGCAACGTCTCGCAGTTAATTCGAAGACTTTACGTATATTTTCGGTGCTGAAGAATGATTGCTTTGCGGTTTTGGGCAGGATAAGGCCGTTGACAAGAGTCTAATATTTGCCGGTTTTTTTATTTTTTTTAAGCGTGTCCTGAGACTTTTTGCGTAAACGTAAGTGTTTTAAAAAAGAAAATGTGTATTGTAGTAATGTTTTAAAAAACTCGATTACAATGGTGCATCTTTTAAAACGTGGGATTATACGAGTATACGTACCCACTCTCCCCCCCCCCTTTTTAGAGAGGGGGATAGCTGAACTCGTCTTTTGACGAGCTGCCTACGTACCCCTTTTGAGGATCAAGCCATCTCGTAGTTCTGTTTTATGCCGCGAGCGTTTTTACTCGGCGGTTGTCGCCGGGCTGACCGCCTTGATCGTGATGACCGTGGCTGGGTCAGTGCTCTTTTCCGGATATTCCAGTCGAGTTGTAGTGTCGGCTTCGGGATCGTGTTGAGTTTTGACGTCCGAAGCGTTTGCGTCAGCAGACGATGTTAAATCGTCTTTCCTTGAACCGTTTTTGGCCGAAGGTTGATCTATCTTCATGCGCTTGCGATTTGCAGAAGTTGCGATTTGCCGTTGCAGAAGTTGCGATTTGCCTTAACTTGTGCTCCGCGAGGAAGCATAGTCGTGACTGTTTTTGGCATCCCCAGATGGCTGCGACTTCGTTCTGGGTTGGGAATTCGACCCCGAGGTGGTACGTCGACGGAACAGCTTGCATGGCGTTGAGCCATGGGGTTCCCATGATCACGTTGTAGATAGCAGGATGATCGACCACCGCGAATTCGACGATTTTCGTGATTTCCTTGGCCATGACTGGCAGCTGGATCGATCCGAGAGTCATCGATACTTCGCCCGAAAAACCCATGAGTGGTTTTGGCGTTGGAGTTACTTCTCCGAGCTCGATGCTCATCCGATTGAGAGTGTCGCGGAAGATAACATTGACCATGTTTCCCGTGTCAATGAGTACTCTTCCGACTTCCAGATCTCGTATGACGAGATCTATGACAAGTGGATCGCAGTGGGGTTGATCGATCCCGCCGGCTTCTTCCTTCGTAAATGTGATTGAGCTGTTTTGACCGTCTCTGGGAGGAGACTATGTAGGCCAGTTTGCAATCGACTTTGACTTCCGCTGGTAAGCTTTGATGGCCGAAACCGTATCGTTGCAGTATTGTGATCCTCCGATGATCATGTTGACTCTGCGACGATTGTTATCGTTTCCTTTGTCGTCCGGCCTTTTTCCGTGTTTATCCCCGGATTAGTTTCTTTGAGGGGATTTCTCCGCGGGCGGATTTCTATCTGTCTTCGGGCGGCGATCAGTCTCGAGGATGAGATCTTTCACGCTGGTCACTTCCGATAGCTCTCCAGCTAGTAGCTTCGCGGCCAGCCTTGCTCCCAAGACTTTGCAGTTAGTCGTGGAGTGTCCTTGGGACTGATGGAACTCGCAGAAGGTGTGTTCGTCATATCCTTGATTGCGAGTCCACGTATTACCCGTGGTTCGGCCTTGGTCCGAACTGATCGTGTAATTGTGCGCTCCTTGGAGATCTTCCCCCTCGTGATGGACATACTTGTCGTTACGAGAGTTTTTTTTCTTCTTTTTTGGGTCCACGTCTTTCGAGGATGGTCTCGTCGACTTATGTTTTTGCGACAAGACTTTCGTTTCCTCTTCGATTATAATGTAGTCTGTCGCCTTGTGGAGGGCGTCCTGGATCGTCTGCGGTTTGTCGAGGGTTATCCATTTTCTGAATTTTGACTTGTACTAGAGCGTCTTTCTGAGCGCGTCAATGGCCACTTTGTCGCTTATCCCGCTGAACCTGGACATTACCAGCTTAAATCGGATGATGAACTCACGGAGGGGTTCGTCTTCCCTCTGGGAGAGGCTCCAGAGATCGACATCGGAAGTTTCTCTATCTATGAACATAGAGTATTCATTGAGAAACTCCGATGCGAGCTGTCGGAAACTCCCGATAGAGTTTCGCTTAAGACGTGCGAACCATTCGAGGGCTGCTCCTTCCAGATTCTCGACGAATAGGCGGCAATAGCCGGCGTCTTTTTCACCGTCCTTCAGTCTTGCTCTTCCCATCGTGATGTGGAAAGCCTGAAGGTGCGCATTCGGATCGGTTGTACCATCATACTTTGGCACTTTGATTTTCCCCGGGTCAGATACCCTCATATCAGAGATGCGAGTGGTGAAGGGGGTATTCCGAGCCCCTTCCAGCAGCCTGTCGATCTCGGGGGCAACGCTAGTAGCGTGATGGATCTGAGATATCACGGCTCTTACTTCTGCCGCAGTTTTGGTGATGTAGTCGCGAAGATCACGGATATCCGACGTCTCGTCAGCAGATTTCTGAGCCTGTCGGCGTTTACGGCGAGTGAGCTCGGTTTGCTTTTCAGCCAGCTCTTCTTGCTCGTTCCAATAGAGGATTTCCTCATCCTCCATCATGGGTTTGTCGAACGGAGAGCTTTCCCGAGCGGATCGGCTTCTGGTCCTTCTTGGATGTCTATCAACGTCCTCCTCGGTATCGTTGGAGACGACTCTGGGATCCAAGTCGACGTGCTCGACTTCATCATCCTCCGAATCCTTTGCGGGAGGCGGAGGACTCTCAGGATTCCCCTTTTCGATGGGAGATTTTTCGCTAGGGTTTTGACCCAATGGTCGTTCCCACGCGGTTCTAGGCCTATCAAGTGGGATTGCGAAGTCAAGTCTTTTCCCGCGGACTTTAGTTGTTCCGCGGGGACGGATTACTCGAGTCCTTGCCATTAAGGTTTCAACCTGTCTGGTCAAGGTGCTCACGAGCTTATCCTGTTCTTCCGACCTTTTTTCGTAGGTGGCGAACATCTTTTTAAACTCCTCGAGCGCCGCGGCGTTTGCTGGTGCGTTGGCCGCGGATACGTCCACTGCTGGAGTGTGGAGATCAGTGCCGCTGCCTCCGTTAAGAGGAGTTTGCACGTTTTCCGCGTCGTCAGTTGACATGTCTAGTTGAGCGTGATGTGGTTGCGAGTTAGATTGATCCGTACCCCCCTCCCCTCCTTCTAGCGCCAAACTGTGGGAACCGAAATTTGCACTGTCGATTTCCGTCTAAATTAGGAAACTAGGAAAACCCTAATTTCCCAGAGGTCCTGGATATCTGCTAATACCACACGCTAAGCAATCAGAACACGAGATAACAACGACAAAGTATATAAATCGTAAAAAGAGAGCAAAGAGAAGTCTTATTCCGAGTTTGCGTATGAGCGTTTACAACAAGGTATAAGCCTGGGCTCGAGAGCTGTCGGCGAGATTCCTAGTTCTAGCAACCCTAATATGGCTAAACCTAATTGAGTCGCAGCTCAAAATAACAAAAACGGAAAGTTGCCTAATTGCTCTAAATGCTAAGTTCGCTCTGAAAATGTCCTACTCCATGCCTCTCACCTAGGACTTTTTATATACTCGCTCCTAGTTCGATTTACGCTTTTCCCCTTCTTCCCTTAAGTCGTCATAGCATAAAAATGGAGATATTCCATTTTTCCCGATCTTTGTAATTATCTTTAAAATTTCGTATTTATCCGCGGAAACTTGACATTTATCTTTCCTTGCGAACCAAGCGTAAACCGTCATGTGGCTTACGGGCTGTTGGTTAAGAAATGGTAAGTTGGGCCTTGAGTCATGTCTTAGGTCCCTTTGGGCCGTCTTTTGACTCGAGGCGTTTATTACGGTTTCTTTCGATAAAAACAGCCTTTCCGCGGTTTTTATCGTAAAGTTTGATTGATTACTTCGAATGGCGGAAAACATGAAATGGGTTCGCTACGGTCTTCGGGAGATAGCATCGAAGGGTAGACGAGAATGCATGGACTCGCGTCGTATCGATGTTTCGGAAGAGCTCGGTCGCTACGTAGCGATCGAGCGGGACGCGCGCTCGGTCGCTATGTAGTGGCCAAGCTTGCCTCGAGCTAGGTCGCTACGTAGCGACCGAGCTTGGCTCGAGCTTGGTCGCTACGCATTGACTTGATAGTGTGCGTGTGCGGTAGTTGCGTAGTGACTGAGCTTGGTTTGTCCGTGTTCTGATTGTCATACTCAAACCTATCCGTAGCTGGTTTGGGTATGTTTCCGACAGCTTGTGTTTGATCCAAATAGAATTCAAACAAAATTTTATCTCGAGAACATATGTTGTGAAGTTCTTTTGACCGAGCACGATTTGTTGCAGAAAGACATTCATACTTGTATTTTGCGGAGATTTGGATGTTAACTTCGTCGTAACCGTTTTCGACCCCAACACAAAGTCTGCTCTTGCTTCTCGCATAAGAGAGCATAACTTTCCTGCACCTTCTTTGAAAGATCACCCAAAGCCACACTTGAAAGTTGTCGAATAATAGGTTTCAAATCCTTTGGTTTTTTAGAGAACCTGAACATAGCCAATGTTGAATGGAACAGAGGCTGCATCGTTCTCCAAAAGTCCTCAACTGCTGGAAGAAAATGTGGCAGAGATGCCAGTACATTCGCAAACTTAAATGGCCTCTTCTTTGGTGTGGTATTCGCAGGTTGTAGATAAAATCAGCAGCGCTGGTGATCAGAACAGCCTCCAGCCTCAAACACACAGTAGGATTGAGGAAGCTAATGTAACCAATGATCATTAATCAAAACACGGTCCAGTTTTCGACAAATAAGTCCATCCACTCTCTTATTGCCCCATGTAAATAGAGGTCCATGAAAGCTCATATCAGTAAGATGACAATTACTGCAGCACTCCTGAAAGTCAGACATACCTTGATCCACAACCACCGAGTTATCATTCGAACTCTCTTCATATAAAAAATCTCATTAAAATCACCCATAATTGCCCATCGCATATGTCTTCAAATTGCAGAATTATGATGGTTTAAAGGTCACTCCAAAGAGCACTTCTTTCAGCTTCATCATTTGATGCGTATACAAAGGAGACTAGGAACTCACGTTCATCAGTCTGTAACTTCGCCAAAACTGTGATCAGCTGATCACTTTTAAAAACTGGTGTTAGTCTCACTGTATCTTTCCAAACAACCCAGATCCTACCCAACCTGTGATGTTCGTAGTTATTGATAGAGGACCATCCCGGAAAAACCTTTGATATAATTCTCGGTTCCTTAGCTTCTTTAACTCGATTTTCCAAAACTGCGCCAAACTCATTATTATTAGTGCACCATTTCTTTATAATCTCGTGCTTCTTTTGCTTGTTAGGACAACAAATATTCCAGAAAAAACCCGTCATTAATGATGATGTTTTTTGGAACGACACTTCTTTCTATTACTCTTCTTCTTATTGCTCAGACTCTTCTGTGAGAAGTCACAAGGAGAATTAGAGCAACATTTGCCATCTGTATGCAATGACTGCGAAGCCCTAGTACAGGCCCTTCTCACTGTTCCAAATGTTTCTCTTTGTTTGGTCAACTTTGGGTTTTTACTCTCCACCAGCTTCACCCTTCAACTCTCAACCCCTATCCTCCTCCAAAGGTTTCTCAACACAATTCACTTCTTCATCATCTCCATCATCAAACCCATCCTCCATTCCACTTATGGAAGAGAACCGTGAGGGTGAAGAAATTTCATCATCTACAGTTTCTTTTACAGGTTGTTTTGCAGCTTTGCTTGGAGAAACTGTACTCCATTCTTTACCTGGCTTGAGTGTTTCACTAAGTTTCTCCACACCAGCAGTGTTACGATAGGGGTTGCCATTTTAGAACTACCCTCATACAAATTCCCTGACCCCTTTGCAGTGGCCGGTGTTGCAGGTGACTTCGGCTCAAAAAGTTCTTTAGACCGACTTTCATCACTCATCGTTTTCTTTTGTGATTTACTAGCACCAGTGTCTGCTGGATCACTCCTCGCAGATTGTCCATTACCAGAATCATTGGCTGCTAGGCTCCCTTTTACGGAAGACTCGCGACGAAGTATCACACAAGTACCAGGGACAGCAAGGCAGTCCTTTGTATCATGGCCCCATTTATTGCATGACTTTTATTTCGATGGAAGCCAAGGGAAGTCATATGTAACTCGTGCCATCTCACCATTTTTAAGAGGAACATCATAGAACTCATGAAGCTTCTTTGATAAGTCGATTTCCACAAACACCTTCGCCTCTTCAAAGTTGCAGCACCAAAGTGTTTCAGCCTGAAGTTTTTTAGGCTCACCAAAAGGGCTAGTTAGACTGCTCAAACCATTCCAAGAGAACATGGGCCAAGGGAAGTTTTTGAGAACCACCCAAAGAGGAATAGTTTTCATCTCTGGCTGAACATCCTCAACAATAGGACTCCACTTAGAAACTATCATGAGAATATTTTTGATATTCCACATCCCTCTTCTAAGCACACGAGTTCGAACCTTCGCATCACTGATCCGAAGTTTCGCCGTGTAGTCATTGACCACGTAAACTTCAACCTTAAACTCTTTATCACCCAGAGACAAAATACGTTTGACAGTCGCATGGATTGCTCCAACATGAGGAGATTTATCCAAAAACTTCCCAAGCAAACAGTCTTCCCATAAGGGAGCTCCCTCAAAGCACTATCTGGAACTCGCAAAGTTTCAATACCATCAATCTTGTTGATATGAGATCAATATATGAGAAGAGAAGACATGAGGGGTTAAGTATGAATGGAGAAGGATGAGCTTAGAAGGAATGGAAGAGTTGGGTCGAGGCGTCCGTACCAGGCCGTACTAGGCCGTACCTGGCCGTACACTCTTGGGCGAGTAAAACCTCTACCACGGTTAAGCCAAAAGTTACCCATGTAACTTTACATGATAAGGAGAAGCTCTGATCACTCGGCTGAAGGATCAGACCGTTGTCAAGGAAGGAGGGGCTTGTGACAGCCTGTCTTGAGCTGGAAAGGATAAGGCATAAAGCAAAGATGCCTTACACATGCGGCCTCTCTCATTGGACAGATTCAAATGCATTCTTATCTTATCCATTGACTTCACATACTTTCTCCTTTTGTATCTGAAAACCCTAGAGTCTTTCCCTTGCTATATATTGTATCCTAATTTCATTAATGAAAGTTAGACAGTTCTAAACAATTAATCTCTCCATACTTTTCACAATGATTCTTCATTAGTCTCTTAATCATCCATTCTCTCTTAATCTACTCTAAAGCTCTTCTTTATTCTCATCTAAACTCAGATTATCTATATCATTACTCAAAAGTCATATGGTATCAGAGCCAGGTTGATTTCAATTTGAGTTCTTGGTGTTTTCTCTTAAAGATTCAAGCTTGAAGCTTTAAGAGAACAAGTGAGTGTGTTTGAAGTGTTCTTGGAAGAATCGACATCAAGGGGGGTTCAACTAATCTTGGGAGATCTTATATGTTTCTTTGGAGGTTCTTTGAAGATTCAAGACAGGATACAAGGTGTTTGAAGCTGGTGGTGCGGTTTTAAGTCTCAAGATCAAGTCTCTTACAAATTGTTGAAGATGGAAAGTGGTACAAAGATGAAGGTTGCTTTGACTTTCAAGGGAAGTAACTACCTAGTGTGGTCTAGGATGGTGAAGACTGTTGTGGGGAGCAAGGGTTTATGGAAGCACATCACAGCTGGTGAGGCGTCAAAGCTTATTACCCAAGGAGGAGACAAAGAGAGTGTCTCAGAAAGTGAAGCTGAGAAGTGGCAGCAAGAGGATATGATGGTGATGTATGTTCATCATGCCTCATTGGAGCCGGTTATCTTAGATGCTTACAGTTACTGTGAGACAGCCAAGGAGCTGTGGGACACACTGAAGAAGGTGTATGGAAACACCTCCAATCTTAGCTGGGTCTTTGAAGTGAAGAAGGCAATCAACGGTTTGTCTCAATAAGACATGGAGTTCACTAAGCATTTGGGAAGGTTCCGGTCCCTTTGGTCTGAGTTGGAGATGCTGAGGCCAAGCACTATTGATCCAGAGCTTCTAAATGAGAGGTGTTGAGGTCTTTGGACTCTTGCTTACCTTGAATCCAAGCTACAATGGCTTGATCAAGCATATGCTGAGGTCTGAGAAGCTCCCTGATCTTGAGGATGCGTGTGCTCAGATACAAAAGGAGCAAGGCTCTATTGGCTTGTTTGGAGGCAAGAGGGAGTTGTCTCTTGCAAATGCTGCGAAATCTGATCATGAAGAGACTCCACAAGCTAACAAAGCAGCTCACGACAAGTATGAGGATAGGAAGTTCAATGGCAACTGTGATCATTGCAAGAATCATGGACACAAGAAGAGTCAATGCTGGATACTTCATCCCCATCTGAAGCCGGCTTAGTTCATGAAGGAAAGAGAGGCAAGAGCTCATGCATCTGAGAGGAACAAGTGGAGCAGGGCCGTCTAACCGTGGAGCTGAGGGAGAGGGCCGTGAAGGTGATGGCAAGGCTTTGGTGACATACTCAGGAGCCCCTAGCATCTGTGGCAATGATCATGACTTCAACAGGATATCCAAAATGGATGCTCTCATCAAAATGCTCAAGTATAATGGTAACATTCATGGGTACTCTTTTGGTGCATCTATGGTTGCTAAAGCCATAGAAATATCTCCTTGTGTTGCTGATATTGCTAGGATTAATACAAATAGGAGTAATGAGAATGCTAGAACTGAGTACACATTTGCTAGAAATGCTAAGATGAATTATAAGTTCAATGCATTTAGATCACCATTAAACCTTTGTCATAATGCTAGCAACATATCTAAGCCATTAATTGTTGATTCTGGTGCATCTCATCATATGATTAGTGATACTAATCTCATTAAAGATATAGAACCAACTAATGGATATATTATGATTGCAAATGGAGACAAGATACCTATTAGAGGAATGGGAAACTTGAAACTGTTTGATAAAAATAATAGAGCTTTCTATATGCCTGAATTTGCATCTAACTTGCTGTCTGTTAAGAAATGCACAATTGATTTTAATTGCAATGTTATATTCAGTACTAATGATGTAAAGTTTCAGGATATTGAGAGCAGCCAATTGATTGGAAAAGGAATCACTAAAGGAGAGTTGTATTTGCTTGAAGAACTTGATCATGTTTCCAATTACAATTGCTCATTTACCTCTGCTTCTAAATAAAAATGCTTTGTGGCATGCTAGATTAGGACATCGTCATGGAAGGGCTTTGAACTTGATGTTACCAGGTGTTTTATTTGAAAATAAGGATTGTGAAGCTTGCATTTTAGGCAAACATTGTAAAACTGTGTTTCCAAATTCTACTAGTGTTTATGATATGTGCTTTGATCTGATTCATTCTGATGTTTGGACTGCACCTTGCATATCTAGAGATAATCATAAATACTTTGTCACATTCATTGATGAAAAATCTAAATACACCTGGTTAACTTCAATTCCATCAAAAGATAGGATGATAGATGCATTTAAGAACTTTATTGCTTATGTGACTAACCATTACCATGCCAAGATTAAAAAATTTTGAGATCAGATAATGGAGGAGAGTACACAAGCTATGCATTCAGAAGCCATCTAAATCACCATGGGATCTTGCATCAAACAAGCTGTCTTTATACTCCTCAATAGAATGGTGAGGCTGAGAGGAAGAATAGGCACTTGATGGAGGTTGCTAGATCACTGATGTTCCAAGCCAATGTCACAAAGAGGTTTTGGAGTGATGACGTTGCCACTGCTTGCTATCTAATCAATAGAATTCCCACAAAGGTGTTGAAGGATCAAGCACCATTTGAAGTTCTAAAAAAGCACAAGCCATCAGTGGATTACTTGAGAGTATTTGGATGCTTGTGCTATGTTTTGGTACCAGGAGAGTTGAGAAACAAGTTAGAAGCAAGAAGCACTAAGGCAATGTTTATTGGCTACTCAACAACACAAAAGGGATACAAGTGCTATGATCCAGATACTAGAAGAGTTCTGATCTCTAGAGATGTGAAGTTCATAGAAGCAAGAGGGTATTATGAAGAAAAGAATCAAGAGGATCTAAAGGATTTGACAACAGATAAGGCTGGAGCTTTGAGACTGATCTTGGAAAGTCTAGGCATCGAGATGAACCAGGATCCGAATGTTGGTGGTAGAAACCAACAAGAGAGCTCCATAGCACCTGTTGAAGCTAATCAAACACCTCACCTTGATCATGAGGGGGGCAGTGAGCCTGAAACTCAAGAAAATGGCCAAAATGGAGCAGGCTTGAGTGAAGAAGGAGAAGAGAGTAACTCAGGCTCTCATAATCAAGGTGACCAAAGACAAGAAGATGTAGAAGCTAAGGTTGAAGTACAAGAGCCGAGTATCCAAGATGAGCCGGTTCAAGATCAACCAGTATTGAGTAGAAGCACAAGGCTGAGAAAAGATCCTTCTCGCTGGGTAAACACGAGAGTGTACTACAATGCCCAGGCTGTGGAGCATCCTACTCAGGCTGTGTGTTCCTTTGTTCACTATCCTGAAGAACATTGTGCTTTTATAGTGAACTTGGATGAGAACTATGTTCCAAGAAGCTATGGAGAGGCAATGTTAGATAAATAGTGGAAGGAATCAGTGGGAGCTGAGGCAGGAGCTATGATAAAGAATGATACATGGTATGAGAGTGAGCTACCTAAGGGAAAGAAGGATGTGTCAAGTAGATGGATCTTCACAATCAAGTACAAGGATGATGGGCAATTGAGAGGAAGAAGTCAAGGCGGGTTGCAAGAGGCTTCACACAAACCTATGGAGAGGATTACATTGAGATATTTGCACTAGTGGCTAAGCTACATACAATCCGGATTGTACTAAGCTTGACTGTGAATGTTGAATGGGGCTTATGGCAAATGGATGTGAAGAATGCCTTTCTACAAGGAGAGCTTGAGGATGAAGTCTATATGCATCCTCCACCAGGCCTTGAACACTTAGTGAAGAAGGGAAATGTGTTGAGACTGAAGAAAGCCATCTATGGATTGAAGCAATCACCAAGAGCTTGGTACAACAAGCTTAGCACTACATTAAACGGCCGAGGCTTCAAGAAATCTGAACTAGATCACACCCTCTTCACTCTCATCACTCCATCAGGTATGAATGCACTCCTTGTGTATGTTGATGATATCATTATCACAGGAAGTGATAAGGAAGGTATCATAGCAACCAAGGAGTTCCTTAAATCCATGTTTGAGATTAAAGACTTGGGAGAAATGAAATACTTTCTTGGGATTGAGATATGTAGATCCAAGGAAGGTTTATTCATGTGTCAAAGGAAGTATACACTTGATCTCTTGAAAGGTGCAGGTGCTTATGGAGGAAAGACATCAAGGATGCCTATGGAGGATGGATACAAAGTCCCGCGAGAGGGGGAGATTGAAGACAGCAAACCATATCAGGATCCTAAACTCTATAGAAAACTAGTTGGCAAATTGATTTATCAAACCATTACAAGGCCTGCCATTTGTTTTGTTGTGAATCAGGTGAGTCAACACATGCAAGTGCCTAAGGAGCATCATTGGCGCATGATGGAGAGGATCTTGATGTATCTCAACAGCTCACCAGATCAAGGAGTATGGATGGGTTGTAATGGAAGCACTGAAGTGGTTGGGTATTGTGATGCTGATTGGGCTGGTGATAGAGCAGACAGAAGATCAACAACCGGCTATTGTACATTCATTGGAGGCAACTTGGTTACTTGGAAGAGCAAGAAGCAGAAGGTGGTGTCTTGTTCAAGTGCAGAAGCTGAGTAGAGAGCTATGCTGAAGCTTACAAACGAGCTGGTGTGGATCAAAGGCATCTTGAAGCATTTGGAGATTGATCAACCCACACCAATGACCATACATTGTGATAACCAAGCCGCCATCCACATTTCCTCCAACTCGATGTTCCATGAGAGAACAAAGCACATTGAAGTTTATTGTCACAAGGTGAGGCAAATGATCATACTAGGAATCATCTTGCCATGCTACACTAGGAGTGAAGATCAGTTGGCTGATGTGTTCACTAAGGCAGCAAGACAAAAGACTATGGAGTCCATTCACATCAGATTGGGACTCATAGATCTTGGGAAGAGAAGGACCTGATCCTCTTAGCTGTGAGGTCTTTACTCTTTTTCCCTCATCAAGATTTTGTCCCAATGGGTTTTCCTTGGTGAGGTTTTTAATGAGGAAGATCTCATGGCTATCCAAGCTTAGGTTTTCACAAAGCTAAGCTTGAGGGGGAGTGTTGAGATGAGATCAATAAATGAGAAGAGAGGACATGAGGGTTAAGTATGAATGGAGAAGGATGAGCTTAGAAGGAATGGAAGAGTTGGGTCGAGGCGTCCATACCAGGCCGTACTAGGCCGTACCTGGCCGTACACTCTTGGGCGAGTAAAACCTCGACCACGGTTAAGCCAAAAGTTACCCGTGTAACTTTACATGATAAGGAGAAGCTCTGATCACTTAGCTGAAGGATCAGACCGTTACCAAGGAAGGAGGAGTGTGTGACAGTCTGTCTTGAGATGAAAAGGATAAGGCATAAAACAAAGATGCCTTACACACGCGGCCTCTCTCATTGGACAGATTCAAAAGCATTCTTATCTTATCCATTGACTTCACATGTTTTCTCCTTTTGTATCTGAAAACCCTAGAGTCTTTCCCTTGCTATATATTGTATCATAATCTCATTAATGAAAGTTAGACAGTTCTAAACAATTAATCTCTCCATACTTTTCACAATGATTCTCCATTAGTCTCTCTTTTTTTTTTTTTGAGCAACCATTAGTCTCTTAATCATCCATTCTCTCTTAATCTACTCTAAAACTCTTCTTTATTCTCATCTAAACTCAGATTATCTATTTCATTACTCAAAAGTCATAAATCTCCTCCACTATAACCTCAACCTTTTTAAGCGTAGGAAAGAACTGGGCAGCATTGACCATTTTTACGTACCTCTTCACCCTGCTTTACCTCCTTTGGAATCTCAACCTCTTCCCCCTCAGAATTCTTTGCCTCCTCTCCTACCAAACTCCCTGACGAGAGATCAGCCACAGTTGAGAAAACCCTAACCATGTTCGCTTCACCAACTTCAGCGGTAACTGCGACCGCCGACACCTCCTTCTCTCCAATCAAGTTGCTCTCCGTAGCTCCTATCTGCATCCCCTCCTTCTCCGGCGAGGAATCACCTTGTTCCGGCACCGTCATGGCCTAGCGTGACCACGAAGCTTGGAATCCCTAGTTCGCCTTATTTCGAACTCCCTGATTTTTAGTAATGTAGAGATCAATCACTGACTTTGATATGGAGAAGATGATGAATCAAGAAACCATATGAGTTTTGAAAGTCCTCTAACGCTTAAACTTGGCTTTGTCCTTTAAGAGGTTTTTATGCAAATATGGATGATTTGTCGAGAGGAAATCGAGTTTAAAGACTTGAAGGATGATCAAGTCTCTTATCATTGGTTAACTTGGTATTTCAGTAAGGAACAAAATAATAAGCTTTTTTGAAAAATATATAGTAATCCATATGAACCTTTTTGATATTCCAAGATAGAATGTCGTTCTTGCAATGAAACAAACACAATCATAATTTTTCTCTGATGCACATCAAAAATACACCACATCCATATCTTAAGCTTTCCAAACATATGTATGGTGGATTATTTTTGGTATCATGATACATCTTTTAGTTGATATGGATGGACAGTGTCAGTCTTGAGTTTTGAAAGACCAAAAGCGAAAGAAAAAAAATGGGCTGCTTTTCGTATATTAAAAAAACCAAAAAAACATATATTAAAAAAATCCAATGTCAAACAAAAACATAAATATTCAAAGTATTTAAAAGATGAAAATACATATTGATTCAAAGCAGGGTGAAGAGGTACGTAAAAACCATTTAATCTCTCTTGTGACATACATGACTGTAGATAAGATTTTATGAGTATTTTAACTTCGAAAAACTTCTTTCTGCCGATGCAACTGACACAAGAATTGTCAACATTATGCGATATGCAGTCCATGTATTTGGATAACAAGTATCCACCTTCTTAAGAAAATCCAATATCTCAGCAGCATTCTGAATATTTGTTGGTAAACTCCCTCTTAAGAGCTTCAACTCCATAAATAATTCATTACCATCAATATCGGAACGATCACCATGCTTGAGAAAAACGTTAAGGCTGACACAAGAAACCATCAGTTCATCATCATTTGTCAACTGCAGCTTCTTCAGATAAAAAAAAAAAATTCAAGTGTTTTTTCATAACTTTGGAGCTGATCAAATCTTTTTTCGAAAGAAACCAAACTCTGATCCACAATTTTGATGAAGTAATTGATCCTGAAGTTTTCTTCTGCTGTAAATATCACATCTTCATCATCTTTTCTAGGCTCTTCATCATGATATTGCTTCTTTTTAATTAACCGCTTTACTTTCACAGAGAACACAGGATCAATTTCCATAGCAATAGCAATTTTTTCAGCTTCTACTTTTGCTGCTTGGAAACATGTTTCTCTATAGTCTTTAAAAAAAGAAATAAGACCTTTCACTTGAGCAATATCAATATCAATGTCCATATCTTTTGCTGTAGGATCTTGCTTACTTTGTTAACAACAAACGAAAGCTCATACCAAATAATCATTTCAATCAAAATCTCAAAGCTTCCAATCACATAAGTTTCACTCATTGCAAGAGACTCGGCTTCACTTTTGGTTCCTGGATTTGCACTGTTTTCAGCCAAGTAAATCAAAGCCTCTCGTATTTGTGGAGCCTGAAATCGTATTGCTTTTACACTTTGGATGCGGCTTTCCCAACGAGTTTGTGATAATGGTTTTACCGTAACACCATTCACAATCTCTCTGAAAACGTCACAGTTTTTTGTATAAGAAGCAAACAAACAATAGATGCGCTGAATAATTCCAAAAAATGAAATTGATATCGATGAGGAGGAAGCGATATCAGAATGTACAAGATTCCGACTATGACAACCACATGGTGTGTAGGCAGCCCTGGGATTAATTTCAAGCAACCTGTTTTGTACTCCTTTTACTTTCCCTTTCATGTTTGATCCATTATCATAACCTTGCCCTCTAATGTCATCTATGCTCAGCCCAAGACTATGCAACGCATCTTGAAGGGCGTCAAAAAGCCCTTCTCCTGTTTTGTCTTTCACTTCCAAAAATGTTAAAAAAAAAATTCTTCAATCTTTGGAGAAGTTTCACAAATATCCACACATCGAATAACCATGGACATTTGTTCCCGATGGCTGATATCAGGAGTGGTGTCAAGAATAACTGAAAAATACTTCACATACCGAATCTTCTTTAAGAATATTTGTTTGATCTCATTCCCAAGCATATCAATCAACTCATTCTGAATCCTGTGACTGAGATAATGATAAGGAGTTTCATGCTTCTCGATCCGTCTAACATGCTCTTTCATCACTGGATCAAAATCTGCAAATACTTCAACCATGCCCAAGAAATTCCCATTACCATCTACATAGATCTTATCACTACTTCCACGAAATGCATCATTTTGTTTAGCAAGACTTTTTACCAATGAAATTATCCTTAGGAACACATCTCTCCAATGTTTTTTCTCTTTGTTGAGCTCTTCTTGAATATGCTTATCAATTGTCTGATTCTTCTGTAATCTCTCTTCCAACTCCAACCATTGAATCATGCATGTGATATGCTTATGACCTTTTTCATGTTCCTTAAGCAGTTTCGAGACATTTCTCCAATCATCAGACCCAGTAGTTGCCAAAAAATTAGTAAGTTTGTCTTGCCTAAATAGCTTACAGCAAAAACAAAAGATTTTATCTTTCACTTTGGAGTAAAGTAACTATCGCCGATCTTGCTTCTCTCCATTCATTATTTTTCTGGTATAAGACGAATGGGAAAAACACCTGCCTAGATGATCTCTTGGAAAGTGATAATCAATTGAAGGTCTTGCCATTGGACATTTTTCAACCAAAAAAAATATGCATAAGTAGGGATTTGAACCCAGGTGTATAACCATCAGGGCCGACTCTCAACCACTGCACCACTGATACTTAACGAAATATAAGGCCGAAAAATTATTGATAAATCCTAGGGCCGGACGGCAATGCTTATGCCGCTTCCCTTCAGGGCCGCTACTGTGGATGGATACGAATAAAATCTGCTTAGGAAACAAAATTTCTAAAAATTAAAAACCAACGTAGATTATTATTACATGTACATACAGAAATTGAAGTACTTATATGCATAATATGATATAGTATTCGATTTGTGAGAATTATGAGATAAATTGTAAAGATTTGGTATTAATGATTTAGAATCCAGATAGATAAAAAATTCTCCACAAAGCTAAAAAAAAAGATTGATTAAAGAATTCCACTATTTTCCTGCATCTATATTCTACGGATAAGTGATACAACAATATATATATATATATATATATATATATATATATATATATATATATATATATATATATATATATATGTGTGTGTCTTTTCTTAAAAAAGTTTCTATTTGAGTAAGAGAAGGATTCCACAAATTGTTTTTTTAATTTATGTAATGAAATAACTGTGTAAGAAAACATAATACTTTATCGAATTATTTTAAATATCAATTAATAAGATTATTTCCAATGGTTTATTCTATTATTTTTTTAAATAGAATAATTCTATAATATAGTTGAGTTTAGGTCAATGGTGCTTTATTTTAAAATAAAAAATAGAGTCATAAACAAAAAAAATAATTGAATTATTTTATATAGACTAAACCTATTTTCTACTCAATAAAAAATGAAAAATAGAGTATGATTGAAACATTTTTACTCAAATTATATTTTAGAGTGAAAAATAGAGTCGGTTAGAGATAATCTAACGTACCTTGATTGTTAGATAACTCGTCATAGTCTATTCCACGGCGACTCTAGATTAACTATGTTAGACATTTTGTTTTGCTTAACAATATTTTATGGATTTCGAATCATATCTAGGAAATATATGAAGATTAGAAAAACATTATTCTCTTAATGTCCAACCATAATAATTAAAACATTATTAAAACATTATTCTCTTAATGTCCAACAATAATAATTAAATATATTTTATCGAAGAAAGGAAGAGTAGACAGAGAAAGACTGCAACTTGCACCAAAAGCAACCTCTTTAGCAAATCACTGATATTTTATATATGATATATCAGCATTATTTCCATCAAAACCTAAAGAGCAACTAAATGCAAGATTGCAAAGCAGCTTTGGCACCTTGTATAATTTTCAGATTCATTAGTAGTGAAGTACCGCCTGAGTTCACCTTTACGAATTGAGGCAGTGGATAATCCATCTTATGTGTGGACAAGTATTATAATGGCGAAAAAGCTACTACTCTTGGGAATCAGGAACAAAATGCATTATGAATATGAAATTAATGTCGGGCAGGATCCATGGATTTCATCAACCCCAGTAAGGTCGGCTAGGTCCATAGTTCCAGTAGTTAATCTAAAGATGACCGTAAGTTGTCTTAATAATTTTTGAATTAAAGGAGTGGGATGCTAGATTAATTGAGCAGTATGTTGATCAAGAGGATATACCGCTGATTCAGAGTTTGTCCATAAGTCGTAATCATCGACGTGATACATTTTGCTGGAGCTACACCAAAAATGGTCAATATACTGTCAAATCTGGATATTGGGTAGCTACAAATATAATGACAAATGATGAGGAAAAATAAATTCAAGAGCCCAGTATAACCAAACTTCAAGCCTTTGCTTGGAAAGTAAAGGCGCCACAAAACATTTTCCTTATATGGCAATTGATATCAGGGCAGGTAGCGGTCACAAGAAATTTGGTACGTCAGAATATGCGATGCGATAACTACTGCCCGAGAAGTGGAGAGGCGGAAGAAACTGTTAGTCATGCGACTTTTGAATGTCCACCGGCCTTATAAGTATAGGCATTATCATCAACAACGTCAAGCTCTCATACTTTCTCTGTCTCAAGTATCTACGCTAATATGGAGGAATAATAGTATTATGGAACCAGAAGAGGATAGACATCTTCATCCTTGGATAATTTGGTACATTTGGTAGGCTAGGAATGATAAGCTATTCAGAGGTATAGATAGAGATCCATTGGAGCTTGTCATGTATGCAACGAGTGAGTGCCAAGCATGGTACAATGCAAAGGATACTATACATGCTCCTCCACAGGCGCAAACTGTTGAAGAAACACAAGCCTTAAGCTTGGACAATATTTGTATGGTGGATGGCTCTTGGACCGCCACTAATCAATTCAGTGGAATTGGATGGGTCTGGAAGGATAGCATGGGGAGGATCCAAATTTTGTGGACACGAAACTTACAGAGGGGGAGACTCACTACACTCGGAACTGGAAGCGGTAAAATGGGCAATGGAGAGCATGCTACAGTATTCGACCTGTCAGAGATTTGGGACAGATTGCAGAACCTGATTGCAATGGTCGTGGATCCACAAGTTGGTCAAATTTATCAACTGAGCTGGAAGTCATCAAAATACTCCACATGTGTTTTCCGGAATTTAGGATCATCTATATCCCAAGGGCGAAAAATAGAATTTTTGATTCGTTAGCCAGGAATGCTCGTACTTTTCATAGATCTCTTTGCTTTATTGGTTGTTATATTCCGGTCCAGTTACCTAGACCACTTCAAGTTTGAGTAACAGAATAGCGGTTTGCTGCAAAAAAAAACTAAATGCAAGATTGTATAATCTTAACAGGACAAAGTATCTTAACAAGACAAAGTATATATATTATATATTCACTTTGTATCATTTCAAGTGGTATTTAAGGCAAGATTGTATAATCTTAACAACACAAAGTATATATATTATATATTCACTCTGTATCATTTTAAGTATTGTTTAAGGTTTTTGCACAAAGATTAAAAAATATATTTTTATGCAATTTATCTTGATTACATAACAGTAACAGTAAATAAAACTAGTTCAACCAATAAGAAAAAAATACAGTATTTTACAACTCGTCAAAAATTTTGAATGACATTAAATTTTTGTTCCGACTGGTGACAATTCTGGAAACAAGAAGAACGAATAGGAAATGAACGTAGAGAAATAAAATAACAGGAATGAAAATAAAAGGTTGCTCCTTCTCAAATATAACAAGAAATAATTTTGTTATTTATTTCTCTACAAAAAAAAAACAATGAAAGGGAATGAGAAGAAAACATTATTTCTAGTAAATAGTGATTTTTTTAGAAACGTTAGAGAATGCATTATTCGCCATCATTCTTTGGTTACCATTCATACAATTAATCTAGAATAGTAATTACATCATTTATTATGAAACAAAAATAAAATCCTTAAATACCAATTAAAATGATACGGAGAAAGTATATGTTTAGGAAAATTCAACATTTTAAGAGTAAATGGTCGAATGTTAGGGAATGATTGGTTGCGGCTTTAGATGCTCTAGAAAACTAAAATTTAGTCTAGAACCATATATGTTAACCAATCAAGATTTCCATTCCTTAAAAAACTCACGGAAAAAAAATTTCTAGAAAATTAAAATATGGCTGTAGAGAATTTTATTTCGAGAGCAAAAAAATAGTATTTTACAAAGCTACAACAAAATAATCTACATCATAAATCTACGAGTTAAATTTTACAGCCAAAAACGTAAAGTTACAGCTTATTCCAATCAGCCCCTTACACAGCAGGTGAGTGAGTTGTTATCTAAGTATGGTCAAATTTAAATTCGAGTTAATAATAATTTTGCAAAACTAATTCGAGTTAATACTAAATTCTACAGCCAAAAACATAAAGTTACAGCTTATTCCAATCACCCCTTTAGACAGCAGGTGAGTGAGTTATTATCTAAGTATGGTCAAATTTAAATTCGAGTTAATACTAATTCTGCTAAACTAATTAGACTCTCTAAATTTGCCAAACTAATTAAACTTATTGGCTATAAAATAAATATATAAATAAATTCGAAATCCCTCTTATATTTATTGGTTTGTGTCCGCGTTAACTTTAAAACTATGAATATGATAGGTCCCTTGCCAAGAGATATCTATTGTTGATCTAGAAACATGGATTTGATACCAATTAAGGTCTCTCTTCAAATCAAAGAGAATTTGCCAAAGGACAAACTAAGAACACACACTTTTCTTTGGGTAGTTTAGACTACCTCTTTTTAGGTTTTTCATTGATTTAAATAGAGTACAAGAAGCAAATAACGTGAAAGGGAAAGTGGATCACTGTTCTCCTACATAACAGGAAGTGGAGCCGTGATCTTTTTATTTGCATAAACATAGGAAACAACTTGAAGACTAAGTCATATTGAACTATGGTTGAGCATAGTCTCATCAATACTCCGGCCTGTCGGAAAGAACCTTGTCCTCAAGGTTCGTGTTGAATAGGGAAAGCTTGACTTGAATTGCTTCTCGTCCTTTCATGTGGTTTCCTCGAGTCATAGATGTTTTTCAACGAGCCATCCACCAAGACCAATGCCAAATTGTTTCCACGGTTCATTATTGGAAATAAACTTCTTCTTTTTTTTAAATGACAAAGAAATGTGAAATCTTTTTTTTTTTTGGAAACTGAAAAACAGTGGAAGAATTACAGATTTTAATCCATATAAAAGATAAGATGTTGAACTTGATCAACAAACCCGAAAAGAAGAAAATGGTGAAAAGAAAAAATAGCTGGATATATCTCGATGATCGTTGATTCTGAAGAATGGCCGTTCGTCAAGGATTCTTGATAACCCTTGATTCATGAAGAATACCGATAACAAGGAAGATTTCAAATATAAAGTTTTTGATACCACAAAGTGGTCCGGATCAAAAACAAAACATGCTCTGATACCAATTGTTAGGAGTGAACTTAATCAACCCCTTTGATACCTTAGAACACATGTTTGCTTTGATGCCAATTAAGGCCCCTCCTCAAAGCTAAAGAGAGTTTGTGAAAGAACAAACTAAACAGAACAAAACACAAGTTACTTCAATTTTCTTTTCATATCCCATTAAACAAAACATACGTAACTTAAATACACAAGAACATGTCAACTAAATAACTGTCCACTAAACTAATATAGAACATGGTATACAAGTGGAGATGATCCCACGATGCCATGACTCTTGTTATGATCTTATCAATACTCCACCCTCTAAAAGAACTTTGTCCCCAAAGTTCATACCAATCTTTGAGAACAGCTTCTCCATGATCCTAACTTTTCCACGATCAAATGGATGGTTTCCTTTACCACCTTCCCCACCAAAAGAATTTTTTTCCATTGCACCATCTAGAGCATAGGCTGAAACTTGGAATCTCCATCGCATCCAAGGTGCTTGAGGCAGTGTACCTTGTTTTTGAGTCTGTGTAGAGCCAAGACCATCTCTGTACGTTATTGGGCTAATATTTCTTGGTTTGCCAACATGTGAAGTTTGACATTTGCGGAACGGAACCGTTCGAGGTCGTCCACGTTTTAGCGTTGAGTTCGCCGATTGCGTAACTGATACACATCTTTGAGAAGGTTGTTGAACGTTACCATCACTAGCTTTTTCTTCACTAGATCTCATATCTTTCACCACCTCCACCATATGATTAACGGTCTTCTCGAGACGCTTGACACTATCCGCTATACAAACTTTCATCTTTTGGAGCTCATCATGAACTTTCCGGAGCATTTCAGCTTGCACTTCATGGAAGCCCATCACAACATCTTCATCGTATACGTCATACAAAGGCTCGCAAACAGAGTAGACGTGATCGTAATAATCTTCACAATCATGAAGCTGCTGAAACATTTTTTTTTTTTTTTGGTTTTTTTTTGTGGGTGAAAGTGATTTGATACCATAGTTAAGTGCTCCGGATCAAATCGGTGACGCGAAATCGCAGGATAGAAGTGCTCTGATACCAATTGTTAGGTCCCTTGCCAAGAGATATCTATTGTTGATCTAGAAACATGGATTTGATACCAATTAAGGTCCCTCTTCAAATCAAAGAGAATTTGCCAAAGGACAAACTAAGAACACACACTTTTCTTTGGGTAGTTTAGACTACCTCTTTTTAGGTTTTTCATTGATTTAAATAGAGTACAAGAAGCAAATAACGTGAAAGGGAAAGTGGATCACTCTTCTCCTACATAACAGGAAGTGGAGCCGTGATCTTTTTATTTGCATAAACATAGGAAACAACTTGAAGACTAAGTCATATTGAACTATGGTTGATAGTCTCATCAGAATATCTAAGGGTTGACATCACTATCCCCCCTATACTACTTAAACCAACTCTAATCCCACCCGTACTTACAGACTCATCGGTCAACCCCCCCAAACTAATAAATTGCTTGAATTCCCCCCCCCCCCCCCCCCCCCCCCAAATGTGATCAATTCACAATAACTGCGTTTAGTTAAGAAAATAGCGACTTGTATAATTGATTGCCCAATAACCCACCCGACTAAATTAAATCCAACCTAACCCGTGACCCACCAGACTTAAATTTAATCCAACCTAACCCATTTTTTTTCTCCAACCCACGTAACCCTTATGATAATAAATTACTTATCGTTGAAAATCAAAACTGGAAATTACGGTTCGTCGTGAGTTTAAGAGAGTGAGAGGTTTGTGGGTTTTCTCTGACGAGTTGAATGCAAAAACCAAGGGTCTCGTTGCCTAATGCGAATTCCAGTTGATGGATGATAATAAAATTGAGACGTAAGAAGCACGATTTGTGTAAGTTTGAACTTTTCAGTCTGATTTGAGTTGGTTTCTGAGCAATTAAAAACTCAAACTTTGATGGCTTAGGAGAGTATGTTCTAACAGGAGCAATGGCTAAAGAAAAGTATTACTAAGAATTCATACAAAGTGCTACTGTCGTAAGGTCCGTAACATGACATTTGTTTGAACAAGTTAAATTAAAAAGTGCTGATGCACCGAGAAAGAAACATAACGAAACAAACGTACTGAAGCGTGAAAACAGAGCAGAACATACAAACTACAGCCGTAAAAACACAAAACATAGAATGAGCTGGTCAAATCCTTAGTCTTTGCTTGTCTGAAAAGGTTGTGTCACTTGAATGACTTCAGCACCAGAAGAGCTTTTAGCGTCCTGCAAAAGGCAATGACATTACATTATCTTACACAAAAAAGAGCAAACGTGTAATCTAAAAGTGGAAGACAAACACACATAGCGTACATGCTCTTTCAGTTCAGTCTTCATTTTCTTCTTGGGGTGGATTTTACATCCAGCTGCATTGTGACCAGCTTCTCCACATTTGGAGCAATGCATTGTGTGTCCTTGTCTTCCAATTTTTTCAGCTTGTTTCTTGTTTTTCTTCTTAGTGATTTGTGTCTCCCTTTGATTCTTGGAAACTTCTTTTGCTTCTTTTTCTTTTTTCTCCGAGGAAGTATAGGCTCAGGTGGTTCAACAACTAACCTGTACAAACCCTTCTTCATCCAAAACCTTGGTCCTCTAACCATCTTGATAGAGTCACTATAACTCATTCGCCATATACTTGTGGAAAAAAATTCGGATATATATTTCTCCACATCTAAGTTGGCATCTATCATTGCCCCATGTGCATGTTCACAAGGTATTCCTGTGATTTGCCACTTTCCACATGTACATGTCATCCTAGTAGTGTTAACGTCGTATGTATTTTCTGAAAGACGTACCTCAAACACACCATGAGTACAAGGAGTGGTGATGCACTTGTCGGCATCTTATTTCTCAGATTCAAGAATTTTAACCACATACTTTGTAAATTTCTCTTGACGCCTCAATGTTTTTTTGTTCCTTTTTGCGATTCTTAGCATTGCCTGCCTTCTAATTGTCTCCAAGATGGGCATGATCGCCTTAGCTCTAGCTGCGATAATAGTAGTGTTAAATGACTCAGTGGCATTGTTGTCAACATCATCACAAAAGCTTCCAAGTCTATAATACGCCAAGGACCAAGTCTTTGGTTCCTCTTTCATCACATCTTCATACAAAGACATGCTATAGTCTTTCAACTTCTCGAGTTGCTCCTTGTATTCTGTAGTATTGTAGCTCCAAGCTAGATTCCACACTCTTGGTTTCAGAAAATCTTTATTTTTGTGCTTCTTCTTCAGATTTTCTACAATATGCTTCACATATCGTCTATGCTCCGCCTTTGGTAACTCAGATTTGATAGCGCTTATGAGTCCCTGTTACATGAGATAATGTTAGATAGTTATAACAATCTGAATGAAGATGATTGACTAGTGAAACACTAACCTTGGAGCTATCAGATATGAGGACGTATTTACTGCCATCTCCAAGACTCAAATCAAACTTCAGCCGCTTGATAAACCAAAGCCAGTTATCCGCATTTTCAGACTGTACCACAGCCCAAGCAAAATGATATATTTGATTATTACCATCACGTCCTACAGCAGTTAGTAAAATACCTTTCACAGCGACTTTTAAGAACGTGCCATCAAGCCCTATGATCGGACGACAAGTCCCTCTCCAACACTTTCTAAGGTTTTCAAAGCAAACATAAAACCGATCAAATACATCCTCTCCTGCAGCATTAGGGACAGTATCAAGAAATACACTCGAACCTGGGTTGGTCTTCTCAATTCTTTAACATAACCTCTGAGGTGCGCAAACTGGTCTGCATACTCCTTTTCAAGCCATCTCAATGCTAGTGTTCTTCCTCTTTGGCATTGATTTCTTGGTGCTATCAGTTTCCAAATTTCTTTAATCTGTTCTTGAATCTTCTCTGGCATGAGAGCACTGTTCTCTCTCAATTTATCAAGAAACAATCTAGCTATAACCGGGCTTTTAAGAAGCTTACACTTTCCATTAGGCGTGCAGCTATGATACTTGTACCGAGTCTTCACTATCCACTTCTGACTTGACTTATCATATGAGCAATAGACCCTCCATTTACATTTTCCCTTAATACCACACTTAAAGCTAAGCTTTGTCGTATCCCATCTTTCTTGCTGAATGTTTCTACCTTTGTTCAAAGCATAATCCAAGACAGCCTCTTTGAACTCAAAACCCGACCAGAAAGTAGTTCCCACATCTAATTTATCATCTGATGTCTTCTTGCGTTTTCTATCCCTCGTATCAAAATCATCTTCCTCTTCATCGGAGCTGTCAGGAATAGTATTTCGACCAATGAACTCTTCATCCACAAATTAAGCCACTGATTGCTCTATTTCATGCTCATAACGTTCCTCAAACTCTTCTTCGTCTTCAGCAGAAGCAATTCCCTCGTTCCCATGTGCTTCAACATCACCATGACTGATTTCTTCGTTCCCATCTGCTTCACCATAATTGATTATCTCCTTTCTATCTTCTTCCTCTTCCATATTCTTTTTCACAGGTTTCTTTCTGATTTCGAACATTTCAGACTCCTCGTGTTCCTCAGACTCCTTCTCCGTCGTCTTAAACGGATTCATAATCATATGATTTTTATCGTCGTCCTCCATTGTTCCCTTGTTTCCAAATCTCTTCTCCCGTAGTTTCAAAAAAATATATCCTTCTCCCTTAAACTCACGCAAAACCCTAATCTCTAATATGAATTTTCAATGAAAAATAATTTACTGGTCAAAAGGATTGGTTTTCTTTGGTTTAACATAAAAACGGGTTAAGGTTGATTAACTTTACGTCGGGTGGGTTATTGGGCAATCAATTATAATAATCGCGATTTTTATAATTAACGCAGTTATTTTGAATTGATCACGTTTGGGGGGGGGGGGGGGGGGGGGGGATCATGGAATTTATTAGTTTGGGGGTTGAGCGATGAGTCTGTAAGTACGGGTGGAATTAAAGTTGGTTTAAGTAGTATAGGGGGGATAGTGATGTCAACCCAATATCGAATCTATTAAAAATTGAAGTACATTTATGAATTAACCCTTCATTCACTTTTATGACTACAGTTCGTGCCACTGAATTAATAACTTTTAATTAAGCATCACTAAAAATTGATTTTTTAAAAAGAAATTGTGTCTCATTCGAAATATTTTGGTCATCTGATCCGATAAAACTGGAAAGCCAAGATTTTGACTTAGCCTGACTGGTTCAAACGCAGCGGTTGTGGTTGCGGCTGTGGATGTTTGCGGATGTGGATGGTTGCGGTTTCTAGTGGTTTTAAGAGATTTGTACGACTGGTTCTGCGGTTAGAAATTGGTGCGTTTGCGGGATACTTATGACTGGTTAACTACCAAATACAGCAGCGGTTAAATAATAAGTTAACAATATTTACATTTTATATAATTATAAAAATATCAAAAATCATAATATTATAATAAATATGTAAATTATATTTTCAAAGTTATATTTTTAAATTTTTAAAATTATAGAAAATATTTTTATTTTAAAATTTTATAATGTTAATTAAAATATAATAGATATATTTTAGTATTTTTATAATTCCATTTTTAAAATTTTATTGAATATTTTTATTTTTGTATTTATATGGTTTTAAAAAAAAAAGAAAAAAAAATTATCCTTCCGCAACCGCCCGCAACCGCAAACGCTAGCTGGAACCAGCTTTTGAATTTAAGAGGTTCAGAGTGGTTTGAAGCGATTTGTAGCGGTTTGTATGATTGTTTCGAAACGCTTTCAACCGCTACCAACCGCAAAAGCTGCGTTTGCGGATGGTAGCGGGGAAACCAGTCAAGCTTATTCCCTGTTCATTCACGTATATATGTCCAGAAAGTACAAACATGGACCTACATATAATAATGTGACTACAAAACTTCAAATCTTTATTAGTTAAATGTTAGATACAAAATGTGAACCAACTCTTCTACATATTGATTTATTATCGGTTTAAAAACCAACTATTAATATTTTTTACATCTATTTGGTGCCAAATAGTTTCATTATACACATAAATTTATTGTAAATCCACAAAACATTATTGTACTAGGGTCAGTCCGGGCTACGCCCGGGTTTTTTTGTTTAAATTTTAATTTTAATTATATATTTTGTATGTTATTTTGATATATACATATAATAATCTATTATAAAAACGTAATTGGCTTGATAATTACAAAATTATTTTTAATTATTTGTTATTTTTTGTCTTACGAATTCAGAAATTTTAATATCCAATTTTGTTTTTATATATTTGTTATTGGAAATTATATAAGGTGATGAGCAAAATGAAAAAAAAATGATTAAATTTTAGTTATGTGTTTGATTAGTTGGATTGAAGAAATGTTTCGTTTCACTAATTTTTGTTTCCAATTATTCTATTAGTAATTTAATGGAACTTCCCTTTAAATCTACAACCCTTTTAAATTTTTTTTCTTAAATCACTGATTTAAAATTTGTAATATTTTCTACATTAAAAAATGTTTTGGGCCATGATCTAAATAAGTTTTGTTTTGGGCTTGTAGTTAGCCACACACCTATAAGTCTCCCAACTTGTAATTCCTGTTATGGACTTTTTGTTTCACTTTTTACAGGTGATGATTAATGAAACTTAAAAAAAAACAAAATATTTGCATTTAACAAAGTGAAAGAGTTGGTATATCCGGTTCTCAGAAGTTTGGACAAAGACTTTTAAACTCTTCATTTCTCCGGGAATTACATGTGCATGTGGAAAAAGGTGATGGCGACCTGCAGAATGGAACTACATGTAAAAAAATGCAGACAAATGGTGTGAAAAACGACGAATTGGTTGAAGAAGGTTGGTTGACCATTTATATCCGTGCTAGTAGGTGGAAACCTTTTTGAGTCTCTCATTTGATTCCTACCTAGTCTCACAGCTTTTCTGAGGTGAGCTGTGTCCAAACACGTTACTCAAAAGGTTTTCGATCATGGAAACTTTATATACAACGTGTACTTAAATCCAGAGATTAGGAACATGATTCCAAACCTGCAACTTGTCCAATTTTTTAATGCTGTAGTAAAGGGGTTGTAATATATTTATCTTTTAACCATGTCCTCTTGATCCATAGCCTTTGAAACATTAAAACATGGAGAACACATAGAATCTTAGCTGAAGTGTTTGTGTAAGTGTTTACTGAAGATGTGTTTTAATACCTCCCTCTATCTTCGCAAACCATGAAGGTCCCGCTGATACATTCATGACAAACCTGGCAAGTCGACGTTTGTGTTAGCCAACGCCATTAGCTGCTATTTCCAAAACCTAAACTGTTCAGTTGGGATGAAGGCTGTTGTTTCAGCAAGCTCAACAAACTTGGTCTGGTCGTCAAAGCGAATAGAACCTAATGAGGCCAACAATTTGAAGTGGCCATTACTTCTTACGACATCAAATACGCGCATCTCATAGATTCCTCCTTCCTTCAACAGGTGCTTTAAAAAAATTCAGCCAGTGAGCTCAAATTGAACCTTTGAAACCAACGCGACTAATAACTAAAAACTGATTTTCAGGTGGCTACTTTCAGAAAATGAAACACTAATAGACAAAATCAACAAATGAAATTACAGAATAGTTACCTTTTCATCAAGGAAAACCCAGTCCACACCCATGAGCTCTCCCCCCTTTTCACATCCGTAGCTCTAAACATGTTACAACGTCCTCCTTGCAACGATCAACCTCCAGATCGGATAATTGGATCTCAGTAATCGTCATTTCTGGATATTCTTCTGCTGATATTCTGCACGACTATGATTTCACGAAGATTTGCGAGTTCGCTCTAAGACGTAGATAAATATATATAGTGCAATCACTTGATAAGGAAAGTGGAAAATCTGCATTGAAGAACATGTAGTGGAGTGAATTGATTGCCACCATCATCACTATGAGTTACTCCGTCAGACTAATTGCAGAGAAACGGATCCGTCGAGGGTGACGCTTGGTTTCACAAAAGAAAGAATAACTCAGGTTGTTGATGGGCCGTCGGCCTGACTAAACCATAAACATTTATCAGCCCAAAACACTGAATATATAAGCTCAACAATTAAAGCCCATTCGATTTTAGAGTAAATGAAACGGTGAGTTTCATTCAACTGCGACACGTGTCGCGTGCAGGAAAGTCCAATTTATGACGTGGACGCACATGTGGCATAGCTGGGGGGATCCAAAGCTTCTTTTAAATATAAAGATTCTAATGACTAGCCCAATACTGTAAACCCCAAAAACAAAAACCCTGTACAATGTTCATTTTTAGTTTGTTAACCTTTTTACAAAATTAGTTAATATTTTGTGAACCTAAATAATAATAATAATAACAATAATAATAATAATCTCCCTATATATTAAAAGAGAAGTCACTTTAGTGAGGTCTGGTGACGTGTTGTTCATAGGTGAAGTTTCAAAAAAATTGTTATATTTTGATTGGTTGATTGTTTTAAATTTTTATTTATTTAAATTAGATCTAAAAATTTAAGGTAAGTTTAAAAACATTTAACATCACTTTTCATATAATCTAAAGAATATTACAAATAACAATTTATGGCAACTAAATCTCGAAATTATAGAAAGATTAATAATGTTATATTTATTACTTTAATATTTATAAACTATAAAATATAATGAACGAATTTTTATATAAGATAATTATAATAGTTTTATACTCGACCTGATGAATTGTATTCGAATATAATTATATAATAACTATTTTAAATATTAAAAAATCAAAACATGTTTATTAATATTATTTTAAAATTATTTATTGTTGTTTACAGAATACAGAATAAATTTATCAGAATTTTAAAATTATTTATATAATGTTATAAATTATTTATAAAAATATAAATCCTACTATATATTGATGGAGAAGTCACATAAGTGATTTTTCATTACGTGTTGATCATAAATAAACTCTTCAAATTGTTATAATTTGATTGACCGATACTTTTTAATTTTATTTATTATAGTTATATCTAAAAGGAAAGGATAATTCAATTACCACTTTCCAAATAATCTACATAATATTAGAAATAATTATTTATGGTAACTAATTGTTGAAATTATAAAAGAGTAATAATGCGATCAATTTTTTTATATATTTATAAATTACATAAAATAATAAACAAAAGTGTTTATTTGTATTGATATAATGATTTTATATTCGTATAGAAAGAATTATATTTGTATATAAAGTATCATAATAACTATTAATATCTAATAATTCAATGCATACTTTATAAATCATTTATAAAAATCAGACGTTTTAAATTATTATAAGAGGTTCTAAGTCATTTATAGAAGCTTATACATTAATTTATAAAATGTATTTTGAAAATTTAAACTCCTATTACAATATTTTGAATTTTTTTCATTTTAATGGTAAAATTCCTCAACTATGTTTACTTAGTGTAAAAACCCCTAAACTAAAGATTTACTGGTAGTAATACTAATTATGACCTATCAGAGTTTAATTCATTAAATAAAGTTAAATTATGGAGTTTTTCGTTAAATACTTAATTTTGGGGATTTTTACCCAAAACAAACTTAGTTGGGGGGTTTTAACGTTAAAATTTCTTATTCTTTCCTTATTATATATTATTTAAATCCTTATAGTGGGATTTGTTTTATCAAAAATCAGTTGCAATCAACTGACGAAATATTTTCTTTCCTAATATCATGCATTTAATATTTAAATATATATGTAGCAAGATTATAACTAGAATATCTTTAAAAATTTATTAGAAGATATTCTATCTCATAGCTGAATTAAAATTTATTAGAGGATATTTTGTCTCATAGCTTCTCTTGAAAACTAGGTCATTTAGAAACTTAAACTAATTTGCTATATAAATATCACGCCACTCCCATTAGTTTCACGCATCTATCTTTTAAGTTTTCATATGTTTTTGATCGATATAATTTAAATTCTACTTTTGTGATTTTGTGCAGGTGTATGATAAACAATAAGTAACTCATAGACGGGAACACTATTACTGGTAATTTTATGGGGGATTGTTCTTCTCCGTTTATTTTTGTTCTCTTCCTCTCCATGTTGTATCTCTATCTATATTTTTGCATCACTAGTGATTCAACTAACAAAAAGAGACGACTCTGTTTATCCAGGAACTGATCATCCCTTTCGAAAAAGGTAATTCTTTTTTTATAAAGTTAAATCACTTATCAAGAATATAATATAAGATATGTATGCTAATCAAGTGCAATTTATTTATTTTGTGTGATCCTCTTCGGTACGTCTGAGAGCCAAAGATAATCTCAAAGCTTTTTAAAAATTTTGAAACTCATTGACGTTGTCCTATCAATTATATAATTTGTTATCTTTTGGGGATTGTTTACATCTTTAAATATTTTTGTTAGAATTACCTCTTTTCTGACTCAAGGCTTAGAGAAAGAAACCGTAAATCATCTCTGCTGTTACAATGAAACCAATGATAATAAATCTCAGGTAATTCAAATCTCTCTTTTATATTTCATGGCTAATTTTTTTATTGGGGTTATGCGTGAAATATTTGTTTTTTCTCAATTACATTTTTCTGATGTTTTAAGATTAGTGTTAAATGTGATCGTTTTCTAAACGTTCTAATGTATTCTTTGTTCATATGAACATAATATAAATATCAATATGTAACATCGAATCTTTCATATTAACCATATACATGTAATATAAGTATTATATAATTGTAAATATAATATTAATCTAATATTAATGTTAATGTCCGCACATGCGTGCGGGCGGTCCACCTAGTAATAATAATAATAAAGAAAAAAGACAATTATATTGAAATTGGTTATAAAAAAACATAAAATCCATGAAAATATTAAGTTTTACAAAGATTTATTACTTTTAAATAAAATTTTAAGAGAAAAATAATCTTGCGTTCTAAAAGAGCGGATCAAAATCTAATATTTATTAAAAATATAGAATAAACAGATAGAAATGATGTCGCAGGAGAAGTACAAGGAAAAAGCCCTTTCACTCTTTGAGCGAAAGTTTATAAATTGACCAACCTTTGAGTCTATTATCATGACATGAGTCTATCATGACATGTACTAAGACTTGACATAACTGGTCTTTCTCACACCAAACCCTTTTCCTCTGTTTCTCAATCTCTCCTCTGCTTTTTTTCTAAATGACGAACCATAATGCGTTTATGTCTGATGCAAAAGGCAACATCAGCTTAGCGGTTAGGGTTCCCGTCTCAAGCCAATCTCTGTTTTCTCCCAGTGGTGGCCGATGCATTAGCATTCCCCGGAAGAAACTTCTGCAGAAGATAGAGGCTGTCCCAACTCAAACCCGGATCGACTCGTGGATCGAAACCATGAGAGCTTCTTCGCCTAGTCGGACCCGGCCAGGGAACATTTCATCCCTTCCGGAGTTGGATGAGGAGGATGAATACTCTTCTTGGATGGCTCAACACCCCTCGGCCTTAAGCAAGTTTGAAGAGATTGCTAAATCTTCGACAGGGAAACAAATTGTTATGTTTCTTGATTATGACGGTACATTATCGCCCATTGTTGAAAACCCAGATCAGGCTTACATGACTGATGAGGTTTGCTTCTCTTCTTACTTTCTTATTCTTCCGGTTTTGTCTATTTTTCTAACAACTCTCTTGGTTCGCAGATGCGAGATGCAGTGAAAGGTGTGGCTAGATATTTCCCAACCGCGATTGTCACCGGAAGGTGCCGTGACAAGGTACGTTTTTATAACATCTTTTCTCAATCTGCTAGAAATTAAAGATTATTCTGGAACCTAGATCTTGAGCTTATTTGTAAAAAAACAAACTCACGTTCTTTTTTTTTTTTGCTAAGATTGTAAATATCATTAATGAAAATGAATGTTTGGTTACAAAATTAATTGAAACCCAATCTGCTAAACAGCTATTCTGTTCTAAGAGGCTGCAAAAAAAGTAAAAAACCTCCAAGAAACCCATGAATCAGTCCAAGCAAATCATAAGAAGAACTTGAAGCTAATAATGACTAGAACAAGAGACAACAAATTTAGATCTCCCCAGCTTCACGCTTCTTGTTCTATCAGGAATGACCAGAAAACAAACAAGAGAACAGCTATGACGAGTCGATTGGACGAGCACTCACCCGAAGGTGGCTCTAAGCAGCTTCGACGGAGGCGCCTGGCTCACGCCCCAGATCACTGCTGGAGGAGGATCGTCTACCAAAAGACCTGAAGCTAACGCAGTTAGAAAACAAAAGATGTTGACTTGAAGGGCCACCTATGAAAATGAAGAACGTGAGGAAACTCCGATCAAGCGTGGACGGTAAAATCAGCGGCTCCCCATCCGGCCACGCGATCTGGAGAATGACTCAGAGGGTTCGGCGGAGCGACGAGTGAGCACCAAAGCTTCCACTGGAGCGAAGACTAGAGAAGTTAGAACACGGAAGGAGTACGAAGACTCCTCAAAACAGGCTACAGCACCGATGAGCGAGATCTCCACTTCAAGCAAGAACGCCACCACAACGGGTCGTCCTCAAAACCCTAGAGTCGACGTCATGAGCGAGAAGAGAGAACCAAGCATACACCATAGCTTCGCTATGGTTGTCGTCTCAAGAACTAAATGAACAAGAGGTCCTCAGTGGCGAGCCTCACCGCCACGTTTCTCTCAGATCTGAGAGGAGAAGCTCTAGGTTGACCTTGAAGCAAACGACAGAGATTACCAACTGGAGCAAGACACAAAGGCTAGAACGGAGACAGCAGCAACGCATCTCACAGTCTTCCGGGTCAAGGATCTCAGATCTGACCCAGATCTGAGCGCAATAGGCTCACTAGAGGAAGATTCAAGGCCGCTAAGATACCCCCACTTTATCATCCCTCGCCGGAGTTCCAGAGAAGCCAGAGACACCAATGACTTCAGTTAGAACCGGTGAAGAGAATTCCAACGGACCCAGAATCGCCAAGCAAAGAGGGGAGACTAGGAGGGGGGGTGGAGGCGCTACAGGAACATGCGGAAAAGATGCCTCACGGTGACCGGCGCCGGAAAGAAACCTACCACCGTGAGAGGAGCAGATCTCAGATGGCGTAAACTGGAGAAGGGAGAGAGAAGAGAGAGGGTCGTTTGTAACTCACGTTCTTTTAAGAGAAATTGGCGTGTATGCCTCTAAACACTACTGAAATAAAGAGACTACCCCCATCTTCAGCATCGATTTTTATTTCCAATTTTGTCCTTCTTGCAACTCCTTGCATGTCTGTAATCGTGTCAGACTATTTTGTAGCTGTCAGGCTATCTGAAAACCCTATATTTACTGTCCATACGAAGGAAGTCTAAAAACACCTTTTATCTCAAAATTTTAAGAGGTGAGATTCTTTTTATTATTTCTTTCTACTCTAAGCTCTTTCTTTTATTTTCACTCTGTATTATGTGATCTAATCTTTTTTAATCTCTATTCTTATTTAAATCTTTATTCACTATCTTTTTTTATCAGATCTTTTGGTGTTTTTGTGAGTTTGTACGTTGTATGATAAATTATTTTGTTATCTAATAAATGATTTGTTACATGTTACATGTTTTGTTAGCTGATACTCTCTTCAGATTAATTGTTATATGGTACAAGTTTTTTTATGTGTTGCATAATTTGGCGGAATCGTAATTAGTGACAGTTACAAGATTTTGAAAAAAGATTGACGCCAACGTTTTTATATAGACGAATCGAATTTTCATCGGACTGTTTGTTATTTAGAAATTTTGTTTGCAGTTTATATATGTGTTTAAAAGGAACTTTTATCTATAAAATTCTGCCTCTAACTTTCTTTTTATTTGATTAACAATATGGATAATCGTTGACTATAAAATTTTGTCTCTAACATTCTTTTCTTCTGTAAAATTGATCAAATATACTAATTACAATACCGCTTACATACTAATGATATAGTTAACTCGTAAGATTAGACTTTAGTATAATATCTAATTTCTAATACTAAAGGTTACCATTCTATTTTCAACTACATAGGACTCATCTGCTTATACTTTGGATTAACGATAATTATTATTGTTATGGTCAACTAAAACATTTATACGCTAACATTTTATATAACAATTAACATTATATAAAAACTTTCAATACACCACCACAGTACAAATATATTTGACATCTAACAACTGAAGTGGACATAGATATATTAAGAGTTTTCCGGTGAGGTCCTAAGCGGAAAACTCTATTCTACAGAAGACTTATCTAGAGAGAGAAAATAAATGTAGAGAGAGGGGAGAGAAAGTAGGATACCTGAGTCTGCAGAGAAGAATGACGAAAGTGAAGGAGAGAAGCCTATTTATAGCAAAAACGAGGCACACTCTTCGAAGCGTCATCATTAGGTCTACAAAGGCCTAAATGGGCTTCAAAGGCCGCCTAAATGCCCAAAAACTTACTCGCGACGGTTCAGTTTCTCGCTCGAACCGGTTTTCAATCTGGAAATCAAACCGGAAATAATCTCCGGTTTCGATCTGAACCGATTCCCCAGAGTTAACCGTTAAAAACCAACCTGAGCCCTCTGCTTGAGGCAGTTCACCTCCCGAGTAAAACATGCCGTCATGACGGAAATGGAAGCAAAACGAAATGCATCATGAAAGGCGCAACTCGGAGCGACTAGAAGCAGTGCGCGACTAAAATCGCACATCGGCAAAACGAACTGTCGCCTGCATTAGGACCTGTTATACGAACGAACCTGACCCATAAATTCACTGAGACCGTTACGCCGCTCACAAGTGAACTGGGGGGGGGGACTTATTGTAGGAGATGGATTACATCCCTCCACAAGGCCCATCGAATAACAGGCCCTAGTCCGGCAAGCCCGGCTAAGTTTAGTCGGCTTAGCGGCTAAAGGCATCGGCTCGACCCCAGAGTGCTTTTAGCCGATTAACTAAGCCGGTTGAATATACTTGGCTTAGAGAGAACAGTACCGAGGCCCGCGTACTCGGCCTTTCATGACAAGGCCCAAAGGACGACATTATTAGGGCATCAAGGACAAATGCACTATAAGAAGGGATGAGGAGACAAGAAGAGGGGACCTTTGGGACAACTCACACACTAAGCGGCTAGATCTAGGGTTTCCTAATCATCTCTTTGATCCTGTTGCTTAAACCTTTGATCTTGTCTCCTTACTTCCCGTTAATCTTGTAACCTCTTTGTTTGATTCTAATAAAAGCGTCTTTAGTCACCCCATTTCTAAGTTCATTATTCTAATCAACCGAATCCTGTACAAACAAGTAGGTAGGAAAATTTCTGGGACGACTGGTACAATGGAAACAAATGTCACTCACAAGAAGATAGCCCAGTTACCCATTTTATATTATTTTCACCTTAATAAATGAGTTAGTGAACACCTGCAACGAAAATTGTTGTAGATTTTTTACCCAAAAATAGAAAGATTGTTGTATGTTGATCTTGTTCTATTCCTTTTTATGATGTTTTGATTTTACTCTTCTTTCGCAAATGTAAGTTTGTACAACATTTTTTGACAAAATCATTATTTAAGATTACCCAAAAAAATCATTGTAGATATATCCATTCGGAATATGTATATCTCAGATATTTTAGTAGGAAAAAAACAAAATAACCGAATGTATGAAAATCAAATTTATTCACTTTCAAATGACATGATATAGTCTTATATTCATTAGGAGCAAGGTGCATTCAGGATATGAAATTAATGGTGGGAGGACCCATGGATTCCTTCAACGCCAGCAAGGCCAGCTCGATCAAGAGTCCCAGTTGTACATCCCAAAATGACCGTCAGCAGTCTTATTGATTTTGAGTCAAAGGAGTGAGATGTACGGCTATTGGAACAATAAGTGGATCAAGACGACATTCCGATGATTCAGAGTTTGGCCATAAGCCCTACTCACCGACGAGATACTTTTTGTTGGAACTACACCAAAAGTGGTCAATATATAGTCAAATCTGGATATTGGGTTGCTATGAATTTGATGCAGATAGATGAGGATGTAGAAGTCTTACAACCCAGTATCACGAAACTCCAAGCCTTTGCTTGGACAGTGAATGCGCCACAAAAAATTTGCCATCTTATATGGCAATTAATCTCTGGACAGGTAGCGGTAACAAGGAACCTGGTACGCCGCAATATGCGATGTGATAACTACTGGCCAAGATGTGGAGAGCCAGAGGAAACTGTTACTCATGCGATCTTTCAATGTCCACCAGCCTTACAAGCATGGGAATTATCATCTACACCATCGGGCCCTCAAACCTTTCTGGTACCAAGTGTTTACGCTAACATGGATTATCTGTTCTGGAGGAAGAATAGCATAATGAAGCCGGAGGATGATAGAGACCCTTATCCTTGGATAATATGGTACATCTGGAAAGCCAAGAATGATAAGTTGTTCAGAGGCATAGATAGAGATCCATTGGAACTTGTCAGGTATGCAGAGAGTGAGTGCCAAGCATGGCATAATGCGAAGGAAACTATATCTGCTCCTATACAGGGACAGCCTCAAGAAGAAACACAAGTCTTAAGCTCGGGTAATATCTGCATGGTGGATGGCTCGTGGACCTCCACAGCTCAGTTTAGTGGAATGAGATGGGTCTGGAAGGATAGCATGGAGAGAATTCAACTTATGGGGTCCAGGAATTTAACGCGGCGAGAAACATCTCTACATTCAGAGCTAGAAGCACTAAGATGGGCAATGGAGAGCATGATACAACACTCGACCTGTCAGAGATTTGGGACGGATTGCAAGGACCTGATTGCTATGATACAAGAACCACAAGCGTGGCCCAACTTCTCAACTGAGCTGGAAATCATTCAAACTCTTCGGTTGTGCTTTTCGGACTTCAAGATCAGCTATTTTCCAAGGACGCAAAACGATATTGCAGATTCGCTAGCTAGGAATGCACGTTCATAGATCCCTATGTTTTATTGGTTGTTCTATTCCAGTCTGGCTACCCAGACCGCCTCAAGTTTGAGTAATAGAATAGCCGTTTGCTGCCAAAAAAAAAACAAAATACTAGTTGATCATAATTTTGTTCAAACATTTTACCCGAACTAAAATAGATGTTTCAAAAAAAAAAAGAAAAGAAAACTAAAATAGAGCTACTGAAATTTAATAAAAATGTACCCTACCATATACACAAAATCAAGTGGAGGTGCAGTTTTTTTTTTCTTTTAAACACAACATCAACTTTTAATTCACCAACTCAAGATACAAAAGGTTTTTAACCTCTAGAGACTTGAACCAAATACATTGAAGCTATCTAGTATTGCCCTAAGTCACTTGTTTGGACCTAACGCTACTTGACCAAGCGAACAATGTATTTTTTCGATCACACTGAGATTGAATCCACCCCACAACCCGGAGTGAATCAACTCTTTGACCCCTACATTCGACCTCTAGACACGAGAGTACTTACTAACTCAGTAAAGTATGAAGCCTTGCTCGGTAAACATTTCATTCCAGGCTATTGGGCCCCATGATGTGAATGACGCTCTTGGCCCAACAGCAACAACACCGAAGGTGCACTCCGGGAAGGACTCATAGCCACCGCTTTTCACTACTCCGCTCCTCAGCCACAAAATGGACATAGATGTCCGACTGAAAGTGCGGGTTCGGTATAGGACATGGGCTGGTTTTGCAGATCCAGAGGTGAGGAGCTCGTACCGTCAGAAGGAACCCGAAGGTACTTTCCAATGCTGGGATGTAGACCTCCGCCACGCGCCGCCGCTAGGTTGACTTCTCCGGTTGACCACTCCATCGTCGTCTCCCTTGGCTCGTGTTGTCCCCGAGAACTGGTCGACAACCCTCTGTTTATAACTCGTCAGTCTTCTCCTCCGTTTATCTCACCGCTCCATCAGAGCATGGATCTAAGGCGGAAGAGACTTCTCTCCAAACCACGCGCCCATACCAGTTTAGATTTACCGGAGATCTAAAAATTGAAAACTAGATCTGGTTATCCAAACACCCTAAACGCCGACTCCCTCCTCTTCTGCCATCCTACGAGCCTCGCCGCTACTCCAAGGATAGTCTGAGCCTAACTTAGACACTCACATCATGCGGGTCTCCGATTTGACGCGAAGAAACCAGAATAGCTTGCATATTGACAAGGGGATTGAGCGTCCGAGAAGAGAGCAAAAGGAAAAAGAGATTTAGGGAAGGGGGGAGAGCCTCCGGCACCGGAGAAGCCGGGCCAGAGCTAGGGTTATATCGCAGATCTAGGCGAGAGCGTTTGGTTTAGAGAGAGAAATGACTTCCCACGACCATGTGGAGGTGCAGTTTAGACCTAAAGGAACACTGCTTTCTAAAATAATATTATATTTCAACCAACAAAGAAAATGAATAAGATAAAATAAATTGTACTGTTCTTAAATGCTTTTTGATATAAAATTACACAGTATATAGGCCGTAAAAATTAGGGTCTTTGTCAAAGAGCTTTGACTCTTGCCCAAGCCTTAGCTTGCAAGCATTCATGTCACCAACCTTTAAAATAAGAATTACCCGTCTCTTTTTTGGTATAAGAAATATTGTAACTGTTCCATATTTGGATTTCCGATTTTTTTCGACAACGAACAGCTATTCTATTTAACCGCTAGTATTATTATCCTATAACATAAATAATTTTAGGATAACGCAATATGGTGTTCTATTCGTGGTACGCAGATTGTGGGGAGTTTAAGTAGTTTGAAATCATTCCACTGCACTTCATTTTTCACTACCACACTGATATAAAACCATATTTTGAATCTCATTTGAATACCTGAAAAAAAAGATTCATCCATGAGTTTTACCGTCCATTTTAAATTATTTTATTTTTTCGTAGGTTTGAAATACCTCTATAGATTAAATAAACAAAAAACTATTTAGGGTAAATACGAAAAAATGGTATGCTTTATTTTCGGTGGCAGGAATCAGCAGTAGATTCAGTACACAAAAACAAATATATAAGCTATAAGCTATATAGCTCTCTAGTAATCTAAAACTATATATTGAACTAGCTGGTGTTGAAGTAAGGTGTTCCTAATCAGGTTAAGAATCCGGTTCAATCAGAAGTATTGGTTAAGCTAAACCATACAAGCTCGTGGGATTCACATGGAACTGCGCTATTATAACGAGCTGTATATATACTCGTATAAGTCTCTCAATGTTGTAAGCTGAAAGTGATATAACAGCATAGAGAGAGAAACTTAGAGATAAGATAGAGAGAGAGTAAAGGCGGAAGAAGAAGATCGCCATTGTTGTATCTCGAGAGCTCGGTTTGAGCTAGATCTCTATATAGTGCAGTTGCTGGTAAAATCCAGCTCCGGAGAGTTATAGCGGCTCTTTCACCTTGAGAGAGTGCGGTGAACTCCGGGTGAACAAATCATCTGTGTTCTTTCTTTATCTTGCTTGATTCGTTAATAGTCTTAGATCGAAGCCGTTAGGAGTAGAAGCAATAGCTTGAATCCTAACAGAAGTGGTATTAGAGCCAGGTACACGAGCCTAGTGAATCTGCGGAAAAGGTGATTCTTTCAAGATTGATCGGAGATGGCTGGGATGAAATCGGAGATCGAGAAGTTCGACGGCGATGGTGATTTCTCTCTATGGAAAAGACGGATGTACGCTTTCCTTAGCGTCTCCGGGTTAAAGGATGTTCTCATCGAGAAGACGAAGGTTGAAGAGGATTCGGAAGAAGATGAGAAAGATTTTGAGAAGAAAAAGAAGATCGCAGAGGCTGAGATCGCAAGATCTGAGAGATGCGAGAAAGCGATGAACATCATCTTCCTAAATGTGGGAGATCACGTTTTGAGGAAGATCGAACGATGTACGACAGCAGCAGAGACGTGGATCTTGCTAGAGAAGTTGTACATGCCTAAGTCTCTGCCGAACCGCATACACGCACAGTTGAGGTTATACAGTTTCAAGATGCAGGAGAATCGATCGGTAGATGACAACATAGATGAGTTCTTAAAGATCATTGGAGACTTGAGTAACCTGAATATTGAAGTCCCGGAGGAAGTGCAGGCAATACTGCTGCTTAACTCTCTTCCCTCGAAGTATGATCACTGAAAGAAACGCTCAAGTATGGGCGTGATGTCATCAAGGTAGATGAGGTAGCTAGCTCAGCTAGGTCCAAGGAAAAGGAGTTGAAAGATGTTGTAGGTTCTCGAAGCAGTTCAGAAGGACACTTTGTGAGGGGAAGATCAGAAAACAGAAGTTCACAGAATGGTAATGGAAGAAAGAAGAGCTTCAGGTCGAGGTCAAAGTCAACAGGGAGAAAGAAAATTTGCTGAATCTGTGGAAAGGAAGGGCATTACAAGAAACAGTGCTACAAGTGACTTGAGAGGAACAAGCATCGAAACCAGTCCGAGAGAGGAGAGTCTTCGTTGGTGAAAGATGATGCTCACGACTTAGTAGGACTGATAGCTGCAGAGGTGAACGTTACACAGAGTGCTGATGACTCGGAGGAGTGGATATTAGACACAGGATGCTCATTTCATATGACTCCCAGAAAGGAGCTCTTTGTGGAACTGCAGGAGGTCACAACAGCAGGAAAGGTTAGGATGGCGAACAACTCTCTAACTGAGGTTAAAGGAATAGGCTCGATCAGGTTTCAGAATCCAGACGGTACTACGTTTCTGCTTCACGAAGTGAGATACATGCCAGGAATTGGAAGAAATTTAATCTCTCTAGGAACACTGGAGAATAAGGGCTGCGAGTTCAGAGCTTCAAACGGTAATATGAAGATTGTGTTGGGATGCACACTAATCATGAGAGGTTATAGGAAGGGTTCTGATACTTTGTATTTTATGAGAGGATCTGCGTTAAGGTCAGGAAGCGGTTTAGGTGAGCTATCAGCTGCAGTCTCAGACAAAGATCAAACTCAGCTGTGGCACAGTAGGCTTGGTCACGTGGGAAAGAAAGGACTCGAAATGCTAGTTAAGAAAGGTTGCATACCAAGTGAACACGTCTCGGAGATGAAGTTCTGTGAGGACTGCGTTAAAGGTAAGACGCACAAGGTCAGCTTTGGGCCAGCTCAGCATCTGACGAAGGAGAGACTCGATTATATCCACTCAGACTTATGGGGATCACCCAACGTCCCCATGAGCGTTGGAAGGTGCCAATATTTCATCTCATTCACTGATGATTGGTCAAGGAAGGTTTGGGTTTACTTTCTGAAGACGAAGGGTGAAGCGTTTCAGCGGTTTGTTGAGTGGAAGAAAATGGTAGAAGTGCAAGTAGAAAGAAAAGTGAAGAAGCTGCGGACAGACAATGGCTTGGAGTTCTGTAACCTGAGGTTTGATCAGTTTTGCAGAGACGAAGGCATTGTCAGGCACCGTACGTGTACATATACACCCCAACAGAACGGGGTAGCAGAGAGGTTAAACAGGTTAATTCTAAATAAAGTTCGCAGCATGTTGAGTGAGAGTGGGCTGGAGCCTAAATTTTGGGCAGAAGCAGTCTCAACAGCAGTCTACTTGCTGAATAGAACTCCGTCCTCAGTCATTGATTTTCAGATTCCGGAGCAGCGATGGACCACAGAAGTTCCAGATTTGTCAGGGCTTAGGAGGTTTGGGTGTATAGTCTACATACATTCTGATGAAGGGAAGCTAAGTCCAAGGGCAAAGAAAGGGGTTTTCACTGGCTATCCGAAAGGAGTAAAGGGATTCAGAATTTGGCTTATTGATGAAGAGAGATGTGTCATCAGTCGTAATGTAGTTTTCAGAGAGGATCAGATGTTCAAGGAGTCTAAGTCGTCAAGCGATAACTCAGGTAAAACTTCTTCCTCTGTCAATTCTACTAATACACGTGTGAGTTTTGATTTTGTAGGAACAGAAGATGACGTGTCCCAAGGTGGAGCAGTGCAAGAGCGTGGTCAAGTAACTCCTGTGGAAACCGAAGATCAGGAGGATGAAACGGGTTCTGAGGATACTCCACCTGCGACAGAGACTGATGACGGTTATCAACTAGCAAGGGACAGGACAAGGAGGACGTTGAAGCCACCAGCAAAGCTTCAAGATTATCACGTCTACCCTGAAGATGAAGACATTGCAGGCTTCGCGTATTTGATGAGAGACGACACTGACAGAGCAGAGCCAGGAAGCTACAGAGAAGCAATGGAGGGTCCTGACAGCGACAAGTGGGCAGAGGCGTCAGATGATGAGATGACCTCATTAAAGAAGAATCGAACGTGGGATCTGGTGGATCGAAACAAAGACCAGAAGCCTATAGGTTGCAAGTGGATATACAAAAAGAAAGAAGGAGCTACAAAGGAAGATGGTCCTAGGTTCAAGGCAAGGTTGGTGGCCAAAGGGTACTCACAGAAGGAGGGTATCGATTACCAGGAGATCTTCTCTCCGGTAGTGAAGTTGGTCTCAATTCGAATTATCCTGTCTGCGGTTGTCCATTTTGATATGGAATTGCAACAAATGGACGTCAAGACGGGTTTCTTCACGGATATCTGGAGGAGACCATCTACATGGAGCAACATGAGGGTTATGAAGACAAGGAGCATCCAGATAAGGTGTGCTTGCTGAAGCGGACTTTGTATGGATTGAAACAATCACCGCGACAATGGAATCAACGTTTTGATCAGTTTATGCTGAAGAATAGTTACGTCAGAAGTGAGTTTGACAGTTGTGTATACTTCAAGGAGTTAAAGGACGGGGTTTGTGTGTATCTATTGTTATACGTTGATGACATTCTTATTGCGTCTAAGAATCGGAGGCATATTGAGGAGTTGAAAGTGTTACTAAGCTCAGAGTTTGAAATGAAGGATCTCGGAGAAGCCAAGAAAATTTTGGGTATGGAGATCTATAGAGATTGAACAAAAGGGATTATGACGGTGTCTCAGGAAGGATATATACTGAAGGTACTTGGAAATTTCAAGATGGAGCAAGCTAAGATAGTTGGTATTCCTATGGGTACTCATTTTGCGCTAAGGGCAGCTACGGAGATAGAGCTGCGAGATCAAGCTGAAGCTATGAAGAAAGTCCCTTATCAGAGTGCAGTGGGAAACTTAATGTACTCTATGATATGTACACGTCCGGATTTGGCTTTTGCAGTGGGCCTAGTGTGCAGGTATATGAGCAAGCCTGTCAAAGATCATTGGCTGGCAGTTAAGTGGTTGCTCAGATACCTGAGAGGTTCGGTGAAGATTCGGTTAGTGTTCAGAAAAGAAGGAGAGTTTACGGTTCAAGGTTATTGCGATGCGGATTATGCAGGGGATGCGGACAAGCGCAGGTCTACAACAGGAATGGTTTTCACAGTTGGAGGTAATCCAGTGAGTTGGAGATCTAGTTTGCAGAAGGTAGTGGTGTTGTCGTCAACAGAATCAGAGTACATAGCTTTGTCAGAAGCGTCAGGAGAAGCAGTTTGGTTAAAGGGATTTGCGAATGAGCTTGGGTTCAGCCAAGATGCAATAAAGATTTACTGTGATTCTCAAAGTGGAATTGCACTGGCGAAGAATGCAGTATGTCATGAACGAACGAAGCATGTGCAGACAAAGTATCACTTTGTTAGAGATTTGATTACTGATGGTTGGGTACAAGTGGTGAAGATTGCAACAGAGTAAAATCCAGCAGAAATTTTCACTAAGGTGCTACCTGTTGGCAAATTCAAGGGTGCTTTGGATTTAGTAAGAGTATCGGAAGGCTGTAGTTTAGAAGAAGCATAAGTTATAAAGGCTGAGAGGGGTTTTCTCAGGATGTGAAGCTAAGCGGGTTTGCTTGGAGTTAAGGGAGTTACGGTGTCAGTAACAAGAATGAAGTTGAAGGTGGAGCTGATAAGGAACAAGGTGGAGTGTTGAAGTAAGGTGTTCCTAATCAGGTTAAGACTCTGGTTCAATCAGAAGTATTGGTTAAGCTAAACCATACAAGCACGTGGGATTCACATGGAACTGCCCTATTATAACGAGCTGTATATATACTCGTATAAGTCTCTCAATGTTGTAAGCTGAAAGTGATATAACAGCATAGAGAGAGAGTAAAGGCGGAAGAAGAAGATCGCCATTGTTGTATCTCGAGAGCTCGGTTTGAGCTAGATCTCTATATAGTGCAGTTGCTGGTACAATCCAGCTCCGGAGAGTTATAGTGGCTCTTTCACCTTGAGAGAGTGCGGTGAAATCCGGGTGAACAAATCATCTGTGTTCTTTCTTTATCTTGCTTGATTCGTTAATAGTCTTAGATCGAAGCCGTTAGGAGTAGAAGCAATAGCTTGAATCCTAACAGCTGGGAAGCCAATTGGGAGACGAAAATTCTCATGTGAAGCCACATACAATGGAAGATCCAAATATATTCTATTCGAAAGATATATATGAATTTTGAATCCTGATGATAACCACAAAAGGGGGAAAATGATGAAGTTTTAAGACAGTTATATCTGGGAATGCTTCTATTTGAATGTAAATATATTACAAGTTGATGAGCGAGCATGTGAGCTCAATTGTGTTTTCTGTTCTTCCTTAGTTGAACATGATTAACCACTTTTTATTTGAAGTATTTGAGTAATTATCCACTGCTCACTCTACTCTCTCTCTCCGATTCTCGTGACAAAACCCACTTAAGTTTTTCTGTTTTGGGTGCAATGACATACATTTCCTAGTTAAAGTTTTAGCTTATCATTTCATATATTCGTATATTTTCAAGGATTTGCATGTTCCAATGGAAGTTTGTTATGACTTAAAATCATGCAATTTTAATTAATGTTAGTGTGTGCGATGTAATCAAAATTTAACTTAGCAAATAAGATAGATGTTGAAAGTGGAATGCAATCAAGGGGTGAAGAGATGGAACACAATATCGAGTTTCATGATTTACTTTTTTATGATTCTTTCTGACAAAGCAGCATTTTATGCTCAAATCACTAACAGCTCCTCCTAAAACTTTTGATCCCCTGGTTTAGGATCAAGAGTTTGTATAATTGTTTTTTTGTTGTTATATAAAGCTCAAATTTTAAACAAGAAATCAAGTGTTTAATGAATTAATTAGAGACAAAGAAAGTAGGAAATGTTGTTTATTTAGATGTAAATTGAGTTCGAAAAACATGTTACAAATGCGAGGCGATTCTCTATACAATGAATATCGAGTTCGTTAGTTTATCTCTCTAAAATATATGTCTAAGAGATGTCGAGAGAAAAATCAAAACTTCTTTAGTCAACTAAGCCCTCCCTTTATAGTGAAAATGCTTCCAATACGAAAAGAAGACAACTTGTCATCTTTGCTGGCAGTTTCATATATTCGATCATGTCATATGAGGTCCATATTCTCTTTGACGCGGGTGCAGCTCGTCTCATCTTGGGATATTAAAAGCTGGTCATACTTATTTTACTCAAATTACTTACTTTAAGGAGTGACTTGTAGTCTCTTAAATAAGAGGTTCAGTCGTAGTACTTAGGGATCGAATTCATAAGAAGTTAAGACATACAATAAATCCTAACCAGTTTATGATTAAACTAGGCAAACATTTAAATAGTAAATAGCAGAGGTGAACAAGGCCGTTTTTTGATTGATTGGTTGTAAACAATTATAAAAAATAGCTAGATCTAGAGTTTCAGCTAATTGAGATTATAGTGATATAAATGCTAAGTTTTTCAATCCTAAAACCCGAATTCTAATCACTACAGGAAAACATATTTTTTACGAGGGCAATATACGTTGTAACTTCGTCGTAAACGGGGTGTTACGACGAATGAACCTCGAAACACGTTTCGTCGTAAAACGCCCGTCGTAACCGACGATTCGTCGTAAATGACTTGTTACGTTTACGACGAAATATATTCCTCGTAAAGCGCAGGGCAGAGATTCGTCGTAAATGACACGTAAAATTTTGTGGTAAACTCCACGTAATGGATTCGATGTAAAGCACACGTAAATTATTTCGTTGTAACACCCTCGTAAATGTTTCGATGTAAACTCCACGTAACATTTCGATGTAAAGACCACGTAAAATCTTCGATGTAAAAGACTCGTAAATCATTTCGACGGTAATCAGTTGTAAATGTTTACGTCGAGCCTACATCGACGTTTCGTTTTATAATATATTTTGAATATTGTTTTTAACCTCAAATATATATATAAATTTGAATTTATTTAAAATTCAGAATTTTAAATAATTTTAATTTTAAATAATTTTAATTTTAAAACGAAATATGAAAATAAAAAACATATATAAAAAAGCATTTAAAAGTCATAATATTTAAATTCATAATACAAACCGAAAATATTAAAAAAACTACATATCATCGAAGTAGTCGGTGGGGTTGCTCGGCTGTTGACGGGTTGGATCGGACTCTTGGGGATCTCGTACTGGCAACCCAAGAGCGGCTCGTCTCTGACTCAACATTCTCTGCATAACCGGGTTTCCCACGGCCATCACGTCTAGCAAATCTTCAAGAGAGTCTAAACGAACCTGCTGGCTATCCATTCGAGCTTTCATCTGAGAAGTCTCTTCATCCCGTCTCGAAGTGTATGACGAAGTTGCCCTTGCAACTTGGTTAACAGAGCCTATACCGACTATTCGGCCCTTCTTTCTAGGAGCCAGCTATAAAATTAAAACATATATTAATATAGTTATTAAAAATAATGAAAAAAAAAATTTAGTTGTACTACCTCTTCGAAGATTCGGTCGGCTTCTTCGGTGGACAATGTGACGGGTAATCCATCGGGAGACTCCTGAGTTAGTTGCGTCTCCCGTTCTTCAATCCGAGTAGCCACTGCTTGAGCGAGTTTCTCAGATGCAGGATCCACAAAAACTCCGTCGGATGTGGCGTGAGTCATCTTGAATAGGTCAGACAGAGATGGTAAGACTCCCGTCTTCTCCAACTACAAAAAAAAAATATTAAAAGTTATATTAATTGAATATTTTAAAATAAATATTTAAAAACAAAACTTACAACGTCTAGACGGATGCCTGCATGTGGTTTTTGGCCGGTTCTGTGAAGCATGGGCAAATTACCATCTTTATCCTTCGTTCTTCGAGAAGCCGAGCACGAATTGGCCTTTTTGATCGAAGACGGGTGCTTCCAATAGGCGATGAGGCCATCCCACACATCCTTCGTGAGCTCAGTGGGCTTTCCCTCATACCCGTCGAGCTCCCACTTGTCCTTCCAATCGGAGACTGTGTTGCAGAGGCGGATCTTTGCTTTTGCAACGAATTCCGCCTTCACCATCTCGGTGATTCCCAAAGACCAATGCCACTTTTGCTGAAACACAAAAAATTTGAAAAAATTACAATTAATAATAATATTTAAAAAATATATACATATTTAAAAGTTAAAATTTAATTAAATTTAAAAATCTTACCGCAAACATTTTAAACCAAGTGATCTTAACGTGATTTGGAGTCTTGCTCCAGTTCGGATATGCCCCGTCGTAGTAACCCTTAATCGTTTTCGAAACGCTCCGGCCAACACGGTTATTAGCCCCAAACCTGAAAGGAAAACAATTTAACCGTTAGAAAATAAAAATATTTTAAATTTTAATGTAATAAAAATTAATAACTTACCAATAAGTTCCTCGGGGTCTATCGGGGTCTAGAACATCCAAACCCTCTCGTCCGGGCTGGGCAAGCAAATCCTCTACCGTATATCTCGCGAATGGGGCATATGAAGGCACACGCAAATCCGGATGAACTGCACCTTCTGGGACAGGCTCAGGTGCAGCCGCTGGAGGAGGAGGTGGAGGCATATGCGGTGGAGGCATTTGCGGTGGAGGCATCTGCGGTGGAGGAGGACTCCAAGCAACTCTCTGAGAAGGCTGAGAGTCTGGAACTGCGGTGGAGGATGATGGACCGGAAGACGATGGACCGGAAGAAGATGTACCGGAACCATCGTCGCCAAACAAATCTCTATAACTAGGTGCTCTGGATTTTCTTCTAGGAGCCATCTAAAAAAAATTAAAATAAATTTTATCAGTTACGACATAATAAAAATATTATTCCGTTACCTAACTAATCACCTAAACTAATTACCTAACTAATCACCTAAACTAATTCCGTTACCTAACTAATCACCTAAACTAATTTAAAAAAAAAAAAGAGAGAGAAGAGAGAGTTTACCTTAGAGAGAGCAAAGGAATTTGGGAGGAATGAGCGAGGCAGCCTCGCTCTCGGCGTCCCCTTATATAGATTAGGATTCGTCGTAAAAGCGACGTAAATTTACGACGAATTTACCAGGCCCGCGTTTTTCCATTTACGACGAATTTACCAGGCCCGTGTTTTTTCATTTACGACGAAATTACCAGGCCCGTGTTTTTCGTGTTACGACGAAATTACCAGGCCCGCGTTTTTCCATTTACGAAGAAATTACGACGCTTAACCCTAAACACCGAGAATGAAATCCCTAAACCCCAAAGTGACATATCATCTAACATCATATCTTATTTCATACTACTTCTTACTCTTTCTTTTAGAAAATGTTACAATAGAGAAATCCAACATTTGATACATATATTACATCACTCTAAATCGTTTTCGTTCTCATCACTATCATTACAATCATCATCGTCGCTTCTCTCGAACTCGTCTTCACGTGCTTCATCTGTCGCATCTTCGGGAATATCTTCATATTGAAAGTTTTGCGGGTCGATCAAAAGGATTTCATCAGTTGGTTGTTCTGGTACCTCAACTTCAGTGATAGCGTCTTCTTCTTGCAAGGGCGGTTCTTCTCCAACGACAATGCGTCCACGAGGTGTAACTTTGATAGCAGTTACCCAGTTTATCCCGGAAGTTCGAAGCCGAGGATAAGGAAGGAAGCTAACTTGCTCGGCTTGTGAAGCTAAAATGAAAGGCTCAAATTTGTTGTATCTTCTCCCAAAATTGACATCCACAACACCAAATTTGTTATACCGAATCCCTCGGTTCACAACAGGATCGAACCATTCACATTTGAAGAGGACGCATTTTAGCTTCAATAACCCCGGAAATTCCACTTCAATAATCTCCTGCAATATCCCGTAAAAGTCTGTTTCACCTTTCACACATATTCCGTAGTTACTCGTTGCCCGATGTCTCCCATACTCGTATGTGTGAAAGGTAAATCCTCGTGTGAAATACATAGGTGATGTGGTGACCTTTGCAACTGGACCTTGAACCAATTCATGAAACCATACGGGATAATAAGGATCGTCATAATCAACCTGCAAAAAACATATATATATTCTTAAACACTTACTTAATTAATATAATAGTATGAGATATATTACCTGTGATTTTAACCACTTGACAAAGTGCTTATCTTTACGTGTATCCACATCAGTTGCAAATATTCCTGGTATTGCTTCTTCAACTTGAGATACAAACATCCTGCAAATTGAACAAATAATCAAATCATACATAATTAACTTCAATTCATATAATTAACATTCACAAAAATATTTACCTTTCAAAGTAACGGGTCATTCCTCGCAGTTGAGCAGAATATAAGTGTGGGCACTATGTTTATCTTCTTCACATGACCACCATACTTCTTTCGTTTTACCACCAAACCGTCCAATTTCGCTGAAAATGTCAGGAACACCATCAATTGGATATGATGTCGGTACTCCACCATCATCATATCTTCTAGGAACTCTTTTTCTCGTACGAACAGTTGGAGCAAAGTAGTATGATGTGAAGTTAGATGTTTCGGCTGTCAAACTCCCTGCAACTATTGAACCTTCTACCTTTGCAAGATTTCTTGCTTTCCCCTTCAAATGTTTCATCTGTCGCTCATACGGATACATCCATCCGTTGTGAACAGGTCCACGAAGCAATGCTTCATACGGTAGGTGGACAACTAGATGCTCCATGACGTCAAAAAATGAAGGAGGAAATATCTTCTCCAGGTTGCACAATATGATCGGAATGTTCTGATGAAGTTGTTCGATGACTTCTTCTTTGAACGTACGTGTGCTAAGATCTCTGAAAAATGCTCCGATGGCTGTATATTTTAAAAGGAATCAAATTAATAACATTTCGTAACATAGGTATATATATAAATTTATAATTACCTGCAAGTGCTTCGTGGACATTTGCTGGAAGGAGCTCGGCAAAAGCAAATGGAAGCAGTCGTTGCATAAACACATGACAATCATGACTTTTCATTCCAGAGAACTTTTGACCTCGTTCAATACATCTTGACATATTTGAAACATAACCATCAGGAAACTTAACTTCCGATGCAACCCAGTCAAACAAGGTTGTTTTCGCTGCTGATGACAACCGGAAGATGGGAACATGAACGTTTCCATTGCTCTTGATATGTAACTCACTTCTTGAGCAAATATCAGGTAAGTCCATCCTTGACTTTTTGTTATCTTTTGTCTTCCCAGGGACGTTAAGTAATGTATTCATGATGTTCTCAAAAAAGTTCTTCTCGATATGCATGACATCCAGATTGTGGCGTAAGAGAAGATCCTTCCAATAGGGTAGCTCCCAAAATATACTCTTCTTATGCCAATTGTGAGATACACCATACCCATCAGGCATATTTCCAGGAACATGCCAATTTCCTCCAACCTTAACTGTTTCCTGAGCTCCGTAATAATCAATGTCCGCTTCGATCTGCTGGCCGGTGAGATATGGAGGAGGACTGTCTCTGACAATTTTTTTGTGTCGAAACAATGTCTTGTTTCTTCTGTACGGATGGGCAAGTGGAAGAAACCGACGATGACAATCAAACCAACAACTCTTCCTACCATTCTTCAGTTGAAAAGCATCCGTGGATCCAAGACAATACGGACAAGATAATCTTCCATGTGTTGTCCAGCCAGACAACATCCCATAAGCAGGGAAAATCACTTATCGTCCACATCAGAACTGCTCGCATCGTAAAATTGGTTTTCAAGGAACAATCGTACGTCCTCACCCCTTCTGACCACAATTGCTTTAGCTCTTCTATCAACGGTTGAAGAAAAACATCAAGAGACCGTTTTGGATGCTTCGGCCCTGGGATTAATATGGTCAAAAATAGAAATTCTTGTTCCATGCACATATCCGGCGGTAAATTATACGGCGTAAGAATGACTGGCCACAAAGAATATTGTCTACCAGACATTCCAAATGGACTAAATCCATCGGTGCATAACCCAAGATAGACATTCCGAATATTTGTAGCAAAATCTCCGTGTACCTTGTTGAAATGTTTCCACGCTCTTGCGTCTGATGGATGTGCAACCTCACCATCTCTCTGGACATGTTCGGCATGCCACCTCATCGACGCAGCAGTCCTCTCAGATTGATATAATCTTTTCAATCTGTCTGTAATTGGTAGGTACCACATCCTTTGGTACGGTACCCTATTCCTCCCACGGCCTTGCGGTTTGAATCGTGGTTTTTTGCAGAATCGACACTCTTCTAACTTGTCATCTTCCTTCCAGTAGATCATGCAGTTGTCGATGCAAACATCAATCATCTCCGAGGGTAACCCAAGACTATAAACCAATTTCTGAATCTCATAATAAGATTCAGCAGACACGTTGTCTTCTGGCAAATACTCTTTAAACAACTCCGCCCATGCATCCATGCAATTCTCAGGTAAATTATGATCCGTTTTAATATTCATCATCCTAGCTGCTAGAGACAATTTAGAGAGACCTTCTCTACAACCAGTGTAGATTGGTTGATTTGCAGCATCTAGCATTTCATAAAACTTTTTGCATCCAAATTAGGTTCTTCTACATTTCCAGTTCCATCTGCTATTGTTGTAGTTGTTTCTAAAAATGCATCACTAATCATATCTTGAACCCTATCATGATCTACCATCTGCTCCTCTTGATGATAATTATATTCATTATGCACATGATTCGGTTCTTCATTATGATGAGCATCCTCAAAATTAGCATTACTACTACTAGCTTCATTTCCCCCATAACCCTCTCCATGTTGATACCAAATGTAGTACTGTGGTGTAAATCCTCTGTTTACTAAATGATTCCATACAGTTTCACTACGTGCAAATTTCGAATTCTTGCATTTTGAACAGGGGCAGAACATCTTACCGCTTTCCTGCGTGATCGGTGTACAGCCCGCCTGGTGCATGAATGTCTCTAGCCCGTTCAGAAATGCATTCGTCACTCTCCCGTCGGAATCTTTGTGCAAATACATCCAACTTCGTAACTCGTAAATACTACCGCCACCGACCATTTTTTCTACTTTTTTTTAAAAATTTTTTTTTTTTTCCGTTTGGGTCTTGTGAGGAAGAGAGTTGTGTGTTGTGAGGAAGAGTGGGAAATGACAGATATATAGAGAAATTTTCGAGTTGGGTAGTTGAAATATAACAACGATTTTACAAGGGAAAGTTTACATGGATTTTACATAGTTTTTTTACAACGACTTTACAACGAAATTCGATAAGTTTTTCACCTAAATATAACGGTAACATGATTCGTTGTAATATCGATGTAAAATTTCATTTTCGACGTACTTACGTCGTAATATTACATGGCGTTTACGACGAAATTTGGTTTCGTTGTTTTCGTCGTAATTGCGTTGTTACCCCACCAATTACTATTTCTAAGACAACGATAAGGAACCTGTGTCGTTCGTCTGTCTGCCAATTCAGTGGAACGACAAGGAGAAAGTGGACGGAAGTGCAGCTGGTTTGTACTTGAGAGGAACCTTTGACGATGGTCGGAGGTTTCACTCAAGTATAAACCAACTTCACTTCCCTCCATTTTCTCCTTATCGCTCTACTGAATTGGCAGACAGACGAATGACTCATGTTCGTTATCGTTATCTTCGAAATAGTAATTGGTGGTTCGAGAAGAAGAGAGTTATGTGTTGTGAGGAAGAGAGTTGTGTGTTGTGAGGAAGAGAGTTGTGGGAAATGACATATATATAGAGAAATATGGTAAGTTTTACATGGATTTTACATGGAAAATTTACAACGCATTTACAACGAATTTAGGTAAGTTAAAGCACTTTGAATACACGTTTTCACCTTTATGTAACGGTAACATGATTCGTTGTAATGTCGATGTAACGTTTACAACTATTTGCATTCCACGTACTTTCGTCGTAAACTTACATTAACTTTACGACGAATACATTTCGTCGTAAATTACCATCGAGTTTACGATGAAGTCATGTCGCGTCGTAATTGCGTTGTAAAGCTTATGTAAATTTACGAGGAAATAATTTCCTCGTAAAACGCCGTTGTTACTGCTACGTTTTCTTGTAGTGAATTGCAAAGTATTCCAACTTCCGCGTGCGAATAAATCCTTTTGACTAAGTATATTTCAGCCGTCGCTTGTTGATATAGTTTGAACTTCGATCGACACTATGTGACGATCTTTGCTGGCAGTTTCATATATTCGATCATGTCATATGAGGTCACATATTCTCTTTGACGCGGGTGCAGCTTGTCTCATCTTGAGATATTAAAAGCTGGTCATACTTATTTTACTCAAATTACTTTAAGGAGTGACTTGTAGTCTCTTAAATAAGAGGTTCAGTCGTAGTACTTAGGGATCGAATCCACAAGGAGCTAAGACATACAATAGATCCTAACCAGTTTATGATTAAGCTAGGCAAACAATTAAATAGTAAATAGCAGAGGTGAACAAGGCCGTTGTTTGATTGATTGGTTGTAAACAATTATGAAAATAGCTAGATCTAGGGTTTCAGGTAATTGGGATTATAGTGATATAAATGCTAAGTTTTTCAATACTAGAACCCGAATTCTAATTGCAAATATTCCAGCCTCCGCGTGCGAATAAATCCTATTGACTAAGTCTATTTCTTAGCCGTCGCTTGTTGATATAGTTCGAACGTCGATCGACACTATGTGACTAGCGTCGTTCAATGTTTAACTAGGCAAACTTTACTGAGCTGTTCGATAGGTTCACTAGTTTGACTAAATAAGTTGTCGCTTGTTTCTAGCATTCCTATCTCAAGGGAATTAATTCAGGTAAAAGAGTATTATTTTGCTTGCGCCTAATTATCCTAAGTTTAGGGTTCTAGTTAGCTACTTTATGTTAAGGTCAAAAACGGTTACGACGAAGTTAACATTCAAAACGTCCGAGGAAGAAGATGAGAGCTTTCTCCGATAAGTACTTTTTCGAAATAGATTCTTTCTTACGAAAAGCTTTGCGGAGGAAAAACGAGACATCGAACGAGAGCTCGAAAAAGGTCGTTACGCAGCGACTAAACGCGCCATGCTCGGTCGCTACGTAGCGACCGAGCGTCCGTCCCGTTCGGTCGCTACGTAGCGACCGAGCTCTTCCGAAACATCGATATGACACCAGTCCATGTATTCTCGTATATCCTTTGATGCTATCTCCCGAAGACCGTAGCGAACTCAGTTCATGTTTTCCGCCATTTTAAGTCATCAATCAAACTTTGCGGTAAAAACCGCGGAAAGCTCGTTCTTTATCGAAAGAAGTCGTAATAAACGTTTCGAGTCGGAAGACGGCCCAAAGGGACGTAAGACACGACTCGAGGCCCATCTTACGATTTCTTAACCAAAAGCCTGTAAACCGTAGGACGGTTTACGCTTGGCGCGCAAGGAAGGATAAATGTCAAGTTTCCACGGATAAATACGAAATTTTGAAGATAATTACGAAGATCGGAAAAAATGGAATATCTCCATTTTACGCTATGACGGCTTAAGGGCAAAAGAGTAAAAGCGTAAACCAACCTTGGAGCGAGTATTTAAGGAGTCCTAGGCGAGAGGCATGAGGAAGAACTTTTCAGAGCAAACTTAGCACTTAGAGCAATTAGGCAACTTTCTGTTTTTGTTATTTCGAGCTGCGACTCAATTAGGTTTAGCCATCTTAGGGTTACTAGAACTAGGAATCTCGCCGACAGCTCTCGAGCCCAGGCTTATACCTTGTTGTAAACGCTCATACGCAAATTCGGAATAAGACTTCTCTCTGCTCTTTTTCCGATTTCTTATACTTTATCATTGTTATTCTCGTGTTCTGATTACTTGGCGTGTGGTATTAGCAGATATCCGGGACCTCTGGGAAATTAGGGTTTTCCTAGTTTCCTTATTTAAATGGAAATCGACAGTGTGAATTTCGGTTCCCACAGTTTGGCGCTAGAGAGAGGGGGGGGGTACGGATCAATCTAACCCGCAAAAGCCACTCAACGATCAGGAACGATATGCAAGACTCGACGTGCGCAAACGTCATCTCATTCAAGGGGGGAGCAACGGTCGATCGAGCCAAACCTCGAAACTATCTCCTTGTTATCGAGCTGAAGATTTGAGATATCGACCTCGCTAGGGTGTTAATCGACACCGGAAGTTTGGCCGATATCATCTTCAAAGATACTCTCGAAAAAATGGGGATCAATCAATCCGAAGTCGCGAAATACCCTAGCCCACTGCTGGGACTTTCGGGGGAAACAACCATGGCCTACGGATCGATTAATCTCGCAGTCAAATCCGGAACCGTGACAAAAGTCACAGAGTTTCTAGTCGTTGACCGCCCCGCATCTTACAACGTTATCATGGGAACGCCATGATTGAACGCCATGTGTGCTATCCCATCAACGTACCACCTTTGCCTCAAGTTCCCAACCCCTAACGGAGTCGAGGTAATATGGGGAAATCCGAGAGTATCACAGGTGTGTTTCGCCGCAGAACTAAAACGAAAAGGACCTGCCCTCGAGACCAATCCTAGAAAAGCGGAAAAAAGATCTCCAACAAAGATCCGCGAAGTCAAGATTCAGCGGAACTCTTTTGGCTGTCTCGTAACATCGCGGCCCTAGATGAAAAACGCGAGCCAACTTGCGAACCTGTGGTAACAGTCTGTCCCGACGAATCATTCCCGGAACGCTGCATCGAGATCGGAGCCAATCTTCGCGAGGCTTTGAGGATAGAACTCATAACCTGTCTAAAAAGAATCTCAATACTTTCGCATGAGCTGCGGAAGATATGCCAGGGATCGACATTAACATAACGTGTCACGAATTGAATATCGATCCGACTTTCAAACCCGTCAAACAAAAATACGGAAGCTAGGACCCGAACGTACTTCCGCAGTAAACGACGAGGTCGAAAAATTGCTTTAAGTCGAATCGATAACAGAAGTAAGATATCTAGACTGGCTCGCTAACCCTGTAGTAGTCAAAAAGAAAAACAGGAAATAACGAGTTTGCGTGGATTTTACTGACCTTAACAAAGCCTGTCCGAAGGATAGTTTCCCTCCACCACATATTGATCGATTGGTAGAAGCAACAGCGGGCAACGAGCTCTTATCCTTCATGGACGCCTTTTCAGGTTATAATCAAATTATGATGAACCCCGACGATCGCGAGAAGACTGCGTTCATTACCGATCGCGGAACCTATTGCTACAGGGTAATGCCCTTCGGCCTCAAAAACGCTGGCGCAACTTACCAACGACTCGTGAACCGAATGTTCTCCAAACAACTCGGAAAAACGATGGAGGTTTATATCGATGACATGCTCGTCAAATCCCTCCAAGCAAAAGATCACGTGTCATATCTCGAGGAATGTTTCGTGCAGTCAAATTCCCACAACATGAAGCTCAACCCGACAAAATGCAGATTCGCCGTGCCATCAGGGGAATTCCTCGGCTACCTAGTCACATACCGCGGCATCGAAGCAAATCCAAAACAGATCAATGCATTGATCGAGATGGCTTCGCCAAAGAATAAGCGGGAAGTCCAAAGGCTGACCGGCAGGATCGCAGCGCTTAACCGATTTATTTCACGATCAACGGACAAGTGCCTACCCTTCTACGATGTCTTACGAGGAAATAAAAAATTTGAATGGTCGGAAGAATGCGAAAACGCCTTCCAACAGATAAAGCGGTATTTGGCTACTCCTCCAGTCCTCGCAAAACCCGTGGAAGGGGAACCTTTATTCTTATACATCGCTGTGTCAGCAACAGCCATGAGTGGCGTCCTGATCAGGGAAGAACGCGGGGAACAAAAACATATTTTCTACATAAGCAAAACCTTGCTGGATGCTGAATCTAGGTACCCACTAATGGAAAAATTAGCATGCGCGGTCGTAACGTTGGCCCGAAAACTAAGACCATATTTCCAATCCCACACGATCATCATCCTCATGACCTTTCCCCTACGGACGATTCTGCATAGCCCGAGTCAGTCGGGCCGACTGCCCAAGTGGGCAGTTGAATTGAGCGAGTACGATATCGAGTACCGACCAAGGACAAGTGCAAAATCACAAGTGCTTGTAGACTTCTTGGTCGAGCTACCAACGGGGACCCTAACCAACAAGGAACCAAATTCCACTTGGCTCCTCCACGTCGACGGATCCTCATCCAAGCAAGGATCGGGTATCGGAATTCGCCTCACATCTCCGACGAGCGAGATCTGGGAGCAATCGTTCAGGCTGGAATTCCACGTCTCGAACAACGAGGCCGAATACGAAGCACTCATCGCAGGGCTGCGTTTGGCTCACGGCTTGATGATACGTAACATCCACGCTTACTGCGACTCCCAGCTAGTGGCCAGTCAATTTAGTGGAGAGTATGAAGCCAGAGACGAATGGATGGACGCGTACCTCAAACTGGTCCAAAGTCTAGCTCAAGACTTTGACTGTTTTGCCCTTACGCGAATCCCCCGTTCCGAGAACGTCCAGGCAGACGTCCTCGTGGCCCTAGCATCAAGTTCTGACCCGGGACTTAAAAGGGTAATTCCGGTCGAGTTCATCGAACATTCGAGCATCGGACCACCAATCGTCGTCAACCTTATAGAAGGTTAAGATGACGAGGAAGAAGAAGTTACGATACAACCGCAATCAGAGCAATCTGATTACGGCTGCGATACCCCATGGCTTCAGACAATTCGAGACTACATTATCGACGGGCAACTGCCCACCGAAAAATGGGCAGCCCGCAAAGTCCAAACACAGGCCGCGCGCTACGTAACAGTGGACGGCAAAATTTACAAATGGAGATTCTCCGGACCACTTATGACGTGTCTGGAAGGAGAAAAAGCAAGAAAAGTAATGGAGGAAGTACATTCTGGTTCTTGCGGCAACCATTCCGGCGGAAGATCGCTAGCTGTGAAAATCAAACGCCATGGATACTACTGGCCAACGATGATCGGAGATTGCGAGAAGTTCGCGCGAAAATGCGAAAAATGCCAAAGGCATGCTCCAACCATCCGACAACCAGCCGAAGTTCTTTCCTCCATCACATCGCCCTACCCCTTTATGCGCTGGGCCATGGATATTGTCGGACCTCTTCATAATTCAAGGCAAAAACGTTTCCTTCTAGTCCTCACAGATGTTTTCTCAAAATGGGTAGAGCCAGACTCGTACGCAAGTATAAAAGATGTCCAAGTCAAAATTTCGTATGGAAAAACATCATCTGTAGGCATGAAGTTCCTTACGAGATCGTAACCGATAACAGATCTCAGTTTATCTCCACCCAGTTCGAGGCGTTCTGCGAAAAATGGAAGATACGACTCAACAAGTCAACTCCCAGAAATCCCGGTCGGTCGCTACGTAGCGACCGAACTCTTCCGAAACTTCGATACGACACCAGTCCATGCATTCTCGTCTATCCTTCGATGCTATCTCCCGAAGACCGTAGTGAACTCAGTTCATGTTTTCTGCCATTCTAAGTCATCAATCAAACTTTGCGGTAAAAACTGCGGAAAGCTCGTTCTTTATCGAAAGAAGTCGTGATAAACGTTTCGAGTCGGAAGACGGCCCAAAGGGACCTAAAACAAGACTCGAGGCCCATCTTACGATTTCTTAACCAAAAGCCCGTAAACCGTAGGACGGTTTACGCTTGGCGCGCAAGGAAGGATAAATGTCAAGTTTCCGCAGATAAATACGAAATTTTGAAGATAATTACGAAGATCAGAAAAAATGGAATATCTCCATTTTATGCTATGACGGCTTAAGGGCAGAAGAGTAAAAGCGTAAACCGACCTTGGAGCGAGTATATAAGGAGTCCTAGGCGAGAGGCATTAGGAAGAACTTTTCAGAACAAACTTAGCACTTAAAGCAATTTGGCAACTTTCCGTTTTTGTTATTTCGAGCTGCGAGTCAATTAGGTTTAGCCATCTTAGGGTTACTAGAACTAGGAATCTCGCCGACAGCTCTCGAGCTCAGGCTTATACCTTGTTGTAAACGCTCATACGCAAATTCGGAATAAGACTTCTCTCTGCTCATTTTCCGATTTCTTATACTTTATCATTGTTATTCTCGTGTTCTGATTACTTGGCGTGTGGTATTAGCAGATATCTGGGACCTCTGGGAAATTAGGGTTTTCCTAGCTTTCTTATTTAAACGAAAATCGACAGTGCGAATTTCGGTTCCCACACTTTATAACACAAACATTAATAACAATTCCTCTGAAGGAAATCTTTATCACCTTAGCGTATCTATATTTTGGGCTAATCCCTCATAACCTTACTTCTAACCCTAAATCTAACATAGGTAACTACTCAGACATAGTAAAGCAAAACCATAGCAAATATCTGAATAAAATACATACACAGAATAAGGTAGAAAAACTGGAGTTCCAATACAAAGCTCTAAAGGAGTCTTGGATCTTCTCTCCAAACTATTATAAACCCTAAATATGGTTTGCTGTAAAAAGTAGAAAGTATGAAAGCATGTGTTGCCAAAAACACATAAACAATGACAAAACACATAAATATTAGGTTAAAGTCGGCCATGAAAATTATTGTAAACAATGTGGAACTTGGGCCATAAGTTGGGAGGGAACCAAGTCGGACCTTGCGCGCTTCGCTGTCGATCGACGATAAGAGTTGTCCGTCAATCGATGTTTTACTCTGAATGTCTACCCTGGACTGGTTCGATTGACAGCTACGAGTTTCTTCTAGCTTTATCTCCAAAATGCCCCAATATCACCATATATTTCTAAAACACTCATGAACCTGTAAATACTCTAAAAAGACTCCAAAACATAACAAAACTCCTAAAACACCTACATACCATGGTTAAAAACATGTAAAATCCATGGTATATCTACTCCCTCAGACTTACTCTTTTGCTTGTTCTCAAGAAAAACAGGAGCAATCCTAATGGAAGTGTTTTTGAAAACAGCAGGGACTCACATAGTTTAAAATCACTACTCTCACTTCTGCAAATATGAAAGGTGGAGTTAATTATTACAAACCTTGGATTATTCAATGTACTACATTCTAGCTTAGTCACCATTACCATATATCACACAACTCCACTGATAGCACCTGAGATACTTCTCTACTGATCTCATTTATGTATTAAAGTAAATGTGTAGGCTGCATCTTGGGAGTATCAATCAAGGGACACATGGAATCAACTCAAGCAAGTATTTAGACCTACATGTAACCTTTTATGGTTTTCCCTCTCTCTTTTATCTTCTCTGAATCTAATTTTTTTTAAATAGTTTATATATTATTACTGGGAAAGTTGAAGGCGAATTGTAGGGTCATCGATCTATCTCTCGCTTCTAAACAATGTGTGGTCATTCTATTAGAGTAGAATAATGGGATCGTAAGAAACACTCCTGCCCCTCTAAACCGCAAGAAATCATTTCAATCATTTGTAAACATGGATGCCAAAAAGAGGTGGAAGGAGAACCATGGACACTAATTCTAATACCTTCTAGACTTGCAAAAGGACTCCAATCCAATGTATACCAAGCCCCAAAACAAGCAAGTAGAGTAGATTAGGTTGGAAGTCAGCTTTGGTTTCTCCAGAAATTCTCAATAAATGTGGATGTGACTAACATGTGATACACTGCTGTATTTCATCTAATACATCCTGCAGTCTATAAATCTAGATGGTGCTGGAGAGTGGTTAGAGTAGTAATGAAATTGTAATAAGATCATAATCCCTTTCTTGACTCGATAAAACATAAGTAAAAAACTTTTTTTTTAAATGACTCAAAATAAACTAATATGAGTAAACCTCTCCCCCAGCCTTAAACAACAATATCCCTAGTGGTTATTCAGTCGAAGTTTGGTGAGAACATAAATCAAAAGTACTCAATGTAACAAGGAAAACGATATACATGCCCGCTGATGCCAGTGTCAATCAACACAATTAAGTGGCGATCAATCGTTCTCGTGATGTACTGTTGATCGATATCGACTGTGTCTCACCGGTTGATGCTTAGAGCAATCGTCTCCTCGGATCTTTCTTTTTTTTTATATTTTCTGAAACAAAGTAAACACAAAAATAAGTAAAACTGCTAATTAAAACGTAAATAAAACTTACCATTGGGTCGCCTCCCATTAAGCGCTTTGTTATAGTCATTTAGCTTGATTTTTTGAGGTGGTTTGGTTAGTATGGAGGTAGGTGACTACTTTTTGGGAAACAAGTGTCTACATATTCTTCGGACATTCTCGAACCAGGTGCCATCAAAGTTTTTTATTGCTTCTTCGCCTTTGGTTATGTGATCTTGCTGCCTCTGAATAATCCTTTCAGTATAATCTAATTTTTGTTGCAGCTCCTCCATTGTTTTGCTGATCCAAGCAATGCTGTTTTGGAGAGGGTGAAGGAGTCTGTCCATTGTTTGTTGCATCTTGTTGTACATCTTTTCCTGGTCAAACATGGCTTTGTCCATAATATCCATGACTCCATCTCTAGTGTATCTGTCATCTTCTGGTGAAGGTGTAGGTATGGGGTTGATTCCAGGCATCTTAAAATGTCCCTCATAGTGTGGTAGACTAAGATACTTCCCTCCTAATTTATTATCCATCTCCAATATTGCTTATATATCTGCCTTAGAAACATTCATGATCCTCCCATCCAATGCATGTGCGTTGCCATCTTCATCTCTGCATACTCCATACTCATCCGGCTGCATGACATGGATCTTCCTTTTGGAAGGGATAGCAGTGTGAAATGCGAAGCTCGGTTGGTAGTAATCATTCTCCCAACTGTTGATCTATCCTCTAGAAAATCATTTATCTCAATCGCAGGTCACTGTCGATCGGTTCTTCCATAGCTCTATCGATCGTCGCTTCAAATCAACAATCAAACGACGGCTAAGTTTCAGTGTCGATCAATGCTCCATTATCCGACTTAAGTTCGGCTCCAGGATCGGAGTAACATACTACTATCAATCCTGGATCATCTCCGATCTCCATGTAGTACGTCTGTGGCTTGACAACTCTCACTAGATCATGATAGACTTTGGGGTCTATGATGTTGATATGAATACATTCAGAGTATAAACAAGAAGAAGAGATCAAGAGAAGCATGCTGGTTGTGGACATAAGTGGCTTGATCCGTACAAAGTGTACGGATGGCTCTCTTGTAACCTAGCTTGAGTATCAAGGCAAGTAATGGAGAAACATGGACACAGATCACGTGTGGGAGTGTCCTAACTCTATGGAGATGTTTAATATAAAAGGAGGAGACCGTTGGAACTAGGGAACAAAGAGAGATCACATGTTATGTTAAGGATGAGAGAGATTGGCGAGATGTCACTATCATCCCTTATGTCCAAGCAAGTTTGTCTTACTTGCTTCCATTGTTTAGAGTTTCTAGTTTGTCATGGCATGGCCACTTGTAGTCTGTATTAAGAATGTAACCAGACACTAAATTAATTAAGGATTCAGTTCCTCACTTCTTTGCTTCCATCCGTAAATCTCTCTCTGTTTTCTCTATGTTCTTCACATAAAGTCTCAATAATCTCATAAACTCTCATGGTATCAGAGCACTAAGCTCCTGAAACCTATTTATGTGTTTTATTCTCTTATCATTTCACATCATTTCCGCAAAATCTCTAGTTTATTACTCTGATTTTTCATCTTTTCAAAACACTTCTTTACACTGTTCTTCAGTTGTTCTCAATCTGTTCTTGATGGACTAGTGGAGAACCCAAAAATGGTGGTAATACCAGTTACACTAAAGGGCCCCAACTATCTAGTATGGGCTAGACTTGCTAAAACAGCTCTTGGAGGCATAGGCTTTTGGGAGATTGTTGAAGAAGGCCGCAACACCAAGAAATCTATCCTAGGAGAGGATGGCAAAGAAGTGGTGATTGCGGATGCTGGAGATAAGAAGAAAGGTCAAGAGGATCTAATGGTACTGTCTATCATCCAGAACAGCCTTGCAGCTCCACTCCAAGAGGCTTATGCATACTGTGAAACCTCCAAGGAGCTGTGGGATACTCTCAAGAAGGTGTATGGCAACCAGGCTAACATCAGCAAGGTGTTTGAGGTTAAGAGAGCCATCAATACTCTCAGTCAAGAGGACAATGACTTTGATAAGCACTTTGGGAAGTTTAGATCCTTGTGGTCTGAACTTGAAATGCTTAGGCCAGGAACTGTAGATCCGGATGTACTCAATGAAAGGAGAGAACAAGATAAAGTCTTTGCTTTGCTGTTTACTCTCCACCCCGGATACAGTGATCTCATCAAGCACATCTTAAGAAACAAGTTGCTGCCCTCTCTAGATGAGGTATGTGCTGAGATAGAAAAGGAGCAAGGCTCCGTGGGTCTCTTTGGCAAGAAAGGCGAGCTGGTTATAGCAAATCAGGCTGAAGGAGCAGAGAACAAACCTGAGGGAGTGGCTAACAAGGGGTTTTATAAACCAGAAGAGAAGAAGGTGTGGGTATGTGATCACTGCAAGAAGAAGGGACATGGCAAGGATAAGTGCTGGATAGTTCACCCACATCTCAAGCCTCAGAAGTTCATGGCTCCTTACACTGATGCAATGGCGAATTACTCTGGTGAGATAGGAGAGCCATCTTCTTCTCAACGTGCTGGTGCTGCTGGAGATTGCAAGGCACAGTCATTCAGTGGCTATACAGCCGTGAGAACTGGCCAGGATGAGGCTATCAACAAATCTGACATTGCAGCCTTCATATCATTTACCTAGTACTCTTATTACTACTCTTAATGCATCTCATAAATCTGTGATAGTGTTAAGCCTCTAGTTATAGACTCAGGAGCTTCCCACCACATGATTAGTGATGCTAGATTGATTAGTAACATAGAAAATGTACTAGAAAATGTCATGATTACAAATGGAGATAAAATACCAATTAAAGGTGTATGAACTGTTAAACTGTTTGATAAAGCCTCAAAAGCTTTTTATATGCCTACATTTGCTTCAAATTTATTATCTTTCAAGAGAGCTACTACTGATTTAAACTGTAATGTGATCTTCAGTCCTAATGAGGTTGTGTTTCAAGATATTGAGACTCATAAGTTGATTGGAAAAGGTGTTACCAAGGAGGATCTATACCTACTTGAAGACATCAAGATTGTTTCAAATTTATCTTCAGCTTTTAGTTCAATTCATGTTTTAGATTATGATGTATTATGGCATGCTAGACTAGGCCATCCTCATTCCCGTGCACTGAACGTATTGCTACCTGATGTTTCCTTTAAAAATGATGGCTGTGAAGCATGTATTCTTGGCAAACATTGCAAGACTGTCTTTCCTAAGTCATCTACTATCTATGAAAACTGCTTTGATCTTATACATTCTGATGTCTGGACTGCACCATGCATATCTAGGGAGAATCATAGATACTTTGTCACTTTTATAGACCAAAAATCGAAATATACCTGGCTGACTATGATTCAAACTAAGATATGGTTCTAGATGCTTTCATGAACTTTATATGCCTACATTTGCTTCAAATTTATTATCTTTCAAGAGAGCTACTACTGATTTAAACTGTAATGTGATCTTCAGTCCTAATGAGGTTGTGTTTCAAGATATTGAGACTCATAAGTTGATTGGAAAAGGTGTTACCAAGGAGGATCTATACCTACTTGAAGACATCAAGATTGTTTCAAATTTATCTTCAGCTTTTAGTTCAATTCCTGTTTTAGATTATGATGTATTATGGCATGCTAGACTAGGCCATCCTCATTCCCGTGCACTGAACGTATTGCTACCTGATGTTTCCTTTAAAAATGATGGCTGTGAAGCATGTATTCTTGGCAAACATTGCAAGACTGTCTTTCCTAAGTCATCTACTATCGATGAAAACTGCTTTGATCTTATACATTCTGATGTCTGGACTGCACCATGCATATCTAGGGAGAATCATAGATACTTTGTCACTTTTATAGACCAAAAATCAAAATATACCTGGCTGACTATGATTCAAACTAAAGATATGGTCCTAGATGCTTTCATGAACTTTCAGAACTATGTAACTAACCAGTACAATGTTAAGATCAAAGTATTCAGGTCAGACAATGGAGGAGAATACACAAGTACAGCTTTCAAAAATCACCTAGCCAAACATGGGATCTTACACCAAACTAGCTGCCCCTATACTCCACAGCAAAATGGTGTTGCTGAAAGGAAGAATAGGCACTTGATGGAGGTGGCAAGATCCGTGATGTTTCAAACTAATGTGCCCAAGAGATTCTGGAGTGATGCTGTAATGACAGCATGCTACCTTATCAATAGAACACCAACAAGAATCCTTGGTGATCTCACTCCTTTTGAGGTATTAAATAACCCCAAACCCTTTATTGATCATTTAAGAGTATTTGGATGCTTGTGATATGTCTTACAACCAGGTGAGCTTAGAAACAAGCTTGAAGCTAGAAGCACTAAAGCAGTGTTCCTTGGATACTCTAATACCCAAAAGGGGTACAAATGTTATGCTCCAGAAGCCAGAAGGGTGTTTGTCTCTAGGGATGTGAAATTTGTGGAATCCAGAGGGTATTTTGAGAAGAAGAGTTGGGATGAGCTCAAAGATCTTCATCAAGCTCTCTCAGATAGGGCAGAGAACCTGAGACGCATAATGGAGAACCTTGGAATCAGTATGGCTTCACCAAATCGAGAAGGACAATCAACAAACAATCTGGAGGTTGCTCACCATCAGGAGGATGAACAAAATACAGATGTTGAGATTGAAGAAAGTGATAAAGCCGGTGCCTGTCCCCATCCTGATCCTAATGGGGGGAATCAAACTAGCTCACAGACTGATATGAGGATCATGATCAGGATGGAAACAAGCAAGATGCACCAGAACAAGAAGTGTGTGAAGAAGCTGAAGCCCATGTAGTACAGCCGCTTAGGAGAAGCACAAGAGTTAGGAAAGATCCCTCAAGCTGGAAAGAAACAAGAGTGTACTTCAACAGTCAAGCAGTAGCTCATCCAGTACATGCAGTATGTTCCCTAGCTCACAATCCCACGGCTCATCAAGCTTTCATCACCAGCATAAATCAAGAATACATTCCAAGATCTTATGTAGAAGCAATGGAGCTTAAGGAGTGGAAAGACTCAGTTGGAGATGAAATCAGTGCCATGATCAAGAATGATACATGGTATGAAACTGAACTTCCCAAGGGCAAGAAAGCCGTAACTAGCCGGCTCATCTTCACCATCAAGCAAACCAGAAAGGAAAAAGACGAGACTAGTGGCAAGAGGATACACCCAAGTCTATGGAGAAGATTACCTTGATACCTTTGTACCAGTAGCTAAACTCCACACCATAAGAATTGTTCTCTCATTGGTAGTCAATTTGGAGTGGGATCTGTGGCAAATGGATGTTAAGAATGTCTTCCTTCAAGGAGAATTGGAGGATGAAGTCTATATGAGACCTCCACCAGGCTTGGAAAGTCTTGTCAAACCAGGGAATGTGCTTAGACTGAAGAAAGCAATCTATGGACTGAAACAATCACCAAGATCATGGTACCATAAGCTGAGCACAACCCTTAATGGAAGAGGATTCAACAAATCTGAAGCAGATCACACTCTCTTCACTCTCACCTCTCAACGTGAGATGGTAGTCATCTTGATCTATGTGGATGACATTATCATCACAGGAAGTGACAAGGAAGGTATCTCCTTAACTAAAGCCTTTCTTAAAGCCTCTTTTGATATCAAATATATGGGTGAGCTAAAGTATTTTCTAGGGATTGAGATATGCCGATCTAAAGAAGGGTTATTTTTATCCCAAAGAAAGTACACACTTGATCTATTGAGTGAGGCAGGTTATCTTGGAGGAAAGAAAGCAAAGACTCCACTTGAAGATGGCTACAAAGTGCTGCGACAGGGGGAGTTTGAAGACAAGCCTTTTGGAGATGTGAGGCAGTATAGGAGGATGGTGGGAAAACTCATTTATCTCACAATCACAAGGCAAGAAATTCTTATCCCAAAGAAAGTACACACTTGATCTATTGAGTGTGGCAGGTGATCTTGGAGGAAAGAAAGGAAAGACTCCACTTGAAGATGGCTGTTTTGAAGACTCCACAATCACAAGACCAGACATCTGTTTTGCAGTAAACCAAGTTAGCCAGCAGATGCAAGCACCAAAGATTCACCACTGGAACATGGTTGAAAGGATCTTGAGATATCTAAGAGATGCACCAGGACAAGGAGTTTGGATGGGATGCAATAACATCACTGAAGTAGTAGGATATTGTGATGATGATTGGGCAGGAGATAAGGTTGATAGGAGATCAACTACTGGATATTGCACCTTTATAGGAGGTACTTGGTGACATGAAAAAGCAAGAAGCAGAAGGTTGTATCATGCTCAAGTGCAGAATCATAATATAGAGCTATGAGGAAGCTCACAAACGAGTTGATTTGGATAAAAGGGCTGCTTAAGGACTTGGGAATTGAGACTACAACACCAATGGCTATGCATTGTGACAATCAGGTTGCTATACACATTGCTAGCAACTCAGTCTTCCATGAAAGGACTAAACACATTGAAGTAGATTGCCACAAGGTGAGACAGGCTGTAGAACAGAAGATCATCTTACCATGCTAAACAAGAAGTGAAGATCAGTTAGCTGACATCTTCACCAAGGCTTCAAGTTCTAAAATCTGTGAGTTCATTCTTTCCATGTTGGGACTCATGGATCTCTCATCACACTGATCCTCTTAGCCATGAAGTGTTCTACTCTTTTTTCTTGGCTTGGTTTTTATCCCACATGGTTTTTCCAGGTTAAGGTTTTAATGAGGAAATGCTTCATGGTTTCCAAGCTTGATCGGTCTCTATGATCAAGCTTGAGGGGGAGTGTTGATATGAAGACATTCAGAATATAAACAAGATCAAGAGATCAAGAGAAGCATGCTGGTTGTGGACATAAGTGGCTGGATCCGTACAAAGTGTACGGATGGCTCTCTTGTAACCTAGCTTGAGTATCAAGGCAAGTAATAGAGAAACATGGACACAGATCACGTGTGGGAGTGTCCTAACTCTATAGAGATGTTTAATATAAAAGAAGGAGACCGTTGGAGCTAGGGAACAAAGAGAGATCACATGTTATGTTAAGGATGAGAGAGATTGGCGAGATGTCACTATCATCCCTTTTGTCCGAGCCAGTTTGTCTTACTTGCTTCAATTGTTTATAGTTTCTAGTTTGTCATGGCATGGCCACTTGTAGTCTATATTAAGAATGTAACCAGACACTAAATTAATTAAGGAATTCAGTTCCTACTTCCATCCGTAAATCTCTCTCTCTCTCTTTTCTCCATGTTCTTCACATAAAGTCTCAATTATCTCATAAACTCTCATATGAGTGCAGGCACAACTGGTTAGTCTATAGTATGTTGCAAACTGCTCCTACAGTAGCCATGAAAGCTCTGCCAAGTAGTATAGAAGAATTCCAATTAAGCTTTCAATCTGCACCTCAAGGTTTCTGATGATTCCTCTTGAGTTACTCTTAGAACAGTCACTATAAGAAAAACTCATCTTAACTACGAAAAATTAACAAGGAAAAAGAGGAACCATAAATTTACGGCTACTATACAAGTAGTTTACGAGGAATGTAAAAGTCAGTGTAAGTTCGTCATAAAATAACGACAATAAAATTTCATCGTAAAAAAGAAGTGACTTGTACTCGCTCAAATAAGAGGTTCAATCTTAGTACTTAAGGATCGAGTGCACAAGGAGCTAAGGCACACAATAGATCCTAACTAGTTTATGATTAACCTAGGCAAACAATTAAATAGTAAATAGCAGTTGTTCGATTGATTGGTTGTAAACAATTATGAGAAATAGTTAGATCTAGGGTTTCATGTAGTTGTGATTATAGTGATTTAGATACTAAGGTTTTCAATCCTAGAACATGAATTCTAATTGCAAATTATTCCAGCTTCGGAGTGCGAATAAATCCTATTGACTAAGTCCAATATATCAGCTGTCGCTTGTTGATATGGTTTGAACATCGATTGATGCTATGCGATTAGCGTCGATCGATGTTTACCTAGCCAAGCTTTAGCGATCTATTCGATAGGTTCACTAGTATTAACTAAATCATTTGTCGCTTGTTTCTAGCAATGAGCTGTCGCTTGCACTTAATTATCCCAAGTTCAGGGTTCTAGTTAGCTACTCTAGAACACAAGCATTAATAACAATTCCTCTCAAGGAAATCTTTATAACCTTAGCGTATCTAAATTTTGGGCTGATCCCTCATAACCTTACTTATAACCTAAATCTAACAAAGGTAACTACTCAGAGACATGAAAGCATAACATAGCAAATATCTGAATAAAATGCATAAACAGAATAAGGTAGAAAAACTGGAATTCCAATACAAAGCTCTGAAGGAGTCTTGGATCTTCTCTCCAAACTATTAAAAACCCTAAATATGTTCTGCTGTAACAAGTAGAAAGTATGAAAACGTGTGTTGCCCAAAACAATGGCAGAGCACATACATATTAGGTTAGAGTCGGCTAGGGGCATTCTTGTAAATGATTTGGAACTTCGGCCATAAGTTGGCTGGGAACCAAGTCGGGTCTTTCGCGCTTTGCTGTCGATTGACGACAAGAGTTGTCCGTCGATGGATGTTTGACTCTGAATGTCGACTCTGGACTGGTTTGATAGACAGCTACGAGTTTCTTCTAGCTTTATCTCCAAAATGCCCCAAAATCACCATATATCTTCAAAACACTCTTGAACCTGTCAATACTCTAAAAAGGCTCCAAAACATAACAAACAAATCCTAAAACACTTATATACCATGGCTAAAAACAGGAAAAATCTATGGCATATCAATCTTCCGTACTTGTTGACTTGTCAAGTATGCTTTCTCGGAAAATAGTCCCTCGAGCATGGGGTTGGATTCAAAACATCGCTTTCATTGTCATGTTTTATCTTCTAGCAGATCGGCCTTTTAGCTTGCATCGAGCCTTTTGTCTAAATGGGCCTTTTTTGAACTGGGTTGAACATTGATAGAGGTGCGCGGCCCATCTCTATTAATTAGCCCCCTCCCCCTTGATTTGGTGAAAAGTTGCAAATCTAACAAATTTGTTTCCAGATGCTTGTATAAAAAACCCCATTTTCTATACTGGGATTTAAGTTTTGTATTTTTTTTTTTGAGGGAATGGTTTGGGGACACGAAGCATATGTTGAATGTGCTCTATAGATACTCATGGGTTGCTTGTTACTTCTCACTTTTTCCAAATTCTACTTTTTTCCCCTTTTGAGTTCTTGGTGATGTCGCGTCGTGCGGAGTTATCGGATTCTCTACTTACGGGCTGATTGGTTACTATTTTCGAGGAAACCCGTTCATGCCGTCTTGTGGTCAATATTTGGCCTCAGAGAATGATTTTTCAATAGGTCTGTCATCGTATATTGGTATTATCCCTCGTTGCTTGGGTGATATATCTGGTCCCCACCCAGTCCTTTACAGGCTCAAAGTAATCCATCATAGTGTATATCGAGACCAGTTTGAGACAGTAGCGGTTGTGGTGGTGGTTGTGGTGATTGATTTCGCCGAGGTGATGGACCGTCATTTCCCTGTCAAGTTAATGCAATGCCTTCTTCTAAATTTGATAGTGATTTTTCTCAGGAAGTTATACAAGCTTTCTGATACCACTCAAATTACCCTAAGGAGTGTTACTATCATCAAAAGAGGTTCAGATGTAGTACTTAGGGATCGAATCCACAAGGAGCTAGGGAATAATTAAATCTAGTGTTTATTAATTCTAAGAGTTGTAAATGTTTAAATGAAATAGCAATAGTAACAAGAAAAGTAAATAGTAAATGTAACTTGGTTGGAAATGATATTAGATGCAGGGCCACTATTCAGGTGTTGGAGATTATAATATCTATAGATGCCTAATTGTTGCATGTATGATATGTTTGGACTCAATCGCTTAACTCAGTGATCAGCTGTCGCATGTTTCACTGGTTAACAAGCTAGATCTCGTGTCTCAACGGTTAGTATGTTGACAACGAGAGAGTGTCGATCGATGGTCCTATTGGGACGTCGACTGATACAACTTTGCCTACGTCGACCGATAGTCAGTTGAGGACATCGATCGACGGGTTCTAGCCAGGCCTATACGCGAGTATGATATGCCCTATTAAGATACTAAATTGGCGGTTAGCCCTCTCTGGCAGCCCTAATATGATAGATAGATGTCAGGATGGGATAACAAGGGTGCTTGAGTATGCAATCCTATGATCAAGTTCTAGTTAGCAAGGCTAAAACAAGCAATGAATACAAATCTATCATGAATATCACAACAAGGCAGATCTATAGTTTGGGGCTAATCCCACAAACCTATCTGAACTCTGGACTAATAAGTGAACTGCTCATACATAGCAAAGCAATTCATAACAATGAAGAAATAAAAATTCAAAGTATAGATGAAAAGAAATGAAAACAAGGAGTTCCAATCACAAGTGATCTTCTCTCCAAAACTCTCTCTTCTCTCTCAAAGTAAAACTGTAACAAAAAGCTCTCTCTGCCGTCAAAACACTTAGGCAATATATAATCTACTAGGTTAAAAACTCGTCAGGGCATTTTCGTAATTTGGCTTGGCCATGGGTTTTAAGTCCGCTGGATCCAAAATGTCGCGTGTCCAATGTCTCGACATCGATCGATGTTACTTGTGTACATCGCTCGATGTTACTTGTGTACATCGATCGATATTAATCTTCATCTGTCGAGGCATCTCTAGGTGTCGATCGACAGCACTGATGCGCATCGATCGATTGTTCTTCCTCTCGTCGACCTCTACATGGTCAGCTCGGGTGAAATGTCCTTTAAGCTCCAAAATGCTCTAAAGTCATAGCTTTACTCCGAAATACAACTGAACCTGAAAACATACCTAGAAGAGTAGAAAACATAGATATATATATATATAGTAAAACACCTATATACCATGGATGAAAACGGGTCAAATCCAAGGTATATCAACTCCCCCAGACTTACCCTTTTGCTTGTCCTCAAGCAAAACATACAGGCAGTCTCTCTGAAAGAGGTTTGAAAATATTAGGGACTTAAGATTTTAAAGCATAGAAATCTTTCCCTCAACAATTTTGCAACCACATTTAAAAAGTTCTAATCACAGAAGCACACTATGCAATATCCTAGCTTAGCAACCATTTCTAACATAACACAACTCATCAATTCACGTCTGACATCCCCTCTACTGACTTCATTTCTTAGCATAAATATAAAGTGAATGCTTTACCTTGGGAGTATCGATCATAGGATGCAAGGATTTCAGACAGGTATCTGGAGCTGCAGGTAAAAGTTAGTTCCTAGTTTTTCTCTCTCTAATTTTCTCTCTTGAGTCAAAGTCTGCCATGAATCAAAACTTAATGGTGGCTGCCACCAAGTTCTGTTCACTTCTTTTTGACCTATATCCAAGAGTTCTTTGCGAAAGCGAGCCTTGAAGATTGCCGCCTCCAAGTCCCGTTTCGAACTCTTTTATTGGAGTCTTTATGAATCAAGCCTTAATAGTTTTAGCCACCAAATCCTGTTCAGACTCATCCTAAGTAAACAATAGATCTTATATTGATTTTTTTATTATTATTATTATTTTTTTTTTTTTAAATAGAACTCACTAACTATTCTAGGGTCGAAACTTAGAGAGAGAAAATGTGATAAATAATCTACACAAGGCGTTACCTTCCAGACCTGTCTGAAGAATTCGATCCCATGTATACCAAACCCCAAGACAAGCGGTTATGTCAGGTTTAGTATTGGAAATCAGCTTTGGTTACTTCATACGGTCAAGGCAAGTGTGTAGTTGATAGGTTGATCTGCTTTAGCATCTATAGTGCTATCTGCAATCAGTAAATCTAAAATGGTGCTGAAGATTGGTTAGATATTCAAGTTTAAATCAATATAAGATCATAGTCCCATTTCCAATAGCTAAGCATAATTTATTAAAATTCCTTTTATATAAGAATAAAATAAATTATATCAGTAAATCTTCCCCCAGACTTAAATTACACTGTCCCAGTGTAACTCAGTCGGAGTTATGATGGAATAATTCATAAGTACGAAATGTAACAAGTAAGGAAGATACATCTGACCGGATTAGATATCGATCGATGTGAAAATGTTGCATCAATCGTCGTGTGTTTATCTATGTCGAGCGATGTCGACGTCTCGTCGGCGGTCGATATTCAGGTCCCCCTACTTGGGTCTCCTAAATCTGAAAGAAATAAAAATAAAATAAATAAATGCTAGCTAATAAAACCAAAATAAAATACCTAATAGCAGCGCCTGGTTATAGTCATTTAGCTTGACTGTGGTAGTGATTGGCTATTTGGTGGATAAACAGCTGCTTGTTAGAAAACAAGCATCCACGTCATCTTTGCACATTCTGGACCAAGATGCAATGAAACTTCTTGTGGCCTCATCATTTCTTGTCCAATTGTCATCCATCTTCTTAAGTACATTGGAGATGTTCTGTAGCCTATCTTGAACGTTGTCAATGATGACCTGGTGCCAGCCTATGTTGTCATAGGCGTATGCTGAAAGTTTTGTCAGTTCCTCGTGCATTGACTCTATTCTTTTGTGCATCAGCTGCTCGCCGGCTGGTGTAGACTCGGCGTCGATCGATGCGATTAAGTGTTCGTCGGTCGATCTCGGCGACTTACCATCGAGCGATTTCGCTCACTTCCAGTCGATCGATGCTGATATCTGGTGTTGAGCTGTGAGTTGCCTCTGAATGGCTTTGACTTCTTTCTGTAGCCATTCTGTGTGGCTGTCTAGTCTACCGATTCTGTTGTCGAATGGAAAGTAGATGTCATCGCAGCGTTTGTCAAGTCGTTCCTCCATGGTGTCTACAGCAGTGTAGATCTTGGATGTGATCTTGTCAACCTCTGCTGCTGTGTAGGGAAGTAACTCCACATGATTCTTGCCATCGATCCATGGCCCTTGTAGCCTGTCGATCGAAGATGAGTTTGCCTGCAAAAAATTTTGAGTAGTAATTTTATCAATATCCCTTTGGGCATGAAGTATTTGACTAGACAATTTGCTTAAATATATCATGACTGGTGATACGAAGCGGTCATGCATGTCCTCGTAAGTCTGCAGCCTATCATCCATGGCTGAGATCTTAGCTTCGATCGATGTGATGGTACACACGTCGATCGATGTGGCTGGTTGTTGGTCCTTCTTGCGAATGGTGTCCAGATCTTGCTGTAGTAGCTCGATTTTAGTGCTCAGCCAGTCCACGTTGTTGTTGAGAGGGTAGTACACGTCGTTTATCCTCGTGTTGATGTATGAGACTTCCCATTCATCCTTGTGTTCTGCTGAACATTGCGGTTCTGCAGGGATCTGGGCTGTCGGAAGACTGACGTCGATCGATGGTTCATGTGGTGCGTCGATCGATGTTGAGGTCGTGGCTTCCTTCTCAAGTTGTTGTTGTAAACTCTCAATTTCTGTCCTTCTACCATACTTCTGAAAAGCTCATTGTAGCCTCTATCCAAAGGTTGATGTCTATCTTCTATCTTTAACACTCCTCTTTGATTATCCAAATTGTATTACGTAATGCTTCGTAAAAAACTTAATCATGGAAAAACCCATTAAGATAAAAACTATGACAAGAGAAAAAGAGTATACTGCCGTAATCTTTCCCTGATAATAGTAGACATAGCTTTCTTGTCACAGGTCGCGCAAATACCGCATTCCGATACTATAGACGTATTTTCGGAATATTGTAGTGGGAAGAGCTTTTGTAAGCAAATCAGCTGGATTGTCGCATGACCGTACATATTCGATGTCCACTTCTTTATTTTTCTCAAGCTCCTTTATGTACGAGAAAATTTTTGGAGGGATGTGCTTTGTTCTGTTGCTCTTGATATAGCCTTCTTTAAGTTGAGCAACACAAGCCGAATTGTCTGCAGATATTTTTATCGGCTGTTTCTCGTTGACTATTCCGCTTGCTTCTTGTATGTGTTAAGTTTTAAGGATATCCAAAGAAATGGATATCATATTGATTCTATGATTAAAGATGGCATTGGATTTCTTTGCATTAAGTCCGAGAGGAAACATATATTAGAAGAGTTAAGAATGTTATCCTCTGAACTATATTGTACAAAAATAACCATGACTGAGTCCTATGCCGTGGTAAACATGAAGTTTACTGATACATTTAAAATCTGGCATGAGAGGACATCCTGGTTCAGTCATGATGAGAAAGATAGTGCAAAATTCGAATGGCTATCCGTTGAAAAACGAAAATAATTTGCAAACAGGCGAGTTTACATGTAATGCATGTTCTCAAGGAAAATTTATAACGCGGCCATCACCAGCAAAAGTAGGCATTAAATCACCAATGTTTTTAGAAAGAATTCATGGTGATATATGTGGGCGATCCACCCATCGTGCGGGCCGTTTAAGTATTTCATGGTATTGATTGACGCATCCAGTAGATGGTCAAGTGTGTCTCTTTTGACGACACGAAATACGGCTTTCGCAAAGTTCATTGCCCAGATAATAAAGCTGAGAACGCAAAGCTGAGAACGCAGTTCTCAGAGTATGCCATTAATAAAGTAAGGCTTGATAATGCTGGTGAATTTACATCGCAAGCCTTTGATGATTATTGTATGTCAATGGAGATTGATGTGGAGCATCCAGTTCCCTATGTACATAACAAAATGGCATGGCCGAGTCATTGATAAATCGGTTGCAGTTGATTGCAAGACCGTTAGTCCTGAGAACAAAGCTCCCAATTTCTGTATGGGGTCATGCTATATTGCATGCGGCTGCACTGGTTCGGTTAAGACCGAGTGCATATCATAAGTACTCCCATTACAATTGGCATCTGGGAAAGAGCCAGATTTATCCCATCTCTGCGTCTTTGGGTGTGCGGTCTATGTTCTGATAGCTCCGCCACAAAGAACAAAAATGGGCCCACAAAGGAGATTGGAAATATATGTGGGTTATACGTCACCAAGTATAATAAGATATCTGGAAGCAGTAACTGGTGATATGTTTACGGCAAGGTTTGTCGATTGCCATTTTAATGAAGATGAATTTCCAGCGTTAGGGGGATGACTTAATAGAATTTCTAAAGAGATTACACGATGTACACCGTCGTTGTTACACCTTGATCCCCCCTATGAATCAAAGAGAGCTGGAAGTTCAGAAAATTGTGTATTTGGATATTTGGCAAACCAGTTACTAGATGTGTTCACAGATACGAGAAGGGTGACAAAATCATGTTGCTGAAAATGTTCCATCCAGAGTTGATGTTCCTAAAGAACAAACTATTGAAATTAAAATGAATGAACCTAGGGTTCAGTTAAAGAGCGGGAGACCATCGGGTTCTAAAGATAAAAATCTCCGAAAGAAAAAGAAATTGGGCGAGCAAAATATTAACGTTCCAGAAGAACCTGATATTGAAAGATGTCTGAAAGAAGACATAAATGGAAAGGTTCCAGAAGAACCTGTTACTGAAAAATGTCTGAAAGAAGGCATATATAAAGGATGATCCAGCTGTCGAGAAGGGAATAGAAAAGTATGAGATTTCCATCAACTACGCCCGAGATGAAAAAATATGGATCAAAAATAAGATAAAAGATGTTGATGGAATGGTCTCCTTTTCTGTGTCTAAAGAGATGTATCATGAAAATGATGATCCTGATCCAAGGTCCATTTTGGAATGTCAGAAAAGACATGATTGGGAGGATTGCAAGAGGACCATTCAAATTGAATTACTCTCCCTAAATAAAAGAAATGTCTTTGGACCTATAGTCATAACGCCTGAGAATATAAATCCTGTTGGGTATAAGTGGGTATTCGTGAGAAAAGTAAATGAGAAAAATGAAGTAACACGATATAAAGCCCGATTAGTTGTCCAAGGTTTTCTTAGAGACCGGGAATTGATTTTGAGGAAACGTATTCCCCGGTAATGGATGCAATTACATTTAGATTTTTGATGAGCCTAACGACATCTGAAAATCTTGAAATGCATCTCATGGATGTTGTGATTGCATATTTGTGTGAACCGTTGGATAACGATATATATATGAAACTCCATGAGGGATTGAAAATGCCAGGGGCATTGAAAGAAAAATCCAGGGAGATTTGTTCGGTCAAGTTACAGCGATCACTTTACGGATTAAAGCAATCCGGACGCATGTTGTACAATCGCTTAAGTGAATATCTTTTGAGTAAAGGATATGTGAATAATGCGATATGTCCATGCGTTTTTATAAAGAAATCATCATCTGCCTTTGTGATCATTGCTGTATATGTAGACGACCTGAACATAATTAGAACTCAAAAGGAGGTTGATGATGCTCGAACTCATATGAAAGAGGAGTTCAAAATGAAAGATCTCGGCAAGACAAAGTTTTGTCTTGGGCTCCTGATAGAGCATCCCCGAGAAGGAATATTTGCGCATCAATCAAACTATACAAAAAGATTATTGAAACGCTTTTATATGGGTAAAGCGACTCCTTTGAGTACTCCAATGATTGGTAGAACTCTCGATATTGAGAGAGATCCGTTTAGGTCCTGCGAAGATAGCGAGAAGATATTAGGTCCTGAAGTACCTTATATGAGTGCTATCGGTGAGCTTTTGTATCTTGCAAACTGTACTAGGCCTGATTTTACGTTCGCTACTAATCTACTAGCAAGATACAGTTCTACTCCTACTCGCAGGCACTGGGACGGAATAAAACATGTATTTTGTTACGTCCAAGGTACAGTTGATTTAGGGTTAATGTATTTTAGAAAACCCGAGTTTGGTTTTTGCAGATGCTGGATACTTATCAGATCCTCATAAGGCTCGATCGCAAACCGGCTATTTTTTACAAATGGTGGAACCGAGATCTCTTGGCGGTCCCAAAAACAAACTCCGGTTGCGACATCTTCAAATCATGCAGAAACTATTGCGCTTCACGAAGCATGTCGATAATGTGTGTGGCTTCGATCATTGAGTCAACACATACAAGAAGTAAGCGGAATAGTCAACGAGTAAGAGCCGACAAAAGTATTTGAAGACAATTCGGCTTGTGTTGCTCAACTTAAAGAATGCTATATCAAGAGCGACAGAACAAAGCACATCCCACCAAGATTTTTCTTGTACATACGGGAGCTTGACAAAAATAAAAAAGTGGACATTGAATATGTACGGTCATGCGACAATACAGCTGATTTGTTTACAAAAGCTCTTCCCACTACAATATTCAGAAAACACGTTATCAGCACGAGCTTTCAACTCATAACTCTCTCTTCTCACTCACATCTCACGTTGATTCTCTCTCATTATTACCACTCAGAAATAAAGCAATCTATAATAATATATATAAACCTTTTACCTAACTTGCTATTATTTTACAACACGTTCACGAGCTCTCATATACCAGTGGAGTCTATCAATCCAGAAGCTCTAACCAATTGAAGCTTATCAATTCGAAAGCTCTTAAACCAACCGAGAAAATGCCAAACTTTGAGACTATGGATAGAGATATGTGTTTGGCAGATAGTGCGTCAACGCACACGATAATAAAAGATAAGAAATATTTCTCCAGTCTCAAAATAAGAGATTACACTGGAAGCGTAAGTACAATATCTGGTATTACAAAGATTATTATGGGCTCTGGAAGAGCGAAATTTTCAATGCCAGGAGGAACAATATTTCAAATAAGTGATGCATTGTTTTCCCCCGAGTCTCATAGAAACTTGTTAAGTTTTAAGGATATCCAAAGAAATGGATATCATATTGAGACTATGAGTAAAGATGGCATTAAATTTCTTTGCATTAAGTCCGAGAGAAAACATATATTGGAAGAGTTAAGAATGTTATCCTCTAGACTATATTGTACGAAAATAACCAAGACTGAGTTCTATGACATGGTAAACATGAAGTTTACTGATACATTTAAAATATGGCATGAGAGGCTAGGACATCTTGGTTCAGTCATGATGAGAAAGATAGTGCAAAATTCGAATGGCTATCCGTTGAATAACGAAAAAAATTTGCAAACAGGCGAGTTTACATGTAATGCATGTTCTCAAGGAAAATTTATAACGCGGCCATCACCAGCAAAAGTAGGCATTAAATCACCAATGTTTTTAGAAAGAATTCATGGTGATATATGTGGGCGATCCACCCATCGTGCGGGCCGTTTAAGTATTTCATGGTATTGATTGACGCATCCAGTAGATGGTCAAGTGTGTCTCTTTTGACGACACGAAATACGGCTTTCGCAAAGTTCATTGCCCAGATAATAAAGCTGAGAACGCAGTTCTCAGAGTATGCCATTAATAAAGTAAGGCTTGATAATGCTGGTGAATTTACATCGCAAGCCTTTGATGATTATTGTATGTCAATGGAGATTGATGTGGAGCATCCAGTTCCCTATGTACATAACAAAATGGCATGGCCGAGTCATTGATAAATCGGTTGCAGTTGATTGCAAGACCGTTAGTCTTGAGAACAAAGCTCCCAATTTCTGTATGGGGTCATGCTATATTGCATGCGGCTGCACTGGTTCGGTTAAGACCGAGTGCATATCAAAAGTACTCTCCATTACAATTAGCATTTGGGAAAGAGCCAGATGTATATCTTTGGGTGTGCGGTCTATGTTCCGATAGCTCCGGCACCAAGAACAAAAATAGGCCCACAAAGGAGATTGGGAATATATGTGGGTTATACTTACAACACTTAGATGCAACAGTTGATTCCGTCTGTAGAGAACAAGAAAGTAAGGTTACAAAGGTCATCACTGAACCCAACGGCTCATCTGGCGGGATCAAATTCTGTCCAGGAAAAGAAGCTGTGACCATGCTAGACATGATGAAAAGTATCATGGACTATCTTGCTATGCAATAGGAAGCTCATAGAGCGAGTAATGAACGCCTCACTGCCATAACCGCTGTCATCACACCTCCAGCTGGAAATGTCATCGGTCCTGAGATGATACGAAGAAAACATTTCACCACCACAAACCTACGCCTGGCGGCAGAGAGCAGACGACTGGCGGGTAAAACCCTAGGACTTGGCAAAGAGCAGACAACGGGCAGTTTAAAGTGGACGACTAGTCGCTAAATCGCCGATCTCCAGCTCTCGATGCAAGACATCAACTCAAAAATTCACCACATGACGAGATCGGATCCAGAGGTCAATTGAGTCCTTGTCGCAACGCTTAGGACCTCCTTTTCAAAAAGATTACCGATCTCAAAATCCATCAGATGGAAAAATCGATATCCCGTTAATAATAGCCATGGAACGAGTACACTTCACCGATAAGGAGAAAGATGTCAGGTTCTTCCAACTATTCGTAAAAAGTTTCTGAGGACCAGTCTTAACTTCGTTCTCCAGGTTGGCCGAGGACTCCATCGACAGTTTCTACGACCTGTCGGCTGAGTTCTTGAAGCACTACATAATTTTCACTCGCTAGGGAGCCTCAACGCCTAAGCTATGGAAGATGTCCTAGAATCCCAGAGAAATTCAAATATTTGGAAAAGTTTAAGCACATGGTGTCTAAGGTATATGTCCCAGACGAGACAGCAGTAGATGCCCTACGAAACGCCCCCTGTGTACACTCTAAAGTCTGAGATGATCTCTACGTTAACACGCCTATTATTCTCCAAGATGCCCTCCGCTTTGTGAAGAATTTCATAACAGTGGAGAAAGACAAGCAAGCGTTCCTAAATCAACATAACGCGATGAAACAAGCGGCATCAATGGCAACAAAGACTCCTCAAGAGCCGTGCCAGAACTCGTCCTACAACAAGGCCAACAAAAAGAAAAATATTTTCTACGTTGTTGACGAGGACGAGTACCCGACCTCAGCCACCATAGTACAAGAGAAAAGATGGAAAGTTTAAGAGAAAGATGCCAAAGGAAAATTTCAGCCTCTTTGGACTATCCCTCCTAGCAATCCTATCAGATTATTCGACGAGACGAAATACTGCAGCTACCATAAGTCAAAGGGACATGACACGAAAGAGTAAAAAAATTCACAAAGCTTTAATGACTGTGTTCGTCATCAGACACAAAAATCCAATCCCACCAAAGTAGAACTTTGCCAAGAAAAACCAAAGGCTGAAGTAAAAGTAAACACAAAAAGAACCAAAAATCTCATAACAGAAGACAGAGCACCCACGAGGACGAAGCCGCAGCACCCCGGCATCACGATGACTCGAGCACAAAAGATGAAAGGCTGAGGATACAAAGACGTATCAATATAATCGTAATATAGCCAAACTCTCGTCCCCTTTTGAAACCGATTCCCAACCACATGACTTACGTCACACACTCAAGCGGAAGTCGGCAACAGCTGATAGCACTTCGGCCACTTTCGCCAACCTCCAAACAAAAATCATACAAGCGAAAACCAGGCTATTAGCTGCATCTGATATTTTTCATGAACTCGAGTCAAAATGACATTTAGTCAGCCCTGTAAGACCCGATCCAGAAGCTAGTCCAAACCAGTCTACACAATTTGATCCGATAGGCATTCATAGTCTGGTCGGTTACATTTTAAGTGTAATATTCAAGTGAGGTTCTCAACCAGGGATTCTCTAACTTCTCAGTCAATACGTGGAAGCAAAGAAATCAATATGGCTGAATTGTATTTAACATAATGGATTCAATTGTAGTTTAAAAAGAATAATAATGATCCTATCACTACAAGAAAACATCGGTATTCTGACGGACATTCCGACGGAAAATGAAATCCTCAGAATATCCCGAGGAATTTCCGAGGATATTCCGATGAAACACAAAATTTGGTTTCCTCGGAATTTCCTCGGAATATACCGACGGAATTCCGAGAAAATATCATTCCGTCGGAATATTCTTATGGAATACCGAGGAAAATTGTATTCCTCGGAAAAAACCGATGAATTCCGAGGAAATATTATAGACGTTAGAGAGCCGTTGGAGAGCCGTTGGGAGATTTTAAAAATTCCGAGGAAATTCTGACGAACTAGCCGTTGCCATCGGAATTCCGTCGGAATTTCCTCGGTCTGTCGGCAGGATTTCAACTATAAATACAAGCACCCCTCTTCCTCTTCATTCACTCCATATCTTCATCCTCCCTCTCACTCTCTTTACACACGAATTTGATTCATAAAAAACATGTCTTCTTCAAATTATTTTCGTTCTTGGATCGATCGACCTCATTTGGATCCGAACACAAGATTGCTTACGGAAGAATACCAACGAGGTATAACCGAATTCATGGGGTTAGTTCACCGACAACCGGAAGCAAAAACAGGTATGTTAAGATGTCCTTGCTCAAATTGTAAAAATAAAAAGGTTATTAAAGAGTGGGATATTTGGACTCATCTATATTTGAGTGGGTTTACACGAAGTTACAAAATTTGGTATCATCATGGGGAAACTGATTATGAACATGGTAGTACTAGCAAACCTCAGCCAGTGGTTAGATTAGAAGAACCAATTAAAACGGATGTAGATTATGGTGTATGTACTGAGCAGATGGTAAATGATCCTTTTAGAGGGGAAGATTTACCCAATGCAGAAGCTAGGAGATTTTATGATATGTTGGATGCTGGAAAGCAACCATTGTACGAAGGTTGCAGAGATGGTCATTCAGCTTTATCATATGCTACAAGATTGATGGGCATTAAAACGGATTATAATTTGGCTGAAGACTGTGTGGATGCGATTGCTGATTATGTTAAAGGTATTCTACCCGAAGATAATGTAGCTCCTGGCTCATACTACGACGTTCAGAAAATCGTAGCTGGTCTTGGTTTATCGTATCAGGTAATAGATGTATGCAGAGACAACTGCATGATTTATTGGAGGGCGGATGAACAGCGGGTTTCATGCAAATTTTGTGGGAAGCCTCGTTATAAAGATACGAGTGGAAGAGTTCCAGTGCCATATAAAAGGATGTGGTATTTGCCTTTGACGGAAAGGTTGCAGAGGTTGTATCTGTCTGAACGCACAGCGCAACCAATGAGATGGCATGCAGAGCACTCAACAGATGGTGAGATCAGACATCCTTCAGATGCAAAAGCGTGGAAGCATTTCCAATCAAAGTATCCCGACTTTGCGTATGAGAGAAGAAATGTCTACCTTGGATTATGTACTGATGGTTTCAGCCCGTTTGGCAAGAGTGGAATTCTCTATGGCCAGTCATTCTTACACCATACAACCTACCCCCAAACTTGTGCTTGCGACGAGAGTTTTTGTTTCTCTCGATTCTCGTTCCCGGACCAGAGCATCCTAAGAGATCACTTGATGTGTTTCTTCAGCCACTAATATATGAGTTGCAACAACTATGGGCTCATGGTGCTGAAACATACGATGTTTCGTATAAAGAAAACTTTCAAATGCGGGCAGTACTAATGTGGACAATAAGTGATTTTCCAGCATATGGTATGTTATCTGGATGGACAACGCATGGAAGGCTATCATGTCCATATTGTCAAGATAACACTGATGCTTTCCAACTAAAACACGGAAGGAAAATGTGTTGGTTTGACTGTCACAAGAGATTCCTACCACCAGATCATCCATATCGTAGAAGTAGGAATTTGTTTACGAAGAACAAGAGGGTGTTTGACAGTCCACCTCCGGAAATTTGTGGGAAAGATTTGAAGACACAACTGAGAGATTTTGGTGCAGAAAGGACGCCAGACGTCGGTGGACATGAGCGTTTTCCGGTAGATGGTGTTGGAGACCTACATAACTGGCACAAAAAAAGTATTTTCTGGGATCTGCCATACTGGGAGGATCATCTACTAAGGCATAATTTAGATGTCATGCATATTGAGAAGAACTTTTTTGACAATCTCATGAACACGATCCTTAATGTTCAAGGTAAAACAAAGGATAATTTGAAGTCAAGACTGGATTTAGTCGATATATGTGCTCGTTCAGAACTTCATGTTGATGAGAATGGTAGGGCTCCTTTTCTCATATACCGACTTGATGCAGCGGGAAAGGATGCGTTTTTTTATTGGATTTCAAACGATGTGGAATTTCCAGACGGTTACGCATCTAATTTGCGTAACTGTATCGACAGAAAGGAAGGAAAGTTTACTGGCTTGAAAAGCCACGATTGCCATGTAATGATGCAGCGCCTCCTTCCGTTTGCCTTCAAGGAACTATTACCACGAAATGTTCATGAAGCAATTGCAGGGATAAGTGGTTTCTTCCGCGATTTTTGCACGAGATCAGTGACTCTTGAAGGTATTGAAAATTTGAAGACTAACATAGCCGTGATTCAGTGCAACCTTAAGAAGATATTTCCTCCCTCATTTTTTTGATGTTATGGAGCATCTTGTTATTCACCTGGTAAGAGAATTGGAACTTGGTGGTCCTGTGCAGTATAGATGGATGTATCTGTATGAGCGGTATATGTTCCATTTGAAGAAGATGGTGCAAAATTTAAGTAGGGTGGAAGGTTCTATAGTCGCACAAATGATCAATGAAGAAACTTTAAACTTTGCCGAGTACTACTTTCCAGCAGAAGTTCAGACCAAAAACAGAAGACCTGCTCGGCATGATGATATAGGCGAACGGGCAACATATCATGTTACGGTTCCAGACATTTTCACAGACGTTGGACGACTTAGCGGAAAACCAAAGGACCGTCGACTTACTGAGCAGGAGCGCAGTCATTTGCAAACATATTTGCTCACAAACTGCGAAGATGTTCTTCAATATGAGAGGATTTTCATGGCAGAAAAGCGGTTCGAATATAGATACGCCACAGAGGACGAACGAGAAGAAATGAAGCAGAGAGAATTTGGTGGATGGATGTTTACTTATGTGAGTGCTGGTTTGGCGAGAGGTGAAACATTTGACGATTGGATACGCGAGATGGTCGTTGGACCAAACTTTGTTGTGAAGTCATATCCGAGATTTTGTACTCGAGGATATGCATTCACAACTCAGAAGAGGAGACGTTCGAGTACGACTTATGATGATGGCGTTTGTTCTGCATCAGGAGATGATGTATACTACGGACACATACATGAGATTTTGGAAATCAAGTATTTGGGCATGGTTGGATTGCGCTGTACTGTTTTCTATTGTGATTGGCACGACAACACTCCAGATCGAGGTGTGAGAACAGATGCATTTGGTGTTACATCAGTAAATTCGAGACGGAAGCTGCAATATTATGATCCTTTCATTCTTGCTTCTCAGGCCGATCAGGTTTGTTATATCAAGTACCCCCGGGTAAGGAACAGAGATGATCCATGGGTTACTGTTACAAGACTCAACCCGAGAGGCCGAGTTCAGGGAAGTTCTGAGCTGGAAGACCCACTACAACCAAGCACATCCAGCAACTTAAGCGCAGCAGAAGATTTAGGTGGAGTTGGCCTTGTAGTCGATTTAACCGACTTCGGAGAGGAAGCCGCCGTTCACGTAGAGGATGAACCAGTGATTGGAGAGTTTCACCAAGATCCAGATTCAGATTCATCTGGTGATGATAACTCGGAAACAGACTAGCGTCGACCTTTTTTTTAAAAAAAAATATAAATACCGAGGAAATTCCGAGGGCAGATAGGTTTTCCTCGGAATTTCCTCGGAATAGACCTTGTCGATTTAGGGATTTGATTATAGAGTCCTTTTCCTCGGAATTTTCTCGGAATATTCCGAGGAAATTCCGAGGAATATAAGGGTTTCCATTATTTTCCTCGGAATTCCCTCGGTATATTCCGAGGAAATTCCGAGGAACTCGGGGTTTTAAACCGAAAACAACGTTTTGCGGATTGAATAATACGTATATAATCTTCATTAAGTGTCTTAACCAGATTATGAAGTCAAACTTTAGTTTTTTACCCAATAACAAACACTTTTACGATTGCATGAACGAAAACCACACAACGTAAGAGAAACACTTATACACTTTAATAAATGGTAAAGGGAATACTTACAATTATTTTTGAAATTTTGTTATTTCATGGTTTATGATCATCTATACAAAGAATCCTCAATGGTATGCATTATAATTGTATACCAAATGAAATACGGCGAAAAAAATCGATGTTTTGAAACCACAAACCCTGGTTCCTCAGAATTTCCTCGGTAATTACCGAGGGTATTCCGAGGAAACCTGGTTTCTCGGACTATTTTCATTTAACCGGGTAAACCAAGCCGCCAAATATTTCGCGAAAGTTGAATTAATGATTTCCGAGGAAATTCCGACGGATATATTAAATATTTCCGAGGAAATTCCGACGGATAATTTCCGTCGGACGCCTCATTTTATTAGGTCGAACCAGATCTTCTTCCCCATTTCCTCTCCGCCGAACTCTCTCTTCTCTCTCGCGATTTCCGCCGTTTCCTCCCGTTTCTCTCGACGATTTCCGGCGAATCCGCCCTAATCCTCCTCAATTTCAGCCCTTGCATCATGTATGAACCCTATCCCACTCTCTTAGGTTAGATTTGTATGGTTTTTAAGTAGATTTGATGATTTTGGAATGAGATTTATAGATTTTTGTTAGGGTGAATGGTATAATTGTGTAAAATCGAGTTTGATTATGTATTTCACTTGATTTGAATTTTTTTTTAGTTTTTATTAATTTTGTGGTTATAAAAATCTAATTTGTAATTATATATATATAATATGAAAACGTTTTTTATATATAAAATCTATTTTTTGCATTTTAAAATCATTTATATATTTATTAAACATTTTTAAAATCTATAAAACTTTTTTTGTGATTAAAAATCATATATAATATTTAAAATCATTTTTTGTGGTTATAAAACGTTTTATGTATTTTATATATAAAATATAAATTTCTATATTTATTAAACATTTTTAATATTATTAAAACTATTTTTTGTAATTATTAAACATTTTAAATATTTTTAAAACTATTTTTTGTAATTATTAAACTGTTTTTGGGATTTATTAAAACTATTTTTTTAATTTTTAAACTATTTTTTATTTATTAAAACTTTTCTTATTAATTATTAAACTATTTATATTTTTGTGATTAAAAACTATTTTTTTAACTATTTTTTATTTAAACTGTTTTTCTTTATTAAAATTATTAAAACTAATTTTTAAATATGTTTTTTTTTAATTTACAGGTCTAATGATGATCAGACCCGGCCTCGACCGCGTCGTAGCCGGGGTGGTATGGGGAGCCAGTCTCGAGGTTCGTCCAGCCATGTTCAGGATTCCGTTTCGCCCCACAGCTCCTACCATACATCTCCTCTTCATTACCCGCTCCTGCTGCTCCCGCTCCCGCTGCTGCTGCTCCCGCTCCTGCTCCTCCGGGTCCTCCGGGAGTGATGAGTGTTGCGGAGTTGGTTCGACAGCCCGGTCGTGACCATCTTCCCTATCTCACTGAGTATCCACATGGACAGGGTCAAACATGGTAATTAAACTTTTATTTTTTTCCTTAAAATTTGATTCATTATTAATAATTTGTTCTTTTTATTAGGTTCAACCGATCCGGGAACGGGATCAGCGCATGGATCAACCGTATGATGTACTTGGCCCTCGACAAGGGACATCCGACTTTCACTGACTTCCCTCCCGAGAAGCAGCATCTGTGGTTTCGTCAGTTTGCGGTAAGTATTCTAATTTTTTTACTTATATTTTTTATTTATTAAAACTATTTTTTGTAATTATTAAACTATTTTCTATATTTATTAAACATTTTAAATATTATTAAAACTATTTTTTGTAATTATTAAACTATTTTTGGGATTTATTAAAACTATTTTTTTAATTATTAAACTATTTTTTATTTATTAAAACTTTTTTTTGTAATTATTAAACTATTTATATTTTTGTGCTTAAAAACTATTTTTAAACTATTTCAGCAAGAATTCAACTGGAATTCCGATGATACGCTCTCTATCTATCACCATTTCGTCCATAAAATTATGGACAACTATGGGAAGCAGATGTACGAGTGGAAGAAGAAGTGGGAAGCAAACAAGGTGGTTTTTAATTTATTAACAATTTTTAATTTATTAAACTATTTTTTAATTATTTAACTTTTTTTTTTTAAATTAAAAGGTCCCAAAGTCGATGAACGACACGGTCTGGAAGGACTTGTGTGCGCATTGGGATAAGGAAGAGACGAAAGAAACTTCTTCCACCAACTCCAACAACCGCAGGAGCGACCGTAAAGGGAAGGGCATCTACAAGCATAACTTGGGCGCTCAATCTATTGCCACTCTGGGGGATCGCATGGTAAGTTCAACCGTTTTTTCTTCAATTATTTAAGTTTCAGAATTTTATTTTTTGTGCATTTCTTCAAATTTCTAATGTTTGTTTAATTTATGTTTTTTTCAAGGCGGAAGAAAATGAGGGCGAGCCGGTTGATGATCTCGCCCTAATGAAAAGGGCGTATACCAACAAGAAGACCGGTCAGATTGATGATGGTCTTGTGAGGGACGTGGTCGACCTGGTCCAAACTCAGGTGTATGACGAAGTGTCTCAGCTTCAAACCGATGATGACGATTCGACAGCTTCGACCAACTTGTCCCGGGTTCGAATCAACGAAATCGTTGAATCGGTAAGTTCTTTTTTTAAAAGTTCAATTCATTTATTTCTTGATTTTTATTTTATCATCTTTTTATATTATTTAAATTTGGTTAATTAATATTTCAGTCGGTTCCAAAGAAGAAGGGACGTTTGGTCGGTTTGGGTCGTCGCTCCCGGTCGGCTGCTCCTTCTTCTGCACCACCGCCCTATGTTGATCCAGAAGTACTTACGGCTCAGCTGAAGGACAAGGATGATCGGATATCTGCGTTGGAGGCTCAGATGGCAGCTCAACAGGCAGGCTATGAGACACAGAAGAGGCTGAACGAGCAAATGATGGAGATGATGAAGAGGATGTACCCGAACGAGGTGTTCCCGAACATTCAAGACCCGTAGTTTTTTTTTTTTTTTCAAAAACTCGGAATGTTTTATTTTTATTTGTACAATTTGAATATTATCTAATATGTTTTCAGTTTTAATTTTAATTTTATATTTTCGAATTTAAATTTCAAAAATTTTAATTTAAAGAAAAAAATAAATTTTTTAAAAAAATAAATTTTTTCCGAAATTCCGAGGAAAAAGCACCCTCGGAAATTTCCGACGAACTATTCCTCGGAAAAAGTCGTCGGAATATACCGAGGGAGAGTTCCCTCGGAAATTTCCGAGGGCCACTTTGCTCGGAAATTCCCGATGAACATTCCGAGGAATGTTTCGTCGAAACTTCCGAGGACTGGACCATCGGAAATTCCATCGAAATATTCCGAGGAAGACCACCCTCGGTATATTCCGAGGAACATTCCGACGAACTTATTGTCCTCGGAGTTTCCTCGGAATTTAGTTTCCTCGGAATTCTCTCGGAAATTTCTGACGGAATTCCGAGGAAATATGAAATTCCGAGGACTTTTTTCGTCGGTATGTCCTCGGAATAGCCTTATTCCCGCTGTTTTCTTGTAGTGTATACTACTAGACCTAAATGACACCACTCACACCTATCAACCGCCTGTCTTGCGTCAACCCAGACCTAGAACCTGCCACAATAAATGAGGCATATGCAACTCTACAGTTGCTAAGTGAGCGAATCATTCCACTCACACAATTAGTCCTGAAAAAATAATCCTAACATTATAATGATCCTTGATCTTTTATTTGACGATGGCTGCCAATAGACCCATTCAACAGTTGGCCTCAGTATCTTGGTCCGCTAGGTATGGTTCATTCCCAAAGAAAGGCCTTGGCAAATTCCTCTTATCTGCCGGCTGCCTTAACCAATCGCCATGTACCTTCTGTAACCGATTAGCCCATTAGCCTCGCCCAAGCATACGGCCATACTTAGGGTTTATATGCATATAGCCAGTTTGAGGAATCTACATGAATGCACCAAAAAAGGTAAACACGTGGTGTTAATGCTTTGTGTACCGATCACAAACCATCAATCCGTCCAACATACAATCCCTAATTAACCCAAAAGAAGAGAATCGCAAAACACAAAGGCACCCTTTGGGTCATTTCCAAAAATTTGATTAACCGTCTCGCCGGACAGTCTCACCAGACCACCCGATGGGGCGCCAATGGCAAGGGCCAAACTTGTGCGAGTTGCACTCTTGACCATTCACCCTAGCATCGTGTTCCTTCAGTCATGCGTCGTGACCCTTCCCCATGCACTCGAACACCTTCATCCATGACTACCCTATCGTACTTCTACCTTACTAACCACCTCCGTAATCCCTAACCTAGCCTAACAGTCGTACCCTTAGACCACCACCAACAGGATCACCGGACCATGGCCGGACCACCCACAACTGGTCAGTCCCTAACCCAGCCGACTCAACTGCCCAAGCTGGCCATCGACATGACTGAGCTACACTAGGCTGCATATACTAGTCCTAAACTAACTACACTTATGAGTTACACTACACTCGACCTCTTGACCATGCCTATGGAAGATCCGGGTTGATGGTTCGTTCTGAACCTCGACTACGTTTGGCCATAGAACGTCCATCTAGTCCTATGCAAGAACAAGTGCGTTATAATCCCAAAGCCGAGGATTTACGAAGGAAGCTTGATCAGTCAAATGATGAGGACCTACGAAAGAAGCATGATCAGTCAAAGGCCGAGGACCTACGATAGAAGCTTGATCGGTCTAAGGCCGAGGACTGAAGACTGAAAATCATTCAAGCGAACGTCGAGGACCTGGAGAAGAAGCTCAGCCAGGCCTAGGCCGAGGACAATAAAAAGAAACTCGATAGGTCATAGCTAAGGACTTCAGAGAGAAGGTCAACCAATCTAGAGCTAAGGAACTGAGGCATACACCCTGACTAAATGTCATTATGGGAGGCTCCCCCCCCCCCCTCTCGTGCAAGGATTTTGTTCGGTCTGTAAAGGAATTCTAGAGAAACGTGATAACCGCAAAGCAATGGCCGAGCAGGTTGACCAGATACGTCCGAATCTATAAATTATATAGTTTACTTTTCAAACAAATACGTGTATACTTATAGATAACACATAAGTATGAATGATTTTGATAAAGATTCCTACTTTGAAGCGAGACTGAAAGAAGGAAGAAGAGATCACATCCGTCCTTGTCTTGACCTTAGATCTACGAACAGAAAAGAGAGAATAAGAATATATGAAGTTTACAGATTTTAACGAACCAGATCTACAAGGAAAAGGGTAGGTGCTACCACCAAAGACCCGAGATGAGAGATCTAAGATAAAAGAAAAGAAGGAGATGAAGAAAACAAGAATTAGGATTCCTTAACTCACATGTAACTAAATCTGGAAAGAATGCACCGTTTTTTAGGATTTTGTTGTTATTACTAGACATAACTATACAATTTGAGGAACATAAAATTGTTAAGGAGAGAAGCAGTTTTCTTTTTATTTTATTTTTTGAAAAAGGAAGGATACTATTGAAACAAAAGGGGAGATTCTTATGAAAAAGAGATCCGGGTTGTTGTATTGGGTTAACAAGTTTTTGAAGATACAAGTCAGATTTAGACAACGAAAGAGATCGGCTAGCTGTGGATCTCAAACGGCCTGGCTTCGCCTCCATACACAAGAGAACAATCCGTGGTGATGAATATACAGCAGAAAACGACGGTTACCTTCTTTCATGATGACCATATTGAGAAAAGAAGGAAAAAAAAAACATGAACAGAATCTAGAAGAATAAAGAGAAAGAGGCGGCTAGGTCAAAAATCCGACAGAGATAATGTATTTTTTTATGGGAAAGTTTAAGGGGATTGCCCCTTTTTTTTTGAAATTATGGACTTTCGTCGAAACCACTAATAATAAAAGAAAAGACCTATATACAAGCAGACCGGGATGTAACATTTAAAAATATGTTCATTTGTTGGCTATATTCACTAAACCCTACCAAAATATGTTTTCACAATATAACATACAGATGTGTATTTTGATTTATGTGTGTACCATTTTTTAGATATCGATTGGATGTTCTAAGTTGCTCTGTTGCAAGTATTAGTGGTCCATCAATTAATCACTTGTACTTAAAGTTGATTCTAAATCCTATGTCTCTGCGCTAATTTCATCAGAGTTCTTTCATTCGAGGAACATGTATCCAAGTTACCAGCATCTTATTAAAGTAACTACACTAATCAAATGATTATAATCTAACAATATTTATATTGGAAAAGAAAAAGTAGATTTATTCACATTTTCACGGTCTTTCCCAAATCTATCGCACTTTCAAAATTTATTTCCTGGCATTTGATGGCCTCACATACTAAACGCTAAGAGGTTGCTTTGCTCATACATTAAAGAACTAAAGATTAATTAAGTTCTCAAGAATACTTGTACATATGAGTTATGACAGCATATTTTGTCTTTCGTTTTATACTTCAGTAGTGCACTGATATGATAATATGCAAAAGGCACGGAGCTAATTAAGTTCTAGGAGTTTATATTCTTAAGCTTTATCAGATTCTTATTCCAAATTACGGTTTATTTACATTCTTTAACATATGTTCTATGGTGTTTTATTTTCTTGATGACATTTCATTAATTAATCTACAAAAACACAATATATAACTTGTTTATTTTTTGGGCTTATTTGCCCAATAACCAAATTCATAATAAAAATTAGATGGATGACACTGATGTTAACCTAACGAAGAAACTATTATTTATGCTATAATTTATCCGGTTATACCCTTCTTAATTACAAGTTACCGGTGAAAAAAGAAGAAAAAAAAGATAAAGTCAACGTTTTAAGGTGTGGACATCTTATTAGATAACTGTTTAGAATGAGAGATTTTGAAGACATCCACGTAACTTGTGTATATTACCACATACGGTTTTAAATTAAATTAGTGATGTGGTTCCATGAAATAAATAAATGAATTAATGGTGTAGAAACTGAAATGAATTTAGTGCATAATAAAAAATAAAAGGATGGTTTTCTTTCATATAAGAAATAGTATATGACTCTAACACAACACACAACTCTTAAATGTTAAACTCATACCTAACTTTTGAATACTAAACCCTAAACTTTTATCACTAAACCCAAACCCAAACCTCAATCCCCACCTTTCAAATACTAAACCCTAAATACTAATCAATAAACCCTAAATCCTAATTACTAAACCCTAAACCCAAGTATAAACCCTAAACACAGATAGAATGAAACAAAAAATATAGTATAGTACATAATGGTGAACAAAATAGAACACTCTTTATTAATCTTCAAATGGAACGATACATGATAGGTTCACTAAACCCAAATCTGAACCTCCACCTTACTACTAAACTCTAAATCTTAATCACTAAACTTTAAATCTTAATCACTAAACTCTAAATGAATAAACTAACATTTAGGCTTCATATTATCCGATTATACCCTCCACATGTGCAAGTTGCCAGTACAAAAGAAGAAAGAAATGACCCAAAGAAAGAAGAAAGACACACCACTGATTAATAAAGCTTAATTCTAATTAAGGAAGCATAAACCCAAATAGAACGTATATAATATGGTTTCCTAAACCCAAACCTCTACTTAGTAAAACTAAACCCTATTTATGAACCTATAAACCCAAATACAATCTATAAATTATTTCCCAATATTGGACACTTGAAGGCACATTTACTTGGTTAGCATGTTACATATCTTCTATGTCATATAGTCTAAGTAGTATAGTACATGAATGTTTCAAATAATCAAATTTTTCGAGTGGTGTATCCATAGTATGTAATGCAAATAGTAAACTCTCCCCACCAGCAAAAATACACCAATACAAGACACACCATTAATTATTAAAGCTAAACCCTAATTAAGGAAGCATAAACCCAAATAGTATATATATAATATGGTTTACTATACCCAAACCTGTACTTAGTAAATCTAAACCCTAGGAAGGAACCTATAAACCAAAATACAATCTATAATTTTTTTTCCAGTATTGGACACTTTAAAGCATATTTTGAATATTAAACCCTAAACTACTATCACTAAACACAAACTTTAACCTCACACCTTCCAAATACTAACCCTTAAACTCTAATCAATAAACCTTAAATCCAAGTATAGACCCTAAACCCAAATAAAATGGAATAAAATAAATGGTATATTACATAATGGTGAACAAAATAGAACACTCTTTATTAATCGTCAAATGGAACGATACATGATAGGTTCACTAAACCCAAATCTCAACCCCCACCTTCCAAATACTAAACTCTAAATCTTAATCACTAAACTCTAAATCTTAATCACTAAACCCTAAATGAATAAACTAACATTTAGGCTTCATATTATCCGGTTATACCCTCCACATGTGCAAGTTGACAGTACAAAAGAAGAAAGAAATGACCCAAAGAAACAAGAAAGACACACCACTGATTAATAAAGCTAAACCCCAAATAGAATGTATATAATATGGTTTACTAAACCCAAACCTCTACTTAGTAAATCTAAACCCTATGCATGAACCTATAAACCTAAATACAATCTATAAATTATTTCCCAATAATGGACACTTGAAGGCACATTTACTTGGTTACATATCTTCTATGCCATATAGTCTAAGTAGTATAGTACACTAATGTTTCAAATAATCAAATGTTTCTAGTGGTGTATCCATAGTATGGAATTCAAATAGTAAACTCTCCCCACCAGCAAAAATATAACAATACAAGACACACCATTAATTATTAAAGCTAAACCCTAATTAAGGAAGCATAAACCCAAATAGTATATATATAATATGGTTTACTATACCCAAACCTCTACTTAGTAAATCTAAACCCTAGGCAGGAACCTATAAACCCAAATACAATCTATAATTTTTTTTTCAGTATTGGACACTTGAAAGCATATTTTGAATATTAAACCCTAAAGTGCTATCACTAAACCCAAACTTTAACTTCACACCTTCCAAATACTAAACCTTAAACTCTAATCACTAAACTTTAAACCCAAGTATAGACCCTAAACCCAAATATAATGGAATAAAATAAATGGTATAGTACATATTGGTGAACAAAATAGAACACTCTTTATTAATCGTCAAATGAAACGATACATGTTCACTATACCCAAATCCCAACCCCGCCCTTCTAAATACTAAACCCTAAATCTTAATCTCTAAACCCTAAACCCAAGTATAAACCCTAAACCCAAATATAAACCATAAACTCTAAACCCAAATGTCAAAATCTAATACTGACCTCAAACTCACCCCTATTACTCTAAATACTAAACCCTAATCACTAATTACTAAACCTTAAACTCAAATATAAACTCTAAATCCAAATATCAAAATCTAAAATAATACATAATATTATGTAATATTAATTTATACTATATAAATATTATTTATAGTGTAGAAATGTAGTATAGTATACTAATATAAGAGTTTATTTGTCATCTATCCAAAATTGGTTTTAATCATTACACTTAAACCAATATAGTATGAATTTCATATTGCAATCAATTACACAAAATGACATTGAAGAATACTATCAAATTTTTAAATATGACAGATGATTACATTTTGAAGGAATAGTATAGATGTATATCCAAATAGTATAGTAACTTTATATAAATAACTACACTAAAGAATATATACTATACTATTCTTTTCCCGAATATAGTATAGACGAAAAGTTCATCTTCTTCAATTCTTATTTTTTTCAAACATGATGATACACCTTTACTTCGTTCACCGTCGTTGTTCTTCACTACCATATATAGATCATCTTCGTTTCTTCTCCTTTTTTTCCGACACAGTGACTCTTTTCCTGTTCTACCATCGTTATTCTTCACCATTGGATCACTAAAACAAAAGAGAAACGAAAACAAAGTATGAAAACAAAAGCATGATGTGAGAATCAATGATTTAAGAGGAGGAAAAGAAATGAAAAAGTTGTTATGTTTGTTTACCGTATACGCCTTCATCGTTGTCTTTCTCATTAGAAGAAATTCAGTTCAAGAAGATGTGTACATAATAAAAGACAACGTTCATCTTCATCTTCATGAAAGCTATCTAATTATCTTGAGAGGTGAGAGTGAATACAACGTGGCCACATATTTTACTTGTTACATTAATTAATTATTTATTTAATTTTTTGTGTAGTAGGTTTCACCGGTTGAATATGGGGACAATATGGCAATAATATATATTATGTACAGGGTATATCGATAAATGAGGGCTTTTAGATAGTGGGTGAATTATATTTTATTTGAACGATATAGGATGCAATTTCCCTAATTTTTTAAAATATGACTTGATTTATAATGCAAAAGTAAACCCAAACTTGAATCAAATGCAAAAGTAACCTATAAGGCTATTGAAATTACAGCCAGCCCCTTGTGAGCAAACAAAAAAACCAAAATTTTTTTACGTTTTTAACCCCCGTAAGTCGTCTGGACTAGTTCTACTTAGAAATAATTTAAAAATTTTGTAAAGAATATTTTGATAAGTGAAAAATTGAAATCATGTAATTAACATATGTTTTAAGAGATATAAATTAAGATATAACAAAAGTTAATTGTTTTCAACATATATGAGTGAAAGTAGTGAGTCATGATATTCTTTGGTTTAGGTTTTGCGAACATATGTTGTAGTATTGTATGTGTTCTTAGGGCTAGATTTTGGAATGCATAAATGTTTTTTTGAAAACTTTAAAATTTACCTAAGTGTGTTTATTTATGTGTATAGTAAACACTATTTAAGTATAACTACGGCTTTATAACGTGGTTAGTTAGTTAATTTAGTCAATTTAGTTTAGGGGTTAAATTTAGGGTCTGGGACGACTTACTAGTAAGTCGTCTTATGTACAATATTCAACAGACGACTTACTAGTAAGTCGTCCAAACCGGACCGAACTTTTAATTTTACAATGTATTTTTAAACCTAACCGGATTATTTACCGGCCATATATAAGGTGGTTTTTTTAATTCACTTTTTCGCGAAATTCAGAAAACCCTAACGCCGTTTCTCTCAAAGGCAATTTCGAATGCGATTTCCGTCGATTCTCTCTAATCGATCGTTCTCACCTCCGGTTATCTCTCCGCCGTTATCACCGTCGTTCTCACCATCGTTCTCACAGCCGCTTCCTCTATTTAAGATCTGAGAGGAAACCCTAGCGCGCATTCTCTCAGAGGCGTCTCGTTGAACTCTGCCGCCGGTAAGTTATATCTCTTACTGTCGAGTGATTGATTGAGGAAAATATGAACATAAAACGTTGTCTCTATCAATTTATACACTCGTTCTTTTTTTCACGTCTATTTTTGCCGATATATAACCGCTACGTCGAAGGCGAATATATCTTCTTAGAATTTTCAGGTCGGCTTTAAAATGTTCTGTCTTGGAAGACTTATAATTAAGTCATCTGGAAAGATAAGTCTTCCAGCTGGAAAACTTGCCAGACGACTTAATTATAAGTCTTTGATTGTTTTGAGATGGTTGACTTAATTATAAGTCTTTGATTGTTTTGAGATGGTTGTCCTTGATTGTTTTGCAGGGAAAAAAAAATGGATATACCAGAACTCCCCCGTAGGATACATACAGTAGGGGAAGAGCCCCTCGCAGGGCATATCATTCCGTATCATACTTGTTGGACGTTGCATACTGCTTTAAAGAAAGCTCTTCATGATGAAGAATTTGAAGAGCTGAAAGAGTTGAAGTTGGGATTTTTCATCAAGTTCTAAGAGCTGGGATTTGAATGGCCTTAAAGGCTGGTTCACTACATGCTCGGTTTCCAGCTGGACATAAAGAAGAAGTATGAGCTGTGGAGTCTCGTTGGTCCAGAACCTGTGAGGTTTTCACTGTTAGAGTTTGAAAACCTCACTGGTCTAAACTGAGAGTACATCGAGGACCTTGAGAGACCTCAATGTGGGTTTACAAAGGAGTTGACTTCTTTCTGGGGGATGTTAGGAGTTCATGTCGCAGCTGGGCCATCTACCGATGAGATAATAGCAGCATTTGGGAGATGCGAAGGGTGGTCTCGGGATGATCGCAAGCGGCTCGCGTACCTTGCCATCTTCACTGGATATATTGAAGGGAGAAAGTATTCAAACCCTACACGGGTTAGTCTTGCAAGGCTAGTGATGGAGCTAGAATGGTTTGAGAATTATCCATGGGGGAGAGTCGCGTTTAAGGTGCTGATGGACTCTCTGAAGGGCAAAGATATTTCAGATTGTTACACTATTAATGGGTTTGCGCAAGCTCTCCAGGTCTGGGTGTACACAGCTCTGACGGAATTGGGTGCTAATTATGGTAAACCTCTCCCAAACAATCCGTCTCCACCGATACTGGCTTACAAGGGTGGCAAAGGACGCAGACGCTTTAAAGAGGCTATCCTCAGTCAGGTATTTACTTCAATCTGGACGACTTCGCAGAAAACTTATAATTAAGTTGTCTGATAAGTCTTCCAACTGAACGACTTAGTAGAAGACATAATTAAGTCGTCTGGAAAGTCTTCCAGCTGGAAGACTTAGTAGAAGACTTATAATTAAGTCATCTGGGAAGACTATCCAGACTACTTAATTATAAGTCTTCTACTAAGTCTTCCAGCTGGAAGACTTTCCAGACGACTTAATTATAAGTCGTCGACTAAGTGGTCTAGCTGGAGGACTTTCCAGACGACTTTATTATAAGTCGTCTACGAAGTCTTTTCTTTCCATCTTTCTTAATCCATCAAATATCTAAGTTCATATCTTCTATGTACTGCAGACTAGGGTGATCAACTTTGTTGAGAAGGACATTGGTGATATGTTTCGAAAATGGGAGTTTGATGTTGAGGACACGCCCACGGAGAACATAATTAAACTCATGTTTGTGAAGAAACCGTGGAAGTGGACCATGGAACACTGGGAAGTCACCGGTGCTAGGGTCAATACAAAGCCGGCGGTTGTGAGTCCAGCGAAGAAAAAGGTAGTGAAGGAAAACAGTCCAAGACCTCGGAAGAAAGCTCGTAAAGAGGCACCTGCAGAGGCACCTGCAGAGGCTAGTGAAGAGGCACCTGCAGAGTCTAGTGAAGAGGTTCATACAGTGGCTCGTTCAGAGGTGACTATGTCTGTTGGTGGGTTAACCACAGAGGATATTAAAACCATGTTCAAGGACATAGATGATGCCATGAGCGAAGGGTTTGGGACGTGCCTTAAGGAGATCAAGTATCTGTCGGAAAGGGTGGAAGCTGTGGAGAAGAAGGTTGGTATCACCACAAAACGGAAAGGGACATCATCTCAAAACAGAGGGACAGGGACATCATCTCAAAACACTACCTCTCTACCTAAAAAAATGCTTGAACCCGGGGTTAGTAACGAATCCTCTCCCAACAAGAGATTGACTAGACAAAGTCTTAAGAATAAGAACTGAAAAGTTGCATTTGCTTTGTTTCTTGTATGTCAGAACATGTGTGCTTTGTTTATAGTGTATGGATTTTGTATATGTATTTTGTTTCATGTTTGAAGACACTCATTGGTTATTATTGTTTGAAATGGATCTTTGTTTTTTGTATAAACCCATCTTGTACATTGCAGAGTGAAAGTGTTAATGGGACGAACGTGGGAAGGAAGAGGTTGCCGGAGGATAAAGGTCCAGATGTGCCCGCAGATGCTAGTTCCTCGAAAGATAAAGCTCCAGAACCGAGCCTTGTTCTATTGGACAAAAATCAATCCACTGTTTCAGATTTACAAAAGGAGGATGCTAGATATCAGGAAAAGAGGGATGTGCTGCTTTGGCACTTTGCCGTGCAAAGAGTGATCGAACAAGGAGACTTGCTCCCTCACAGCAATCTCTTTATACGGCAAACAGTACGGCCAAAGTGATCATTCCAAACAAAAAGCTTTATCCAGGCTATAATCCTTTTGCACCAATTGACAAGAAGAAGTTGAAGGAGCTCGCTGATTGGTTGAAAACTTCTCCGTAAGTGTTTGTTTTTCCCAGCTTGCTTTAGTCTACCAAACTGATTGCTTTTCAACATTTTGTGTTTGCAGTAATTTTAGAACAGCTCTCAATAAAAAACCACGTACAAGTAGAACTTGGTGGTATCACATCCTCCAGACGTCCTTAGAGTGGCTGGAGGACTGTGTAAGTCTTCTGCTATGACTTAGATGACTTTCTGATAAGTCTTCTTTGTAGACGACTTACCAATAAGTCGTCTACGTAGAAGACTTACCATATGACTTAATTCGTCTACAAATTACTTGTAAGTCGTCTGGTTCGTCTTAAGACGACTTACCAATAAGTCGTCTGGTAAGTCATCTAAGTAGAAGACTTATTGGTAAGTCGTCTACGTAGACGGCTAACTAGACGACCTAATTCGTCTAATATCTTCTGACTTGTACCCTATTTTCTATGCAGCATATTGATGCTTGGATTAATGTGCTGAGGAAGAGGTACGACGCTAACCCACAACATTTCAGGAGCGAGAGAATGTGCTTCCTTGATCATCTCTTTGCTCAGCAATGGAGATTCAACTTCAAGGATTTTAAGGACTCGGAGCCCGATCAGAATGGTTTAGGAAGAAGACTCCCTGGTGGGGCGTGGAATTATTATGCAGGCACTATACCATCATTTTGCCAGTCGAACAAGGTTTGGGGGACGGATATTGATGATATCTATGCGCCAGTGAACTACAGCGACACTCATTGGATTGCTATGTGGATATCGATCCCTAAGAGGCACATAGTCGTCTTTGATAGCATTTGTTCCAGTATCTCCCCAGAAGAACTCGATGTGGTAATGGAGCCTTTTCTCTACATGGTCCCTTATCTGCTTGTTGAGTGCGCTTCCTCAGACGAACAACGTGCCCAATACAGCCTGGAGCCATTCACATATGAGAGACCGACCAATATACCTGCAGCCCGAGCTGGTGATTGTGGCGTGTTCACTCTAAAGTACATTGAATGTCATGCTCTTGGGATAGAGTTTAGTAAAAAAGACTTTGCTAAGGCCAACGAAAAGACTATGAGGGATAAGATGGCGGTGGATATATTTCAAGAGCTTCCTGATGCGCATGAGTTCGAAAACAAGGACAATGATGCCAACCTGGGTGCGTATGAGGCGTGATAAACAGGCTACGTTAGATTATTTTGTATGATAGATTAGGCTGATGTGTGTATTTTAACTTGATCCCTATTTTGAAACCTATCTTCTGCGCAGAAGACTTACAGTTAAGTCGTCTGGAATGTTGGACGACTTAACTATTAGTAGTCTGGAAATTTTTTATGCAGTGACCTTTGTCACCTTTCGGATAATATGATAGGCAAAACCTTCTTAAATTTGGTTGGTAGTGCAAGTTGACAAAGAAGTTGACACAGATAAGTTCATAACACAAATTTTTAATACATAGACTAAACACTAGACAACTAACTGGACGACTTACTTGAAGGCCTTCTGGAAGACTAAACAGTGGACGACTAACTTGAAGGTCTTCTGGAAGAAAAAATCCTAGACTACTTACTTGAAGGTCTTCTGGAAGAAAAAACCCTGTACGACTAACTTTTATGATTTTAGAGAATAGAGTACATATTGAGAGATTAAAGGTAGATTAGAGAAGGTTAATGGGAGATTTGTAGAGAGATTAGGTAGTAATCATGTTTAAGAGTATTTAAGAATCATCATGAACAAGAGAGAGAGTCTAGAGAGATAATCCCATACTTCTTAATTATTAATCTGATCAGAGTTTACAATATATATGAGGAGGTAACACTAGGATGAGGGTTTCATAAAGTGGCACTATTATAAGAGATAAGGTTTGCTTTAATTCAAACCATCCAATGAGCTTCTTCCTTGTGCATAAAGCTCCTTTTGCTTTATCCAGCTCTTCTCCAGCCTGTCACAAGCGCCTCCTCTTTCCTTGCAACGGACTGATGCCTTAGCTAAGGGAATAGGACTTCTCTTCTTCTTCCAAAGTTACCCGGGTAACTGGTATAACTAGTATACTAGTATTACTAGGGTAACTTTGGTTTACTGATACCACTCAAATTACCCTACGGAGTGTTACTCTCATCAAAAGAGGTTCAGATGTAGTACATAGGGATCGAATCCACAAGGAGCTAGGGAACAATTAAATCTAGTGTTTATTAATTCTAAGAGTTGTAAATGTTTAAATGAAATAGCAATAGTAACAAGCGAAGTAAATAGTAAATGTAACTTGGTTGGAAATGATATTAGATGCAGGACCACTATTCAGGTGTTGGAGATTATAATATCTATAGATGCCTATTTGTTGCATGCATGATATGTTAGAGCTCAACCGCTTAACTCAGTGATCACCTGTCGCATGTTTCATTGGTTAACAAGCTAGATCTCGTGTCTCAACGGTTAGTATGTTGACAACGAGAGAGTGTCGACCGATGGTCCTATAGGGACGTCGACCGATACACCTTTACCTACGTCGACAGATAGTCAGTTGAGGACATCGATCGACGGGTTCTAGCCAGGCCTATGCGCGAGTATGATATGCCTTATTAAGATACTAAATTGGCGGTTAGCCCTCTCTAGCAGTCCTAATATGATAGATAGATGTCAGGATAGGATAACAAGGGTGCTTGAGTATGCAATACTATGATCAAGTTCTAGTTAGCTAGGCTAAAACAAGCAATGAATACAAATCTATCATGAATATCACAACAAGGCAGATCTATAGTTTGGGGCTAATCCCACAAACCTATCTGAACCCTGGATCTAATAAATGAACTACTCAAACATAGCAAAGCAATTCATGACAATGAAGAAATGGAAATTCATAGTATAGATGAAAAGAATTGAAAACAAGGAGTTCCAATCACAAGTGATCTTCTCTCCAAAACTCTCTTTCTCTCTCAAAGTAAAACTGTAACAAAAATCTCTCTTCTTTTGCCGTCAAAACATTTAGGCAATATATAATCTACTAGGTTAAAAACATTTAAGTCCGCTTGTTCCAAAATGTCGCATGTCCAATGTCTCAACATCGATCGATGGTACTTGTGTACATCGATCGATATTAATCTTCATTTGTCGAGGCATCTCATGGTGTCGATCGACAGCACTGGATGTGCATCGATCGATTGTTCTTCCTCTCGTCGACCTCTACATGGTCAGCTCGGGTGAAATGTCTTTTAAGCTCCAAAATGCTCCAAAGTCATAGCTTTACTCCAAAATGCACCTGAACCTGAAAACATACCTAGAAGAGTAGAAAACATAGATATATATATATAGTAAAACACCTATATACCATGGATGAAAACGGGTCAAATCCAAGGTATATCATTTACCCTTTGTAAGTTACTCGGATAACTAGTATTACTACGGCCTCTTCATCGTACTCAACTCCTCATGTCTTTCTCTTCCTATATATTGATCTCATCTCAACACTCTCCCTCAAGATTAGCTTTGTGAAAGTCTAAGCTTGGATAGCCATGAGATCTTCCTCATTAAAAACCTCACCAAGGAAAATCCATTGGGACAAAACCTTGATGAGGGAAAAAGAGTGAAGACCTCATGACTTAGGGGATCAGCTCCGTCTCTTTCCAAGATCTATGAGTCCTAATCTGATGTGAATGGACTCTATAGTCTTTTGTCTTGCTGTCTTGGTGAACACATCTGCCAACTGATCTTCACTTCTTGTATAACATGTCAAGATCACTCCCAAGACTATCATCTACCTCACCTTGTGGCAATCTACTTCAATGTGCTTTGTCTTCTCATGAAACACGGAGTTTGTAGCAATGTGAATAGCCGCCTGATTGTCACAATGCATAGTCATTGGTGTTGCTTGCTCAATCTCCAAGTGCCTAAGAATCCCTTTGATCCATACCAACTCATTGGTAAGCTTTAGCATAGCTCTATACTCAGCTTCAGCACTAGAGCATGATACAACCTTCTGCTTCTTACTCTTCCAAGTAACCATGTTTCCTCCAATGAAAGTGCAGTAGCCTGTTGTAGACCTTCTGTCTGCTCTACCACCAGCCCAATCAGCATCACAATAACCCACAACTTCAGTGCTTTTATTGCAGCCCATCCATATTCCAAGCCCTTGAGTTCCATTCAGGTACATGAGAACCCTCTCCACCAGCGCTAGTGATGCTCTTTTGGAGCTTGCATAAGCTGGCTCACATGATTCACAACAAAACAAATGTCTGGCCTAGTGATGGTCAAGTATATCAGCTTCCCCACAAGCTTCCTATACAGCTTTGGATCATGGAACATCTTGTTGTCTTCAATCTCCCCCTCACGTGGAACCTTGTACCCATCCTCTATGGGCATCTTGGCTGTTCTTCCTCCATACGCACCAGCATCCTTCAAGAGATCCAATGCATACTTCCTTTGAGAGATAAAAAAACCCTTCCTTGGATCTGCACAGCTCAATCCCAAGAAAGTACTTCATCTCTCCCAAATCCTTTATATCAAATACTGATTTCAGAAACTCCTTGGTGGCTCGGATTCCTTCCTTGTCACTTCCTGTTATGATGATGTCATCCACATACACAAGCAAAACAATGATACCTGATGGAGTATTGAGAGTAAAGAGAGTTTTTTCAAGCTCGGACTTCCTGAAGCCTCTACCATTCAGTGTTGTGCTTAGCTTATTGTACCATGCTCTAGGTGATTGTTTCAATCCATAGATGGCTTTCTTCAGTCTATGAACATTTCCTGGCTTCACCATTCCTTCAAGACCCGGAGGAGGTAGCATATAGACTTCATCTTCTAGCTCTCCTTGGAGGAAAGCATTCTTTACATCCATTTGCCAAAGCTCCCACCCAAGGTTGGTTGCAACTGATAGTACAATCCTAATTGTATGAAGCTTTGCAACAGGTGCAAAAGTATCAATGTAATCCTCTCCATAGGTTTGTGTGAAACCTCTTGCTACCAACCTTGTCTTACGCCTATCAATCTTCCCATTAGGTAAATACTTGATGTTGAAGATCCACTTACATGACACAGCCCTCTTCCCCTTAGGCAACTCACTCTCATACCATGTATCATTTCTAATCATGGCATCAGCCTCATCATTGACTGAATCCCTCCACTCTTGAATCAGCATTGCTTCTTCATAGCTTCTTGGCACATAGCTTTCATCTAAGCTTACCATAAAGGAGTAGTGCTTTTCCGGAAACTCAGCAAAGGAGCACACAACTTGGGAAGGATGTTCCACAGCCTGGGTATTGTATAACACTCTCGTGTTTACCCAGTTTCTTGTGTTTGCCCACTCGGAAGCATCCCTCCTTACCCGTGTGCTTCTTTTCAAAGGAACTTCTACTTGTTCCTCAACAGCTTCCTCTTGTATCTGGATTTCTTCTCCAGCTTCCTGACCTTCATTCTGAAATTCTCTTCCTGATTCATCTCCACTTTGGACAGGAGAATCTGAGCCTTGATCTTATAGACCTCCAGCTTCTTCTGAACCTTGATCTTTTTAACCCTTCAGCTTCAGATTCACTTCCCCCCTCATGTTCAAAGTGGGTTGGTTCTTCAGCGGCCACTTGAGTAAGCTCTTCACGCCTCCTCTGATCCTGGGACACGCCAATACCGAGTTCTTCTAGTATGTTTCTCAAACTAGCAACTCTATCTGATGGTTGAGAAAACCCTTCAAGCTCCTCCCAATTCTTCTTTTCATAACACCCTTTATCTTACATGAACTTCACATCCCTAGACACCAAGACTTTCCTAGCAGTGGGATCAAAGCACTTGTATCCCTTTTGAGATGCGGAATAGCCAACAAGTATAGCCTTGCTGCTCTTTGCTTCAAGTTTGTTTCTCATCTCTCCTGGCACCAGTACATAGCACACACACCCAAATGTCCTCAAGTGATCTAGAACTGGTCGACTCTTGTTGAGTACCTCACATGGAGACTGATCCTCTAGGATTCTGGTTGGTATCCTGTTGATTAGATAGCATACAGTCATCACAGCATCACTCCAAAATCTCTTAGGGACATTCTTGTGGAACATCATTGAACGGGCTACTTCCATGAGGTGTATGTTCTTCCTTTCAGCAACTCCATTTTGTTGTGGAGTGTAAGGACAACTAGTCTGATGTAGAATCCCATGTTGAGCTAGGTGATCTTTGAATGTGTGGCCTATGTATTCCCCACCATTATATCACCTGAAAATCTTAATCTTGGCATGATAATGGTTAGTAACATAGTTTTGAAAATTTTTAAATGCATCAAGAACCCTATCTTTTGTTTTGATGAGTGTTAACCAGGTGTATTTGGATTTTTCATTAATGAATGTGACATAATAAACAAGGCGCAGTCTAAACATCAGAGTGAATCAAATCAAAGCAATTCTCATAAATAGTGGATGATCTTTGAAACACTGTCCTACAATGTTTGCCCAAAATGCATGCCTTACAATCATTATTTTTAAACATGACACCTGGTAACATAGTGCTTAAAGCCCTAACATGTGGATGTCCAAGTCTAGCATGCCACAATGCATCTTTACTTAAGGAAGAAACAGAACTAAAAGAGAAACAAGAACTAGAGATGGGACTAAGATCTTCAAGCATATAAAGGTCTCCTTTGGTTGCTCCTTGCCCAATCAACTTACTGCTTTTAATATCCTGAAACTTAACATCATCAGGACTAAAGATAACATTGCATTGAAGATAAGTGGAGCACCTTTTGACAGATAAAAGATTAGAAGTAAACTCAGGCATGAAAAATGCTTTTGAATCCTTATCAAACAATTTTAGTTTACCAATTCCTCTAATAGGAATTCTATCTCCATTAGCAATCATAACATGCCCATGAGCCAGTTCTATGTCTTTAATAGGTTATTATCACTAATCATATAATGAGATTCACCAGAATCAATGATCAAATGTTTATGCATGTTTCTAGTAATCTCAGTCCTTGATGGTTCATTTTGTTTTATCATGTTTCCTAGTAATCCTAACATCTTACTAGTTATACTAGGCTCACTAGCAGTAGTGTAGGTGCTTTTAAAAATGTCTAGTAACTTATCAATATTACTTGGATTACTAGCATCAGTGTAAGAGCTTTTAAAAATGTCTAGTAATTTATCAGTATTACTAGGCAATGTATGAGCAGCATATGAGTATCCAAGGGTGTTTCCGAGGATGTTACCAGACTCCTTAAGAGCTTTGAAGAAGGCTTCAAGGTCAGCTCTCTTGAACACCTCCTGATCCATACCCTTTCCAATCAGTTGATGAGACGCCAAGGCTCTACCTTCACTTTCACCCACCTTAGCGCCTGAGCTAGCTCCGGATGAACCAGCACCATTTGCTTCAGCAGAAAGATGAGCCTTTGCTTCCCTATCCCTGTTGACCCCACGTGGCCTGAGGTGAGGATGTAGGATCCAACACTCACTCTTCTTGTGACTGGTCCTCTTGCAATGCTCACAGCTTCCGTCATACTTTTCATACTTCCTTCCTGAGCCTCTGTATGCAGCCTTGTTTGCTTGCATTCCTTCAGCTTGATGAGCCATAGTAAGCTCACCCTTGCCTCCAAACTGGCCAAGAGATCCCTCCTGCTTCTGAAGTTGCACGCATACTTCTTCCATGGATGGTAGGTTAGGCGATCTCAAGATGTGTTTGATGACATCCTTGTAGCAAGGATCCAATGTAGTCAACAACCCAAACACTTGATCTTGTTATCTTCTTTCCATAAGAGCTGCTTGATCAGTGGTGTTAGGTCTTAGACTTTCAAGTTCAGACTATAATGATCCAAACTTTCCCATGTGTTTGGTGAGCTCTCCTCCATCTTGCTTCATGGAGTTAATGACTCTCTTCAGCTCAAACACACGGATGATGTTGGAGACGTTTCCAAACGTCTTTGAGAGGGTCTCCCACAAGTGTTTGGGAGTCTCACAATAGCTGTAAGCTTCAAGGAGAGGAACATCAAGAGATCCTTGAAGCACGGAGAGCACCATCAAGTCTTCTTGTACCCACTTCCTGGCTTCAGCTTTGGTGAGAGTCTTTTCCTCTTCACCTTCTTCAGTTTCTTTGGCCACTGGCTTCGGACCATCATCAGTGATGTGGCTCCACAGCCCTAGCCTTCCAATGGCAGTCTTCACCAATCTAGACCACAAGAGGTAGTTTGAACCACCCTTCAACGCAACCGGGACAGTAACTAGCTTGCTGAAGTTGTTTCCTTCCATCTTCTCTTGCTTGAACCAGAAAGCTTCAAACTTGCAACTCAGCTGAAGAACACACAATACCAGACTTAAAGAACACACGAACTCAAAGCACAGCACCACAGGACTCAACTTTATCACACAGCTTCATGGAACCCTCAAGAACACAAGAGCAAGAACACAAGGACACAAGAGCTAGAGAAAGGAAGAAATGGAACGAGGTTTCTCAATACCAAAGCCAACCTGGCTCTGATACCATATGATTTTAGAGAATAGAGTAGGTATTGAGAGATTAAAGGTAGATTAGAGAAGGTTAATGGGAGATTTGTAGAGAGATTAGGTAGTAATCATGTTTAAGAGTATTTAAGAATCATCATGAACAAGAGAGAGAGTCTAGAGAGATAATCCCATACTTCTTTATTATTAATCTGATCAGAGTTTACAATATATATGAGGAGGCAACACTAGGATGAGGATTTCATAAAGTGGCACTATTACAAGAGATAATGTTTGCTTTAATTCAAACCATCCAATGAGCTTCTTCCTTGTGCATAAAGCTCCTTTTGCTTTATCCAGCTCTTCTCCAGCCTGTCAAACGCGCCTCCTCTTCCCTTGCAACGGACTGATGCCTTAGCTTCTCTTCTTCTTCCAAAGTTACCTAGGTAACTAGTATAACTAGTATACTAGTATTACTAGGGTAACTTTTGTTTACCCTTTGTAAGTTACTCGGATAACTAGTATTACTACGGCCTCTTCATCATACTCAACTCCTCATGTCTTTCTCTTCCTATATATTTGGAGAGGGTCAAAGCTTTATATACTAGTGTAGGTCCCTTCTCACTTTCAATTAGGGGTTCCTAACAAAGGGAAGTCTCATCTCAACAACTTTAAGGTCTTCTGGACGACTTACTTGAAGGTCTTCTGGAAGACTAAACACTGGACGACTAACTTGAAAGTTTTCTGAAAGAAAAAACCATGGAAGAGTAACTGAACGACCTTCTGGACGATTTACATGAAGGTCGTCCACGTCATTTCTTACATTGTGGTTTCGTATGGCCAGTTTCCTTGCATTTTGAGCATCTATAAACCATGTGTTGCTTCCGGGGTTTTCGTCCTCTCATCCTGGATAGCTCCAACCAAGATTGCCATCTTGATTTCTTCTGTCTTCCCGGACCACGCTTTACATCTGGAGGAAAGCATGTGTGTTCCTCAACTTGTTGTCCAACACAAGGAAATATATTCTCTAAGTATCCTGCAAACAGAAAGTCCTTTGAGTACACTGGACATACAAGTGTGGAGATATGCAAACCAACAGATGTTCCAGCAGCTATAGCATGAGAGCAAGGTATTTTCTCCACTGCATAGACACCACAATCACACTTTCCATGTTCCAAATCAACCACACAGTCCATTTTGCCACTATTCACAAACAATCCCCATCCATCAATTGGTTGTACCGTCATCGTATCCGCTATCTCCTATCGAACAGCAAGCAAGTATTCAACACCTCGACTATGTTGAGTTGGGAGACTCAAAGCATCTTCTCTCCTTTTCCAAAACCACTTTCCTAGCTTCTCAATTTTGAACTCCAACAGGAACTGAACCGGAAATCCTCTAGCTCGCTTCAGAGCGGAATTAATAGATTCAGCGATGTTGCTTGTTTTTATGTTGTACTTGTCCCCTTGACAATAAACCCTTGACCACAGGCTGACGTCGGCATTCTCCAAATAAGTTGCAAGGTCCGGGTTTGCACTCTGTATCTCAGCCATGTACCGGTCAAAATTTGAAACCGTATGAGCATAAGCAGCACCTTTCACCAAGTACAAGAGATGTTTCCCTTTATACTTTTTGACAATGTTATCTTGAAGGTGATAATAACATATTCCTCGGGTTGCCCAAGGAAACACCTTATCACACGCACTTTTAATGGCAGCGTGCCGGTCGGAGACTATCACCAAAGGCTGCTCATTAGATACACAACTAGCCAATTTTGTGAAAAACCATTCCCAAGAAGGTTCATCTTCAGCATCTACGATCCCAAAAGCCAATGGAAATATCTGAAAATTCCCATCTTGTGCGGCTGCAACTAACATAACACCTCCATACTTCCCACTTAGGTGAGTCCCATCCACCACAATGACCCTTCTACGATACTTAAAATCTTTGATAGAAGCTCCAAAAGAGAAAAATAGATACTTAAATCTATTGATAGAATCAAGTTCTATAGCCGTGATAGAATCGGGATTTGCTAAGGAGATTTGCACGAGATATGATGGCAGACGCGAATACCCATCTTCTGCTGATCCTCTCACCAATGTTTGTGCATATAAAAGTGCTATGTATGAAGTGGTGTAATCAAGCGTCATGCCAACATGTTCTTCATTGCATCAATGATATGCTGCGGATTCAACCCATCAATGATTCCAACACGATCAAAGAAAAGCCTACCAACATACTTCAGAGTACAGTGTCTCCGCTGAGCGAGTCGGTCTCCCACTGAGCATGTATGTTTTTCCACATACTTTGTTACCCAAAACGTGTTTGTCCTATGTTTCACACTCGCTCTGACCTTCCATTGACAACCACCAACCGGACATGTTGTCACAAGGAGAGTTTTCGTTGACTTGTATATTCTGAAGGAGAACTTAAACCTCACTGTTGTCAACCGCAGCTCTGAAAGCAGTGTGATATCACTCAAATTACCCTAAAGAGTGTTACTCTCATGAAAAGAGGTTCAGATGTAGTACTTAGGGATCAAATCCACAAAGACTCTAGGATTACTCAACAGACTTAAATAATTAGAAATAAAGATAGACTAAAAGGTTTTAATAGTTTTAAAAGCAGTAAATGATAAATCGAAAACAACAGTGATTCAATAGATTGAATTGAAGTGGTTTCAATATTGGGAAAGCAGCTAGATTCAGGCAATTCTCAGGTATAAAATGTATGCACTTAGTTTAGACTAAAGGGTTTAATGGTTCTTGAACTAAACATTGATTTAACCGGATAGGTTATCTTCACTAGATCTCGGATCTCAACTGTCGTATTTTGATCTCGAGAGAGTGTCGATCGATGTGACTTGAAGTACATCGACCGATACACCTTTGTAACGATCGACCGACAGAACGATAGTTGCGTCGATCGACGGTTATTCTAGCGAGCTTTGCGAACGGGTTTAACTTGTTCTCTAACCTTCTCAGACCAACTGTCGTTGCGCTTGAGTTAGTTAGATCACGCAAATGGGTTCAGGTATTGAGGGGAAACGGTTAGTTGGACTCAATTAATCCTAAGATCTAAAATGAAGGTGATCAATCTCAATTTTAGCATTAAGTCCATAAGCAATGAAAGAACAATCAAAACACCTTTTTAACAGTCATATTAGCAGTACATAATTTCAACCATGGTGAGAAACCTAAATCTAACAATTGGTTTACTCAAACATATTCATGAGAGACAAAGTCATGATGGTGTGAAATAAACTCAAATGAAACATAGAACACAAATAGATAAAGTAATAGAAATAAAGGAGTTCAAGATCTTCTCTGTTTTGCAGTCTCAGATCTATCTCTCCAATCCTAAGCTCTCCTAATGGTAGCCAAAATGCTCCTTCTCCAAAACTAGGTCTTTTGCAAGTGTCTCCTAGAAATGATACAAAACCATAGTACATATAGCCTAACAGGCGGCTAGGGACTTAAGTTGTAAATATCAGATCTTCTGGAAAATGAAATCTTTTAATTTGCGATTTCATCCATGTGACTGGGCATCGATCGATGCACATCTATGTATGTCGATCGATGGTAAGGGATTATGATCGACCGATGTTGCTCTTCAAGCGTCGATCGATTTTCCTTGCGTAAAAGCATTCCAAAATGTCCCAAAAGTATCATTTCTTTCCATCAGGTGAATAAACCTGTATTTGCTTTGAAAAGACTCTAAAACATGATTAATACATCTTAAAACTTTTATATACCATGTATAAAAAACTGGTGAAAATCATGGTATATCAACTCTCCCAGACTTATCTTTTGACTTGTCCTCAAGTTAAACCAATGGACAATCTCTCTGGAAGAGGGTTGAAAACATCAGGGACTCACAGATTTGAAACATTGAAATTATCACCTCTATAATATTGCATTCCACATCTAAGGTTCCTTCTTACAGATATACATTATGCAATATCCTAGCTTAGCAACCAAAATCATCTAGCCAACAATCTTAACTAATCTTATTATCAATCTCCTCAACCAACCTCATTTTTTAATGTAAAAAGTGTAGGCTTTACCTTGGGAGTATCGATCACAGGATGCAAGAATTTCAGACAAGTATTTGGAGCTGCAGGTAAAAGTTAGTTTCTAGTTTCTCTCTCTCTAAATTTCTCTCTTGGGTCAAAGTCTGCTTCCATTGCAGGATCAGTGACCAAGATTGGACAGGCTTCCATGAATCAAAACTTAATGGTGGTTGCCACCAAGTTCTGTTCACTTCTTTTTGACCTATATCCAAGAGTTCTTTGCGAAAGCAAGCTTTGAAGATTGCCGCCTCCAAGTCCTGTTTCGAACTCTTTTGTTTGAGTCTTTATGAATCAAGCCTTAATGGTTTTAGCCACCAAGTCCTGTTCAGACTCATCCTAATTAAACAATAGATCTTTTTTTTTTTTTTTTTTTTTTTACTCACTAACTAATCTAGGGTCAAAATTTAGAGAGAGAAAATGTGATAAATAATCTAAACCAGACGTTACCTTCCAGACTTGACTGAAAAATCCGATCCCATGTATACCAAGCCCCAAAACAAGCAGTGAAGTCAGGTTAGTGTTGGAGGTTAGCTTCGGTTCTTTCTAACAAGCTAGCAAGTGTGCATAGTTGACTGGTTGATCCACTTTAGCATCTATAGTATTATCTGCAGTCAGTAAATCTAGAATGGTGCTAGAAAGTGGTTAGACATTCAAGTAGAAATCATTAGTTCATAATCCCCTTCTTGACTCAATAAAATTATTTTTGAAAAGATTTTTGACAAAAAAACTCAAGAAAATGGTGTTAGTAACTACCTCCCCCAGACTTAAAATGCACCGTCTCGGTGCAAAGTGTCCAAGGGTAGGTTAAAATCAAGTTAGATGTTTGAGAATGTTAGAGTAAGAATGAAGTACCTATTTGTACTACACATCGATCGATATAATCCTCTCCATATCGATCGATGTTACTCGCCCAGAATCGATCAATGTAATCCTCTCCATATCGATCGATGGCGAAGCACAGACATTTTCGCATGTGCTTGGAGTCAAACTCGAAGTTCCTTGCCTAATGTTAGCTCTGTTAGACAATCAAGCATAAGAAATAATAAGCATCCTCAAACATAAAATATAAGTTTAAAAACATAAATCCTACAAATTCGGAAAATAAATAAACAAGTTCATAATAAGAAGAGAAGAGATAGAGATGGGAGGACTAATCGGTGTCCTCATTAGTCGCCTCATCGTCATCTGGGGATGGGTCCCTGCGTGCTGCTGGTGCTGGTGCCTGCGCTCCTGTGGCTCTCCTGCTCCGACAAGACACTCTAGCCCAGATGGCCTGAAGAGCGTCCACCACAAACCTCTGAAAGTCTCCCTGGTCGTGCATAGGAATGTCCGGGATGTTCGGGAAGTCAAGAAGAGGAGGTGCCTATGCGTCCCGAGCTCAGGTACGGCGAATGCTGGGAGGTCGGTGTGACATGTTCCGCGGGTTGCGGAGGAATGCCTCGTCTGGCATGCATCGAAGCTGCTCCACGTTGTTGCCGAAGTCAGTGATCCTCCTATCTGGTAGGGGTAGAAGGCGATGCTCGTCGCGGATCCTGAGGCGCCAGAGCTTCCCTTCCTCGAGCCATAGCGAGTGCATCAAGTGCTGCTCGTCGAGGAAGGCGTGGTCGCGGTCGGCAGAGCGAGAGTCGAGGTGGATGCCGAGATACTGGAAAATCGGGGTCAGAAAACTCCCAACTGTCTCCTTCTTGTTCTTGCCCTTGCTGGTGAAGGGCTTCTTCTTCAGCTCCACCAAATGCGCGGCAAAGACAGCTCCGAGGTTTGGCGGGCTTACCTCGCTATCCTCATCCAACTCAACCAAATCCACCACGCCGTTCACTGCGCAGAAAAGTAGTGTGAGCTCCTTTATCATGACCTTGTTGGGCTCCATCTTGCAAACAAGTGTGTTTGCAAGGAGCCGTAGGAAGTAGCGAAGTGCAGAATGGCGGATTTCTGATAGCACGGCCCTGTTCGTGTCCCAAACTCCTGTGCCGACAATGTTCCAGAATCCCTCAATGTGTGAGAAAGGTGGGACCGTGTAAGTGGTGATGCTCTCATCGAAACCGTAGATGCGGCAGAGCTCGGAGATAGTGATCCTGTAGAGTGTCCCTCTGGCGAAGAAGGTCAAAGTGCCATCTCCAGCTACCCTCGCAGCTGAATTCCTGTAGATGACCTCGACAGTGGCCCTGAACTGGCGGACGAGATCGGGGTAGAGGTCGTAAGTGCGAGAGGGCATGGTACCGAGTCCTAGCTGTGTGATCAAGTCCTTAACATCTCCCTCGATCCCGAGTTTCTTCAGGATGGGTCGGTCAAGGAATCTGGTGGGCTCGATAGAGATTCCTAGCCAGGCATTGTAGAAGAGGTTGTCGTAGTCGTCCCAGTTATCGGACAGAGGACGCTGACGGCACTCGTTGCTGTTGATCGTTGCTTTAGGATCAGCATAGCCCGGAACATCGAATGGTGTGTTTTCTGGGTGAGGCCATGGATGACGCTGTGGGTTGGAGGAGCTGCTAGTCTCGTCGAACCTCCTTTTCGACCTGAGTTCTCTGTTTCGTGCGTTTGCCTCTGAGCTGCTCATCTGGAACCAAGAAGAAAAGAAGGTTAGCATTGTCGATAAAATGTGATATCGATCGATGGGTTATACTGAACATCGATCGATATCGTCGTGTCGGAACAATCGGACAAGAGAGCATCGGTCGATGCGAACAAGTTCTTATCGACCGATGTGGAATCGCGAAACCTGCAAAATCACGCAACTCCAAATCGCGTTTATACGAATATAAATGCATGGAAATCACAAACCGAACTCTAGATAAGCAATATGAACTACAAAAACATCTCTCAATCGCACTAAATCAAGCGTTCTAATCCAACTCAAAACGAAAACCCTAATTTTTCGAAAAATTGAAAATTTTGAGTGCATACCTTGATTGTTGATTTCGGGAGTGGATTTAACAGTTACAGAGTAAAAAATCGAGTGGATTTAGGCGAAGAAGGGACAAAATCCGTCGAGAATCGAGAGAGAAAATGGGTGTTTTTGTTTTCGGTTTCGTTTGTGAGTGTGGAAGAGGAAGTGGGTTGATATCGAGTGAAGTTTGTGTTAAAACCGTCGATATGCCCGCATCGATCGATGGCAGTAATGCCTTGTCGATCGATGTCCTCTTTAAAGACAAATTCTAATATCTAAATTTTCTAAATAATTCTAATATACGGAAATTACTATTAATTACTAGTAAATATAATTTATTTGTTTTAATTAATGATTTTTGAAATTAAATTATTATTATTTTATTATTATTATTATTATTATTTTTTTTTTTTGTAAAAAATGGGTTGCCTCCCATTCAGCGCTTAATTTTTAAGTCTTTAGCTCGACTTCCTGATTAAACTAATTATCAGGTTCATACAACACCATGGGCACTTTCGCTGGTGGTTTTGCCCAATAATGCTTAACTCGTTGGCCATTCACCGTAAATTCCTGGCCTTTCTCATTTTGTAAGGTGATAGCTCCAGAGGGTTGAACGTTCGGTACGGTGAAGGGTCCAGACCAACGGGATTTTAGCTTTCCAGGAAATAAAGTCAATCGAGAGTTATAAAGGAGAACTTGATCATCTGGCTCGAAGTGCCGGGATATGATCTTTCTATCGTGATAAGCTTTAGTCCTTTCTTTATAGATTTTTGAATTTTCGAAAGCTAAATGTCTGATTTCATCAAGCTCGTTAAGCTGGATGAGTCTCCTTTCTGCAGCTGGTTTGATATCAAAGTTCAAAAGTTTGGTAGTCCAAGCTGCTTTATGTTCCAGTTCGACTGGTAGATGACATGATTTGCCATAAAGGAGGTGGAATGGTGTTGTTCCTAACGGTATTTTGTAGGCGGTCCTGTAGGCCCAAAGTGCATTATCTAGTTTCCTAGACCAATCTTTTCTGGAGGTTCCTACGGTTTTCTCTAAGATTTCCTTAATTTGCCGGTTAGAGACTTCTACTTGTCCACTAGTTTGTGGGTGGTAAGGTGTAGCTACTCTATGATGAACACCAATCTTTTTAAGCAATCTATCAAAGATTTTGTTAATGAAATGAGTTCCACCGTCACTAATGACTACTCTTGGAACTCCAAATCTTGGAAAGATTATACTCTTGAAGAGTTTAATAACCACAGATGTGTCATTGGTAGGGGAAGCTATTGCTTTGACTCATTTGGATACGTAGTCTACAGCGACTAGTATATATTTGTTTCCATATGAAGACGGGAAAGGTCCCATAAAATCGATATCCCAGCAATCAAAGACTTCAACTTCAAGAATGAACTTCTGTTTCATTTCGTGTCTTTTGCTGATTTTTCCACGTCTTTGGCATCTGTCACATTGGGTTATAAATGCATGGACATCGCGAAAAATGGTTGGCCACCAAAATCCTGCTTGGAGAATTTTAAAAACCGTTTTAAAGGTAGCGAAATGTCCTGCATACTCAGCTCCGTGACATTGGTAAATAATGTCTGGAATTTCTGCTTCGGATACGCATCGTCTGTATATGCCATCAGAACAATGCTTATAGAGGTAAGGTTCATCCCAATGATAGCGTCTTACTTCTCTGAAAAACTTCTTCCTCATATATCCCTTGAGTTTGTCTGGCTCGACCTCAGCTGCCAAATAGTTAACTATGTCGGCATACCAGGGTCGGTTATCCGAGTTTCTACCAATCGCATTTACCTCCCGTTGTGATAATTCCTCAGGTGTGAGATTAATCTCATCACCGGAAAGATTTACTTGTAAACCGAAGTTGATCTTAATAAACGGGGGTTCGTGATTTTGGTTATCGGAGAGGTGAGAAATTACATCAGTCTCGTCATCGATCGATGTATCACTACGTGAATCGACCGATATGCCATCTCCCTCATCGATCGATAGATCTTCAGATGTGAGAGATATTTGACCGACGAAGGATGTATCTATGTGTGCAACATTCTCTGTGGAAAAGAAATCGTCTATAGGGACCATCCTCTATCCTTATCCTAGAAAGATGGTCAGCGACTCCATTATCTACTCCTCTCTTATCCTTAATCTCAATGTCAAACTCTTGGAGAAGTAGAATCCAGCGTATGAGTCGAGGTTTAGCATCTTTCTTTTGCATTAAATATTTGATGGCAGCGTGATCAGTGTGAACTATCACTCGTGAGCCAATCAAGTATTGACGGAATTTTTCAAAAGCGTAAACTACAGCTAATAGTTCCTTTTCTGTTGTTGCATAATTCCGTTGTGCTTCATCAAGCATGCGGCTGGCGTAGTAAATGGCATGTAGCTTTTTATCGTTCCTTTGGCCTAGAACTGCTCCAATTGCGAAATCACTCGCATCGCACATGATTTCGAAAGGAAGATTCCAGTCGGGGGCTTGTACGACAGGGGCAGTGATAAGGGATTTCTTTAAATCTTCAAAGCTTTCATGCATTCGGGGTAAAATCAAATTTAATATCCTTGCATAGTAGGTTATTTAAAGGTCTAGCGATTTTGCTGAAGTCCAGTATAAATCTCCTGTAAAATCCGGCGTGTCCGAGAAAACTTCGCACGTCCTTAACAGTTTTGGGTGGGGGTAAACTGGTCATTACTTCAATCTTAGCTCTATCGACCTCTATTCCAGCAGTGGAAACCCTATGTCCTAACACTATTCCATCGTTTACCATGAAATGGCATTTTTCCCAGTTTAGGACAAGGTTCTTTTCTTCGCATCTTTCCAATACTTTGCATAAATTGTCGAGGCAACTCTTAAAATCTGATCCATAGACTGAAAAATCATCCATGAATACCTCCATGAAGTCCTCGATCATATCCGTAAAGATTGACATCATACAACGTTGGAAAGTAGCGGGGGCGTTACATAGACCAAATGGCATTCTGCGATATGCGAAAGTTCCATAGGGGCATGTAAACGTTGTCTTTTCTTGATCATCCGGGTGTATAGGAATTTTAAAAAATCCAAATATCCATCAAGAAAACAGTAATACTGGTGATTAGCTAATCTCTCCAGCATCTGATCAATAAAGGAAAGGGAAAATGGTCTTTCCTAGTAGCGGCATTCAGTTTTCCTATAATCAATGCACATCCGATGACCAGTAACGGTACGAGTCGGAATGAGTTCGTCCTTTCATTCTTCACTACAGTGATGCCTCCCTTTTTGGGTACAACATGTACGGGGCTTACCCATTTGCTATCCGAAATAGGGTAAATAACTCCAGCATCAAGGAGTTTTATAATTTGTTCTTAACTACTTCCTTTAGATTGGATTCAATCTCCTTTGCTGTTCTATTGACGTTTTAAGCGTCATCTTCCAAGTTAATTCGATGCATGCAAAGATCAGGAGAGATTCCAGGAATGTCATCGAGAGAATACCCGATCGCTTTCCTGTACTTGCGTAATTTATTCAGCAATAAAGCAAGTTTTCCGCTTGTTAGATTGGCGTTGACGATAACAGGGTAGGATTGGTCATAAAGGTAAGCGTACTTAAGACCGCTGGGTAGAGGTTTTAATTCCACCTTTGGTGCTTTATCTTTAGACCAATTGATTTCGAGGGAGGTTGTCGATCGACGGTATTTTGAAGGTATCGATCGATGACAACTTCGGAATCGTCATTTTCTTCTACGTTTGCAACGTCGATGCTAGCGTCCATTAGTTGCATGTAATCGTCTGTCCTATCTGATATGCTGAAAACTTCATTTTCCACGTGGTTAAGGGTGTCTTCTAAGGGGTTGTCTGAACACATGGTTATGAAAGAGTCTCTTTCATCCTCAGAAACTTTTTCACGTAGAAGGCCTGGTCATCTATTAGGGGTCGCTTAATCAGTTTTCCATATCAAAAGTCATCGAGATATCCCCTATGTTCAAACTAATTCGTCCTTCTTTGACGTCAATGATTGCTCCAGCTGTAGCTAGGAATGGCCGACCCAGAATGAGGGGGTCTTTGGGTTCTTGTCTGTATTTCAACACAACAAAATCCGTAGGCACGATGCAATCGTTAATCTTTATGGGAACATCTTCGAGAATTCCTTCGGGTACCCTAATAGATCTATCAGCTAAAACCAGGGTGATCGGAGTTGGCATAAACTCTCTTTATATCCTAACGTCACTGCAACAGAGTAAGGCATAAGGTTCACGCTAGAGCCGAGGTCACATAATGATCTAGGGAAGCGCGTGTTTTCTATTTTACAATCTAGGACGAAACTACCAGGATCTGATCTCTTCGTTGGAGTTTCTCCTTTAATCATAGCACTTACTTCTTCTGAAATCATCATCACTATGTTCTGCGATTGGATAGTTTGGAGATGTCATATCCTTTATATACTTCTTAATTGAAGGTGCTATTTTTATAGCATCACTAAGAGACATCTCGACAGAAATCCTATCTAAGGCTTTCTTGCAGATTGCGGTTTCTAATGATTTCTTAGTTTGCGTTTTAGGAGGAAAAGGGGGTAAAGTTCTATAGACTCTTTCAATTATGGGCTCGGGTTGAGTAGACCGTCGATCGACGGGTTTCTCAGGTTGACGATCGATGGTGGGTGTTTGGGTCGATCACGTCAGTTCCGTACTGTCGATCGATTTCATCCTCAATCTCCGTATCTTCTTCTAGTTCTAAGTCTATTGCCTTTTCCTTAGCCTTTTCAGCGGTGGTTTTCCGGTTCTCTTGAGATGGATTTGGGTCAAGTTCGTCAAGAAGAATAGGATGAGAGTTGCTTTTCCCGGTCTTATCGGCGTTGTCAGGCTTTCCAACATCTGAATTATTCCTCGTATCTGCTGCGAGGTTTTTCCCGCTGCGCAGCATTACGGCACTGACTTGACGTCTTGGGTTTAGATCATTTCTTTCGGGAAGACATCCGGCGTCTCTCTTTCGGGAAGACACCAACACCTCATAAAAGATGTTAAGAAGTTGTGGTTCTGAATAACCATGATGGGGACATTCAAGTTCATAGCCTCTGAATCTTCCCCAAGCGTTTTTAAATGATTCGCGTGGACCTTGGCGAAATGTAGAAATTTGTTTTCTTACTTCCCAGTAGCGTTCATCAGTGAAAAATTCTCTAAGGAAAGCTCTTCTAATCTCTTCCCAACAAGTGAGTGATCCTGTTGCTAAACAGTTCAACCACCTGAGGGCTTCTCTTTCTAGGGAGAATGAGAATAGTTTGCAACGATCATATTCATCTGGTATTAATTCTTCCAAAGTCTCAATGTGATCTTGTGGGTGTTCTGGGAGGATCCACGGAATGGTATTGACGAACCATACGGTAGTAATCTGCGTTAAACTTAGATTTCTTGGTATCGTCTCCTGGTATTTTAATAGCGGAC